>NC_040244.1:11543974-12262274 GCF_001444195.1 Xiphophorus couchianus | reverse complement strand
ATGTCGTTTTTTTTGACATTTCGACGTCATAGTAGCATTTTTTTTGGACATTTTCGACGTCATAGTATAGCATGTCGTTTTTTTGGACATTTTCGACGTCATAGTAGCATGTCGTTTTTTTTGACATTTTCGACGTCATAGTATAGCATGTCGTTTTTTTGGACATTTTCGACGTCATAGTATAGCATGTCGTTTTTTTGACATTTTCGACGTCATAGTATAGCATGTCTTTTTTTTGGACATTTTCGACGTCATAGTATAGCATGTCGTTTTTTGGACATTTTCGACGTCATAGTATAGCATGTCGTTTTTTTGGACATTTTCGACGTCATAGTATATGCATTTTCGTCATGTTTTTTGTTTTTTTGACATTTTCGACGTCATAGTATAGCGTCGTTTTTTGGACATTTTCGACGTCATAGTATAGCATGTCGTTTTTTTGACATTTTCGACGTCATAGTATACTATGTGTTTTTTTTTGGACATTTTTCGACGTCATAGTACATGCAAGTCGTTTTTTGGACATTTTCGACGTCATAGTATAGCATGTCCGTTTTTTTGGACATTTTCGACGTCATAGTAAAGCATGTCGTTTTTTTGGACGTTTTCGACGTCATAGTATAGCATGTCGTTTTTTTGGACTTTTTCGACGTCATAGTATAGCATGTCGTTTTTTTGGACATTTTCGACGTCATAGTATAGCATGTCGTTTTTTTGACATTTTCGACGTCATAGTATAGCATGTCGTTTTTTTGGACATTTTCGACGTCATAGTATAGCATGTCGTTTTTTTGGACATTTTCGACGTCATAGTATAGCATGTCGTTTTTTTGACATTTTCGACGTCATAGTATAGCATGTCGTTTTTTTGGACATTTTCGACGTCATAGTATAGCATGTCGTTTTTTTGGACATTTTCGACGTCATAGTATAGCATGTCGTTTTTTTGACATTTTCGACGTCATAGTATAGCATGTCGTTTTTTTGACATTTTCGAGTCATAGCATGTCGTTTTTTGACATTTTCGAGTCATAGCATGTCGTTTTTTTGACATTTTCGACGTCATAGTATAGCATGTCGTTTTTTTGGACATTTTCGACGTCATAGTATAGCATGTCGTTTTTTTTGGACATTTTCGACGTCATAGTATAGCATGTCGTTTTTTTGGACATTTTGACGTCATAGTATAGAGCATCTTTTTTTTTTGACATTTTCGACGTCATAGTATATCACATAGTACTATTCGTTTTTTTTGACATTTTCGACGTCATGTCGTTTTTTTTGACATTTTCGACGTCATAGTATAGCATGTCGTTTTTTTGACATTTTCGACGTCATAGTATAGCATGTCGTTTTTTTGGACATTTTCGACGTCATAGTATAGCATGTCGTTTTTTGGACATTTTGACGTCATAGTATAGCATGTCGTTTTTTTGGACATTTTCGACGTCATAGTATAGCATGTCGTTTTTTTGGACATTTTCGACGTCATAGTATAGCATGTCGTTTTTTTGGACATTTTCGACGTCATAGTATAGCATGTCGTTTTTTTGGACATTTTCAACGTCATAGTATAGCATGTCGTTTTTTGACATTTTCGACGTCATAGTATAGCATGTCGTTTTTTTGACATTTTCGACGTCATAGTATAGCATGTCGTTTTTTTGGACATTTTCGACGTCATAGTATAGCATGTCGTTTTTTTGGACATTTTCGACGTCATAGCATGTCGTTTTTTTGACATTTTCGACGTCATAGTATAGCATGTCGTTTTTTGGACATTTTCGACGTCATAGTATAGCATGTCGTTTTTTTGGACATTTTCGACGTCATAGTATAGCATGTCGTTTTTTTGGACATTTTCGACGTCATAGTAAGCATGTCGTTTTTTTGGACATTTTCGACGTCATAGTATAGCATGTCGTTTTTTTGGACATTTTCGACGTCATAGCATGTCGTTTTTTTGGACATTTTCGACGTCATAGTATAGCATGTCGTTTTTTTGGACATTTTCGACGTCATAGTATAGCATGTCGTTTTTTTGGACATTTTCGACGTCATAGTATAGCATGTCGTTTTTTTGGACATTTTCGACGTCATAGTATAGCATGTCGTTTTTTTGGACATTTTCGACGTCATAGTATAGCATGTCGTTTTTTTGGACATTTTCGACGTCATAGTATAAGCATGTCGTTTTTTTGGACATTTTCGACGTCATAGTATAGCATGTCGTTTTTTTGGACATTTTCGACGTCATAAGTATAGCATAGTGTCGTTTTTTTGGACATTTTCGACGTCATAGTATAGCGTGTTGTTTTTTGGACATTTTCGACGTCATAGTATAGCATGTCGTTTTTTTGGACATTTTCGACGTCATAGTATAGCATGTCGTTTTTTTGGACATTTTCGACGTCATAGTATAGCATGTTGTTTTTGGACATTTTCGACGTCATAGTATAGCATGTTGTTTTTTGGACATTTTCGACGTCATAGTATAGCATGTCGTTTTTTGGACATTTTCGACGTCATAGTATCGCATGTCCGTTTTTTGGACAATTTTCGACGTCATAGTATAGCAGGTCCGTTTTTTTTGGACATTTTCGACGTCATAGTATACTATGTCGTTTTTTGGACATTTTCGACGTCATAGTATAGCATGTCGTTTTTTTGGACATTTTCGACGTCATAGTATAGCATGTCGTTTTTTGGACATTTTCGACGTCATACTATAGTATGCCGTTTTTTTGGACATTTTCGACGTCATAGTATATCGAAAATGTCAAAAAAACGACATAGTATACTATGTCGTTTTTTTGACATTTTCGAGGTCATGTTTTTTTTTTTTGGACATTTTCGACGTCATAGTATACTATGTCGTTTTTTTGACATTTTCGACGTCATAGTATAGCATGTCGTTTTTTGGACATTTTCGACGTCATAGTATAGCATGTCGATTTTTTGGACATTTTCGACGTCATAGTATAGCATGTCGTTTTTTTGACATTTTCGACGTCATAGTATAGCATGTCGTTTTTTTGACATTTTTGACATCATACTATAGAATGCCGTTTTTTTGGACTTTTTCGACGTCATAGTATATCGAAAATGTCAAAAAAACGACATAGTATACTATGTCGTTTTTTGACATTTTCGACGTCATGTCGTTTTTTTTTGGACATTTTCGACGTCATAGTATAGCATGTCGTTTTTTTGGACATTTTCGACGTCATAGTATAGCATGTCGTTTTTTTTTACATTTTCGACGTCATAGTATAGCATGTCGTTTTTTGGACATTTTCGACATCATAGTATAGGCATGTCGTTTTTTTGGACATTTTCGACGTCATAGTATAGCATTGTCGTTTTTTTTGGACATTTTCGACGTCATAGTATACTATGTCGTTTTTTTGGACATTTTCGACGTCATAGTATATAGCATGTCGTTTTTTTGACATTTTCGACGTCATAGTATAGCATGTCGTGTTTTTGGACATTTTCGACGTCATAGTATAGCATGTCGTTTTTTTGGACATTTTCGACGTCATAGTATAGCATGTCGTTTTTTTGGACATTTTCGACGTCCTAGTATAGCATGTCGTTTTTTTGGACATTTTCGACGTCATAGTATAGCATGTCGTTTTTTTGACATTTTCGAGGTCATAGTATAGCATGTCGTTTTTTTGACATTTTCGAGGTCATGCATGTCGTTTTTTTGACATTTTCGAGGTCATGCATGTTGTTTTTTTTGACATTTTCGGCATAGTTATGCATTTGTTTTTTGACATTTCGACGTCATAGTAGCATGTCGTTTTTTGGACATTTTCGACGTCATAGTATAGCATGTCGTTTTTTTTGGACATTTTCGACGTCATAGTATACTATGTTGTTTTTGGGACATTTTCCGACGTCATAGTACAGCATTTCGTTTTTTTTTGACATTTTCGACGTCATAGTTTAGCATGCCGTTTTTTTTGGACATTTTCGACGTCATAGTATAGCATGTCTTTTTTTTGACATTTTTTCGACGTCATAGTATAGCATGTCGCTTTTTTGACATTTTCGACGTGATAGTATAGCATGTCGTTTTTTTGGACATTTTCGACGTCATAGTATAGCATGTCGTTTTTTTGACATTTTCGACGTCATACTATAGCATGTCGTTTTTTTGGACATTTTCGACGTCATAGTGTACTATGACATTTTCCACGTCATGTTTTTTTTTTTTGGAACATGTTTCGCGACGCATAGTATATCGAAGCATGTCGTTTTTTTGGACATTTTCGACGTCATAGTATAGCATGTCGTTTTTTTGGACATTTTCGACGTCATAGTATAGCATGTCGTTTTTTTGACATTTTCGACGTCATAGTATAGCATGTCGTTTTTTTGGACATTTTCGACGTCATAGTATAGCATGTCGTTTTTTTCGACATTTTACGTCATAGTATACATGTCGTTTTTTTGGACATTTTCGACGTCATAGTATAGCATGTCGTTTTTTTGGACATTTTCGACGTCATAGTATAGCATGTCGTTTTTTTGACATTTTCGACGTCATGCATGTCGTTTTTTTGACATTTTCGAGGTCATAGCATGTCGTTTTTTTGACATTTTCGACGTCATAGTATAGCATGTCGTTTTTTGGACATTTTCGACGTCATAGTATAGCATGTCGTTTTTTTGGACATTTTCGACGTCATAGTATAGCATGTCGTTTTTTGGACATTTTCGACGTCATAGTATAGCATGTCGTTTTTTTGACATTTTCGACGTCATAGTATAGCATGTCGTTTTTTTGGACATTTTCGACGTCATAGCATGTCGTTTTTTTGACATTTTCGACGTCATAGTATAGCATGTCGTTTTTTTGACATTTTCGACGTCATAGTATAGCATGTCGTTTTTTTGGACATTTTCGACGTCATAGTATAGCATGTCGTTTTTTTGGACATTTTCGACGTCATAGTATAGCATGTCGTTTTTTTGGACATTTTCGACGTCATAGTATAGCATGTCGTTTTTTGGACATTTTCGACGTCATAGTATAGCATGTCGTTTTTTTGACATTTTCGACGTCATAGTATAGCATGTCGTTTTTTGGACATTTTCGACGTCATAGTATAGCATGTCGTTTTTTTGGACATTTTCGACGTCATAGTATAGCATGTTTTTTTTGGACATTTTCGACGTCATAGTATAGCATGTCGTTTTTTTGGACATTTTCGACGTCATAGTATAGCATGTCGTTTTTTTGGACATTTTCGACGTCATAGTATAGCATGTCGTTTTTTTGGACATTTTCGACGTCATAGTATAGCATGTTGTTTTTTGGACATTTTCGACGTCATAGTATAGCATGTCGTTTTTTGGACATTTTCGACGTCATAGTATAGCATGTCGTTTTTTGGACATTTTCGACGTCATAGTATAGCATGTCGTTTTTTTGGACATTTTCGACGTCATAGTATACTATGTCGTTTTTTTGGACATTTTCGACGTCATAGTATAGCATGTCGTTTTTTTGGACATTTTCGACGTCATAGTATAGCATGTCGTTTTTTGGACATTTTCGACGTCATACTATAGTATGCCGTTTTTTTGGACATTTTCGACGTCATAGTATATCGAAAATGTCAAAAAAACGACATAGTATACTATGTCGTTTTTTTGACATTTTCGAGGTCATGTTTTTTTTTTTTTGGACATTTTTCGACGTCATAGTATACTATGTCGTTTTTTTGACATTTTCGACGTCATAGTATAGCATGTCGTTTTTTGGACATTTTCGACGTCATAGTATAGCATGTCGATTTTTTTGGACATTTTCGACGTCATAGTATAGCATGTCGTTTTTTTGACATTTTCGACGTCATAGTATAGCATGTCGTTTTTTTGACATTTTTGACATCATACTATAGAATGCCGTTTTTTTGGACTTTTTCGACGTCATAGTATATCGAAAATGTCAAAAAAACGACATAGTATACTATGTCGTTTTTTTGACATTTTCGACGTCATGTCGTTTTTTTGGACATTTTCGACGTCATAGTATAGCATGTCGTTTTTTTGGACATTTTCGACGTCATAGTATAGCATGTCGTTTTTTTTTACATTTTCGACGTCATAGTATAGCATGTCGTTTTTTGGACATTTTCGACATCATAGTATAGCATGTCGTTTTTTTGGACATTTTCGACGTCATAGTATAGCATGTCGTTTTTTTGGACATTTTCGACGTCATAGTATACTATGTCGTTTTTTTGGACATTTTCGACGTCATAGTATATAGCATGTCGTTTTTTGACATTTTCGACGTCATAGTATAGCATGTCGTGTTTTTGGACATTTTCGACGTCATAGTATAGCATGTCGTTTTTTTGGACATTTTCGACGTCATAGTATAGCATGTCGTTTTTTTGGACATTTTCGACGTCCTAGTATAGCATGTCGTTTTTTTGGACATTTTCGACGTCATAGTATAGCATGTCGTTTTTTTGACATTTTCGAGGTCATAGTATAGCATGTCGTTTTTTTGACATTTTCGAGGTCATGCATGTCGTTTTTTTGACATTTTCGAGGTCATGCATGTTGTTTTTTTGACATTTTCGACGTCATAGTATAGCATGTCGTTTTTTGGACATTTTCGACGTCATAGTATAGCATGTCGTTTTTTTGGACATTTTCGACGTCATAGTATACTATGTTGTTTTTTGGACATTTTCGACGTCATAGTACAGCATGTCGTTTTTTTGACATTTTCGACGTCATAGTTTAGCATGCCGTTTTTTTGGACATTTTCGACGTCATAGTATAGCATGTCGTTTTTTTGACATTTTCGACGTCATAGTATAGCATGTCGCTTTTTTGACATTTTCGACGTGATAGTATAGCATGTCGTTTTTTTGGACATTTTCGACGTCATAGTATAGCATGTCGTTTTTTTGACATTTTCGACGTCATACTATAGCATGTCGTTTTTTTGGACATTTTCGACGTCATAGTGTACTATGACATTTTCCACGTCATGTTTTTTTTTTTTGGACATTTTCGACGTCATAGTATATCGAAGCATGTCGTTTTTTGGACATTTTCGACGTCATAGTATAGCATGTCGTTTTTTTGGACATTTTCGACGTCATAGTATACTATGTTGTTTTTTGGACATTTTCGACGTCATAGTACAGCATGTCGTTTTTTTGACATTTTCGACGTCATAGTTTAGCATGCCGTTTTTTTGGACATTTTCGACGTCATAGTATAGCATGTCGTTTTTTTGACATTTTCGACGTCATAGTATAGCATGTCGTATTTTTGACATTTTCGACGTGATAGTATAGCATGTCGTTTTTTTGGACATTTTCGACGTCATACTATAGCATGTCGTTTTTTTTGACATTTTCGACGTCATACTATAGCATGTCGTTTTTTTGGACATTTTCGACGTCATAGTACAGCATGTCGTTTTTTGGACATTTTCGACGTCATAGTACAGCATGTCGTTTTTTTGACATTTTCGACGTCATAGTATACTATGTCGTTTTTTGGACATTTTCGACGTCATAGTATAGCATGTCGTTTTTTTGGACATTTTCGACGTCATAGTATAGCATGTCGTTTTTTTGACATTTTCGACGTCATAGTATAGCATGTCGTTTTTTTGACATTTTCGAGGTCATGCATGTCGTTTTTTTGACATTTTCGAGGTCATGCATGTCGTTTTTTTGACATTTTCGACGTCATAGTATAGCATGTCGTTTTTTGGACATTTTCGACGTCATAGTATAGCATGTCGTTTTTTTGGACATTTTCGACGTCATAGTATACTATGTCGTTTTTTGGACATTTTCGACGTCATAGTATAGCATGTCGTTTTTTTGGACATTTTCGACGTCATACTATAGCATGTCGTTTTTTTTGACATTTTCGACGTCATACTATAGCATGTCGTTTTTTTGGACATTTTCGACGTCATAGTACAGCATGTCGTTTTTTGGACATTTTCGACGTCATAGTACAGCATGTCGTTTTTTTGACATTTTCGACGTCATAGTATACTATGTCGTTTTTTGGACATTTTCGACGTCATAGTATAGCATGTTGTTTTTTGGACATTTTCGACGTCATAGTATAGCATGTCGTTTTTTGGACATTTTCGACGTCATAGTATAGCATGTCGTTTTTTTGGACATTTTCGACGTCATAGTATAGCATGTCGTTTTTTTGGACATTTTCGACGTCATAGTATACTATGTCGTTTTTTTGGACATTTTCGATGTCATAGTATAGCATGTCGTTTTTTTTGACATTTTCGACGTCATAGTATAGCATGTCGTTTTTTTGGACATTTTCGACGTCATAGTATAGCATGTCGTTTTTTGGACATTTTCGACGTCATAGTATACTATGTAGTTTTTTTGACATTTTCGACGTCATAGTATAGCATGTCGTTTTTTGGGACATTTTCGACGTCATAGTATACTATGTAGTTTTTTTGACATTTTCGACGTCATAGTATAGCATGTCGTTTTTTTGGACATTTTCGACGTCATAGTATAAAGCATGTCGTTTTTTGGGACATTTTCGACGTCATAGTATATAGCATGTCGTTTTTTTGGACATTTTCGACGTCATAGTATAGCATGTCGTTTTTCTGGACATGTTCGACGTCATAGTATAGCATGTCGTTTTTTTGGACATTTTCGACGTCATAGTATAGCATGTCGTTTTTTTGACATTTTCGACGTCATAGTATAGCATGTCGTTTTTTTGGACATTTTCGACGTCATAGTATATCGAAAATGTCAAAAAAACGACATAGTATACTATGTTGTTTTTTTGACATTTTCCACGTCATGTCGTTTTTTTTGGACATTTTCGACGTCATAGTATACTATGTCGTTTTTTTGACATTTTCGACGTCATAGTATAGCATGTCGTTTTTTGGACATTTTCGACGTCATAGTATAGCATGTCGATTTTTTGGACATTTTCGACGTCATAGTATAGCATGTTGTTTTTCTGACATTTTCGACGTCATAGTATAGCATGTCGTTTTTTGGACATTTTCGACGTCATAGTATAGCATGTCGTTTTTTTGACATTTTTGACGTCATACTATAGAATGCCGTTTTTTTGGACTTTTTCGACGTCATAGTATAGCATGTTGTTTTTTGGACATTTTCGACGTCATAGTATAGCATGTTGTTTTTTGGACATTTTCGACGTCATAGTATATATAGCATGTCGTTTTTTTGGACATTTTCGACGTCATAGTATAGCATGTCGTTTTTTTGCACATTTTCGACGTCATGTCGTTTTTTTGACATTTTCGACGTCATACTATAGCATGTCGTTTTTTTGACATTTTCGACGTCATAGTATAGCATGTCGTTTTTTTGGACATTTTCGACGTCATAGTATACTATGTCGTTTTTTTGGACATTTTCGACGTCATAGTATATAGCATGTCGTTTTTTTGACATTTTCGACGTCATAGTATAGCATGTCGTTTTTTTGGACATGTTCGACGTCATAGTATAGCATGTCGTTTTTTTGGACATTTTCGACGTCATAGTATAGCATGTCGTTTTTTTGGACATTTTCGACGTCATAGTATACTATGTCGTTTTTTTGGACATTTTCGACGTCATAGTATATAGCATGTCGTTTTTTTTGACATTTTCGACGTCATAGTATAGCATGTCGTGTTTTTGGACATTTTCGACGTCATAGTATAGCATGTCGTTTTTTTTTGGACATTTTCGACGTCATAGTATAGCATGTCGTTTTTTTTGGACATTTTCGACGTCCTAGTATAGCATGTCGTTTTTTTTGGACATTTTCGACGTCATAGTATAGCATGTCGTTTTTTTGACATTTTCGAGGTCATAGTATAGCATGTCGTTTTTTTGACATTTTCGAGGTCATGCATGTCGTTTTTTGACATTTTCGAGGTCATGCATGTTGTTTTTTTGACATTTTCGACGTCATGTCGTTTTTTTGGACATTTTCGACGTCATAGTATAGCATGTCGTTTTTTTGGACATTTTCGACGTCATAGTATAGCATGTCGTTTTTTTTTACATTTTCGACGTCATAGTATAGCATGTCGTTTTTTGGACATTTTCGACATCATAGTATAGCATGTCGTTTTTTTGGACATTTTCGACGTCATAGTATAGCATGTCGTTTTTTTGGACATTTTCGACGTCATAGTATATAGCATGTCGTTTTTTTGACATTTTCGACGTCATAGTATACTATGTCGTTTTTTTGGACATTTTCGACGTCATAGTATATAGCATGTCGTTTTTTTGACATTTTCGACGTCATAGTATAGCATGTCGTGTTTTTGGACATTTTCGACGTCATAGTATAGCATGTCGTTTTTTTTGGACATTTTCGACGTCATAGTATAGCATGTCGTTTTTTTGGACATTTTCGACGTCATAGTATAGCATGTCGTTTTTTTGGACATTTTCGACGTCATAGTATAGCATGTCGTTTTTTTGACATTTTCGACGGTCATAGTATAGCATGTCGTTTTTTTGACATTTTCGAGGTCATAGTATAGCATGTCGTTTTTTTGACATTTTCGAGGTCATGCATGTCGTTTTTTGACATTTTCGAGGTCATGCATGTTGTTTTTTTGACATTTTCGACGTCATAGTATAGCATGTCGTTTTTTGGACATTTTCGACGTCATAGTATAGCATGTCGTTTTTTTGGACATTTTCGACGTCATAGTATACTATGTTGTTTTTTGGACATTTTCGACGTCATAGTACAGCATTTCGTTTTTTTGACATTTTCGACGTCATAGTTTAGCATGCCGTTTTTTTGGACATTTTCGACGTCATAGTATAGCATGTCGTTTTTTTGACATTTTCGACGTCATAGTATAGCATGTCGCTTTTTTGACATTTTCGACGTGATAGTATAGCATGTCGTTTTTTTGGACATTTTCGACGTCATAGTATAGCATGTCGTTTTTTTGACATTTTCGACGTCATACTATAGCATGTCGTTTTTTTGGACATTTTCGACGTCATAGTGTACTATGACATTTTCCACGTCATGTTTTTTTTTTTGGACATTTTCGACGTCATAGTATATCGAAGCATGTCGTTTTTTGGACATTTTCGACGTCATAGTATAGCATGTCGTTTTTTTGGACATTTTCGACGTCATAGTATACTATGTTGTTTTTTGGACATTTTCGACGTCATAGTACAGCATGTCGTTTTTTTGACATTTTCGACGTCATAGTTTAGCATGCCGTTTTTTTGGACATTTTCGACGTCATAGTATAGCATGTCGTTTTTTTGACATTTTCGACGTCATAGTATAGCATGTCGTATTTTTGACATTTTCGACGTGATAGTATAGCATGTCGTTTTTTTGGACATTTTCGACGTCATACTATAGCATGTCGTTTTTTTGACATTTTCGACGTCATACTATAGCATGTCGTTTTTTTGGACATTTTCGACGTCATAGTACAGCATGTCGTTTTTTGGACATTTTCGACGTCATAGTACAGCATGTCGTTTTTTTGACATTTTCGACGTCATAGTATACTATGTCGTTTTTTGGACATTTTCGACGTCATAGTATAGCATGTCGTTTTTTTGGACATTTTCGACGTCATAGTATAGCATGTCGTTTTTTTGACATTTTCGACGTCATAGTATAGCATGTCGTTTTTTTGACATTTTCGAGGTCATGCATGTCGTTTTTTTGACATTTTCGAGGTCATGCATGTCGTTTTTTTGACATTTTCAACGTCATAGTATAGCATGTCGTTTTTTGGACATTTTCGACGTCATAGTATAGCATGTCGTTTTTTTGGACATTTTCGACGTCATAGTATACTATGTCGTTTTTTGGACATTTTCGACGTCATAGTATAGCATGTCGTTTTTTTGGACATTTTCGACGTCATACTATAGCATGTCGTTTTTTTGACATTTTCGACGTCATACTATAGCATGTCGTTTTTTTGGACATTTTCGACGTCATAGTACAGCATGTCGTTTTTTGGACATTTTCGACGTCATAGTACAGCATGTCGTTTTTTTGACATTTTCGACGTCATAGTATACTATGTCGTTTTTTGGACATTTTCGACGTCATAGTATAGCATGTTGTTTTTTGGACATTTTCGACGTCATAGTATAGCATGTCGTTTTTTGGACATTTTCGACGTCATAGTATCGCATGTCGTTTTTTTGGACATTTTCGACGTCATAGTATAGCATGTCGTTTTTTTGGACATTTTCGACGTCATAGTATACTATGTCGTTTTTTGGACATTTTCGATGTCATAGTATAGCATGTCGTTTTTTTTGACATTTTCGACGTCATAGTATAGCATGTCGTTTTTTGGACATTTTCGACGTCATAGTATAGCATGTCGTTTTTTGGACATTTTCGACGTCATAGTATACTATGTAGTTTTTTTGACATTTTCGACGTCATAGTATAGCATGTCGTTTTTTGGGACATTTTCGACGTCATAGTATACTATGTAGTTTTTTTGACATTTTCGACGTCATAGTATAGCATGTCGTTTTTTGGGACATTTTCGACGTCATAGTATAAAGCATGTCGTTTTTTGGGACATTTTCGACGTCATAGTATATAGCATGTCGTTTTTTTGGACATTTTCGACGTCATAGTATAGCATGTCGTTTTTCTGGACATGTTCGACGTCATAGTATAGCATGTCGTTTTTTTGGACATTTTCGACGTCATAGTATAGCATGTCGTTTTTTTGACATTTTCGACGTCATAGTATAGCATGTCGTTTTTTTGGACATTTTCGACGTCATAGTATATCGAAAATGTCAAAAAAACGACATAGTATACTATGTTGTTTTTTTGACATTTTCCACGTCATGTCGTTTTTTTGGACATTTTCGACGTCATAGTATACTATGTCGTTTTTTTGACATTTTCGACGTCATAGTATAGCATGTCGTTTTTTGGACATTTTCGACGTCATAGTATAGCATGTCGATTTTTTGGACATTTTCGACGTCATAGTATAGCATGTTGTTTTTCTGACATTTTCGACGTCATAGTATAGCATGTCGTTTTTTGGACATTTTCGACGTCATAGTATAGCATGTCGTTTTTTTGACATTTTTGACGTCATACTATAGAATGCCGTTTTTTTGGACTTTTTCGACGTCATAGTATAGCATGTTGTTTTTTGGACATTTTCGACGTCATAGTATAGCATGTTGTTTTTTGGACATTTTCGACGTCATAGTATAGCATGTCGTTTTTTTGGACATTTTCGACGTCATAGTATAGCATGTCGTTTTTTTTGCACATTTTCGACGTCATGTCGTTTTTTTGACATTTTCGACGTCATACTATAGCATGTCGTTTTTTTGACATTTTCGACGTCATAGTATAGCATGTCGTTTTTTTTGGACATTTTCGACGTCATAGTATACTATGTCGTTTTTTTTGGACATTTTCGACGTCATAGTATATAGCATGTCGTTTTTTTGACATTTTCGACGTCATAGTATAGCATGTCGTTTTTTTGGACATGTTCGACGTCATAGTATAGCATGTCGTTTTTTTGACATTTTCGACGTCATAGTATAGCATGTCGTTTTTTTTGGACATTTTCGACGTCATAGTATAGCATGTCGTTTTTTGGACATTTTCGACGTCATAGTATAGCATGTCGTTTTTTTGGACATTTTCGACGTCATAGTATAGCATGTCGTTTTTTTGGACATTTTCGACGTCCTAGTATAGCATGTCGTTTTTTTGCACATTTTCGACGTCATAGTATACTATGTCGTTTTTTTTACATTTTCGACGTCATAGTATAGCATGTCGTTTTTTTGCACATTTTCGACGTCATGTCGTTTTTTTGACATTTTCGACGTCATACTATAGCATGTCGTTTTTTTGACATTTTCGACGTCATAGTATAGCATGTCGTTTTTTTGACATTTTCGACGTCATAGTATAGTATGTCGTTTTTTTGACGTCATAGTATACTATGTCGTTTTTTTTACATTTTCGACGTCATAGTATAGCATGTCGTTTTTTTGGACATTTTCGACGTCATAGTATAGCATGTCGTTTTTTTGACATCGACGTCATAGTATAGCATGTCGTTTTTTTGGACATTTTCGACGTCATAGTATAGCATGCTATACTATGACGTCGAAAATGTCAAAAAAACGACATGCTATACTATGATGTCGATAATGACAAAAAAACGACATACTATACTATGACGTCGAAAATGTCCAAAAAATGACATACTATACTACAGTGCTCCAAAAAATAAAGGGAACACTTAAACAACACAATATAACTCCAAGTAAATCAAACTTCTGTGAAATCAAACTGTCCACTTAGGAAGCAACACTGATTGACAATCAATTTCACCTGCTGCTGTGCAAATGGAATAGACAACAGGTGGAAATTATTGGCAATTAGCAAGACACACTCAATAAAGGAGTGGTTCTGCAGTTGGGACCACAGAGCACTTCTCAGTACCTGTGCTGTCTGGCTTATGTTTTGAATGTTGGTGGTGCTTTCACACTCGTGGTAGCATGAGACGGACTCCACAACCCACACAAGTGGCTCAGGTAGTGCAGCTCATCCAGGATGGCACATCAATGCGAGCTGTGGCAAGAAGGTTTGCTGTGTCTGTCAGTGTAGTGTCCAGAGGCTGGAGGGGCTACCAGGAGACAAGCCAGTACACCAGGAGACGTGGAGGAGGCCGTTGGAGGGCAACAACCCAGCAGCAGGATCGCTACCTCCGCCTTTGTGCAAGAAGGAACAGGAGGAGCACTGCCAGAGCCCTGCAAAATGACCTCCAGCAGGCCACAAATGTGCATGTGTCTGCACAAACGGTTAGAAACCGACTCCATGAGGATGGTATGAGGGCCCGACGTCCACAGATGGGGGTTGTGCTCACAGCCCAACACCGTGCAGGACGCTTGTCATTTGCCAGAAAACACCAGGATTGGCAAATTCGCCACTGGCGCCTTGTGCTCTTCACAGATGAAAGCAGGTTCACACTGAGCACATGTGACAGACGTGACAGAGTCTGGAGACGCCGTGGAGAGCGATCTGCTGCCTGCAACATCCTTCAGCATGACCGGTTTGGCAGTGAGTCAGTAATGGTGTGGGGTGGCATTTCTTTGGAGGGCCGCACAGCCCTCCATGTGCTCACCAGAGGTAGCCTGACTGCCATTAGGTACCGAGATGAGATCCTCAGACCCCTTGTGAGACCATATGCTGGTGCGGTTGGCCCTGGGTTCCTCCTAATGCAGGACAATGCTAGACCTCATGTGACTGGAGTGTGTCAGCAGTTCCTGCAAGATGAAGGCATTGAAGCTATGGACTGGCCAGCCCGTTCCCCAGACCTGAATCCGATTGAGCACATCTGGGACATCATGTCTCGCTCCATCCACCAACGTCACGTTGCACCACAGACTGTCCAGGAGTTGGCGGATGCTTTAGTCCAGGTCTGGGAGGAGATCCCTCAGGAGACCATCCGCCACCTCATCAGGAGCATGCCCAGGCGTTGTAGGGAGGTCATACAGGCACGTGGAGGCCACACACAATACTGAGCCTCATTTTGACTTGTTTTAAGGACATTACATTAAAGCTGGATCAGCGTGTAGTGTTATTTCACTTTAATTTTGTGTGTGGCTCCAAATCCAGGCCTCCATTGGTTAATAAATTTGATTTCCATTGATTTTGTTGTCAGCACATTCAACTTTGTACAGAACAAAGTATTCAATGAGAATATTTCTTTCATTCAGATATAGGTTGAGTTATTTGAGTGATCCCTTTATTTTTTTGAGCAGTGTATTTATGTGTATGTACATATTTTTACTTCACCTTACCCTGAGAATCAGATTGGATTGCACCATAAACTTTTCAGGATTTTAAACTATTATCAGTCTCATAACATGCTTTATAAAGTCTTTTTTCCACTGCTGAAAAAAATGACTTATAAAAAAAAACAGAGCCAGAAATTCAATATTTTTTATTTTTCTTAAAAAAAAAGAACAGCTCAGACACAAAAAAGCTAAAATATTCAGACTTTCTGAGAAACAGCATTACAACATAGTCTGATACCTTTAGTCACTTTCATATAAATCAAGCATGTTTTAAAAACAGTAAATCATGCCTCTGCTTTCAGAATGTCAAGAATAAACAGCCGTTACAAATGTCAATAAAAACCAAACAATACTCCAAGTATTTCTGAAGGGAAATAAATACATTTTAAAGCATAACGCTAAAAATACATTCTTTTCCCAGCAGAGACAAAAACAATTAAATAAGCACTTTGGTCTTCCTCCTCAAATGCTCTCGAGACATAAATGATAACGCTAGCAACTTAACAACTCGAACTTGTTTTGAGGCTTCTTTTATGTCAGCATCCTAATCACAACTTTACGTACCACGTAGGATTTCCTTCAGAGAATGATTTGAATTGTCAAAATAGAAAAGTGCTAGCTAGCGTTTACTTCCAACACAAGTGAGGTACATAGAAATGTGACCACAAAAACATTTGTAACTTTCTACCCCATAAAATCTGATGTTAAAGTGCATATTTCTCATTTGCATACAGACGTTACTAACATGCGTTGTCTCAGACCGGCTGTACGGCAGAGAGATCTGTGAAATCGAGTGAAGTATATAAAAATGCCTTTGATCAACACTGAACAACATAAAACAGCATCTTTAAAAGTAACTAACTCTCTGTTCAAGAACCTCAATGTGCCCAGGAGACTGAAACTGCTGAAGTTTATCTACAAATTACACAAAACGAAGGTTTTGCTGCTTGTTAGAACACACTCAGTTTTTATTTGTCCTAAGCTATATAAGGAGAGGTTCTCTATCTACACATGTATTGCTGTAAATACTGCTGAGGCCTGAAACAATCTGGTTTTAATCAATGATTGTTTGTTGAAGTGCTGCCGTGTTCTGCCAGGTGAGAACAAGTCATGGATCTATTTTCTCAGCTACACCAGACAGCGCTATCTCCGTCATGAAATGTAATGTCTACAATGTGGGGTTTAAACTGTTTGCTGCAGATATGTAACCATTATCAGCATTAGATAGATACAGTGTTACCCTCTTCATGTTTTGCCTTTGAGTTAAAAAAAAAAAAGAAAAGAAGGTAATGTGCAGCTGAGAACATAACTTATGTTCATAACGTGTTTTCCAGAAGGCAAAAATAGCTTCGTCTTGTGTTACATGAACACAAAAGTTGTACAACCTAGAATTAAAACAAAACTTAAGTAGAAACACTGAGAGGGTAAATAAATAATCTGAATTGCACAAAGTGGAAACATAGAAGGTCAGGAAACTGATATGTCCAGACTGAGATGCAGTTTCTCTTTATTGTCATGATTTGATCTTCCAAAGCTGCGAACAGAAGAGAGAAACAGATTAGACTACAAATGGCATCAAAACTGTTGGCTATGCAGAAATTATTAACCTTACATTAAAAGCTTTTCTGTTTTTTTTTGCCAGAAACGTACATATTCATAATTAGAATGTTTTCATTACATCTGAACAGTTACTTTTCATGTATTGACTAATAATGCAAAATATAAAAAATAATTGTGCACACAGGTTCAGATTTATGCACTAATCTTTGGTAAAATAAATTTTAGCAGGTTGCAGAGAAAAAATATGTTTCTAATAACAAACAAATGGGTGCAATTTTGACAAAAATGTTTGAGTTCAGTTAAACTGTCAGACTCCACCTTTGATATGGTGAAAGGTCAAGTATCCTGACAGTCTAATGCCAAAAGTTTTTTGATGTTTACAAATAATCTGGTTTCTCTGCAGCTCATTAAAGGTCATCCATCCAAAATTAGTGCAGGCCAATAAACATTTGAGGTGATATTAATTATGTAAACCCTATTAAAATATGAAAAAGTCATTTAAATTGTTACAGAATCATCCGTCCTAGAAGACTAAGTGTTTAAAAACAAAAGCGTGTATGTAAATGGCCTGACCGTTTACAACTGGATCAGAGGAAAGAACAAGAGACTAAGTGGGTCATTGCAGTTTCTGTTTTATTATGTTTTGCTGATCCAAGTTGAGTTGATTGGGACAACACTATGATAACTGTTCAATCTGAATCCTCTACAAGATAAAACATTAACTGGACAGGGCAGAGAGTTGGCTTTCTGGTTGTGAAAACAGTGATTATCCAGATCAATGTGACAAAGTTTTATTTGTCCTCTGCTGATGACTGCTGAGAAAATACTTTCAATAAACAAAAAATCTCTGGATCTTTTTAAACGTGACACTAAGAACGTTTTGGTTGGTTGCTGATCTTGATGAGAACAGTTCTTTCCTAGCTAAAGGAGCATCAGAACTAAAAAAGACCCGGCAATATAGAATAGTTTTGGAAATAGAAGTCAAAGTATTTATAATACTCTACAGTTAGGACTTTATTGCTGTTACCTTGAGATTAAATCCTAGTAAGTCAGAAATGACTCCTGACACAGCAGACAGGATGACGACCTGGGTGATGTTGTAGAGCAGAGGGTTCATGGTCAAACCGTACAACCTGAACGGAGTGTCCAGCTCCTGGACAGAGAGAAAAATCAGACAGCAGTGTAAGAAATCCAAACCGTCTGGATCTAAGATGAGTTATGAGGCTGAGAGTTGGTACCTTGAGTAGCTTGGTAGCCAGTTTCAGAACATTATTGACCAGCGTCAGCTCCTCCTTCTTGTTCGGCTTCTTCTCCATCTTTAGATAGAGGTTGATCTACGAGAGACGGAACAGGTCAGTGCGACTGTGGGAGCAAAATCCTCTGCTGCATCTGCAGTCTGCATTATACCTGTTCAGTGAGCAGGATGGAGGTGTTGCTGTACTTCTTGCTGGTTTCTGAGCCCAGAGTGACAAACCTGAGCAGGAACAGAGACAAACTGGTGCACCAGATCACCAGCTCCCAGTTATAGTGATACTCCAGGAACGTTTCATGGACGTGGAGAAGCTGGAGGAAGACGGAGAGGCAGATTGGTTGAGTAGAAGACAAACTTGTAGATATTGTTACTGCAATTGGGCTCCTATTCTATAACTTAAGTTTATTTCCCCTTATGTGCCAAGAAAAAAACATCAGAATGTTGAAAAACTAAACTGACACTTACAGATACAACCCAGCCAAATACTAAGTCTTTAAAACGTTTCTTCCAATAAAGTACCGCCATTAGAATTAAACAGCCAAGTTGTGTTGAACAAAATGTCGCCCCAAAGCCACCTTAATGTTGCAAAAACTCCCTTTTGACACATCTAATACAGATGTTTAAAGCCTTAAAATAAATCTCTTAGGATAATCTCACGTTGGGACTTAAAGCATGAATTGATTGAAGAGAAAATAATTAAAGGTTATATTTTTCAACTTGAGTTCAGACTGTTGACCAGGGCTTCATAAAGTGTCTGTTAACCATTAAAGTCTAATTTTCTCACCTGGGCACAGCAGATGAAGACCACTGACAGAGTGAGGAGGAAGGCAGAGGACACAATGACGTCCACTGAGCGCTGAGGACCTCGTCTCTGCAAATTCATTCAGATTTGAATCACGTCTTCCAATAAAACCTCTGTCAGATAATGAATATGTATTATTAGTCGTGTACCTTGAGGTAGGAGCGCAGCGACAGCCACATCTTAATGTTCTGAACTTTCTTCAGTCTAAAATGTGGGACTTCAGACTTCCTGGCTCTGCGGGCCGACGTCAGGTGACCAAACAGTTTGGCGAACAGCAGCCTCTGAAATCCAGAGATCAGAGGAGCTACAAACACCTGCCGGTTTTATGGGAAATTATGCAGGATTTCATTATCTTACCTGTTTGTAGGTCCTCTCTGCTACGCTGAGCAGGAAGAAGAAGAGCCATATAAGGCAAACACGCACCAGAAAGCTGAGTGTTACCATGGTGATCACCAAGGCATCAGATTCAGAGCCTCCCCCCAAAACAACAGAGAGTATCTCATTGGCTGAAAGCGTGGTGAACTGATCCAGGTCGCAGTACTGGATCAACCTATGGAGGGAGGAAATGTGGAAATCAGGAAAGTTTCCAACATGAAATGATTTTAGGAACATTGGAGTTTGCTGTACCTGTAGACAAACGGTGTGAGTCCGAGTGTGACTGAGACCAGGTTCCCAAACACCTGGTAGCCAATACCAGGAGTGTAGAGGTTCACCTGAACACAGAGAGGAACGTCAGCGTGGTTGACTCAATAAAACGTTAATTTCCTTCCACAGGTACTCAAATTGCCGCTCACTCTGTTCATGATCATTCCACTGATCTCTAGGACGGACATGTCGGCCTTCTTGCATTCGTTTCCCTCCCAAACGATGGCGCTCACCCTCTCCAGGCCAGGGTTGGAGCTGTGCAGCCAGGGAATATGACTCTGCAGCAAAAACAACAACCAATGACTATTTAACACAAAACTCAGAAAACGTAAATATTATCAAGAAAAAAACACTTAATACACAATGTTTTGTTGTGGCCTGGAAAGACTACTGACTCGTGCAACAGGCATCCTCTTAGTTCATTGTTGGCTGTTTAAAGAGTTACATCTAAGCATATATGTAAAAAGTTGAGTGGAAGGAAAAAATACGCAAGGATAAACAGAGTCCTGACCAACTTAAGGTTTATGCTGTATGGAGTGTAAACAATATAAAGGATCATATATGTTGAATGCTTGGTCAGTGAAAGAACAGAGATTGGAAAAAGAGTGTACTTTCTGGAAGTCATTTATAAAAACCTCAGTATCTAAAAGAAACAACAGACCAGATTTCACTATGCTGATCTTCCCATCCTCCTAAATAAGGGTTAAAATGCCAAACTCTTAAAATACATCAGAACAGAGGCATAAAATTCAACAAGCTGAGCTGTAAATATCTGGACTATATGCTTTCACACCTGATGGAAAGGGTCGTCCCTGTATTCCTTCTTAGATGGAGGACATACAGATGTCCCTCCTCCTTCTCCCTCTGCAAAAACAACAATCACAGTATAAGCCATCATGCTGGAGCCCAAAGTTTCCCATGAATGTTTAAACCGTCCCACCTGTCTCTGAGGTGCAGGACGACCTGCATTCTGCACAGTGCAGGAAGTCCTCCCACATCAGGTCCTCTGTTTCCGACTCATGCCGAGTGCTCTCAGAGTCCTGGGTTCTCATGCTGGAACATCTGGAGCTGCAGCTGGTGCCGGATTTGGGAACATCCTGAAAGACGAAAACAAAGGGTTGTGATTTTTAAGAAGCAGATTCTGTGTGGTTTTTCTTTTAATCAGACTAAGTGGTTTACCTCCACAGCGTAGTGTTTCTTGTAAAGATGTGTGTTTTTGCGGTTTCTGAGTGTACCGTCGCTGTTCTTTCTCTCGGATGCCCTGCGGAGGGCGCTGTAGGACGCTTCAGGATCCTCCTCACTAGAAGCTTCATCAGATGCAGGCTCCTTAAAAGCCAAACAAATAAAGTAGTGAGAAATGTTCCCTGATGTCTTTGTAAATCTAATAAAGTCGAGTGAATTTCTGAGTCAATACCTTATTGCCACCTGCCATGAGCAGCCCTGAGCTGTGCGGTGCGTGAGAGTATGAGGGCTGGATGTGAGGGGTCCAGCACGCCTCGTCTGGCCGGGTCAGTAGGTCACATTTCTGCTCTGGCAGCTGAAGCCCCTCGGTGCTGCGGTTGGTCACCCGACCATCCAGAGACACGTAGCCGTTATCTGTCTCTGTCGATTTATCGATGGACAGCTTGGACTTCTTAGATCTACAGAGGAAGGGAGGCGAGTGACCAGAGTCAGCGGATCGGTCGTCATTCGGTCTTTATAAGATGCACACAACACAACATCAATAATACAGAGGGTCATGTGTCATATACTGAACTGGAGATGAATCCACATACTGCAAATATGGTATTACTGCAGACAAAATAAATTGTAGCACACTTGTTAAATATTGGTTTTAGGAATGGGCGAATAGGTAAGTGAATTATTAAAGGGCATATATCCTTTTACAGCCGAAAATGATAAAAACACGAAATAATTTTTTTCCCCGTCTCAAGTCATGCTCGCTAAAACAGATAAATCACTATTATGTGAGGATGAGTTAGCATTTGCAACAGCACAAACTGGAAATTTCACACTCTAATCACAGGAGGATTAATTGGTTTAAAAAATAATTTTACCATGGGGTTATAAAGTAAATATTTCAGATTCAAGGGTAGGAACAAAGAGATGACATTTTATGGTAAAGATACTACACAAA
This sequence comes from Xiphophorus couchianus, assembly GCF_001444195.1. NCBI lineage: Eukaryota > Metazoa > Chordata > Actinopteri > Cyprinodontiformes > Poeciliidae > Xiphophorus > Xiphophorus couchianus. The sequence continues at coordinate 12,239,985 of NC_040244.1, read as the reverse complement.
CAGCGAGACTATTAAGCTATTTGTCAGCATAAAAATGTATTAGGTAAGAAAATGCTCTCTTTTTCCTTTGTGCCTGAGCCAAGTGAAGGACAGAAGAGTGAACTCGTCTTCCATCCACCATTGTTTCAGTATAAAATGACTTTCATGTTTCTTGTGGAAAAAGCTGTTTATAAACTTACTGAGATCGAGTCACATGACAGGATGTTTCGACTTTTACATTATTGTAGCATCTATTTCCAGATCCTTTAGAGTAGTGCCTTTTTAAAATATTCAAAAGCTTGGGAAGCTGAAACAAATGCCTTGAGCTCATATGTTTCTTCTTAACATTTTTGCATTTTAAAAAATGCATGTTATATGCCCTTTAATAAGAAAATCAAGTGAGATGTTCAGGTTTCTTTTCACTAGATAAAGTGACACTGATGGATAAAATAACCCAAGACTGAAATCTTATTAGAGGGAAAACATGGACGGGAGGAAGCATGCTTCGTTTAAACACAACCTTAATCAGCAGATTAATCACAACAAAATTAGCTGCAAAATCCTTCAACTGCTCAATAAAAAAACAACAAACTGATTTGGTGCTGCAAGGAATCAACAGAAACTTTGGTTTTAGATCAGCTGAATTAAGACTTTATTTCTCAGAAGGGTTCAAGGCGACAGTAAAGGATGTTGCAGCTGAGGAAGCACAGTAAAGTCTGAGGCAAGGCTGGCTCTTATTCCGTTTAAAACTTTACACACTACTGCCAAATTTCACATTTTAATAAACTGTATTTTGTGTGATTAAATAAACCAGATATTTCTTTACTTTTCCCAAAGCGCAGCCTCGTCTCTTTGCATCGTCTCATCACAGAAACCAGGAGAATGAAAATACACACCCAGCTTTACAGATATCATGCCAGAAATCTTGGAAGAAAGCGCCCAGGCTGTATGTGGTGCTGGCTGAGTGAGAGTGTGGCGCCCCCTCCTGTGTGTTATCGGTAGTGCTAGACCCGTCTCCTTCCCTATGCACCTCCATCTGAGATGCCTTCCTCAACTTCCTTCAGTTTGGAAAGAACGGAGATTAGAGAAAAGACTTAGAGAAAACCAAGAGGCCAGAGACGGGAAAGTCTTCAGATTAAGGCTGACACAGGATTTAAATCATTAAAAAAAACCTTCACATTGGTGTTATTATTCTGCAAAAGTAAATATTTAATGAACTCGTTAAAGCAAAGCATCACAAAAGTGGATAGATGAAGTTTTTAATGCTTATTTTCTCTACTGTTGCAGAATTTACCCTTTCAACAAATTATTCCAAATAAGCCACTCAGGTCAAAGAAAATGTTGAACAGATCTAGAAATATGATTTTCTCATTTTAAAGTCAAGATAATCATGTTATGATCACTGATAGGAGAAAAGGAAAGGGGTGATTTACTGTTAATGTTTCCTCTATAAAGAGTCTCCGCTTGAAGGTTTATACTGGATGTCATAATGACGTGTCAAAAGTAACAAATCAGTAAATAAGGATATCATTGAAGAGTTAAACTCATTTAGTTAAATAACACAGTTCTATTTCTGCTAGTTTTATAGCCAAGAAAATTCTAAGGTGAAGCAGCTCAAAAAGTGCATAAAATTATCAACATCCCTCAAGGACGGCAGGTTGTAAAGAATGATTTCACAGCATGTTGTTGGGAAGTTGAGTGGAAGGGAGAACTACAGTAGAAAAGGTTTAGCTACCAACGGTGAAAATTGCAGCCTTGAGAGGATTGTGAAGACATTTTAATATTTGGAGGAGATTTGCGAGGCGTGACTTGTGGCCCGAGTCACTGATTATGCAGACATGGACTACAAATATGTTTTATTACTTGGTCTTATGCTCCTATTACTCAGGAAACTGAATTTTGGATTTTATTTTGGCTAAAAACTATAATCAGCTAAATTAACTGAAAAACAGTTCAAATATTTCACTCTAATGCATTTATACATGTTTAAATTGACTAAAATCTACTTTTCAATAACATTTTGAGTTATTGAGATGTATTTGTATTAATGAACTGAACTGAAACTGGCTATAAATCTCGTTATATTCTGCTCTGATCCCCTCCGGCCGTCCTTCAACTGAATTAAAAACCGCTAAAGAAAGAACTGTCCCCCAAATTCTTTCCTAAAACAGAGGATCAGTTTTCTTCTGGGGTCGGAAAACTGGCAGCAGCATGCTGATGAGCATGAAGCCAACAAACTGGAAACACTCCAAACACAGCAAACAAACACACCACTGCAAGTCAAGATTCATGTTTTAACCTCTTTATCAGATGTCCCTACATCACTTTACTGACTTACAGCTGATTATTTTATCAGCTCGGAAAAAATTTGTCATTTTCTTCTCCTAATTTAACTTAAAATCCTTTCTGTCGCCACATTCCTTCAGCAGCTCACCTGCGTCTCTTCCCCCCGCTGCTGGAGGTGGGTTTGGGGGTTCTGGTGGAGACGATCTGACAGTGGACGGTTCCCAGCAGCAACATGAGCCAGATGGCTCCGAACACCTCTGTGACTGGGATCCCATGAGGCTGAGAGATGGACACATACAGGGCGGCTGCTGCCACTGAGGAGAACCAGGGACAAACAACCAACAACGATTAGTCTGGTTCAGTTCCTTCTTCGGTCCCAATTATCTCCATCAGGGCAGTACAAGTCCATCCAACTGTCCACTTCTATTAGTTTTATCTGTGATATTATTGCCAGGAACTTGAAGCCCGTTCATCAAAATTGGCAGCTAGAAATGCCTCCATCAATACATTTATAAGAAAAATCAAAAACAGGACTCTAAAGTTAAGAAGGGTTACAAACACACTTCTGAAGTATGAAATTTAATTTTCTTGTTTTCAATGTCTGGATAAGGAAGGAAAATATAATTTTTTTCAGATGTATTCCCTTCTCCATCTTCATTCTTATTTAATTTGTTACTTTTATCCTCTTGTCCAGCCTCTTTTATTCCAAATCCCTTCATCCTTTCTAACTTCACTCATCCTTTCCTTCCTTCTTTGTGTCTTTCTTTCCTTTTGGGGAATTTTTCTACATGAGAAAACATGTAGGAACATTTTTAAATCAGCATCTGGCAGATCAGATAAAATCCTGCAGGAAGTACTGATGATACTGGTGATTCAAGCAAAGAAACATATTAGCAGCTGATTACTCTGTCAAGTTTGTTGTCACAGTTAAATTGAGCATAATGTTTGGGGGGAAACAATGCTACAATGGAGCAATAATGTACTTTGTCCAGCCTAGTTTGGTGGAAACCCTTCATGTTGGTGTGTTGGGTTGGTGATCTGGATGGAGACACTAAAACAGCCTGTAAACCTGACTTAGGAACTAAGTCTGTGTTCAAAACATCAGCAGAGTGTTTAAAAAAAAAGAAGTGCTGCATATTCTACTCAAGCAAAAGTTGACCAATGTCTGGCTGCTGTAACCAGATATTCCCATCCCAGATGATCAGACTACACTCTCCAGTTTCTCTGCATTACTCTGTTTTACCTCAAAAAGGATTTTAGGCATCGCCTTGCAAGGGTTTTATTGAGTAAAGGTGATCAGGCTGGATTCTCTCTACCGCTTATTCTGCTTGTCATTGCCTTGTTGATGCATCCATTTAAGGACATTTCCTCTTCTGCATGAGGTGTCATGATCAAGTATTGCAATGTAGTTAAGCTGCTCTTTGACATGTAGAATGAGATCTGAGGTCAGAGTGAGAAACTGTACCATGATGCCTGAACCACCGTGCTTCACACCACAGTGGCGCGATCGTCTGATAAACTGCCTGCTTCAGTTCAAAGTGTTGCTCCATTTCAATTTAGGTCAGTCAATATGCCCTCTTCAACCCCAGCCCAGAGGAGTTTTGCTAATATCTGACATTAACTTTGGGTCCTAAATTTTAACAGAGCACACAGGCATCTGCAGACATTTGTTGAGCCCTGCACATTTTACACTATTGGTCTTAATTTAGTATGTTGGGGAGAAATGAGGTCAGTCCTACCTTGCAGCAGATACAGAGCCAACAGGAGAAGGAAAATGCCTTTGGAGGTGACCTGAATCCACCATCGGTAGAAGAACGGGAAGAAGACTACTCTGACGATGCCCTTCCTGGTCAGGGACGTCCACGGACTCTCTGGCTTGGCCTTGGCAAACGCTGAACCTGAGAACCAAACGGGTTTCAGCTCATTATCTTTCAGCAAAGCACAGAAGAGTGTGACCGAGTGTTTCCAGTTTCTGTCGTCACCTCTGACTAAATCCACATCTATCAGATCTGGTTTGAGATGTCCAGTCTTCTTTGGCTTGTTCCTCAAGCCCTGCAGGGGGAGACAGAGACACAGTTAAAGCCACACATACATGGAAATCAAACTCTTTAAACTGAGGGCGTTCACTGGTGGAATCAAGAACAGGTTCTAAGCTTTATCCACTCACTTCTGGAGGGTTTTTCTATACATCCAGCATCTACCAGCTCTACTCAGCAGTTTTTTTATGGCTCCTAAAGGTCTCAGTCGTTGAAAGTGAGTTGTCGGTGTGTGTGTGCCAGCTGTAGAGCTGGACAGGGCCCAGGGAATACACCTCCCCTGTTCTTAACTTCCTGCACCAGTGTGTCACTTCCTCTTATGAAGCAGCGAGTTGGTTAGTGTGTTTACACACAGACTCAATGAAAAGCTGGGCTGCAGCTTTACATGTTATAGAATTTCAATATACTGCTTAAAGTCTAGTTTGTAGGCTTTCATATTAGTGTCTGAAAGTAAACAGACAAAGTAATGTTTTTAATTATTTTATATATAGAAATGAGAGGGGGGGGGGGTATTCAACCCAACTTGGTCCTTTATGGAAATTAATCACTCCCCTTGGCTAACTTTGTATCAAGTGTTTATTCTGACTAGCAATGAATTCTACCTCACTCTAGTTTGCAGACCTTTTTCAATTAACAGCATTAATAGTTTTTAAATTTTGCCACTGTGTCCAAGTTGGATTTAATTGGATTTAGGTGCGAACTTTGACTAGGTGTTTCCAAAACTTTTCTCTTTTTTGGAGTGATTTAGAAGTGGATATGGAACATTTTATTTTTGTTTACACAAGTTGTCTTAATCTGACATTTAATTTGTTTGATGATCTGAAACATTTAAGTATTAAAAAAAAAAAAACTAACTGAAAACATTTTCTTTTTCATGACACCGTGCATTTATTTTTGGCAAACATCCTGGATCAATTTTTATAGTTGAAAAGAAAAGTGGTTAGTGTCAGGCTAACATTTACACAAACATATCGCGTCCTGTTATCAGTCACCAATGAGATAGTGGTCTCTTTATCTGAAAACGGCTCACCCAACAAGCTAAATCACTGTTTGCACAGCGTAATCAGGGTGTAAAGCTGGCAGCAGCTGACCAATAACTTCCTGTTAGATTTACTGCAACGTAGTGCTTGGTAAACCCATTGCTCTGTGCTATTTAAAGCCTTAAGCAAATGTTCCCACACTGATTAACTCAGGATTAATAGTTTTCCATGTCATTAATAATCTAATGCTCTACATTTACTAGTAAAATTGCCTTTAGCTTAATCCATTAAAATAAAATGTAATTTTTGATTTTACCAGCAGGAGGCTTTTGGGTTGAACCCTGAGAAAAGTGTAATTCATAAAACGTCCTCTTCAAACAATAATAGCTGTAAGTGAAATAAGGAGTTCTTTTGGGATTTGCATCACAAATTAAAGAGCTCTAAAGCATCAACTATTCTGGCATTTACTTTTTAAACATCTTATTTGTTTTATTTTAATCAAACATACAATTAACAGTGGAACTCTGCACATATTGACTTATTTTTAAACATTTGTCGATGTTGGGTAACTTGAAAACTGCAGGAACAATAATGGAAGATGCATTGTGCTAAAAATAGAGCTACAGTAAAGTTACATGAAACAACTACTCTAGATTTATGAGTCAAGTTTTTATTAGCCTGTAAGCAGCTTAATTACCCCTTGGTAAGGGTGAAAAGGACACAACTGGTGCAGGACTGACAGTCTGCCTGCTGCAGAGACCTTTGAGAGAGCCGAGCCAAGGTCAAACGCAGCCCTGCGTTTGTAAAACACAGGTCTTTGTGTTTTAGAGAAGATGGTGCAACTTTCAGAGAGGAGGAGACACGGTTCACTATCGCCACAAATGATTTCATTCTGAATACAGTCCTGCAGCACCACAGTTACGCAACAGACCTACAGCATCTTGCAGATGTTTTCATACTTCCTGGCATTACATCCACATACTTCAGTGAATTTTACTGGGATTTTATGCAACAAATGACCGCAAAACAGGACATAATTGTGAAATTAAATGAAAATCTAATAAAAGGGCACATGTACACACCCCTTTACTGTAATACCTCTAAAATTCTGTACAATAAATTGCCTTTCAAAGACATCTAGTTAGCAAACCAGCCAGAAAAATAGGGACGTATTCAAGTATTTTCGAATTGAACTGAAATGAATTTAGAGGAATGTTTTGAGAAAGTTTTTAGTTGCGTCTCCAAAAACCTGATCTGGAAAAAGACGCTCTGGTCAGATGAGACCAAAGTGTGGAGGGGAACTGGTACTGCACATTACAGCACAAATACCATCACCATGGTGAAACACGGTGCTGGCAGCATCAAGCTGCGGCAAAGCAGGTTGGAGTTGGGAGATAAATTCTGGAAGAAAACCGCTCCAGCAGGACAATGACGAGTTAAACTCCTGACCTGAATCAAACCGATTCACATCCCAGATGGCTAGCAGCTGTAACAAGGGGGGCTGAATAGAAAAGCATGCCACACTTTTCAGATTTTTATTGGTCAAAATGTTGAAACCCATCTATCATCATCGTTTCGATACCCAATAATGCAGCACTTGGTCCTGATAAAACACAATGAAGTGTGTGGTTGGAATGTGGTTAAATAATTTAGCAAGGCACCATAGGAGGGGCTGATTCCCAGGAACACAATGAACTTTCATGCACAACACACACATACACCATTCCCTCATTATCCTGCAGTTTAGGCCTTTACCTGACACCATGGTATGATCCTCTGCTAACACCGTTTTAATTACACAAACACAAAGCAATTAATAACACAGTTATTAAAGAGAATAATATTTTCAGCACAAATAAAATGTGCTTTTAAATTAGCAGATAGAATAATTTCAAACCTTGTTATTCTGGTAAATCATTCGTCCCACTTCTCCTCTACAACCATCGACCCGACCTCTGTGCCGTTTGATTATCGTTACACTTTGCTGGGCTGACACAAACCAGCTCAATAAAATGAAGAATAAGGTTTTCGTCGTGTGTAAATTAAAATGACAGAAACACAGGAAGTGTGTGATCCTAAAACATTTTATTGAGGTCAACAATCATTTCAGTTGTCTGTGGCATTAAAGAAAAAAAAATGTTTTACTTGATGCCGCTCTGACTCCATGACTCATCATGCTGTGGTCCCACCCACCCAGACAACTCCAATTACTTCCAACTACGGCTGCATGTTAACCTTCCTGCAGCCATTTTTAACTCATCAATCTGAACGCAGGCAGGGTTAGTGTGCAACACTGCAGCTGATGTCAAACCAACCACATACTAACGCTCTATGGCGAGGGTGAGAGGACATGCACAGTGGGACGCCCTGCTGCGTACTCACCAGAGAAATAAACTGCAGAGAGGAGGAGGGAAGGATGGACGGAGGAGGAAATGGCCAGAGAGGAAAGAGTTAAAAGAAAAGCACCGGAAAAGAACTGATGGTGCAGCGACATGGAGTCAAAATGAGTGAGAGTCAGAGAGCGGAGAAATAAAACCAGACAAATGAGTGGAGACTGAGAAAAGGCAAAGAATGACAGAATACGAACTGGAAATAAAGAGTGAGCTAATTAAACATAAAAGCAACATACCTTTATTTCTCTTTGCTCCACTGATTTCTCCCAAATCTGCTGGTCATAGGCTCCGATCTGCAAAGATAAGCAATTCTGAGAGTCATAAGGAAGAACGCGCTTTCTGCGTTAAACATCCAAACAACAAAAACATTGTCAGCGTTCGACACATTTCATTTTGTTCAGCAAAAATAAATGTCCACGTATTCAGGGATTCATGACAAAAAGGGAATGGTTACTAATTTCTAAAACGTCTGTTTGGTATAAAATGTGAGATGTAGGATGACACCACCTAAGCAGATCGCTGCACTCATGCGAATGAGCTTGTCTCCCATTCATGGAGTCTGGGTCAAGCTTTGAGCTCGCCAGTGGAAAGTCTGCATCATTAATGAGACCTCATTAAAAATTGATGGAAAGAAGAGAAGGGGGTCAAGGACAAGAACACGAAGAAACAGAAGCAGAGTAAAGAAAGTGCCTCTAATGCAGGATTGTTGCACTGCAAGATGACTTAAGGAATGCAGGCAGCAGTGAAAGATGTGTGCATGCTAATTTTATAACCGTCTCCAAATGATAACTAATCTCTAGTAATTTATATACTGTTCAGCTGAACTAGTAGCCTGCGTGGTTTTGATCTTTAGCTTTCTGGGAAATTCTTAAAATGTTATAAATATATCAATTTGTTTTGCCTGTAAGCAGATGAAGCTACTGAAACTACAATAGGTTAAACCCAGATGCGATCATGTGTCAATATGAGTAAATCAGACGTCAACTTATCACAAAATGTAAAAAAAGAAACCAAAAAAGTGGTGACTTAACTTAATGTCACAATAAAAAATAAAAACATCAAACAGCTGTACTCGTTACTCATTTTTTGAATCTTTGGTGGTCAAAGGGAAACTGCAGCTTGAAGAGGTATTAATTAATCAGCTGCTTGAACCTCCACTTTTCTGCAAAAACTGGCATTTGTGATTGGCCATAAATTATATATAATCAGACTCTCAGTAAAATCTTATTTCCTTCTTCAAATAGCTGGAGATGCCACTCATTATCCAGGGTCTATATTTGTTATGAACTCAAAGCAGACAAATGTCACACTTTCTTCTGTTTTATAAATCAAACCAGTATCACAAATCGCATGTTTCCACCTAGTATGGTGCAGCTAGGCCTGTCACGATAGCAAATTTTGCTGAGCGATTAATTGTCTCAAAAATTATTGCGATAAACGATAATATTGTTTGAAGATCTTTTTACACTGATTTAATGGAAATGACATAATAATGCATGCGGTTTCTTGTCAAAGATAGATACACTTTATTTTCAAAAGAACACTTAAACACTGAAACTGATAAACAAAACAACCAAAAACAAAGATAAAATGGATTCTCAGTCTCCATTAACAAAAAATGTACTGGAAAAAAAACTAAACATCATAAAGCCAAAGTGGAAATAAATACTGCATTCAACCAAAAGACTGCAGATTATGAAGTCTGTATATTATGTTGCCCTTCAGTAATAATTAGATTTAAATAGAGAAGACGGGCACATCAACTACCTGATGCAATAGTTCACACTACAGATTTTTTGCTCCTATTTTTCCCCTTATGACAATCTTAAAACGTTGGTCTTTCTAAGATTGTGTGGTGTGTTACGGTAGATCGTCGTTGCTGCTCCGATCTAAATCAGGGGTTTCCCCGACTGGCAGCTTTAACTACACCTGTTGAATGTGACAGGCAGCCAATCAGATTCTCCTCCGTGTTTTCTGAGGGGAAATTACGTCTGGGAATCCCAAACAGCTGACACGGCGCAACACGAAGTCCAGCGGACATTGGAGATGATACGTGGAAACAACATTAATGTTTATTCAACATGCAAAGAATATAGAAATGACAAGAGGAGGAGTTGGAGCGAAATTGCTACCGCAATTGATAAACCCGGTAACTTTTCAGCTGTTCTTCGTTAACGTGACGTAAATAGGTTATAATGATTTTCATTCAGTCAGGACTTTACGCTGACACTAGCCACATGCATTGCAGGTAGATTGTAGTAAAGCATTGATTAATGCCTGGTTTTAAAATTAGTTCACTGGACTTGTAGCCATTATTTTGTGCCCATTGTTGGACACCACACGGCAGGAACGAACCCGATCGAACCGTTATACCTAGGATTTCTGTCGGCTAATGTGTGGTCTGTCAGGTTTTGAAAATGGGCCGACAATCAGCCCACAGCTTTAAGATCGTGTCGTGTGCGCTGGGCTTTACACTGAGGAAATGAGAAAGGAGGGTCAGTGGAGAGCACCGGAGTTGAGCCCTTTTTCATTCAGTCGCATTAGCTGAAAGAGAAAAAGGTCGGAAGAGACGATAATGCCGATAATTAAAATGATGTCGATATCTTTAATTTATCGTACGATTTATCGATTTATCGTTTATCGCAACAGGCCTAGGTGCAGCCTTGTTAATTACAAGGAAACTACATTTCTGATGAAATATTGATGCACATCTTCAGTTCATTCCAGATGCGAGAGCAAGATTTCAGCAGATAACAGGAAGGCTGAATGAAAAGAGCGCAGCAAAGTTGCTCTTTTGGACTCAAATATTGGAGTTTGAATACTGAAGACAGTTTAAAACATAAATTCATTTTGTCTGTTTTAAATGAGTAAGACCCTGTTGTGCTTAGATCTGAGTCGAAAATTGTCTGCAATACTTTGCTCAGCCTATGCTCATTTATGATTCAACATTCACTTTTTCCACTCAGCATGAAAACTCTGTCACATAACCAGCTCCACTCCCAGATCTCACACACTAAGTGTGACCTCATCACGCCCTGGCTTTACTGGCTTTGGATGTTGCTACTGGATTGGCTGAGTTACAGTTCTACCTGATGATTTTTGACGCTCGACTCAGCCAATCAGACGTGAGGGATTGGCAGCCAGGCCTGCAGGTTATTTACACGATGCCAAACCATTGCAACATACAGAGCAATTCTGCAGAAATGCTGCAGATGAACATTGCACCAGTGCACTTTAAATCTACAGATATATTCTGTAAATGATAAAATCTAGATATACAGGTACACAATGTGAGATGAGCAGAGAATATGGAGGATGTTGTGTGGGGAAGAAGAGGACCGACAGAGGGCAAACTTGACCAGACTACAGAGTCTGAATATGGAGGGGCTTTGTTGAGAGAAAAAAAAAACCTAATCTGTCGTTTCATCGTAAAGTCATGAGGTAACTGAGAACTAAAGTAAATCCTCTTATCCTCACACACACATCCCTGCATCACTTTCTGCTCCTCTCAAAATAAAGGAGCCCTTTGCTGCCAGAGACAGCATCTCCATATAAACAGCAGCTTAAGAGGAAGTCGAATATTTTAGCCCTGATCAAGTCAAACAAAGGATTTGTGTAGGTTCGAAGAAGATAAATCCCAGGCTTCAGTGATTTGAGAGGCAAAACATCTGCCGAAAGTGAAAGAAAGACGACCAGGCGGAGAGCGGCGCTGCTGCAGCACGGCTGGCGGCTTTATGACACCAGTTGGAGGGCAGAGAGAGAGAGAGAGTTACATAACAACCGTCTATGCAATGCGCAGGAACAGGTCTACTGAAAAACAAGCGCTTGGATGACAACAAACAGAAAAAGTTCAGCAAAAATGACAGCTATGTTCAAAACAAACTGATCATCGAGGTCTAATGATAAAGTTTAAATATTCATTTTGTGGACAAGAATGATCGAGCATCAGGTAGAATAATCATGAAGCTCGCATTTTTTCAGCACAGACATGCATCATTTTGACTTTGATTCACTTATTTTCTTTTCTAAAGATTGTAACTCATTTTAGATAAAAAGGTTTGTTTGTTATTGTGGTTTTGAAATCTACAGAAATTGTCCATGTTTGTGCATCCAAACGTGTCCCCTAACCCAAGTTAATTAAATCAAAAAGTAAATCAAATATATTATTAAAAAAAGTACAAAAAATAGTAATTCTGATCTCTTATGCACCTCTCAGTTAAAACACTGTAAATACAAACATATTTTGCTTTATTTCATTGAACTGTCCAGCACTTTAGTCAACATCTGTTTTGCTACATAAATAAATTGTCAGACATTTTAGCTGTTCATCTAAAAACGGTTAAATCCTGAGTCTTATAAACCTTTAATACACACAGATTAAACTCATTGCTTGGATATAAAGAAAAACAAAACATTCCTTGCTCTTATATGGAAAGTAAAACAAACAATGAGTCTTACCCAACAGGTTTTTTGCAGCTGAATGAATCATAACAAATATAAAAGCCCCAAATTAGCATTCCCGTCATGAATAACAAATGCTTCAATGCCATGTGGATGACCTCTTCTTCCTGCATCCTTCCAGTCTTCACACCTCCCACTGTCAATCAGTCTCCCTTTTATACATATTTCCAGGTGTGTGTTTAGGTGTGGTCACATGTTGCTGGAGCAGGTGAAAATTTCACACTACTAAAATGCAATGATATCTAAATGAAAAACCTCATGGTTTATTGCTTAGATTATAAATGCCTTTTGCTGAATATACTTGTCATGTTACATGAAAAAAAGATTGTTTCTTAATTGTTGTTGTGTTTGGAGCTAAAATTAAGCATAAAGTGATTAAAATATAATTAAACACACACACATTTTTTATTATTAAACTGCAAAAACGAATTTCCATTTTAAAACGGAAGAAATTTGACTACCAAAGTTGTTTTAGAGACAAAACATGTAAACAGAAAACAACTGCATCATAGTTTTGTTTCTGTTTTCCCTGTTTAATGATTTCCTGAGAAATCATAAAACAGGAAGAATAAAGAGAAGCTGAAATACAAAAAGTAAACCGCATCCGACATGATTTTCACATTTTTGGTGTCTTATCTATTTTCACTTGTATTTTTAAAGATGTTTCATGGATGGAGGAGTTAAAAGCAGTCAAGAATTGGCTCTCTGTGTTGGTGTAATACAGCAGAACCCATGGCTGAAAGCTTGATACTAGATAATGTGTAAAAGTTCCCCTCTGGTCTAAATATAAACATCCTCCACAAACATCCCACTGCATCCAGAGAGAATCTTCACACCAACACTTTGCACTTATGTAAATAAATTAACATTCACAACTCTCGCCCACAGGCTGAAAACCTAAACTGTTTGGCTTCACTTCACTCCTCAAACTTTAAATTCTTCAGACAACTGAAGCAAAAGCAGATTATTTCTTTAGTAATTGTGGAAATTAAAGACATATTACTAATCGAAACACTCACAATTATGATAATTCATCTCCAAAATAAGCTGAAAAAGGGCTTCACTGCTTGGCTGCACAGACATATTGCTATCTGGCACCCAGCAGATTCAGAGTGCATGACCCATCACTGTGATCTGGGCCTAACTCGGCTGTGTAGTCAGAGAAAAAACGGCTCTCAACATAGCAACGATTCGAGTCTATTTGCAGCAGGCGTCCAGACAGAGTCAGAAATACACTGTGACTCATCGCCTGTGGCGCACACAGAGGCTGCAGATGACAGAATCAGTCTGAAATATAAAATAAACTATTAAGATTATTGACCAAGGTATAAGTCTGAGTGGTCTGTATAGGCCAGCTCAACATGCCAGGTTATGGATCTTCAAGTTCACACGCCTAACTAATGGAAAATACAGATAACTTGATACTCATGTGAATGAAGTTTGTTTAAAAGGAGCTCAATTAAATAATTCAGCAGTCATGCAGGCTCTGCAGGATGATTCACTGAGCTAGATTACCTCAATTGTTCTGAGTTGGTGTGTGTAAAGGTGCCGCAGAATATATTTGCTGCATTTTCCTCAACATGTGCAGGCAAAAGATGCCTGAGTGGGACAGATTAGCACAGCCAGACTGTTGGCAATATTTATGCAATAAAAGCAAACACCATGATTAAACTTTAATATTGTGCCATGTTATTTCACAAACACAAATACGAACAGCCAACCATCATGGAGTCAAAGGAATTTTGAAGATGAAACAAATAAAAAGATTTCCCACCTTTGAAAATTCTTTATTTTTTTGCAAAAGCCAGTTATTGCTCTGCAGATCCTCAGGTTTTAATGTTATTTTCTCAGTGTTTCCTGCAGAAGACTTCATGGATCTGATGTATGACTCATTCAAAATGTTTTGCCTATCTTCTTTGCCTTAATGTTGGATGACGAGGCAAAAATCCCTCACCAAATATCTAAAACTAAGCTTCTCCATCTACACGTTATGGACCAAGGGGTAACCTAGATAACATGTAAGGACATGTTATCATTTACATCCCTTTAGCAGGGAGGTGGGGGTGTGACATCACACTGAAATGGGTCCATAATCCTGTTTGTTTGTCGGAGGTTTGCCTCCGACAAACAAACAGGGTGGCAGAGCGATAGCGCCTTGGAATCATGTCAAGATTGGTTTGGGTCGCTCATTTGAAAAGACCTTAAAATTGAGAGCAAAAAGTAAATGTGTCAAGCACAAAATCACGTTTCATTTTTGTTCTGAATCTTTGTGGCAAAACTCTAAAACAGGGTGTTGTTTTAAAATATTATGCCATGTTAATCTCATATTGATCCATTCCTAGATCACTTTTATAATCCCATAACACAACTTTTTCCACCTGTTAAGGCTTGCATAGCACCTGGGAATCTCCTAAAGGAAGTTTTTTTTATTAATCTAGCATGGCTTCAGCTCTTCACTTATCCTGTTTCAGTGCATGGCCAACCCAGCAAACTGAATGTCAATCTTTGCTGTTCACAGCTAACTTTAAGACGCCTTACCTTGATCCACAAACATTACTTTTGTTTGCATTTTATTCAGGTGTTCCAAGGTGGGGAAGATGGCAAGCAACTAAACTAAGTGACACATCTACGAAATAAACACCCTGACAACAGGTGTGCCTGCTTCTTAAAAAGGTTAATTCACTCTGACTCAGCGGCTGTCGTCCCGGGTGATGCTTCTGCCCAGACAAGCTTAGTTTGACACAAAACTCATGTAACAAGATCCACTGAGAAAGTTATCAACGTTGATCTCAATGCTTTCTGGTTTTTGTCCAGTTTCTGACATTTAATCTAGACGTATAATATAATTTAGGATTTCTCATCTAATACTTGAGCTAAATTAAATTCTCACTGTAATTATATCAAGACAAATTAAACTGAAGCTATAAAACGCAGCTCGGAGAAAGCTGTATTTGAGAAAACGGTGAGTATAAACTTTTAATTAAAGTCTAAAACTCGAGAGTTATGTTTTGTTTGGATGGTTTAAAATTCAAACAGGACCTCAGAGAGGAAAAAGGATGGAAGACAGGCAGAGGTTTCAGAGTAAAAACAAGCAGAGCAAAGAAGAGATAGATGTGGCTGGAATGACAAGAGATGCAGATGAGAGTGTAAGATGATGAGTGCAGGAGGAACGGTGCAGGAGTCCAGCAGAAGATCAGATATCCGAGACCATGGAAGAAGAGGACATATAACACCAGCCTGGCACACACTGAGCCGGACAACCTGAAACGTTTTGGCTTTCCGCATGTGTGCAGATGGAAAAGGGACAAGAAAGTGAGCAGCAACCCATCTCTGCGAAAATGTGTTGTCTAATTTTAACAGTAGTATAGTTTATTGTTTATGGTCAAAAATAAAGTGTATTTTGTCCAGCTAACATTGTTCAGCAATAAGATACCACAACTTTGAGAAAAAGATCAAATGTTCTGCACATTTTTAAAGCAAACCTGATTTCAAGAGCACATTTTCTCTGCCTCATGATTTAAATCTGAATATCTGGTGTGCTGTCTCTGCAGAATTATTACAAATCCCAACAAAATAAAAAAAATAAATAAAAGGAAACCTTGTTTTCAAATTAGAAAGCCTGTCTGAAACAACAAAACTTCTTACCTTTTTCTGGTACCAAACAACAGCATCTTTTACTTTGGAAGCCATTTACATTTCCTTCTCCCGCCTAGGGCATCTTAGGCTGAAACCACAGAGAGACACAGAAGAAGACAGCAGAGTGAGTGGCAACGTAATGAGGAGGCAGAGAGGGCGGCTGAGATCTACACCTGGAGAGAAGGTGTGTCTTGAGATCTAAAAAGAGTGAGGGAGGAGAACACACTCATGTATTTCCATCCTAAATAAAAATGAAAAGGTTTTCTTGGAGCAACTCCCATCTTTCTCTGAGTAAAGGTCAAAATGTCTAAACACGTTACATGATTATCCAGAGTACTGCTGGTATGTAGAGTAAAACATTTATTTTATATCACTGTAAATTCATGCTTACACATCAACACCAAAACAGCATGAGCCTAAAAACAATAAACTTATCTTATAATATGTTTCTTCTGAAATGTACATGTATCTTAACCTACAAAGGAGAATTATAACTCACTGGGAAACATGTAGAAAAACAGGTAGAGCAACTAATTACACTCAACTGACAACATTATACATCATTCAGTGTTAGCAGGCAAGAGGAATTTATTTGTTTGATACGTAAAAAATATGAATGTCACTCCACCTTATTCACAACTAGAAAAAAGATGTAATCCCAATTTTTTAACAGCTGCACATTCAGTTCTTTGAGTTAACAACTTGAAGGTTGACTGTAACTTTCTGTGAGCTGCACACCTGCAATTTGTGAAGCCAGTTTTTAAATATCACATCCTATTTTTGTCTGCACAGCTGGCAACACAACACTACAGACTGCACTCATTTTATCAATGTAACAAATCAGACTTTTTACAATAAAGTTAACAGTGAAAGTGCAACTATTGCCCATGTGATTAGCAGCTACACAGAAAGCAGCTGAAACAATAGTCAGTAAATGTTACAATGTTCAAAGAAAAGTGCAATTTGATATGAGAATAACGTTTTTCCAAACTGTCTGCTCATGGGAAGCAAGAAGCACAATAAAATATATTACAGGCAAGATAACCAATAAGTCATATCAAAACAAAGAACATGCTAATCATAGCCTACTACTCTAGCTCACTGATTTATATGAAATCAATATCAAAAAAGAGATTTTTTTTAAAGACTAATTGTAAATAAAATTTGATTGATTGATTGATTGAAGTCTGCTACGTCACCTGAAGCTCTGAATGCTGTACAAAGGTTGTCGAACCAGAAACTCAAAAACAAAATTACAGACACCTAATATTTAGTTTCTGAATAGTCAGGTCAGGGGTGTCAAACTCCAGTCCTCGAGGGCCAACGTCCTGCAGTTTTTAAATGTGCCACAGGTACCAAACACTGGAATGAAATGGCTTAATTACCTCCTCCTTGTGTAGATCAGTTCTCCAGGGCCTTAATGACCCAATTACTCTTTTCAGGTGTGGTGCAGCAGAGGCACATCTAAAAGTTGCAGGACAGCGGCCCTCCAGGACTGGAGTTTGACACCTGTGAGCTAGATGATATCACAGAGACTATATCCATATTTTATAGAAAAAAAACAACAAATAGGGCTTCAGTTTCACTTAAGTTTTTTACAAATATTTCTGAATTTTTTAATGATTGGAGAAACTTAACTGTCACTTCATCAAACTGCATTGAAGACGATACCCAAAAAGTCATCTTTAAAAAAATAAATAGGATTAAAAGAATATGATTCAAATGTTTATTTTAACATTCCTAATGCACACACATGCATTATCTATATAAACACACATGCATATATACATAAATGTTTTGTTGAAACATAAGGTATCTCAGATTCATTGTAGCAATTCTCTTTCATAGCTTTGACAGCTTTTACATTTTAAATCAGCTTGACGTGAAACTTTTCTTTTCTTTGTTTATGATTTTGTCTGGTGTGCAGGTGCTTTATTTTTGCTGAGTTTTTCAAAAGAGCTTTTATATAAATAAAATATATTATTCTCATCAGTGGAGGTAATAAATGAACAGAAAATGTGGTTATTAAACAACTATTCAGATAACACTCAGAGGTTTTTGTGGTTAGCCGCTAACCTTTCTTTCATACCCTGTCTTAACCCGTCTTCCTTCCTCATCTTCCTTTGAGACTCTTTGAATTTCTTTATTATTCTGTTACGCAAGTGTAGTGTTGTTCGGCTGAGTGAGAGGGTGGCCCAGAAAGCAGAGCAGCTAAAGGGAAAGTTTTTTATTTAAGTTAAAGATAATTCATGTTATTTTCAAAATTATTGTAGTTAATGATAAGAGGCAAAACTAAATTTGTTCTTTTATTGCACTTCTCCCATTAGTAGTATTTCTAAAACCAGTTTCCGTCCGATTACAAGTTTGTAGAGTAACGAAAGCATCTCTTATGCTTCTTTGCTCAGAGCTAAACTCTTGGTTTCAATATATTCAAGTGAAGACGTCCTGCTTTGCATGTGAAAAACTCGACAGCGCAGCACACAGTCAACACTTTACAGAGTGCTTCTCTGTCAGTACTGAACAATTTTGCTGCCTGCTTTGAGGGGTGGCACTGCCCAAAAGCAGTAACAAGTGCAAGGGCTAAAAATAAAAACCCTCAAGATTATCTCATGAGGCAGCTTGGTGACCATCTGGAGCCTGTGGCTCAAAGAAATGAGAGAGATCAGTTGATGCCAGCAAATTGTATCGTTCAACTAGCAAACCACAACCTGCCACGTTTATATCACTGATAAAGTTACCACTTCAGAGGCCTGCTAGTGTGAGCGCCTGACATATGAAAACAAACTAAACCAATGTAAGAAATGTGTGAGAAGTTAAAACTAAACAGCAGGAAGAGGAGAAAATGTTCTCAGGAGTCTGACCATGCAAACTGTTTAAAGGTT
Organism: Xiphophorus couchianus; assembly: GCF_001444195.1. Lineage (NCBI taxonomy): Eukaryota > Metazoa > Chordata > Actinopteri > Cyprinodontiformes > Poeciliidae > Xiphophorus > Xiphophorus couchianus. Next base: position 12,221,332 of record NC_040244.1, on the reverse strand, counting down.
TCTGTACACATGCATGCATAAAAAGCTGCAGGGGTGGTGTCAGTGTCTGTATGTATACATGCTGCAAGTTGCTCAGAGACATTATTGGAAACAGGAAGGAAGTCTCTCTCTCGCACTCTCTGACAGCTAGAACTGCCATCACACCTACCTTTATCTGTGAGTCCTAACATTTACTTACATGCATGATTCTGATGCAAATTGAAGCAAAATGAAAGAGATTTTTTATCCCAAAACCGGGATATTGTAGAAAAACAAGAACTAAGTTGACAGAAATTATTTTGACAAGCAATGACTTACCATAATTTTCAATAAACTGCTAAACTACTGACAGGAAATGCAATTATATGAATCAAATAAACAACAATTGCTCAGTAATTCTGACTTAATCTGATATTTAATCAACAGTTCCATCCAGAAATCACAAACAGAACATATGACAAAATCCCCTGATTGTATTAAATTAATTAAAAAAATTACAAGATTATGAGCATTGTTTAAGTTAAAAATCCTAACTTAAAACATTAATAGAGAGAACAGCAATAATCAACCATTTAGTATTCAAAATTGGACCTAAGAGTAGCTTGAAAGCAAAAGCATATTGAGGTAGGTAATACATTTTTAATGAACAGCCAGTTTATCTAAACTAAGGTGTTCTCTTTTCTAACTAATTGGATTCATAAAAACGGATGAGAAATGCCTGGAAAATATCTAGACACAATATGTATTGTTTTAAAGCTTATTTTTTTTTAGCAAACTGATAGTAATTCAAGAATGGCTACACACATTTTGAAGCAGAATCTCTTAAGAAAAGGTGTTTAGTATGTAGCGCCATTTAGTCAAATCGTAGTGTTCTGGGGGGTTTTGAAGAAAAGTGACAATGTAGAGAAGATGAAAACCACTTGCTATCAAGTCTAACAGCTGACAAAGTGCAGACACACAGATACATGTTCACCACACGGAGCAGGATGATGATGCTGAAATCGGTTCCTGATTATGAATTTATAATTATTTGGTAAATTAACTATCAGTAGTTTAAGTCTTTAAAATATAAACTGCTGAGGTCTTTGTAAAACAGTTTTAAAAGTTGGATATTATATTTACCTTCAAGTTTTTAACCACCTTGCAAGTTAAAAAATATTGTCGCAAAAACCCCCTCCAAAAACACACATCACCATGAGGTATTCAGGAAGCAGTTGCAATAAAGTACATCCATGTAAACAAACCCAAAGGAGCAACACCCCACCATTACTGGAGTATGACACAAACTCTCAGATTGGTAACTCTCTGACCACAAATCCTCCACATGCTGAAACAGCGATAGGAAAAACAGAGAGAGCCTCTTTATTTAAAGCCTTTAAATCCTATTTTCATCTTCACTGAGATTCTACACACATTGTTAGACAAAAACAATCCTAAAGATGCTCATTATTGCCTAATGCAGCTTCAATTATCAGCCTAAGTGTGTGATGAGGGGTAATTACCCCTGTAAAACATTGTTTTCCAAAATATATGAGGGTTATCCTCTAGGATAATCATGAAACGCAGCTTAAAGCACTGACACAAAAACACTTATTATCCTAAGATGGTCACAAGAGGAAAATCGCACAAATTCAAGAAGTGATTTATAACAAAATCCTACATTTATGAGCCAGCTTTAGGCATTGATGCATCAAAAATCTGCCTACAACAAAACTTATTCCGAAAACAGCTCTTAGGGAAGATTTTCCATACCCATGTTCACACAGCCTGCAGCCTTGAATCTTGCCAAATCTGTCTGACCAGCCGTGTGTCTGAACTGACCTATTTACAGAGAGAGCAGTCAAGTCGGACAGTCTGCGCTAAGTAGGCCATGGTTTAAATGAGGGTTATTGTGCTCATGGCATGAGTTTCTGAACGCGTGCAAGCAGCCGGTGTTTGTCCAGAGCTAGGTATGAATAATTACTAAACCTGAGAAAACAGATAAACCACAGAGAGTTTGTTGTTGTCTACTGGGCTGCTTGTGTGCACATTAATACCACACAAAAAACTAACGCCTCGCTGAACTCACAAACACTGGGATTTTCCACAAATCAAGGACTAAAATGAATTCACCGTAACCAATTCAGAGCTATGAGAGTGGGTGTGGTGAGTGAGCTTAGGTGAAAATGGGTGTGTATGTGAAAGCCATGTGTCACTCAAGGGTATTGTTTTATACAGCTTCTAATTTCTTTCTTACCTTAATACAAAATGGCATTGCCCTACCCTCCGCAGCTGTAACAGCTTCATATCTCAACGAAATGCTTCATATTTCAAGGTGTGTTTATGGAAATATTTGACCATTCTTCCAGGAGAGGTTTAATGAGGTCAGGCACTAATGTTGGACTAAGAGGCCTGGCTCAGTCTACGCTCCAATTCCTCAGGTTGGTTTCAGCCTGCCTTAATATTGAGTAGCGAGGGAACTTGGTGAGTTATTTCACCTTTGGCATTTTATCACTTAGCCCCAGAGAGCAACACATTCTTTCATAAAAGTTGGAACTGGTGACTAAGTATTATTATATAATTAGTCAAAACGCTATTAATCTGCTAAGCCTGTCTGTCGCAATAAACAATCTTGTGATAAATTAAAATGAACTCCATCATTTCTATTCAGCTATTTAATATAAGTTCACTTTATAATCCATTTAATTTATGGTTTTGGTTGTGTGTAGTTTTTATTTTTTTGTGTTTGTTGTTTTATTTGAGATATTCTAAATATCTAAAGTAAGTGTGACGTGTTCTGTACAAAATTAAAGAGCATGAGTCTTTGAGAGGGTGAACTTGTTACGCCATTATAAATATGCTACTTAAAAACAAAATATTATTGCATCATCACATTTTTTTGGACACTTTATCATCCAGGAAAATTTGTTAGGCCTATTATCTGCCATGTTTTTTTCGATGACCTGATGCACCGACTCAATCTTTTTTCATCAGTTTGCACCGTGACCAGTTTATCACGTACCTATTAGTGACTTTACTGGTGTTAATGTCTGGCTTCAGCCAAGTCAAAGTTGAGGCTTAAATCTGATTAAAATGCTGCAACATGCAATCAAAGAGGCTGATAATAATTAAAAATCCTCCAGTGTTGCTTAATTTTTTTAAATTAACTTAAACATGTCTGAAGGTTTTTTTTGTAAATTAGAATCAAGAGCAACCCTTGTTTATTGTTGCTCATACCTTGATCTTAGTGAAGCATAGAAAACTATGTTAGGCTGCTGCGGCGTAAGCTTGCTCCATCATATGTGTGTATATTTGTTGACTGCTCTTTCCCAGAGGTCTGCAGCCTGAGGCTATGGAGTCACAAGTGGCTATTTGATTCTTCCACAATAGTTCTTAATAACTTTGGTTAAAAATAATTTTTTTAAAAAACAGCTAATATTTTAAAATTTAGATATAAAGATTTTTCAGTTTCTTTCAGCTATATTAAAAAATTGTTTAACATTTGCGACTCTAAATGAGTTTTATTTGGCTGGCTTGAGCTTGACCCTCGCAGTATCCAAATGCAACAACACCAAAGTGACAAGCTTACAGAGCCAGGTTGTATCTTTTGAAGGCACAAAAACCCTCATAACTAACCTGCTGTGGTTGTCAAATTAAAGCTACAGCAGAGATTCAGAAGGCATATGTTTGAATTCAGCTTGATATAAATACAAACTGATGTCAGCGGTAAGTCAGGGGGAGATATCATTCATGAATCTGCGATCTCGTGGTGTGTAACACTAGCTTCTGCCCTCCATCTCTGCTGGGTGGAGCCATGCGTCTTACAGCGATTTAGTATGTAGTATTCCTGCCAACAGAGACTCCAGCCCAGGAGGCGATTAAAGGTCAAAGGATTGGTAATCGGTTCAAGAGTGTTTATCAGTAACAAGATGATGAAGACCTGGTTTGTATCGAGCAAGAAGATTCTCCTACTACCATAACTTACACCAAATGGTCCAACAATTCACTTTTACATTTGTAAAAGTGGGGAAGAATTTGACCTGTGGCTGCATCACAAGGACATGATTTTTACGGCAGCGAGAATAACCAATGTTTGCAAATAGGCTTGTCATAAACTCACCGAAGCAGGACAATTGGGATTAGAGAAATGCAACCTCCCGTGATCAGTCCTGATTTCTCCCGAGACATTCGGATGCCTCACCAAGCTGCAAAAATTGTAAACAATAGCATAACCAAGAGAGAATGCAAAGCAGCTAGCTGTGCAGAAAGGTCATGTAAAACTAGACTGCTGCAGTTTGCTGGGCAGGAACCAAGTAACCGCAGATGAACTGAAACTTAAAAAAAGGTTTCTGCTGCTGCTGACTGTAGGCTGCAGACAAGTGCTAAAAATAAGAGCCCTGAGTTTGCGTCTTATGTGCGCTCCCAAAACAGGAAGTTTGTTTTCTAAATCCACACTCTTATTCCTCCATCTGTTTCAGTGAAGTGTTGTTGATGTGTAAGCAGAAAGGCTCTGTACACGTATGCTGACATGCTCGTAGCAACAGATGAAGCAGCTAAAACATGCAGCAGCAGAAAAACAAAAATAGTCTGAAGGGTTTGTGGAAGAACCGGGACTCACCTCTGATCTGGCCTCGTAGCTGAGTGACGGTTTGTGCTCACGACCAAAGATCTGCACAGAAAAGAGAGAGAAAATTTAGACCATATTTGGTATAAGAGGTAACCTACAGGAGCAACAATCTTGTTGTACATATGTAAATACTAGCATAAAGCTTTTCTGATCCTTACAAAACAAGATTACATAATAATAATATATATAAAGGGAAGAGCTTCAGTTCTTCCATCAAACTCCACATGTAACAAAAAGGTTTGACATTTTTCCAACCAGAATTCTGACAGATTTATCCACATAAAAATGTCGTACTTTTTAGATCAACATTCCAGAGTTATCTAAAAAGTAACTCTGTCCATTATCCTTTATGTTTACTTTAAAATGTGAAATACAAAAATTTATAATGAATTGTTAGCTGATATTTCTACAATAAAAGGGTTTTGAAAAAGGAAACTGCATAAAACAAGAAAAGGAAGGCAGAAAGAAAGAAAAAAGAAAAAAGGGAGGACAGGAACAAGAAGAAGGAAAGAGTCGCAAGAGAGGAAGGAAGTAGGAAAGATAAATAAAGAAGAGAAAAACTCAAGAAAGGAAGAATGATAGCATTTAAGGAAGGAAACAAAGGATAGAAAAGATGAAACAGGAAAGGAAAGACAGGAGGAATAATACAAAGAAGAAAGGATTAAGAAAGAAGGACAAAAGGAAGATATGGAGGACACAGAAAGAAGTAAGAAAGCACTTTTAATAAAAGGAAAGAAAGATAGAACACTAAGAAAGGACGCTTGAGTTACATTTTGGGGCACGCCATAAATGTCAATTCTCCTGCAGCTTTTAGTTCGTAGTTCAACACACCTGAATGAAACAGCTGTGTGTGAACACAGTCTATCGACTATATCCTACAGACTTTACTGCATGCTGTAGCCTAATGTCCTAATTATTTGATACAGCTGATACAGAGAGTTTGCAGGACACCGGCTCCTGAGGACAATCACATTAGGCTGAGCTCAACCTAAACAAATGAGCCAACTAATTAACCAACTTGTCCTATTTGTGTTATTCTATAAAACCAATCAATAGGAATAATAAATATTCAGCTTTTTAATAACTAAAGTATCTCATTTTGAAGTGGCTGAAACAGGAGTTTACGATTCCTTATTCTTTATGTTGGTTGTCCACGTTATACTCACCCAAAATGACTTAAATTAAACCGCTGAAGCTGGTAAAAACTGAGGCTATAAATGTAGTTCCTTAAGTGGTGCAAATTGGTGACAGAAGTGAAGAAACACTGACTCATTTCAGAGAGAGTATCAGAGTTATGCAACGTCTCCCCGTCATATGGGAACAAATAAATTAGCTGGTTTGAATCATCCAAGCCAGTGGTAAAAACAGCTTTCCACTGTTACAGGCTGTCTTTTATTTGCAGGCCAAACAAATTATAACATTAGTAGTTATTAGCTCACTGCTACCAAGAGAAACCCCACAAGTCCTCAACAAATGGAAGAGCTCCAGTAAACCTACAGTAGGTAAAATATTTAGCACTGCTCTCGAGTCCAATGAAAAACAGACTATTTCCATTAAACCCTTGACATGCTTCCACATTTGCAAGCTCAACTCATTTAAACTTGATTTGCATAGCAGTCTTAGTTAGTAAACAAATTACACCTCAAGGGTGTTTTTCAGATGTCAAAACAAAATAAAACCAGATACTAAAAAAGGACACTTAAAAGTTTGAATCTGCATCTAAAATTTAGGTGCCTCTGCCCACAGCTGCTCTGTTTACTCAATCACTGCAGTTTCATATAAACTGTCAGGGAAAAACATGCAAGAAGCAACTTCAAGATTCATTGACTGGATGCAATGTTTAATCTTGGGTTAGAACTTTGTTTTTTCTTACATTAACTCTGCAATGCATTTCAAAATAAAATGTGATGAACATTCATCCAAATAAAAACAGTGAATGTAATGGCTTTTAGTCAATGAATGGATTCATGTATTTTTTCTTTAACCAATGTAAAGAGCCACACAAAAATCAGGATTTTTGCTGCAAATATCCCTAAATCTGAGTAACAAATATCCAAACCTCTAAATGAAGACATAGTTGGTTATAGAGAGAAAAAATTTAGAAACAAAGATATTGTATTAACTTTGGTTATATTCAGTAAGCCATGATTTTTACCACATAAAATCTAAAATATTCTCCATTAACATACAAAACTGGATTAAAAAGAAGATGTAGATTCTCTTAATTTAACATCAGATCACAGTTCCTTTTTATTGTTGCCAGTTCTATGCTTTAAAATATTTGTGGTGTGCCTGAAAGGGAAATATAAATAGGAATGTCATTACCAGAACTTACTCCTGAAAGTAAACTAAAGTACCGGTACTTATTTTTCTGTTATTCTCCACAGTCATCGCTTTTGCTGCTTAGATCAAAATGACACTTGATCTGCTTATATTGAGTTTAGTTTGTGGGATTATGGATTGCTGCAGAAAAAAGTCTTTCATCCTGACAGATTTTTAATTAGTACTTAGCGTTGCGTTAACGTAGGGTGTGACAGACTTAGCAACTGATTTACGCCTCTCACAGCTAAATTAGACTCAAACATATACAGTAGCTAAGCAGAAAACCTTCTAGGAGAATTTGCTAAATGCAACGATTATTTACTTTTTTCCAGAATCCAAGCATTAAAGGCATGGACTCTGCTTTATAGCATCTCCCGTCTGGAAGTAATATTGTTTTGAAGTTGCCAAGCCAGAGTACCAACTTGAATCTGAGAGAATGTGTGGAGGAGCTAAAGATTAAGGCAAATGCAAATTTGAACCTCATTTCCCACAGTTTCATTATCTTTAGAGAGATACCAGTGACCAAATCAGATTTCTGAAAGGTTGCCAAGATTCCCAAACCCAAAATGTTCGATGACATAAAAGCTAAAAAAGATAAATCTGAGCCACTGTGCTGTACTCTCTTCATCCTTTTTCTTAGCCAATTTAGGTCTCCAACATCTTCCTTCAGCAACTACTTCCACAATGAAGAGTGAACTGTCAACTCTTTGCACAAATAGTTTGTATTTTTGAGCTTCCAACCAGTCAGAGCTCATCAACCTGAAACAAACTAATCTGGTCAAAGGCCAGTTTTGTTGTGAATGCTCACTGACATCTTCTGCAACAGCAATACAACCCGCGATATTTCATACTATGTTTAAAATACGTTAATATTACAATTTTATCAAATTTACAAGGTTTCCCTGAGAAAACTCGGTGGTTGGAGGCTAGGGCAGTCATTCGTTCACCAGCCCGTCGTGTTTTTGAGTTAAAAAATGTTTAAAGTTGACAGGAAAGTTGAAAATATCACTTGATAATTATGTATTACTGAAAGATTGGAAGATTAATACCTGAACACCAACTATAAAGTCTTTAAAAAATGCAAACATTTTAAAAAGATTTAAATATATAAGCAATGTAAACATAAAGCCTGCCAGGCTTATAATACACTGGGGGAAACTCTGGATTTAATTTTACTAGTCAAAGGAACCAAGTATAAAATGTTGCATTTGTGTCCCATTTGTTACAGTCACCACATTTGATTTGGAGACGGCCTGGTGGAGACGTGTTTTCCATAGAGTGAAACATCTGACGAGCGCAAATAAAACAAGACTACTCAGGTTGCAACACAACCAGTAAGAATCCACTCCATAGTGAATCAGAGCAACAAGACCAATAAATCTCACAACTCAGAATGTTTTATGCTTCTGTAAAATATACAATTGCCCTGCAGGTTTCTGTGTTGTCGCTGAAACATAAAATGACAGCAGTCCTGTGTGTAATGTAACCATACTGCAGCTGGTGACGTAACCAGCTGCAGTATGGTTACATGGCGAACGACACAAAACACACCACTGAGACGAGTGAGAGAGAGGCGTTACAAAGAGTCCACATTAAAGTACAACATGTGAGCACTAACATTAAATCAGGCAGTTGCATCAAACGACACGCCCTAAACAAAGGCGGATTTTGAGCCTTTTGACAAACTGATGCACTGCTATGCTGACAGACAGGTACTACTGAGGACAACTGTCTCAAATGTTTCCGCTCAAAGATGCAGACTCTCACTTCTTGCTTACATAATTGCATTTCTCACAGAACATGCCTGACCTGGGCTTTAACTCTGTAGGAAGACAAATGTTGACTTTTCCTCTGGTGTTTTACCCAAACTTAGCGATTGAACCCCATTGTTCGGTCTTTCAATGCTAAGTTCCCCAACAGGGTCAGGAAGTACCACAATCTGAAAAATCTTGGTTGAGCAAGATCTCTGTGATCCACGGTATCAGATTAATCAAATTTTTAAGTTGAGAACATGTATACAGAGCAAATAGAGCATGTTTTATATGAAATATCACATATGTTTCATAAAATCTTACCAAAACAGTACTCCTTATAAAACTCTCTAAAGGGGAAACAGTCAAATCTGCCAGCTGTAGCTCCAGATCATCTTGAGAACAGTTGTTTCCATTTTATTATTTTTGGAGCATTATTTTTATGTTCAATTTGGTCTAATGTTATTAATATTTTATATATTTGTTTAATGAGCCAGAAAATAATATTTAGGAGCAAAAAAGAGCCATTTTAGATTTAAAAATGTAGGACTTGATGGCAAGTATGATAAATAATTAAATCTCCAGCTGAAGTTGTGAATGACATATCTATGCACTGATGTCCCAAAATGATGAGCGAAGCCGCGCCTTTTTTCTTCATTAGTGCCTCTATAGATTTGGTGGTGGAGACATTTCTGTTAACATTGAAATTTGGTGTGATAAGATGTTTCCTGATTCACTGAAATGCACGGTCTGACTTCTGCACCATAGACAGCGCTATACAGCATGCTGATAATTGCACTACTAGGTAAAATGTCAGTGTCTCAAATGAGATAAGACATCTTTTATATGTCAAAAAGTGAAAACAAGTGTTTTGTAAACACTGATTTAGCAAATGGAAATGGAAACACCCATGTCATAAACATACTGCTAATTAAAAAGCAAAGAGTTGGGATTAAAACAGCTAAGCAGCTTCCTTGTCTTATCAATTAAGATAAGACATTCCTTTGTTCAGTATAAATGGAAGCCAAGCATATTACTCTAAAAACATGTCAGTCAGTCCTTTGTTAAGTTACTGTTGAACAGTGTTTGTGCAAACTAGTCGTAGTAGAAGTCACATACCAGCTCCAATACATGCCTAAACCAATTAAGATAAACTACATTCTAGACCAGCGTTCAAAGAGAGTCAAATGAAAATGCTGCATCATCTTGCAGCTAATCATTTCTAAAGCAGTCAAAAGTTTTAAAAACAAAGTGTAATCTGCTCAACACGTTCACATTTATTTCACAAATAGTAAATATGCAATACTTTTATTTCTGACACAGACTAATAAAATGATGGCAAATATATCTCCAATATGGAAAGATTTGACGCAAGAGTCTTGCCATACAAGGTGCCCACATCACTGGTTGTGCCACAATTGGTGGCAACAACTCCAATTGTTCGAGTCATATTCTGTAGAGTTGTAATAATACAGCCACATTGCGGAGGTTTTGCACATAAACAGCTTCTTTAAAGGTCATGCACACCTTAAAGGTGGCCTTAAAAAGTTTTATTCAATTAAATAATTGAATAAGCAATTATTCAATTAAGAATTAGCTTGATCATTTCCATTCTTATGAATATTTTTTGAAGGGCAATTTTGTTTACAGAGACTCTGTAATAATTTTTTTATGGTTTTGGTTGTATGTGGCTTTTATTTCCTTTTATGAATCGCTTTTTGTGGTTGTATTTTATTTTGGATATTTTTTTAAAAATCCAGTGTGGAGTGCTCTCTACAAAGTTATAGTTTGCTAGACTTTGAGAGGGTCAACTTGAAATATATTACTTGAAAATGGTTTCAAAATGACAATTTTATTGTAATAACTTTTAGATACAAAGTAGTTAAATTTTAGGATATTTCAGCCCACTGTGCTGATATTGCTTGTGAAATTCAGCCACAAAAAGAAGTACAACCCTCGTGATCTGCGATTCAATGAAACAGGACCAGGCTGGTTTGGATAGCCTGTCCCTTCAACAGGTGACATTCTAATTTAAAAACTGCATTTTGATAACCAAAAGTCAAGATACTTTGGTTATCTTGACCTTCATTCATTCATTCATTGTTCACTTAGGAAGGAGACACATTCTTAAACTTTAATACAGATTTACATATTTAGAAACTTAACTACTTGCCAATATACTCCGAATAGATTTTTGTATGAGCCCTTAAATACTGGGTAATGCATTAATAGCATTACATGCTCTATTTTGGTAGTTAAGTACTCCAATCTACCCAATTGCACCAACAATCGGCTCAAACAGTTTAAATGGGGTTCAATTGGGGTTGAGTTGGTTCTTTTCTCCCAACATCTTTACCCCTCAAACACCAATAAACTTTTTTGTGCCACTTGTCATGCCGACTTTCCCCAACTAATGGAGAATTTGTTTACCTTGGAAAAACAAGCTTATTTGCGTCTTCAGGTTATAGTTAGATCAATATTTGCACATAATCCGGTAGCAGAGACAGCAACACCCAAAAATACCCCTGAAAAAAGAGCCATATTTTTATCATGAAAAGTGTCACAAAAAATACACACTGATCAAATAAAAGAAGAAAGAATCAAAGTTACCTGTTATCAGGAACTGCACGTTTACAGCAGTTATGCCTTTGCACCAACAATACAGAAGGCTCTATACATATTACGCATGACGCAAAATTGTGTTGAATTACAAGATTTGGTTTTTATTTTTAGGGCAAAGAAATACGAACCTTTACGAGTATGTAGAATTAGGCAGTGCTTTATCCAGTTTCTTATGCACACAGGTGGCAAATCAAGTTCAAACATCAGAATGGAGGGGAAAGAAAAGAGGATTTAAGTGACTTTGGACTTGTATTTCAGAAACTTCTGATCTGCAGGGATTTTTATGCGTAATGATCCCAACTGTTTGAAGTGGATGGTTTGAAAGAAAACATATCTTATGAGCAGCAGTTGTGCAGAATGGCCTGACAGGTTCAAGATCGTAGAAAGGCAACAACAGCTCGATAACTTAGGGATCCAATGCAGACAACCATTTAGGAACGCAAAACCCATTGAATCTCAGATTATAAACAGCATCAGCTATCAATCCTGTCAGCTAAAAACTGCAATCTGCTGAGTCTAAACTTCACCTGTAATGTTCAGATGATGGGCTAAGATTTTGACTTTAACGATGTGAAAGCATAGATGCATCCTGCGGTGTGCATCCAATTTTCTAAACATGTTAAATTATTGTCAAAGCTGCTTTTGGCTTGCTATTTTTATGTGATACAAGTTAAACCATTGTATTTGCATTTAATATGAAAACCTTGGACCAACCTATATTTAGTATTGTTGAGGCGTATAATTGCATACAAGATGTAACTGTATGTTAGAAAGGATGCTGACCCCGCCATCCAGCGAAAGACTGGTCTGTTAACATTGCTTGGTTTACTGAGAGCAACTACAGTTGAGTGAGCAAGAAATTTTTAAACCCAGTGAGTCATCCATCTCCTGCACCATGTTGAAAATAAACACAACTAGCAACCACAAATGAGCCACACGGCTGGTGTTTTTGTATTAAAATTGGATTAGTTCCGCATTAACCCTTTAATGTTTGCTCACTGTAGATATAGCCGAATTTAAACGTTTAGCTTAAAGGGTTGTTAGTTGGGTGACTTCAGTACAGGAGGAGGGGGAAGGTAGTGTTGCTGCATTTTTCAGTGAAACAAAAGATCGTAACCTTCGTGGTGCTGTAACGGCATGTGAAGCAGCTATTTTTTTTAAAGCTAATTACCTTGTATTGGGGCGCAGAAACTGTTTTCCACCAGTCCTTTCGGCTGCTTTAGCTCAAGCCAAGCTACACAGTTAGCTAAGCCACCGGCGGCAGCCACAAAGAGCCCGCACAGCTGTACTCAATATCTCTGAACGAGCATAAGCTCCGTCTTACCTCCTTTTCACGCCGCAGCTGTCCCACGTCCACTCCGTCAAACCAATACCTATGCTATCTGAAGGTGAACTGTGGCGCAAAGAGTTAGCGAGCTTTTCCCACAGTCTGGAGGAGATGCTCAGAGTCCTGCTCGGTGATGTTTGAAACGCTAGCTTTCCCCTTTCTAACGCTCACTGCGAAAATACTACTCTGAGCATATTACCGTAAAGCTTCGTGAGAACGTGAAGTTACATTTTTGATAAACTTAAACTTGGCCATCGGTTTACACGACGAATTGTATAAATTGATTCTAAACAATATTTATATGAAAAGTACAAATCCCGCTGTTTTTGTTATCAATAGTTGTGCGTAAAATTGGATACAACTATAAACATATGAAATAGTGGGGGGGGGGGGGGGGGGGGGAACACTACCGCCCTCTAGTGGACATCTAACCTAACCACAGACTGTGCGCCTTTACAAAACCTTTACGGTTTGACGCCAAAATGGTTACACATGTTCTAGATACGCAAGAGAAAACGGCTACCGTCAGGGCGGTCGACATATTGTGACTGGCACAGCTGTTTAACTTCGCTTTGAGACCAGGAATTTAGTATAAAAGAAACATTAAGTTTACACATAAAAATAAACAATGGATAAATTATAAATGTAGAACATTTGCTCATTTTAGAACTAATGATGACCATTAAAATAAAAATAAAAAATATACCAAAGAACTACATTTAACTAACCTAGTTTTAACTGTATTAAGTTCAGCTATTTTGTTTTGTCAAAAAATATGTAGGAGTGGCGGTACAATAATGTTTTCAAATGTACCAAAGCACCACATTTAATTTATTTGTAGCTATAATAACCAAACCAACAGTATTTGCTTCCAACAAAGATGCAACTTAAAACATGGCGATGACGTGCGCCGTTCAACTTCTACTCGTTTATGTCTATGGAACGTACGACCAACGTAAAGGAGGAAAAACAAAATAACCAATCGTATTCGTGGAGGGGCGGGACAAACCCGAATATAACGTCGTTATTACTGCTGTGGACTATAATAATCTTAATAATATAACTGGTAGGCAGTGACATAATTGTGTTTATCTATGTTTGAGGTGCAGAAAGAGACAAGAGGATGCTGGACAGAGAGTTGGGAACACACTAATGTAAGTCAACTAATGGATTAGCACAATGCTATTTGAGCTAGCCGAGAGCAACCCGTTGCTTACAATGAATGAAAAGCTTTAATTGAATACATATAGATTCAGTTTGTACTACATCAAATGATTATTTTTTTCTAGCAAGACTGTAACTTATAGGCTTATTGTGGTAAAGGATCGATCCGCTGTTCTTCTTAGCTTCATACGATTCTATTACAAGCAATAAGCGATTATCATCATTGATAAAGCAGTAGCTTTTTGCGTGTTTACCATGGATTAATTTTCTCCTCTGATGTGCGTCCGCATAGTGAGATGTCTCTGCCCCAGAGGGTGTTGTTGACCTGGGTCTTTACCCTGGTGTTTCTCATCATGCTGGTGCTCAAACTGGATGGGAAGGTATACTGACCTCTCCTTGTGGTCGAACTATTTTATTGTTTTAATTTGAGATTCAGCAAATAAAAAATAATTGTGGTGTGTATTTGTATTAATTTCCTGTGATACAATACCTTCTGGTAGAATTACAGCTACAGGTATTTTCACAGCTAGTGACTGAAATGGTTGCAATAGCTTAGACTTTTCAGATGGACTCAGATCTAGACTTTGACTAGACCATTCTAGCATTAAGATTCTTTGATCTAGACCCGATCCATCATTGTACTTCTGGTCTCATGTTTCAAGTTGGCCAGCTGGACTGTAAACCTCTTACCTTTTTCTACTGAGACTAAATATTCACTGTTAATACAATAGTTATATTTGTTTGGACTGGATTTTATTTTATGGTATTAGAGTAAAGGAGCCTGAAAACAAATGCGCACAACATTTTCAGATCTGTACTCATTAATTTCCCCTTTATGTCACAATCATTCAATACCTTAATCATGATCATCTCTTCCTCATTCCAGGTGCAATGGAACTGGTTCCTCATCTTTCTCCCAGTCTGGGTCTTCGACGGCATCCTCATCCTCATGCTCGCCGTCAAGATGGCGGGGCGCTGCAAACTCGGGTACGACCTGCGCAACGGCTCGTCGTCCCTGCGCCTACGCACTTGGTACTTGACCGCCATGCTGCTCAAACTGGGCTTCTGCCTGACGCTGTGCGCCAAGCTGGAGAAGCTGGCCGACGTGAAGCTGACGTTCGTCTGCATACCCCTGTGGACCATGCTGCTGGGAGCACTGGTGGAGCTGGGGCTGAATATTTGTCCTGAAAGAAGAGAGGCTTGAAACAGTCTCGTCTCAACACACTTTCTGAGTAAGAGAACAGCCCTCTAAAAGAAGCCGCTAGTTGGTCAATCAATCCCCAGAGCTTCAATTCTTTATTGAAGAGCAGCTGTTTGTTAATCTACTGTGAAGCCAACACTGAAGAAAAAAAATTTTCATGATCAGTATTGTTTTTTTTAGTATTTAAATTGTTTACTTTGTAATTGTTATACTTGAGTTACATGTGCTTTGGCTGCGTTCCTCCACACTTCTTTCATTCCTCAGCTGGAAAATTGGGAGTTAGCTTAGCTGCTAGCACTCACCATCCTGTCATTTATCCTCTGGCTGCTCCTGGATTTTCTACAAGCTCCTTTTTCTACTCTATAAGTAGTAATGTGTCTCGAACCGTTACTCTCTTTGCATGCAGAGTAAATCCAAATTAAACCCTTTCTACCAGCAGTTTATTTGTGGATTGGATCTCAGTCGAATTCGTTCTTGTACCACTAATGTTTATTTTGTGCCAACAATTGCTCCAAACACTTTTTTTTTCAGTATATATATATATATATATTTTTGCACTTTATTTAACAAAAAAAAAAGAAAACAACACTGTTTAAGACTGTATGCATGTGATGTAATTAATAAATGTCTGATTTCTATTACACTGGGTGTTTCTTTTTGTTACAGTTCATATTCCTACCTAATAATTTACAAATGTAGGAGGCTCACTTATTAGGAGATAATAAAGCTGTTGGGGGAAATCTAAACAAGACAATCTGAAATAGCCTGAGGAGGAGGAGGCACACTGCCAGGAGAGTGGCTGCCCTTTAAAGGAAACTTCAGCTCATCTGACATGCAGCCAGCACACTGCACAAGTTTGTCCAATATTACACAACACTTAACAATTAATAACTCGACAGAAGGATAATAACAGGAGCAGGAAATGATTCTCAGCAGGAATCTGAGAAGTAGGGAGAAAATTTGGTTTGGGGTGAATTTGAGCCAAAGCAAACCAGCACTGAATTATGTAGCCACAGCGTTAGAGTGTGTGTGTGTGTTGTCTGCCTGAATCACAGTGGTGGTCTTTGTGATGCAGACCGCAGGCGGTGGGTGGTTGCATAACAGCTGTAAAGAACATACAGGCAGGTAAACAAAACACACACAGAAGGAGAAAAATAACTACATTTAATTTAAAAAAAACCTACTTGTATTTAACATTATTTTCTCAAAAATGTTAAGTTGCTTGTTATTTAGCTTCTATTCATGGATCTGTAACACAAACATGAACTGCTGCTGCCATTCATTTTCAGTACTTTTGTTTTTATTTCTACGTCTGGTTCCGTTATTGAGGGTTTAATTCTCTTTCCTGAACAAAGCCAATGACAGACCTGTTAGCTGCATGTCTGTCCCATAAAAAGTAAAAATGTCATTTCTCTTAGAACTGGACTATTTGTGATCACTTGTTCTAAACTCACATTAGTCATTCACTAATGTCATTCACTGTGTGCGAACTGATACCGGCTGGTTTGTGTGATCATTTTTTGTAAGCTTTATGGAGTTTCATGTGAACTTTGTTTTTATTAACATAATCTCATTAACAGAGAACAGTGATATGTGTTTAAGGTCTTCTACTATCAGTAGGTCTTTAGCATTTAGCTTTTTTTAAAATCACATTCTAGTGACGCTGGCAGATCTACGGTATATACGGCATATAGCTAAGTCCAGCCTTTTGTCTGGGTGTGCAAGCCCAAGAAGAAAAATATGTAATTTACTCTGATTACTTTGCTTCTGTATTCAGACTAAAGGCATCATTCTGCTACAATTTTAACTGAAATAGGATTTAATTGGATAAGAATTTGAACCTTTAAAAAAAAAAAAATTGTCTTAAGATGACAAATGAGGATTTCAAACGAGAGAACAGAAACGTATAAACGGTTTTCATACTTTGAACCTTTTATTAGCTAGGTTCATATTTAAAGTAGAAACCACACTACAAGTTTTTTCCTCTTTACAAAAACCTCTTATGTACACTACAGTGCTGACAGTTGAAATAACTAAAATGGAAAAAAAAAACGTTGATATAAATAAATCCTGTGAAAACAATGCTAGCCCCCGAGGACATCTGTTTTCAACCAAAGGTTTTGTTACAATTGTACCAAAATAAAATAAAATAAAATTAAAAGAAAAAAGGATCTTGTCATGTTTCTGTAACATTTAAACCCAAAAAGCACAAAACGAGCTGCAGAGCAACCTTACGACTGTTGATCAAATGCTTCGTTATCGACTTTATCTCCCCAGAGATGCACAGAGTAAGGTCGCTCAAATTGGGTCGTTTGAGGCAGGAAAGACAGAAAAAAACAGCTAAGGCGTCATTCTTACATTTATCTGGATTTCGCAGGCTTGTGGTGAGACTTAAGAGGAACAATTCAAACCCTTCTTTGAGGGTGGCATCCTTCTAAGTCTTCCCTATTTGAAACAAGATATTTAGAGGCTTTTCAGCGGATGTGGGAACCCAATTTAAGGCGGTGCTCTCGTACAGAGAGAACTTCAACTGCGACTCATAAGAGGAAGAAACTCCCTGCACTGAGCGCCTCTGGACCACTGAGGAGTTCACAGTTAAGGACAGGCACTGGGGAAATGTTGAGGGCTACATTATCAAGAGGGCTGTACTCTAATATAGACAATGAAAATAATTTAAGAAAAGACACTGGTGACAAAAAACGTTGCTGTCATTGTTAAACTTCCGCGGATGTAGGTCGCACACAGGTCCCTTCAGTCTCTGGCTGATAAATAAAAATCTGAACACTGTGGCAAAAGTAGACCGGCAAACCGATAAATAATGCTTTGGGGATGAGCTCCAGACATTAAAGTGTCAAAAAAAAAAGAAAAAAAAAAAAGGACTGAATACATTTTACATTTCAGTTTGGGAAGAACCTGAAATATCCATTAATTCATAAAAATCCAACACTTCATCAGAAATCTCCGTTTGCAAGCAGAAGGAAATAAATGTGTTTAGTAAGTAGGTGCTGCACATATGGGAACTGTTCCCCTGGCACGGGCCGGCAACCGTTATTCCTGCTGCCGCAAAAACATCATGTTGATTATTACAGCTAAAATAAAATCTTCATATAAATTTGGGATTTATTACTTTAACACCTAGACAGAAAAATCAAACCTGCAAAAATGTGTCCTTTTTTTTTCTTCAGTTTTGTTTATTTTGTAATTGCAAATAATTTCCGGAGAAAGGTTGTAACCGAGGCAGCGTGCAGCAACAGGTGAGGAAGGGGCAGCAGTGTATAACTCTATGCTCCATACAGCCAGAAAAGAAATGACTTGAACCATGACAACACAATAATGGTGAGTTTTAATGAGGCCGCTTAATCCTCAGTTATACTCTGTTTACCGGCCCGTGCCTGGGTTTGACCTCCTACGTCTTTGTATTGCTTTTTGAATTCAGTTTTCAAAAAGTTTAAATGTTCAACAGGAGCAGCGTATCTGCAGAAACCTCAGTCAAAACGTTTAGGAGTCGACTGCGTGAAACTAGAAACCTAGCAGTAAAACCATTAAAGCGAGCATTTTTTTAGTTTTTAGATGGAAGTGTTTTCCTGAGACCGTCTTGGCTGCGGCTGAACCAACTCCTCAACCAAAACTCATCTAAACAGCCAGAAGACATTAAAAATGACATTAGCGCTCTGCCACCGAAGGCAAACGGTCTGACTTACAATTCACACGGAGCCTAGAGTCGAGTACATAACATTCCTTTTTTAACCAATGAAACACTTGAAAAGTTTAGAAACATCTATTAATTGCACTCATCATTATTATGTTCCATTGTCCACTTAAAAACATGAGTAAAAAGACAGACACAGGTTTCTGTTTGATATTTAGCGGGTTATTGCTCTATACACAACATGGTGGAAAAGTCCAGCCAGTATCCGTGTCGACTTGTACTGATAAATACCGAGGACAAAATGATGCAGTATCGTATCAATACACAACTGAATTAAATAAACCCCCTGAAAATGGAAGCATTAGCTGCAAGTTTCATTAAAAAACAGTTTAAAAAGCTCTTTTAAATAAATAAGTTTTCTTCCTATGTCTGACGGTGGGTTCTGTTGGCGCCGAAAGGACGAAAACAGAACCGGACAACACACCTGCACGCCAGGGGCCTCATTTGAACGTCATTCGGGGTTAAAAACAGGTGCACCCTTCACTTTCTAAAAGCAACAGCTTCCTGCAAATGAAATGAAATGTAAAACAGTTTTATACTTCAAGCCTCAGTAAAAATCTGAGCCAGTTTAGTGCGGCGGGGTGGGCTTAAACGATGCCTTACATGAGGATTTGCACCCACAAAGTGAGACATTTTCTCAGGTTAGACTCAAACCTCAGCGCATTCTACTGTGATCTTAAAGATTTTTTTTAAACACAAAGTAGTGCATGATTGAAAATGGGAAGAAAATGTGTGTTCTTAAAGGGTTTTGTCTGCAACCGTTGGCTGCGAAGCCACAAGTGGCTCTTTGGAGTTTCCACAACTGGCTCTTAGAAACTTTGACTATAAATGTAAAAAATAGATAAATAGAAATGCAAGTTTTAGCTGTTTTTCAGTTTCTTCCTGGAATAATTGTATTTCATTTCCACAACAGAATGAAACTAAAGTCCCAGTCATTTTTATCTAGATCTATTTTTCTTATTTGCAGGCTGGAAACTAAAATTATGTAAATATCAACATCCAATAAAAGAACATGAAGCCATTATATTTTTGAAAATAAGTTTTGTTTTCCTTCGAGATAAAAAAAAACCTCAACTAAAAATAGGATTAAATTGTTGCTCTTTAAAAAACTACTTACAGTGGATAATTATCAAAAATGGTGATATCCTTTTTCAAAAGGTAAGTTCATATTTGTAAATCTAGATCAGTTTTATTTAGCTGGACTGAGGGCAAAATTGGCTCTTTGGATGGTAAGAGTTGCAGACTCCTGCATTAGAACAAAACTACCAAACAAAATGAGAGGGATGAACTCCTCATCAGGACACGGTAGAGGCAGCAACATGATGTGGGGATACTTTTCTTCATAAACAAACTCCAAAAGCCTTCCAGCTGTAATTGCAGCAAAAGGTGGCCTTAAAAAGTTTTAAAATTGTGTAGCATTTTTCTTCCATTTCCAGATTACAAACATCTCCTGGTAAAATGCACTGAGGTTTACGGTTGTACGGTGACAAAATGAGAAGTTAAGGGTATAAATTCTTAAGAAAGGCACCGTGTTTTAGTCCCACTCTGCTCATTAACAAAACAAAAAAAAACTTGACTTCCTCCCACCTCACTTCCTTTTTACAGCTTTACAACAGCACAACCAAAACAAAGCCTCCTACATGTACAGTTACTTAAATTTACCATCGGTATATACAAACACTCCTATAAAATCTGTTTCTGCTCGTTGTCATGCCTCGGGGGGAGGGGGAAAGATGGAAGGGGAGGGCTGAGGAAAGGGGGGAGGTGGCGGGAAAGGGGGAGGGAGCGGAGGCGGCGTGGAGGACGGGGGAGGCGGAGCGTGAGGGGAGGTAAACGACTGCGACAGAAGCAGCTGGGGCTGCACCGGTGCTGAGGTTTGGTACTGTGGCTGCAGTGGGTAAGAAGCGGGCGGCTGCGGGAGGAAGGACTGATGAGGGAGGAAGGGGTGAGAGGGGAAGCCGGGGTGCTGGGGGGGGAAGAAGGGTTTGGCGAACTGGTGGTGGTAGGAGAAATGAGGCGAGAGAGATTGGGAGCTGGTGAGGGGGGTGTTTGGCTGAGAGGGGGAGGAGGAGGGAGGGCCCATGAAGTAAGGCTGAGACTGTGTGGTGAGGCTGGGCGGGTGGGGGGGGTGCAGATGGCCCAGGTGAACCGAATGGGGCGGCGCCGCCTGACTGAGGAAGGAGTTCAGAGGGTGCTGCTCATGGGGACTGGAGACGGGTGTCTGGGGGAGGACGTGAGGCTGAAGGTGGGAATGGGGGGGTAGGAGAGGAGGGAAAGGAGGGGCAAGCATCTGCGGGAGGTGCTGGGGGGGGTACTGCTGCATGTACACCCCTTGCCGTGTCACATCTGGCGCCAGATGCTGCTGCACATCAACACAAGTCCTGGAGTCGGGATCCGAGCTGCGAGTCCTCGTCTCCGAATTGGAGGAGGTTTGTGTCCGTGTGTCCGCCGCCAGGCGGGTCCAACGCTCGGCCGGGGCGGAGCGAGTCTGTACGTCCGCCACGGGTCTCCCATGCGACGATGTCCACAAGTCGGACGGCGTCGGCATCCGGGCGGAGTCCTTCGTGCGGGAATCGTCGAGTTGCTCCGTACGGGAAGACGAAGGCAGCTGGAGGGAAGAGGAAACACTGGAAGGAGGAAGAGTTTTCATGAGAGCCTCTACTGCTGACGTGGGACTCGTCAGAGAGGAAGAGGAAGCCGACGGAGACGGGGAGGTAGAAGACACAGTGTGCGAGGAAGTGAAGGCGGCTCCCGCTGGAGACGAGGATGACGTGTGGGCGGAAGACTTGGAGCAACCGGAGGGTTTCTTAGGCAAGGAGGAAGACGCCGTCCTGCTGTCAGGGTGAGTGTGTAGGTGAGGTTTAGCTGAGGCTTTGTATTTCACGTCCTTATGAGGAGAAGCAGGGGGAAGAAGATGAAGAGGAGAGGGTGATTTATTCTTGCAGGGAGGAGAAGTTGGAGCTTCTGTCTTCGCCTTTTCAGGAGGAGAAACCCAGTGAGGTTCTTCTTTCTTTCGCGTCGCCTTCTCTTCATCTCTGCTGGCATCTGAGACATCATCCGAGGGTTGATACGACAGAAGACGATCATCGCCTTCTTCCTTTTTGTCAGTGAGCAACGTCCGTTTTTCTGCCACATCCACCTCCTCCTCTTCCTCCTTTATGCTCTCCTTCTTCTCGCCACCCTGCTCCTCAGCCGTCGTTGTCTCTTCCTCCTCCTTCAGCCCAGCTTTCTCCTCCTCCTCGTCTTTCTCCTCCTGGTGGTACTGCTGCAGGCGTACGTGCCACGCCAGGCTGCAGACGGCCGACACCGTCTTGAACTGGTGGACCACGTTGCGGGGGATGAAGTAGATGTCGTCGTGGCAAAGCTGGATGCGGGCGTAGCGGATGCCCTCTCGCCGAAGCTGGTTCAGTTTGGCATCGTCCACCCACTGGACGCACTGCGGAGAGGACGAAGAGGATGGTTAGAGCTGCAGTCGAAATAGACACAAAATCACTCAATGCAAAAAGAGGGGTAAAACGTAATTTAATCAGCAGCTGTTTATTTAAAATGTTTCAGTTTTACTCAGTCTCTATTTGTTAAGGTCTTGAACTCTGACCTTAACTGAGGCAAGCAAAACATGCTGTTCCTTATATGTTGCTCTGGCTTTTTTGGTAACCTCCTGGGTTCGTTTTTTTTTTTTTTTTACCCTCTCTGGGAATAATTTCCAGGAGAGGAAGTTTATTTCCAAGGTTATTTTTTTGCTTCTAATCATCTGGCAGTAATCAAGCGTTGTGTTTACGTGCGGTAAATCGGTTCAATTATGATTTAACAAGGTTATATTTACACATACAACCAGGTTGGTTTGCATAGCTTTTTCCTGTCAAACTGAGAAATTATCATTTAAAAACAGCTTTTTGTATTCAATAGATTATGTTTGATATTAAAATGAGATGAATGATCTGAGACACTTAAATGTGACAATAAAGCAACAACAAAATAAAACTGTAAGAGGACAACATGTTTGGTTTTATAATAAGCAATAAAAGCAAACATGCATTTCAACAAAACTGAAACAAATGATTAGCATTTTGTTTGAAGAAGAGTTGCTTTTCCTGAACTCTTAATCTTTTTGTAACGATTTCTGAAGACTTTTGATGTTGCCTTTTTCTGCATAAGTCCTTGAAGTTTAGTATTTTTTGGAAAAATATGACACGTCTGGAAAGCCACAAATCAAAGTAGCAACCATCTGGTTATGTCTGATATCAACTTTCCATCTCATTCAGTCTATTTCTAACCACTGACCAACGTGATTATGAGTCAAGTCTCTTCATGGTATCAAAGCGGAGATGAGAACACTTTTTCCACCAGATGGCAGCATCGATCCTCTGTTTGAGTTGTGTATCATTAACACTGCAAGGAGGTACAGTACGTTCTGTGTCCATCTGGAGATGCCGCTGTGTGGTTATTCATTTGCGGTTGTGTGTAAATGAACACCTGAGACAGCGGCGGTTCGTACAAGTCCAACTGCAGCCTCTGAACGACGTAAGGGAAATCCCCAGCATGGAAACAAACAACGTCTTTGGTTACATGAGGCGACTCCGACCTGAAAATAAGGCAGAGAGGGTAGGTGGAGGAAAACGGAGCGATTACACTCTATCTGTCATGTGTAAACATTGAGCATGTGTCACGTCCGGGCAAACTGCCATTAAGGGTGCATATTTTTTCTCTACCTTTCTACAGTGCAGACAGCCTTCAGCACTCCCACGGCCGCCGTGGTCTGACGCTCGAAGCCCTGGCCGATGTGGTCGGCGTGGGCGCGGGTCCGGTCCTCGAACAGAATCTCTCTGGGCTCGCTGGTCCGGGGCATCGATTGGAGCAGATTCTTTACCTCGTTAGTGGAGCTAAGAAAGAAAAAAAACCAAAACAAACACAGTTTTAGGTACTGCTTCCCTGAAGTGAAACTAAAAGGTAAAGGTGAGTGGGATGATCTTTGTTGTCTGCTATTTTAAAACAACAAAAAACAAACATTTTCAGGTGATAGAGGAAACACAGAGTGTAGGTCTGGCAGTAGGCTGGTAAATGTGTGTCAGTGTGTTTGATTTCAAAACAGTGTGAAATAAGATCATAAATAACAATGCATTACTGATTAATATGTCTTGATTTATATCTAGAGTGTCCATAAATTAAACACTAAAAGCCACACTTAACCATATTTAGTTGCTTTTGGATCAATCCGCAGATACAGAATATACATATATATAAAACATCATCAAAAAGTGACTTTATCTCAGTAATTAAATTAAAAAGTGAAGCTTGTAAATATACAAATTCGTTACCGTTTATGATTTTGGCTTACAGCTAACTAAAAAAAATAATTTTTATCGCACTGTGTGTGATGTATCTCTTTTAGTCCATTTTGTTGAGCTGCACCATTAAATTATTTGATCTATAATCAACAGAACTGCTGCTGGTTATTTTAATTCTGTCCATGCAAAACCCTTCAGTGTTAAAATTTTACAACTGAAGACTTATTTTATTATTAACTAATATTAACCTGATGGCAAAAAACAGCCAAACTCTATTAAATGTTGGATGTGATATTATAAGATCAAAGGCAAACGAATGTAATAGGAAAAAAAAAACACTTTGCAAAATAAATAAAGGGTAATGTATCCTCTTAGTTAATGAAAATAAATAAATCACTCAATATAGAGTAAAAACAGGGAACCAGTAGTATAATCTGCTTTACTTTTAACATTCATATTACAAATAAGGTAAGGCACAAAAAAAATGCAGAATATGTACAGTATGTTTACACTGGATTTCGCAGCATACACCCCGAGAACCTGAAGAGCAAAAGCATAGAAACGAGCCATACCGCCGAACAATAGAAGTACTGCAGTCAGCTCCCTGCTAGATCAGTGACTCACACCAGAGCTGCATTCAGGTTCAAACGGGAGGCTGAACACGCATGCAGGAAATCTGCGAGAATCCTTCAACACACGGCGCACGCATACGCACGGACCAAAGAACAGCTAGACTATCGTGCTGTGCTCATTCATTCAGAGATAAGAAGAAAGATGCATGAGCCGGTGGAGAACGGCGGGGGGAAAAAAAAAACTGAGATGGAGGAAAATATTGCAGAGCAAAGGGGCAGATGAAGGCGAACACACACAGCTCTGAGTGTGTGTGTGGCGGAGCGCGCACGCGCGCGCATGTGTGTGTGTGTGCTGACTGCAGCCTGGCAGTAATAAATGTAAAAGCAGAAAAGCTGATAAGGGAAGCAGCCGGGAAGGACTGCAGAGAAAAAAAAACACATTCAACTTAGATCCTAAAACACCCTCTGCATGTGAGGTCCTGTTTTTTGTTTCCATGCATGGGAGTGTGTCGCCGTCAGGATGCATTTATGTATATTTATGGCCAGATAACGTGGGGGCAAGGGAGATACGTACAACCGAGAGCTGTAACAGTATGGAGATGATGAAGAGGAGGAGGTGGACAGGGGGGTAAAAGAATCACAAGTTTAGGTGATATGAAATATAGTAGAAACGGGCAAGAAAGGGAGTTGGAGTCAAATCCAAGAAAAATCTTTATGCATCTCATTTTATTCCCAACAAATTTATTAGCTGAGGAAAACAAATCTGCTTGCATTTTTGTTAAGTATTACTGTTATGCAACAATACTTTTGTCCTGATTGTATTTTATTTTATAAAATGAAGCTACAGCAGAGTAGAAAACAGTGAATGAGTATATACTGTCCAAAAACGCACGATTGTTTACATTCTAGTGTGGACCGAAGAATCCTCGTTATCTCTACCACCTGCTGGTTTCACTTTTCATTTGGCCTAAAAGGAAGGTTTCAAAGTTCTTCACTCATATAAATACAAAAAAACTATAAACTATAAAACTATAAACTGAGGAAAAAGTTAACAATTAACTGTTACAGTGGTGTAATTTCCACTAATTAGCATTAGAGTGTTAAAAAGAATGAAATAAGTTAAAGTTCATTTGTGTCAATAAGATCAGGCAGAAGGCAGTAAAAGTAAATTAGGGATAATTTAGCCATCAATTACAACAGCCTTCAGCCTTCAGGCTTGTTCAAAAATGTGCATGTATAAAATCCATTGCAGTTAAAGTTAATAGAAAATAAAAGATCAGACTATTTTAAACTCATGACAGAATTAAAATGTTACATAAATCCAACCAATTCTTTTACAATTTCCCTCCAAATCTATCCATTCAAAAAGTTTCCTGTTATAGAAAACATCCATCAGGTTTATTACGCAAGTTTTATTAAGAATATCTTTACAATTCATGTTTATATTGGAGAAAAAGTAAAATTTATTCTATTGTTTTATATGTTGTTATCTTACCTTCAGTTATCCACATATTCTCACTGGCAGGGTCTTATTCTGAAACGTTGTATTTCAACAATGCTGTAATAATATTAATCTTGAAAAAGACTGCAGCTGCCGTTACCGTCCAAAAATGCAGTCAGGACGCCGCTTCACTGAAAGCTGAGGCATTTGGGTTTATTTTCAAAGTGTATCACTATAATCAACTCAGATTCTCAGACGGAGAGTCTCAGCGCTGTCATAAATGCTCCAAGTCTTGACCTTTTCACCGAAACCACCAACCGAACAGCACGAGAGCCCGCGAAACGATGCAGTCACTTCCTTCAAAACAACGTCTAGAGAAGCAGCAGCCAAGGACTAACTGCGAACATGATCACATTCACATCTTTCTCTGCAGCGTACCATCACTTTCTTTTCTAAAACAGTTTTTTTCCTTGCGTCTCTTTTTCCATAAGCACCGACAGATGTAAACAACAGCGGCTGCATGCTGATGACATTTCCAATATATGAGCTTTAGCATATACTATCTGGGTTCCTGAAAACACCTGCATAATAACTCTGCTATAAATCAACTTAAAAGCAGTAAGAGGGGGTCAAGAGGATGAAGCTGAAAAAAAGATGGTAGAGGAAACGGAGAGATAGCGCTGATGTTTACAAGTCGCAGGAGGACAAGGACAGAAAGGAGAAAGAGACGGGGACTGTGGAGGAAATAAAAGAAAAGAGTGGATGTCAGTTCTTAACAGAAATGAATGAAAATGTATACTTTCTTGGTGGAAAGAGACAGGAGATACATTGATATTAATGCGTTATTGTTTTCAAAGGCAATATCAGCCTCATGTACAATGTATACAGTGCTTTATTAGCTGACAATATTTTAAGCACGATTAAGTGGCTACCATGAAAAAACAAAAATAAAACTGAAGAATGAGGTGAGATAAATTGGGTTCCACAGGAATGAGTGCAGTGTGTGTGTGGCCCGCTGTTTGCCTCTCAGCCATGAGAAGCAGAGTCTGATGCAACGATGATCTCATCGGAGCGGTGAGCCGATGACATCACACACGTAAACCGAACTCACTGGTTTCTACCCGTCTTGCTCGCAGACGTCGGCGTGTTCGAGACGCCGCCGATACGCGAGCAACGGCGACACAGGCGAGTGGAGAGGGTAATTGCCTCATACAGCTCTCCTCGACAACAAAGCTTCATGCTGTTACCACGGCTGCGGCTTGAAATTGGTAAGTGTTTGATATAAATGTGTGTTTTTTTTCATTTTTCTTAGGATAAGTGCTCACAAACACCGTGGAGAGTACAGAAGCGAGTCGGCTCAACAAGGTAGAAACAATGCATCTCGGGATCATTGCAAGGGCTTCCAGCTGGACTCACCGCTTTCTTTTAAAAGGAGACTTTGGTATATCGGCTACAGGTATCATCTGTTCTCCTGGTCTGACCCACATTATTGGACCATCGTCGCTCTTTGTTGGACTCATGTTTCTTAGGCTGGAAAGCATTCCCCATGGAAGAGTACGCTGCATTTAAAACAGGCAGGAGAAAGCAATGAGGAACACCAAAGCAACAGGTTGATACAAGGGCTGCAAGTAGCAATTATTTTAGTAATAGATTAATCTGTCGAAAATTGGCATATTCTGCATATTTCTCAATTAACCACTCTAGCCTCTTTTATACAATATTAAAAATACATTATGATATGCATATAGACAAATAACTCAGTTCCTTTTTTAAATAAGAAAAACTTTTTATTGCCTAAAATGCAATAACATATCATTCTTTTAGAGATTTTGAACCGGGTGAAATTAAAACTATGCCTCTTGACAAGTTTTGGGTAAAATATACTTACAAACAAATCCCTGTTTTTTATCTTAAATCCAAAATGTATATTTATTTTGTATGGTTTTGGCTTAATATCTGGTTTGAGTATGTTGTTCTTTCATGAAGTTAAATTTTTTTGAGTCTCTCCAGGTAACAATAAAGTGATTACTAAACAAGTTGACGATTTTTTCAATAATCAATTCATCACAACTAATCACTTCAGCCCTTGTTAAGACGCCTTTCTACAGTTCATCAGCTCTTTTAACAGTCTTCTCTTCTATTTTTCAAATACAAGGACTGAATGTGAAAATCTTTTGATTGGTTTTCAAAAATACAAGATCGATAGAGAAAATCCCAAAACACTCGGCCTGTTTGGAAAGCAACATCACCCGGAAACCAGTGTTCCCACACTAAAACATGGGAGTAGCAGCATCATGGTGAGGGGATGCTTTCCATCGTTATGAACAAATGCTAAAAACAATGAATCATTTCCCTTCCACTTGATTCTGCACTACTGTGTGTTGATCTATCACTTCAAATCCTAATAAGACAAATAAACTTCTGTTTTTAATGCAACAAAAGGCATTTTGCCAGCATTTTAACAAGGTTACATCTAGAATAATTCTTCATCAGAAGTGTATAATTAAACAAAATCAAGTGTGACTCTCATCCACTTAAAGGTTTTAATCTATCACAAGGTTTAAGTCCACTGATGCAGTCCAAGATAAAAACCTTCTAAATGTTTTGAGCCGGTCTCAATCCTTCTGTCACTTTTCAAAGCTCAATCCATTTGTCTGCTGAGCTCCTGTTTTGGATCACTGCCACGCGTCTGCTGCAGCAGCCTCACCTTCAGGAAGGGGGACTCCTCCAGCAAGCTGAGGAACTCTGGGAAATAATCCCCGACCTCTTCATCCACGGCTCCCACCAGACTGATCTGTCTCATCGCTCCGGCTCTGTACGTACCGTGGCTGTAAGTTCTCTTCACCTGATTTAGGAGGAAGAAGCAGACATGTTCAAGATTTGACTTTGTTTTTTAGGGTGGAAGCAAGTGGTGAAATCCTATAACAAAAACCGTAAATGTATTAAAAATACAATTATGAGTATAAATTCAAATTCAAATCAAATTGCAGTACATATTTGTCTTTCAATAGAAGAGAGATGGGTTTTTTTCCCCCTTTAAATGCTAATTTTTCAAGAGATTCTCACACAAAACTGATCTACAGCTAAATACAATGTTTCTAGAGCTACCAAACCACGAGCAATGTTTATTCTTTATTCCTGTGAGTTTCAGGGGAACAAACACCGGATGCAGTAAAGTCTGAACTGGAGAGAAACAAATCTACATGGAAGCTGTAAAATCATTACTGGGTGTCAGAATAGACACTGTATGTGTGAGTGCCGGCGGATTTACTTTTCCGTTTCTGCTCCACTGATGTGACTCAGAAGGTTTGGGGCTTTTCACTTGGCTGACGGAGCATTGCGCGTGTGTGACAGTGCATCTACCCGTCTCTCACGGGTTTGGCCCCTCAACAGTCCCTCTGTGTGTGCGTGCCAGTGCAGTACGTGCAGCATGTGGCCTGCACGCTGTACTCTTGGCTTATTTTGGATGCGGGTGGAGTGAGTGCGTGTGTGTGTGTGTCCAGGCTAGCCAAATCCTTGGCTGCGCGCCTTCAGTGAGTCACCACTTGACAACGAGGCAGAGATGGAGGTGGAGAGGAGTCCGGATACCCGGGAGAGGAAGAAACAGGTGGAGGGAAGTGGGGAGGAAAGAGAGAGAGAGAGGCTGGAGGGTGACATCACCACAGCACAGTGAGTGCAGACAGAACATGGACAAAAAGGAAAAAGAATCGAAATACATAAAGAGCCTTGAAAAAACAAAATCTCCTTGATCTTTTCAAGATTTTGTCACTTTATAACCACAAGCTAATTGCATTTTGTATTCTTGTTTTAAGAAAAAAAATATTCTGTAAAGTGAGGCATTATTTGATGTCCTCTTTTTGCTTTGGTGCCCCTAAATAAGATCCTGGACATCTTATGGGCCATATGGGTCAACTAATTGCTTATTAAATGACCTATGGGACTGGGGATATGCAATTTGAATTTTATCATGATATTTTGTGGTACTATTGTGTTAACAATAGAAAATATGATAAAAACTCTTATTTTATTATTTGGTAACTGTATGGATGTCACTGCTTGGCACACCGACTCTGATGCAGACCAATAAACGAACTCAAGGTCTCTGTTCAGTTTCCTGGTGCGGGTCGAATGCATGATGTGGATGCAAACAGATCAGAGACCGGTCAAAAAGCAGGAGGTTGACTATATTTCAGGGCATTCTGGGTAAATACAACCAAAACAAATGCTTGAATCTAGCACTGGCAAAGGAAATGGCTTGTGGTCTTTTACCAAAAACAAAAGAGAAATTTGATGCCACTCTATTATTGTTTACATTTCATGAAGAAAGAAGTTGAACTCAGGGTCTTCTTCGGAGGTTTTCGTGTTTGTTCCTTCAGTGGTTCTTGGTGCAGCGCCACCACAGGTGAAGGAGTGAACAAGTTTTTCGAACCACACTGGCTGAAAAGTGTAACAAATGTTGCAATTTTGGGATTTTCAGGAAACATCCTTAATCTCAGTTTAAATCCAGCTGTTCTCTGAAAGCCTCAGAGAGGTTTGTTGATTGCAATTAGTGAACAAACCGAATGACCAACAATAGCCCAAACTTTGAACATCTCAGAGGATGCAAATCATGTCAGGTTTGGTTAAAAACAGAAAAAATTTTTTTTAAAGAAATGGCAAATGAAGGATGGGTAATAAAAGTATAAAGTATAACCTAGAGAAACACTTGAGGAGAAAGTGCTTGACAGCTGCCAGGAGCATCTCTGGGCAGGGTGCCGGATCCCAAACTAAAGCTACTTAGAAGCGGATCCAAAAGAGCATTGAGTACATGTAGCCTCCACGCTGCATGTGTTTTCCACATCACTGTTAACCAACGGACCCAATGGTGTCTGTAATTTATAAACAAGCTAAATATAAAACTATCTGACTCATTCTGTTTGAGAGGCAAAAAGCAATATGACTACATGTTGTGCTTCTCCCACTTCATTAGATCTGTGTCCCAACATTGAAGACGATGTATGCCAAAGGCTTGGAAGATTCCCACCCATCCACCCACCCACCTACCCCCACAACTTTAAAAAGTGCCACTGAGTCAATGACCCACATATGTTTGTGCACACATGGATTCATCATAACATCCACAACTGACTTCCGCAGGGTCACAGTGTGCATTTGTGAGTGGATGCATTTATCTGTGTGCCTGGTTTTAATTAGCCCCGCTCACGAGCATCTATTTATCTGTGTTTGTGTGTTTACATGTGCATAATTTAACAGCTGAATAACCCCCGTGTCGATTGCAAAGAGCGGCATTAGGAAACACTATCCGGGCCTCAAATAAACAGACGCGTTTTACAGTCTGCGGTTGGCTCGCTGCTCGCAGCTTGGGTCTATATTAAGAGAAGGAAAACAGAAGGAAAAGGGAAATGCAGCAGACTTCCTCTTGAGTAGTTATCAACGAGATTTTGCGGTTCATCGCCTCTGTTTACGTGCGCGCTAAGACACCGTCTACTCTGCATTCGACTTGTCTCATTTTCTCTATTGTCTCGGTCTCGTCTCTCCATCAGCCCCTCCTTACATTTCCTTCATAAATCTCTGATCCCTGCTGGAAAGCTAAACTGTTCTTCTGCTTGTTAATTCTGCACCAACTTCCCTCGCCTTTAATCAACTCATCCTGGCTGAATTTACGCTAAGCCATCGTCTCACTACTCTAGCTGACCTTTCAGGAACCTCTGTGTCTGCCTGCGTCTCCCTCATCCTCGGATCTCAGCGTCTCTCTGTCTCAGTCATTAGGTCTGGCCAGTCTCTTGACTGCTAAGTCTATTAGTCCATTACTGTGCCTGCGTCACAACAAAGCTTCAGGCTGCTGACTGGGGGCCTCAGACACAACTGGACACACTTTTGGATCATAATCTCTCCCCTGGCTATCTTCAAAGTGAAACAGATGAACGTAAGACCTTAAATAGACACAAACAGTGATGTAACACTTAAGAAAATAAACGACTTATTGTTTTGCCTGTAAAGCTATTTTTTTTTTAAAATGGTGAACATACTTTTAATTTTCACTTAGATCAAAAACAGTGCTGTCCTCTTAGACCCGGGCGATATGGACTGAGAGTAAAACGTTTTTTTTATACCAGATCTGATTTTAATCATTTTCTTCTGTTTTCTTTTCTAAAAAATAAAAAAATGTCACATGACAGGAAATCATTTTAAGAAGTGCTTTTATTTCACTC
This sequence comes from Xiphophorus couchianus, assembly GCF_001444195.1. NCBI lineage: Eukaryota > Metazoa > Chordata > Actinopteri > Cyprinodontiformes > Poeciliidae > Xiphophorus > Xiphophorus couchianus. The sequence continues at coordinate 12,189,141 of NC_040244.1, read as the reverse complement.
ATCCCTTCTGTGATTTGGATGACAGAGTATTAGGGCCTGGTTACAAGAATTTTTGCTTAATTATGAAAATATAGTCATATTAGCAGACTAAAGACGCAATGCACAAGAAGAACACCTTAAAAAAATCATTTTAATTAGAAAAAAGACAGGATAATTAGTTTTGGTTTTTTTGTGTTGGCGTTCTCATAACATTACTACTTCATTATCTTAGTATTGCTTTATCATCATATTATCCCGAATTAAAATCAAATGTGAATAAGCCTAATCATGCAATAAGTCACTAGAAAACATGCCTCGCCATCATCCTTCTACCACTTCCTGTTGTTTTCCCCATCATTTTTGCATCCAGTTGTTAATCACATGACGTGTGATGAGAAAAAAGCATTTCCATTGTGGTTCTGTGAAATACACAAATTTTGTACCAGCCGAAAAACCACCTAAACCACAGCAAAAAAACACTTTAATCAAAAGACGTGAATTTTCAGTTTCCATCAAACAAATTTATTTTCGTACAACTGTATGGCCAGTGGAAACACAGCTAATGTTGGCAGGCTGAGCAACAGTTGAGGAGTTTATAACTTATAATTGACATAAAGGATGCTTGAAAATTACAGTAAAATGACTAAAATGTCATTCATAACATTATTAGAATGGTTGTAAAATGTTGTTTTAGCAGCAGTAGAAAGTTTTCTGAGTCATTGCTTTACCATTAGTAGCTGCTAGATAGTCAATTTGGTTACATACATTTTTAATGCACCACACTTACATGAGTACAATGTGAGGTGATGATTATCCCACCTTATAAAGGTTGCACTGTGTTCCTGCTCGCTAATCACCTGATGTTGTGACAACATTCCTGCTACCTGTGACTGAATAAGAGACCAAATTACTCCTTAGTACAGGCACATCATGTATCGACTGCTGGGGTCTGCCTACCCTGAGAAAATGGAGAGCTGTAATCTTCTATAATCCTTCCCAGCAGTGAAAATGGCTTCAGTCAGGTACTAAATTCAAAATACACCCGACGCACTAACTTCGGCTCCTGCCCGCTTTCACAATTCGAACATTGCAAATAAACCGTGAGCTCTTGAAGCCGAAGTGAAAACCCTGCACAAACAGCTTTTGCTTTTCTCCCCTCTCTCCCTCTTTCTCCTTTTATTTCTTCCTTTCTGCCCTCACACCATATAAAAGGCAGCGGTGCAGTCATTCATGGCTGGAACACAGAGCTACTACACAACTGAGCAGAACCGTGGAGCACAGGGGTAAAAGAGACACTGAAAGACTAACAGAGTGAGGCACACAATAAAAGAGAAAGAAAGGGAGAGGAAAAATGTGCCTGATACACCATTAATCCATGTGTGTGTGGGTATGCTATCAGTATGCATGCTCACATCTGTGCGTATGTGCAGACTGTATATCTACATCCCAAGGTCACCGCTGAGAGGTACGAGGGAGGAAAAAAAAAATTAACAAGACCAGCGGACAATGACATTAGCCCCGCAGGGAACATTACACTGAGAATCAAGACAAGGGGTTTAGTTAGATTATATCAAATGTAGAGAATTAACTTGGATATGATGGGGTTTTCCTTTAAAATGTGCAGAGATTACAAATGTTTTTTTGCTTTTTTTTTTTAATGCAGGGAAGCTCCAAAGAAAGACAACAAAAAAACTATAAAACCTTTAGGTTATTTTTTCAGTTCCAGTAAACCCATAGGGAGTGTTGTAGAGAGAAAAGCCCCTCACACGCCTCCTGCAGCATTCACACGCTTCCACTGAAAAAGAGCAGGCAGGTTCTTACTACTGAGCCACTCAGGAGGTCTGAGGCAACAAAAGGCTTTTCATTAGTAAACTGTAGGTCTGAGACGAGTCGAAATGAAGAGGTGTATCTGTGTCACCGGGCTCTGGAGACCATCCAGATCAGCCTCCCCCCCCACACACACACGTTCCTCCCTTTAGCCAGTTGTCCTCAAACGGTTGCGCTCACCAGGTTTCAGACTATCAGCTGCTGCAGCGCTTGAGCGTTTTAAATAGCGAAGATAAAAACACCTTCTTTTTTTTTTAAAGTGGTTTTTGACTCCCAGTCTGACATGCTGTGAACAGCTGCTACCTGCATTACAGCTTTCATCTCTCACAGCCTGGTAACGCCACTTCTCATTTTCTACCATCACTTGTATTTTCTTCTTTCTTTCAACGTTTTTATGAAATGACCATTTGTTACTTTTGAATTTAATTTCTTTAGAAAGGCACAGATGAAAGCGGGTATTTATATACACTGGATAAAAAGCCTCTTTCTGTTTAATAATAATAATAATAATTTACCTAAATCAGTAAAGCTATTTAAGGTCAGACAGCAAGAGAAAAGGTTTTCAGTTCTCATTTAAATTGTATTTTGATAGCTCTGACATAAAAACTGTGCCCAAATGTCTATTGTATAAAAGTTTTCACATTATTACTGTTCAGTTTTAAAAAGATGAAGATCAGATTTCCAGCATGAACACCAAACATGTTAATAATGCTGAACAGATGGAGGCAGATGCTTTAACCAGATGCTTAGAACCACAACCATACAACTCTATCAAGCACTCAGCAGTTAAACAAATTTATTCATTCATTTATTAATCACTTGAACGTTTCTGAGGCAATATGCATATAGAGTAACTATGTGGCTAGATGTAGTGCTTAGAGGCCCTTTTTGAGACGTTTCTAATTTTTCCTGTTCATTCAGGATGTAGGAATACTGAATGGAAGACAGTTAAGCATTTTAACCTTTTGAGTTTTCAACCTTTGCCTGGAAATTAAGAATATTTGCAGCCTTTAGGCAACATTTTACGTTCTCTAGAGAACCGAACAGAAAGTTACGAACAGTTTTAGGAACGCTGCCCATGCTAACAGCTAATATTAGAAGAATTACTGCTTAAAATGCCAACTCTAGTTATTTGTAATTGCTTGTTTTTTCATAGCAGCAAAGATAGAAATATTATTTTGAATGCTACGTTTAAAGCTTTGTGTATTACTAACATTGAAGAGATTACAGAATCATTAAAAAAAACAACATCTAAGGTAAAGAAAGAAAAAAAAAACTGATCAAATATCGGCCACAAAATTCTGATTGATGCATTTCCACAAACCAATAGAGAGAATCATAGAGAACTTGCACCAAAAGAGCCCTGCTCAAATATTTATCTTCTAAAAGAAATCACTGCATGGCAGACAGGCTATTTCAAAATACAAAAAGCATACTTAACAAATAAATCACGGACAATTTGCTCCATAACATATTAACTTCAACTTTAATTGAAGTTAAAATGTTCAATTATACAGCATAATGACTGTATCCTGTCATTATAATACCAATAATCTGTACAACACTGATCACAGCTTAAACTACTCGGTATCTTAGGTTCACATCTTGTGCCTCGAGAGGGAAACCACAAACCAACGAATTCTGCTCATAAAATATCTCTGTGAAAACTCTTCAAAGCATGTTCTAACTTCACCAGCCAAGACCATTTTCACTTGCAACGACATCTTCCCTGCTTCAGACCGCAACATGCAACTCGACTCGCTACAGAGTAAATAGACATCAACAGGTCGGTGCAGGTGTGAATGTGTCTCGGTCTCTCCTTGTACGACAGAAAACGACAAGCTTCAATTTGCAGGCCTCCGCCTCTTCCTGTGCCTGCATAATGTGAGACAGTTTAAAGTCTAAAATGCTGTGTTGGCATTCGCTACTCTGTTTATTTCTGCTGCAAGTGATCTTTGTCTAAGTAGGACCTACACTGCTTGACTGTTTTCTAAACAAAGATTTTCTCTCCAGCTACAGAAAGAATTAAGCAAAACTGTGCATGCCTGTTCTTCTGCACATATTAAGCAAAACACACCTTGAGTCTTCTCATGTTTTGTCAAATATTAACCACAAAGCTTTGTGTATTTTACAAAGATATTTTGCAATACACTGCAAAAAAGTAGTGCATAACTGTGAAGTGAAATGAAACTGATGTGTGGTTTTAAATATTTTGTTAGAAGATTTAAAAAGTTAATGCTCTAGCTATAATTAAAAAAAAAAGGTTATTCTATTTGCAAAGAAAATTTTCATTCCACTTCAAAGTTATTGCCTCTTTGGGCGTGCCGTGGTGGCGTAGCGGTTAGCGCGACCCGTATTTGGAGGCCTTGAGTCCTCGACGCGGCCGTCGCGGGTTCGACTCCCGGACCCGACCATATTTGCCGCATGTCTTCCCCCCTCTCCTTCCCCGTTTCCTGTCAGCCTACTGTCATATAAGGGACACTAGAGCCCACAAAAAGACCCCCTGTAGGGGTAAAAAATAAAAAAAATTATTGCCTCTTTGTCAACAAAAACATTGTGTCTGAACGTGACAGAATGTGAAACCATTTGTGTGTCGGTCCTTTTATTTTAGCAGTTTGTTCTCCATTGTCTCTGCGATTGAGTTCAACCTACCTGAGAGTAGAAATTAGCCATAGTGGTTGTTTCTATGTCCTTCTTTCCGAGTATTTCCATTTTGACAGGAGCCGATGGGAACTTGGTTGAAAAGTAATCCAAGAAGTCGGGAAGGTTCTTGGCTTCTCCGTGAACAATCCCCATGACGTAATGAGCTGCCTGCAACAAAACAAAGGAAGAATCTGGAATGTGATTCGGAAACGACAGATTAGGTTTCTAGAATGAAACGTGCAACATTAAAAGCGCTTTAAAAAAAAAAAAAAAAAAAAAGAAGCAACTTGAAAGGTTATTTATTTCTCAGAAGCACTTTACCTTGGACTTGTCCTCGCTGAACGATAACGTGACAAACTCCTGGGCAAATCTCTGCCTCTGGTCCACAGAGAGAGAGGAGAGCTGAGATGCATACGCATGAGCTACCAGACCTCCTCCATTCGGCTGGTTTTCGATGTAAATGTAGGGCGCAAACTCGAGGCCTGCCATTCCAGGATGGATGCTCTGCGAGTTGTGTTTTGTAGAAAAGGGGAGCTTTGAGTTGGAGGAGTTGAAGAGCGACTTGGAGGCAGGAGGAGGAGAAGAGGGTCTGAGATTGGAGTTTTTGTTGTTGGACGTCAGGTAAACGGGTGGAGGAGACTTGAAGGGCGATGCAGAAGAGTTGTTTGTTTGCTCAGAGGAGGAGAAGGAGTTGGCGGATGAGGAGGGAGGAGGTGGTAGGAGAAGCAGGCCGGCGCAGATGGTTTGGCAGGAGCGGTGGTACATCTTCACTCTCTTGTGCTTCTCCCCGTCTTTGTGTTTCTTCTTCTTTTTCTTCTTCGCTTTTTTGATTTGCAGCTCCTCCAACTTGATCTTCGCTTTCTCTTTTTCTTCTGGACGGGGCCGACAGAAAGACAGGGAGATCGAACTTTAGTTCTCAAATATCAATAAGCAAGTTCAAGAATTATTTTAAAGCAAAGCGCTGCATTCAAATAATTTCTCTCGCTTTCTGATCTCGGAATACCGTGGAAAATAACAAATGATAGTAGAAGACATCAAAACATCCACATTGAGCCTTTAACAATCCAAACAAGACGACTACTTTAAACAAGCATTTAAAAGGAGAACACTGACAGAAATGAGCACTAACTATTTTGAAACAAGAGCAGACAGATGAGTCATCGCTCTCCCCAGCTGACATGCCTCTTCCCGTGGTGTACATACTAAATAAATTGAAACAGAATCCCTCGAGAAAAGCAGCTCCGACTAAGTCAGGAAACAGTTTAGTCAATATCTGAAGAGAGATAAAAAAAACAAACAAACTGCACCACGGTTCATCTCCTTAAATCCCAGAAGCGAGACAAATTGGAACGTGGAAACTTCTGCTCGGCGCTGTTTGTGACTGCATGTGCGAGGGAAACAATTACCAGGTTGAATCTTCTAGACTCTGATGATGATTATTCCTTACTCTCATTTTTATCTGTCTGCATATACCGCATGTGTGTGAGCGACGCTGTTGGAGCACGAGACGAGGGAGGAAGGGGATGCAGAATATGAAACAGCAGAGGGACAGACGGTATTAAAGAGAGCAGCAGAGAGACGGGGTATTTAGAGTACAATACTAGAGCTACTAATCCAAAAGCTCTTTAACACACAAATCACCCCTCCCCCCTAACTCAAACTAAATATGGACACAAACAGTAATACTTCTGTTCCCAAATATCAACCTTCATCACACCAGCCAGATATTGACAAAAATGCATGGATCATAATCAGTCTGGTGGAGATTTCTGTTATTATTTTCCAGGACTAAATTTAATAACCGCTTTACAGCTTCTTTTTTTTTAATCTTATTTTTTTGCTACCACAAGCTTCAGTGCATTTCATTTTATGTGTAAAGAAATTTAGCCTCAGTTGTTTCATCTTCTAAAGAATAAAAGTCTGAAAAGTGCGGCGTGTGTTTGTCCCACAACCCAAAATAAGAAAGAGTCGCCTCCCAAAGTCTGCCTGTCTGTCGGCAGAGTAGCAAAAATATTTCTTTACTCAAAAAAAAATGAAGACGCTGACCTCTAACCTCTGGTCTGGTTGTGCTTTAACTAATATTCCATGTCCTCATATTTCTTACAATAAACATAAAGTGGCTTGTGTCGTTACGTTATTTGTTTACCATTACTTTTTCAGTTTCTGTTTACACTCCCCTAACTTCATGGTGAAGGATTGTATGTGACAAAAGTACACAAGCTGGTGGGTAGTCCTCCATTAATTATGACACATGTATGATCAATATTAATAGGACGACCCTTAAACAGGTTAACCCTTTGCGGAGGCTGTCTCAAACAAAACATGGGAAAACGAAAGAAAAACTCCATGGAACAACCAAATAATTTCACACAGAAGAGAAGTAGGCCTTCACAGTCGTTACATAATTATACATTTCTGATTATTTGGGCTAATTAGGATCACTCACATACTTAGGCTTATACATTTCTAATCCTCAGCCAAGTCATAATATGCTGTGTAATATTTTCACATGGCTTTTCATTGTCTGACAGACTGAAAAATTCAAAGAACACTATTATTTACTCATCAGGCTGATATCAATTCAGGTTTTGGGTTCTGAGGTCTAACCTTTCCGTTCTGATTTCGAATGTCTCCAAAGTGTACAAACACACAGTGTAGAAGCAAAAAGGTCGCTTGACATAAAGCAGTGATTTTGAATTTCAGAAAAAAAAATTATTATGCGTCAAAAAATCTATAAAAAACTAAAAAGGGTCCAGAAAATATTGGGCACTGATCAAAATAACACCAGTTTTTAACCTGTTTGGCCAGATAACACACTGTATCTAAAGCTACCAGATTATGCTAACACTCTTTAATCATGTCACTTTAGTTCGGATTATTTTTAATACAGCAGGAAGCTGGCTAAATGTTTTAAATGCTGTTCCTGTATCTTCTTATGTTACAGTTCTCAAAAGAAAATAGGAATCAGTGCAATTATAGAACAAAAAAAAAAAGGGAACACTTGTGTTTTAATGCATTTAATAATATCCAAGAAATGAAATCTGATTTTTAATCATTAATACGCCGATCAATGGACAGGGCAAATAAACTGAAGATTCCATCACTATTATTTAAATCTAGTTAAAATACTTGTGCAGGTTAATCAGACAGCTCTAAAAGACTGACACTGAAACTAAATACAGACTGAAAAGCCATTTTTAATAAACGACCACTCCATCAGTTAATTCACTGCAACCCTCAGTGTTATGACTGCCGTAATAAAACCAGCGGAGCTAGTCCTGACAGGAAATCTCTTTCTGTTACCCCTCTACTGCCTGCTTTAAAGTAAAAGCAAGTCTAATGAATAACTAAAATTCCTTGTGCCACTCGGCTGAACAGTCCTGATCTGTTTAAGGTCAGATAAGTTTGCAGTCAAATCCACACACAGACCCACAAACAACCTCAGCGGCAGTAAAAAAGACTTACTGTCAGAGTGGTCGTTTGCTGCTTATTGATTCTCCATCCTTTCCTCCACTGGCTGCCTCGCTTGCTCTCGCTCTCTCCTTCTCTCTCTGTGTCAATTGTAAACTTAACACTCTTTCGCTGATTAGATTTCTAACTTTCTCCTCACAGTCTCTATGCCACTTGCGGCATTTGCAGGTTGAATACTCTGATTTAACACCACAGTACTTTCCTGCTCTGGTCCCTTCAAAAGATTCAAAATCTCACGGTGGATTTCAGCGTCCCTATTAACCAAAACACACATGATTAAATACCAGACTCCTGTGCAGGGTGACTGCAGGATTAGCGCTCACTCTTACTCTCGGTCTCTCGCTAGACCAGTCATCTCCCAAGTCTTCATAAGTAATGAGAAGATGAATCAACATTACGAGGCTGCACTTCCTCTCTCCAGAGAGCAGGAAGAGTGACATATTACAGATAATCTCAATGTAATTTCCCTCTGCAGCCAGTGGTCATGGTGTGTGGTTAAAGTGCCGCTAAGTCCTTGAAATGTCACAGCGCGGCCATGGCCTAATGCTATGGAAGACTGCCAGTCCAACTGTAGTTTCAGAACAAATCAAATCAATGGGAATAAAGCCGGTATTCATTGAGATCTACACGCCTGTGTGATGCCGATTTAACCTTGTAAGCTTCACTCAACTTATGTTTTTCACGACTGGGAAAACAAAAAAAAAGAAAATATTTTAATGCTATATTATGATACTAATAAAATACAAGTTGGCTGGGTAGTGAGCAACAATATATTAATAAATAAATCTATCCTGAGTTTAGCCTTCGACAGGGATACATGGTTGTCGAAGCTTTGTGCCAAAAAAAACTAACTTAAAAGTGTGGCATGCATTTACATTCAATCATCTGATACCAAACATAAAACCTACTGTGACAACACGTGCATATTAGAATATCATCAACTTATTTATTTGAGTAATTCTGCTCAGTTATTCTGACAATTATATGATATATACATCAAAATGATGTATTTCAAGCATTTATTTCAGTAAATTTTTTTCTAGCTTCTGGCTACAAGAACAACAAAATAGTTTCTTCGAAAACTAGGGCCAGTAAGAAATAGTTCTTGTTGTTGCTTGAGAAATCTTTTTTCTCTACTTCTTCCTTCCACTCAACTTTCCACTTATGTGCTTGCACACAGCCCTTTTTGAAAATCCAACTAACATTTCCAGCTTGCCCTCCTTGGTGAGGGTGACTGCAGCGATACTCCTTATGACCACTTAACTGTGCCTTTCCTATGTTAAATTATTTTTTCTGTTTAGCCTATTTAATCATAAAAATGAACAGAAATAAACCTATGAAAGACATCACTCGTTGTGTAATGAATCCGAGCTTCACTTTTTGAACTTTTGAATTATCGGAATAAATTTTAGTAATGCTGTAAGGCACTGATTCACCTGTAGCAGGTTGTAAAGGGGGAAAATCCAAGAGTTGTGTACTTCAGCAAATTTCAACGGCTCTCGTTTTGCCGTTTTCCTTTAGCTTCACTGTTTTACATCAGCTTATGATTTTTTTATTAAATTAAATCAAAATGAATTTAAGTTTGTTGTTGGCAAAATACAAAACCTTTCAGAGGATATTAATGCGTTTGCGAGACAAAGAGTAGGAGAAAAAACTAATTTATGAACCATAAGCAAAAGTGGCCAATAGCCAAAAAGGAGTATTTACAGAGGCGTGTCACAGCTTTAAAATCAGAGTGCAGAAACTCACAGAAAGTCAGATGGTCCAACTAAATAAATCATGAGCTCCGTTTCATCACATGGCAGGAAGCCCGCCCCAAAGGTCAACCTAATGTCACAGATTCTATCGTCACACCTTGAGCTTCCTGCTGCCAGCCCCATTACAGTAAAACGTTTAGATTTTTACAGCACCGTATTAGGAGTTTTTATAACCTCTGAACATTAATCTTCCACTAATGATTAACTGCACACCATCTTGTGGAAGAAAGAGTTTGAAATATGGAGCACATTCATTCCGATGTCTGACATTACAAACATTTTCATTTTTGAATGTTATGTCAAAGTTTTGTGCTACTTTCTGTCGTTTAGGCTATGATTTAACAATTAAATTTCCCTGATAATTACTTTGATTAGAAAATATTTATTGTAAATATAACTTAAATTGGTTCGGGGGCATTTCCAGTTGGACATCTTAAAATACCACTTTCACCAACTGCAGCTTAAACAGACGAGATTTGTTTCCCTCCCGCTCATCATTTGGTATGCATGAGTGTTTCCACCAACCTTTAATCGGCTGCTTGACTTCGCCGTTCTCTCTCTTGATCTCATTCATCACTTTGTGCTTTTTCTTCTCCTTCTCTCGTTCTTTCACCTTCTTCTTTTCGCGCGCCTTCATCTTGTCCTTGTTGGGGTTTTCTGCAAAAAATGGATAAGGTAGGTTTCATTATTTCAGACCACACAAGTTGATGCGCACTTAGTCCAGGTTAAGGTTTTTAAACCAGAAAAATCTGTTGAAAATTTTAATATTCCTCTTTTATTTGCTAGAGTGTTTTTTTTTTTTGGAAAGGCACAGCAAGGACGCCGACTAACACCCGCAGTTCCCGGCTGAGCAACGAGCCTCCACCTTTCTTGATAAAACTTCCAAGTTTGATCCAATCTTTTATTACTCGCCCTCTTTGATCATTTGCTTCCTTTCACTTCCCATAAAAAATTCATTTAAAAAACTGATAACTTTCTTCTTTCAACCCTGTCAGCAGAAGCAGCTGGTAAAAAGGAAGCCGTGTTTTCATACTGCGGGTAGAAGACCACAGTCTAGCTCTGCTCACTGTTTGCAGGATCAAAGATAAAAGAACCCTTGCAGGAGAGCAGAAGAATAATAAGTGAACTGATTCGATGGTACTACCAATTTTCAACATGACCAGTTGACCACAGAAATTCCAATCTTCTGTCTTTTCAGTGAATGCACCGTCTCTCCATATGTGGGAGTTGTTACTGAGGAAGAAAAGACTCTTAAGGTATAAATAACTATATCAGAATCAGTGATGTTTTAACAAAAAGGAGCAAACATGTAAGAAAATATTTAGGCGGTGTTTGTTTCGATTTTTTGCCATTTTGGTCATTTCTTGATTGCCTTTTCCAGGCAGAAAAAAAGGAGTCATCCATCACAATATGTCAACTCATACTACAGATGGGTAAATATCGGTACTGACCATATGCAGTGGATGTCAGGGAAATAAATCAGTGGAAGTGACCATTTAAAATGTGAAACATTGTTTTACAGAAATTCTACTTTTTTCACACACACACCCCGGCGTCAACTCTGATCCTATCATGAATAATGAATGACATCTCACACAAGAAACTGTAGAAAGAAACATTTCAAGGAGATATCAGGATTTTAAAAAGAATTTTAAAAAGCAGATTTTTCTCTAAAGTTTTGCCAACTGCCAGAAATCTCTAATTAGTGAATGTCTGGTAGAGTTTAGAGCTGCAGGATATCGAACAGGCTTGCGATGGCGGCAATTTTGGTAAGTATATGTCTACTTTCTTTTTTTCTGTATTTCTTATTTGTGCTTCTATTTCTCTGCGACCTTTAGCATCTGCTTCTGAGACGCTGTCCAACTGCCTAATTAATATATTAACAAATAAAATGCAAGTTCATAACATTTGGAACATATAAGCCAACAATTATCGCACTCTAAACACACTCGGATTTTGAAATGTCGATATATTGTGCAGCCTTAATAGAGTGGTCCGTCAAAATTTAGCAAGGGAAAACTAACTCAATACTCTCTTGTGCCTCATTTCATAAATTGAACATCAAGAATAAAATAAATGTCAGATCACTCAAAGAAATGAGGAAAATAAAAGCTGCAGGTGTCATATCAGTTTGGCTCAACAGGAAGCAGCAGGCTTTAGTGGAGGGAGCCTCAACCTTACTGCCAGATTCATAAATGGTCTGTTGCTGCGTCTAGGAGACAGCAGCCCAGGTGGGTTACCCGACCTCAACTACACTGAAAAGAAAAAGCAGACTGCATCACAGCTCAATACAGGGGGATTCCCCACAGAAACGAACAGAAACTTTCTCATAGGCTTCATTAGTTCTAATATACAGACTTCTGTGGAGGTATAAATAATCAGAAATGAATGTGCAGCCCTTCTCCGGTTGTTTTGTTTTCTGATTTTGCTGCAGCCATCGGTTTTGAAGGGGAGCACAGCGGGTGGTTTTCACCATTCCGATGATCACAGGAAAGACGCCAGAGGCAGGCGGCTCGCAATCTTCAACTACACCACCCGTTGATCGCATCCAGCGTCTTAAATTCAGGGGAACAAAATGAGAAAATAAGATATACGCATATATCAGTGGGTCTTTGTTTGATGTTGTCTGTTGGGGAGGGAAAAATGCAATGTAGAATGAAAAACAGCTTCATTCTTTCACTGTCTGTGCTCAGTTTTGCTCTCATTTCACCGGTGTTTAAAACTTGTGTATTTTGCAGACATTTCTGAGCACACCTGCAACATGGTGACCCCGGTTACCTTTAAATGCAGGAGAACATTTGGACGTGCAGCAACATAATATTGCTACTGTACAAATCTTGATGTAGTAAACTAATACTGACAAACTGTTTCTTTCAGTTTCAACGTCTGTCCATCAATATTAGAAAAGCTGTGCACTTTTCTCTTTTCTTTTAAACAGAACACAAATGCATGAAAGAAAAGAAGTACTCTGCTTAGTTTAATGGATGTTTCATGTTTGAATACAGGAGACTCAAACAAGCACAAACACTGTGTACCCAGGAACGCTGGGAAGTGTAATCCATCAAGCCTCTGTCGCATTCTTAAAGTTATATAAGTTTTTTTTTGTTTTTTTTTAAAAAGGAGCTAAATGAAAACCATATTTTTTCCAGAAGGCTCATACTGTGGATCTGTCAACAGCATCTCAGCACACACATGGCCCCTAAATGAAACTGAATTTATTCATAATAAAAAGGTGCATGAAGTCAGATTTTTGATTCACAAATAGCTATAGGTAAGAAAATATCCTTTATTTCCAATGAAAGCAAGCTGAGTACACCGACATCTTATAAAGGAAACCCAAACATCAATATGCTACTTCTGGTATAGCAAGTTCAAGTTCCTCAAAAAAATAATATCTAATAAGGGAAACTAAATCCAACCCAGGCGTAACCCTGACTAAGACGTTTGAGCAACTTAAAGTTCTTTTAATAGATGTCAGAGAAGTTGCCAGGGTAAATAGATTTTATGGGTCCATTCGTTTTTGTTTTTCAAGGGTCAAATATGGAAAATATTTGGTGAGAAAAAAAAAGTTTAGGTAACAATTTATATCACTATTTATATCACTTTAAAAGCATTATGAATATAATTTAGCTTTTTTTGTTTAGCAATTGAATCTCAGTATAGATTTGTTTTGTTTGTTTGAACATTGTTTTACATGTTCTTGGTCAAAGAATATCTGATATTCTGTGACCAAGAGATATTCTGAGATATTCTGTGACCTTTTATTTAAATCTGTTGAGTCATCTCTCACTGGCCAGGATAACTATTAGACATTTACATCAACACAAAGTAATTTTTTAACTTATAAATAAACCCTTTGACTATCCCAGGTACAAACAAAGGTCAGAGTTGGAGGAAAAACTAAAAGAAAAAGTGACATTTGATGCATGTTTCCAACAATCGACAGTGGGCTGAGGATGTTTTTAAAGCTACTTAAACATTAATTATTGCTGCTTTTTTTATTTGCTCATTTAAATTTATTAACAGAGTAAAAAATTTGCTCCACTTTATTCCTCACAAAATTTTGATTTCATTCTGAGAAGTGTCTTAAAACGTATACCGATAACAACCAACCCTTTTCTGTTGCAGGACTAAATGCAGTCAGCAGTCGCTGTTCCCTCAGGGAAGCACCAACGCCAGCTAACACTAATAATATTACTTGATGATCTGATACCGCTTGGATCCTCGTAGGAGAATTCTTGCCCTTCAAGAGAGAGTACAGTGCAACTTTAAGAAAGTGTTTCTGACCCTATTCGTCTCCATGCTTAAACTACATCTGAGAAAAATGTTTAACACCAGTGAAAGGAATATTACTAGACATGTCAGAAAATAATAGTTCATGTTGCAAACTATAGATGTCAAATGAAAAGCATTAAAGGAAATCGTTTACCTTATATTTAAAGCAAGAATACTCAGATCTATACCAATTTTGATCAATACTGTAGTTTTATAAAGTACTGCCTGCTAGTTTTTTTTACACCAACAATATTAAAGTCCCCCCACCCCCACCCCCCAAGTCTGTTTACAGCACTGCATCTTCCAACCTTTCTGGGCAATAACATCCTATCCTAGTGTCCAATTTGACAGCAGTAGCTGTTCATCGTGTGACATGACCTCTTAAACTGACCAACTGGAAAAGGGTGACATCATGCGCTCACACACACCGACATGTGCCCACCGGATCTCCCCGCTGGAGTAAGAGCACTAAAAATGTTCATTTGTGAGGAGACGGAGGCACACAGAAAACAAAACACAGATCTGTCTAAAAATATGTCTACCCTGTACGTTTTTTCACATTACAACCACAGACAGTGATGTGTTTTATAAGGGTTTTAAGTGATTGACCAAAAGAATATAATGCACAATTGTAGAGTGGAAGGAAATTTATACATTGTTTTCAAAGTTGATCTCACTGTATACTTTACTGTCGGGATGGGTGCGCCGTGTTACTTTTCTGCCACGCAATTTGGATTTTGGTCACATTGTTTCAACCCTGGTCCAGTTTTATCTGAACACCTTGCCGTGTCCCATTCATGCCATTTGGCAAACTGAAAACAAGATTTATTTCCACAATAGTTCTCGTTTGCCAAATCTTCCATAGAAGCCAGATTTGTGGATGATGAAATAAAGATGTCTATCAACCCTGGGATATTGTTTCCTAACCTAATCCAACTTTAAACTTCTGCAAAGCTACATCCCCAGCCTAAGCATATGTTGACTAAACATATGCTTAGGTTCTAGGAAAGAAAGACCTGTTCGGAAAAACCAAACATTCTCGAGTGGTAGGGTGAATGGCGGCTTGCTTCCAACATAGGGTGGAAGTCATGAGTCTCAAAGGAGATTTCCCATAGAAAAGAAATTATTTACACTCAAGATCCAATAAAAAGCATTCATGTGACTTCATATTTTAGTCAACTATATTGACAGTAAATTTTGTCATAAAATGACAATAGATGGCTAAGCTGAATAAAACAAAACTACACATTTGTCAAAAGACAGACTAAAACTTAAAGTAAAATGTGTGACTCAGAATTAATAAAAAATTATATTCGCTATAACTTGAATAAATACGGAAAAGTAAAAAGTGTATGAATACTGCTATACTGTGGCACTCAACCTGTCACTAAAATATAATAAAGCTGCAGAATTGTTGTTGCAAAGACTGCATGAATTCAATATTTAGAATAGGTCATATTATTGAAGTAGCCTAGCATTTAAACTCAGCTTTCCAATATTAAACTTGGCCAGTTTAGTCAGATGCCCTGGCACTGGTTTTATGCACTTGGTAAGATGAAGTAACTCAAGGAGATTGGTTCAACCAATGACATGATGTAGAATAAATAGAAGAGAAAGAAAAATGTAAATTGAGGCTTGTGCCTTCAGACAAAAAGCAAAAATAAAATAAAACCTTACAAATATATAAAATTAATTTCAATATGCAATGGTTAAGTCATAGAGGGATTGAATAGTTTATTTAGGTAACTATATGTGACAATGTCACTGTTGTTTCTCAGAATGTGTAATACTTAACAACACTTTAGTAGTAAATGCAATTAATGTGAAACAAATTGTCCTAATTTCCAAATGAATTTTTGCCACCTTCGTAATTGTTTAAGCTCAGGACTCCGTCTGACTGCTCATCCATACAGCCTGAGGTTACAGAGGGGGGCGTGGTGCACTACCAAAACAACACTTAGCCTATAATGGCGGGCGGCTGTCATATTGTTTTGACAGAATGAGCGTGTAGTTCTTCTACGCTCACAACTCGTAATAAAAATAAAGCGAAGAAGCATAAAAAAAAAAAACAATTAACTCGGCTTGGGGTCTAGGTCGACATTTGGTTTAGTTTCACTATAATTGCCGTTTTCTAATAAAATGTGTAACATTGTAGCCATACGTCGTAATTACGTAACTATTCCGCCGCAGCACGCGAGCGGCTGGTTATAACGTCAACAACCAGGTCGCGCGACGGACCGTTGCTCTTTCTAGAGCTCGAGGGTTCACGCGCGGGTGAGCGAGCGACAAAAAAAAAAAAGCTGGCAGAGCTCAGGCCACAGACACGTCGATCAAACTGGGTTTAAAAATCACTAAACAGGTTGTAAACATTCCCCCACCGGCGTTCAAATGTCGACTACAGAAGCGCTTGGCTCGTTTGTGTATGATTTCACGAGTGATGGCTTTAAAACGGGAGCTAAAAGCGGGACTGCTGGGACATGTTAAAAGGCTCTCTGGGTCAGGGCCACATGTTCAAATGGCTGCATCTACCATCCTAGAAGCTACCAAAGAGCACAACTCGAGACCAGTCATTACAAACACTAAAGTTCTGGTATTAAAGACGTAAATGAAAATGATCATGGCCTACCTTTTGATGGTAACAGGACATCTCCGTTTTCTCTCTTCGCCGCAGAAACGTTGTTAAACCCTTTAATGTCGTTGCTGTTAGTAACATTATTCCCAACTCCGGAGGTCACCAACAGTTCATGTTTCTTTTTCTCCTCCCCGCCTCCTTTCCTCTTTTCTCTCTCCTCCTTCTGTTTATCTTTACACTTGGTTTTCGAGGAAGGCGCCTTGTGGAGGAAGAAATCGCTCTGTTTAAAGACTTTGAGTGGCTGGGATCCATCGGCAGCAGGCACCGAAAGGCTGCTGCTGCTGTTGTTCGTCTTTACCGGGCTGAAGCTCCATAAGCCCGCGCTACTGCTACTACGATTCTGCTGCTTAGTGAGCTGCTGGGTTTTCTTTTTCCCGCTGCCGTTGCTTCCATCACCGCCGTCCCTGCTGACTTTCTTGGGTTTAACGCTCCTCTCCTCGACTCGGACCTTCTTGGGTGGCGGTGGGCTAAAATCTCCGGAACACTGCGGGCGGTTGTCAGCGGCTCCCTTCGACTCGGCTGCCTTGGCGAGTCCGTTTTTGACCGAAGCTCCGGCAGCGGAAGGAGAAGTAGCAACAGCCGGAGCTCCGGAGAGGTGAACAGAGCCCTGCGAGTCAGCCATCTTGAGGCTTCTCCCTCTATTTACTCTCTTCCCCAACTGCCGCCGATGCGGCTGTTTTTTTTTTTCTTCCGCGACGTGCAAGCTATGTGGGGGCGGGGCTTAGCCTTGATTGACAAGTATGGAATCGGGGGCGGGGTCAAATTATGACTGCCAGCGGGGGGCGGGGCTAGCCTGAATAAATAAGGAACTGTTTTTCACATCAGTGATATCTCTTTCTGTGTATTAAAGTTAAAGTAATCTCAATATCTCAGACATTGAATGATGTAAATTGCCTCAAGTAATTTTGTCAGAGGAAAAAAAAAATGCATTTACAACTACGATTTAGTAAACTATATTTTTGAACAGGTTGTTCATGCTTGAAATCCTCCAACGTGGCTGAAATAAAACAATTCAGCAAAAATTCCTCCTCGCTAATTTAAAAGACTGCGAGTTTAAGCAAATGCTCCATGGCAGTCGTTAGCACAACCAGTTGTTACATTTGGAGCAATCACTTTCACATGGCATCAGGTTGGTTTGGATATCTGTTCTCCCTTGACAGATGCCAGCCAATCTGATTCAAAGTGTTACTCTTCGATAGTTTTAATCAAGTCAGCATGAATGTGTCCCCTCCTGTTATTGTAATTAAAAAGATAAGCCTTCTGTTTTTTTGTAATCTAATATATACAGCAACAGGCTCATCGCACTCGCTTTTTATTATACAAGGTTGTAAATCTTCTAGCTAGGTTTAAACTCTGATTCAATGAATTTTAAATGTTCTCTTCAATTCCAAAAAAGGCAAAAATGTTA
Organism: Xiphophorus couchianus; assembly: GCF_001444195.1. Lineage (NCBI taxonomy): Eukaryota > Metazoa > Chordata > Actinopteri > Cyprinodontiformes > Poeciliidae > Xiphophorus > Xiphophorus couchianus. Next base: position 12,171,149 of record NC_040244.1, on the reverse strand, counting down.
GCAAATAACAGCCGGTTATTGACATAGTAAACCGCATCAGATGTTGAGATTAGATGCAAGCCAGAGGTGGGAACTGGTGTTGCTCCGATTCAAATGCAGTATTTCCTGCAGGTTTTCCATTTTCTACATGTTTTCAAACAGAGCCGACAGTTTGCAGTGTCTTCAGACGCCAGTGCATCCTGGTGCTACAGCTACACATGCTCAGCTGTAGCTGGTTATATTTATAACATTGCATAACGAGTTAAAGCGCTCTTTGGGGAAACCGAGGTGGCCCAGTTAAGGCAGCGACCGGGCTACATTTGAAACATTTTTAATTCATATTGTGCCAAATAAAATATCAGAGCTTGCATCAGTACCTCTGAACCAGAAAGAATGGTGAGGGTTTTTTTTTTTGTTTTGTTTTAGTTATGCACACAGTTCAGTCTCTATTTTGTGTAAAAAAAAAAAAAAATAAGAAAAATGCATATTTGGGTAAAGCTGTGTAAGATTATTCCAATAGCTTCATGAATGATTCGTAATCATTAAAGCATACAGATCAGGGCGTTCATGCCATGCATTTGGATCACAACTCTTAACCTGTAATGTATGTTATGACTGTAAATAAGAAACATTAATGATTTCCAGATTCTTGATGAAGTATGCTGTTAATCCCTAATTAATTCCCTGCCCTTAAACACAAAGTTGCCGACCCTTCAATTTAGCTAATTTAAATCTAAATGAGATATTATTTTTCACGAATGCAATTTCTCTTCTTTCAGCAGAATTTACAGTTACAGCAATGCACTTTAAAAGATGGATAGTCCATTAGCAAAGGCTCTAGAGGAGCATGTGGATCAGAGGTCATGCGTTTTATAATTATGATTTTATGTCTACATTGCCAGATTTTTCACTAGTTAGTGTGTGTGGCCGATTCAGGATTCAGCGTGGGAACTGGCTCCCTCGGAGGTCATTTTGACCCTTTGACCTCCAGCCCCCAGTCCTTGCCTACCTAAGCACTGCAAAGGACAACCTCTGGTCTAATAGTGAATCTTGTGTCATGATTATTAATCCCTGTGTAATTAACACAAATCAAGCATACGCTGAATTTCAAAACTCCGTATATTTTCCAGTTAAAATCACTTTCATTTCTCTATTTTAAAAAGATAATGACAGTTTTTTATACATTTTATTTTTCTTAACTGAACTTAGATCAGCTGTTTCACAATGACAAAACTCAAAAAGAGAAAATGTTGGAACGCAGTATCCAACAAGAAAATGTTAACTGTGATAACTATTCTGTTTGGGAAAATAAGCAAATGTTCTTCCTCTGGACGACTTCTTAGCCACACCCAGTTTAAGGATGACTTGTGGAGTTGAAAATTATGATCTTTTGTTAAAAGACTGTGAATTAGTCATGCCTTAATCTCTTTTACAGGGATAAAAAGCGTTTGAAAAATATTTCTAGGAACAAAAACAAACAGAAAACTAAACACTGTTGAGCTTCAGAGAGCATGCTAAAAGCCAGAGCACTAATTAACCAGCTTATGCAAGTGTGTTATACTTATGTTAATCTTTAAAGAGCAGAATGATAAAAACCTATAATGTTTTTGCACAATAAGCACAAGAAAAATATTACAAAACAAAATGCTTTTTGAACATTTTTAGCTACATTATTTTATGGCTTGGTATTATTTTATATAAAAGAATAAATTGTGGAAACTCAGCTCAATTTTCTTCTAATTTTGATGTTTTTCCCTGTGCCCATAAAATGATTTCCTTTTTCCAAGCCTGCGTAGAAACACCATGACAAATGTTCATTAATATCCCTCCAACAGTTCACTTATGATCCATTATCTAGTCATCATATTCTAATTTATTAGACAGGATTATAACTTAATAAGTAAGAGTGAATTATTACAAGCTCATCTTGTCTGCATCCTAAAATGATTACCATCCACGCACACCGTCATTCATCCAACTGACAAAACCTGAACGAGAAACAAAACATAAACATGAACATGCTTACTTTAGGTTCATCTTTACTGATTGATTTCTGCAATATACAAACATCTGGAGTGGGTCTGTGTGTGTTTTTGTGTTATGGTGGAGCAAGAGGATGAGGCAGCGAATCAACTCACATTTCAGTTAAATGACGATTGAAGGAGAGGTCGGAGAGGATGGGAGGCGTTCTCGCTTAAAGGCACAGGAGTTGGGCTCCTTTCTGAGTTTGAGGTTTGCATAAATGAGTGAAGCGGAGACAGAAAAAACGAGAAAACCAAACAGTTAAGTAGCCCACATCTTGTCTGTGTGTGTGTTTTCTTTTTGTGTAACTCTGAACCGCCAGCAGCTTACATCTGCTTAATTGAAGCGATCAGTAAAGTATCACAGCTTTAAGGAAAACTTAAACCCTAGGATGCTAAGTAAAAGACAAAAAAATAAAAATAAAAAAATGTTAGCGCATAAAATCTGCGACAGACTGGCGACCTGTCCAGGGTGTACCCCGCCTCCCGCCTGGAACGTAGCTGGAGATAGGCACCAGCAACCCTCCCGACCCCATTAGGGACAAGGGTGAACGGAAAATGGATGGATGGATGGATAGCGCATAAAATAACTGGGGGAGAAAAAGGGAGGTTTTATAAAATGGAGAAGCTGAGTGAGCATGTGGGACGCAACAAACGACTTTGTGTACAAAAATAACTTTCAAAATATCATGTACAAAAACAATGAATTATTATTTCCATCATTAATATTATTATTATTATTAATACAATCTTATCCAGAGCCCATTGTAGTCATCATTCAAGGCCCAGTAGGCGGTCTGTGCTTCCTGCTCTGCCCAATAATAAAACATTTATTAACCTGTTAGCCATAAAGTCTGAAAACAATAACAAAAAACTTAAACCCTGAACATGTTCACCATAAGATATCAGAATAACTTACATTATCTATGGGGAGGAATCATCATCGTCATCATCATCATGCACTGAACTTCTTACATCTTCTGTTAATGCAAATATTTAAAGAATAGCAAAAAGAAACTGGAAACATTACATATCTAAACTGCTCAATACAGTTCTTTATCTTTATAGAAAAAAACTATGCATATACTGTACGGCCACTGTTGCTAAAAAATAATAAAAGAAAAAAGGTCCTTGGTCTTTATAGCTGCTCCTGGTGTGTTATAGGATCATCAACAGGTACAGGGGTTAGCCTGTTGGGGTGTGTGTGTGTGTGTGTGTGTGTGTGTGAAAGAGGAGCAGCTGGCGGTTTAATATTTCTGTCAAATCCCAGTTTCAAGTGTTTCAGGTGTAACATTCAGACTCTGAAACACAGATATACCGTGAGAAGCCATGAGGAGACATTTCAGGAAGAGGACAAAAACAGCAACACGACTTTGGCCAGAGCTACCGACACCCCTGGTGAAGATGTGGAAAAACTGTTCAAATAATAATAATAAAACCCCCCAAAATATTCATATTTTATTAGAGAAACAATTTCTTACAGAGAAATGTTGAAAAGTCCAGCATGTAATGTCAGTACATTTATTCGGCGAGGGGACAAAAGTTAAGATTGTTTTTAAACAAAGTCACAGCTGGAACAATCGTTGGTCCCTCTTTCAATGAACTAAATGCAACTTAAGCATGTCATAATTTACACTTTTCCATTATTTTATAATTTACTAAGTTTCTACTAGCTCTAGAACAGTGATCAGAAGGATTTTGGTCAGACAGGATTAATATGAAACTTTTCCACATTAATCAGTCCAGGTGGGTTTTGGTGTGAAGATGCTGAAACCGTTTTGTGCCTACTGTTATGTATAGTAGTGGATCCGTGATGCTGTGGGCCCGTTTCTCTTCCACAGACCATGGGAATACTGAAAAGAGTACAAAACAACTAGAGGTCTTTCTGTTAATATTAATTAACAGCAAATATTCTTAACTAAAAATCAGATTTCAGTGTAGGATTGTGCTACTGGAATAAAAAATTAATTTAGTTTTAGGCTTTTGACACATCTTTACCAGGGGGCCCGAAAAGAGCAAACCAGAAACATACATTTTCTTTTTTTAGATTTTAAGTCCTAATAAATAAATGATTGATCTTTTCAATTTTGCAAATGACTTATTATGAATTTTCTGCCGTTTCGAAAACTCCCCATCAATCTTGCAGCCCAAGCTACATCTGATTGGTCTGAAAGACTCAGTGAAAAAAAAAATACTTTCTGTTCTTGTGTTTCTCAGACTCGGTAGGAAATAGATTAAAGCACATAAGAAAGATAGAAAATTCGCAAACATTAGTGACTCAAAGTCAGATTTAAGGGGAAAATCAAGCAATTAACAAATCCTGTTAGCGTACGGACGCCAACAAAAAAAAAAAAAAGGGCATAAAAATGGGAAACAGTGGAACCCGATAGAGAAACCACAACAAAGTTGACGAATTACTGAATGGTGTTAAACCCCCAGTGCTCCGGTATCTATCCTGATCTCGAGTGAAGTAGCACCAGAAAGAAGAGACAAAGAGAGAGACAGCAATACAAAAGAAGTCAGAGAAAGTACCCAGGCAACCTCTGCATACCCAACTGAAAAGGTTGCATCATGAGTACGAGATTATCTAAGTTCGCTTTGAAGATTGTTCGTTCAGCGGGAGGCAGCGGAACCACTTCTGGGACAGAGAACTGCTTCCCTGCTCTCTAGCTTTTCCTGATGAAGTTGCTTTTCTTCTCATTTGGCTTGAAACTAGTTTAAAAGTCTCTTAGATCTCGCTTCATTTAGTGTAAAAAAAAAAAAAAAAAAAAAAAAAGAAGAAGAAACTAGGCTCTTCTTTTAGCCCGCTATCAGTTTAACAGAGAGAGATCCCATGTCAGCTTCTACAGAAGTCAACAATGTGAGGAGCAAAAACTCAGGAATAAAAGTCTCTTATATTTTATTTTCCTGTGTGACAGCCTGTTCTGTTTTTTTGTTTTCGTTTGGGCCAACCAGTCTGGACTCCGTATCCTAATAGGGAAAACAGCCGATGGTGGATGGATCCTTCCATCATGTCCACTTCACAGAGGGTTCTCGAGGGCCTTTGGGCTGAATGCAGCGGTTACCGAACCCTGAAAGGAGAAAGGGTCTTAGCTGGGTTTGCTTTTCTTTGGACGGAATAAATGGCATCCGAAAGTTTCCCTCCATCCTGCCTGCTCTTAAAGCCCAATATTTCCTGCACACGCGGTCCAAAGCTAGATTTCCCTTCAGCAAAGGCAACGCCACACATCAAAAATATGTCCGTCAGCAACATTCTCTGCAAATGTGCTGCGATTCTGTTTCCCTTTAGGTTCGTACCCCTTAAAACCTCTTTAAACTTATTCATATTTTGTCACATTCCAACCACAAACTTCAATGAGTTTTACTGAAATTTATGTGACAGACCAACACGAAGTAGTACATAACTGTAACGGAAAAGAAAAATGATGAATGGTTTTCAAAAGTTTTTTTTTTTTTTTTTCCACAAATAAAAACCTGAAGTGGTTTGGATATATTTTAAGAACTGCAGTGTCGACACTTTGTGGAACAACAACTCTCTGAAATTACAGCTGCAAGTCTTTTATTTTGTCTCTCTACCAGCTTTGCACATCTAGAGACTGAAATAAATTAGTAAATTATTTTTTGTAAAATGGTAGACTGTATGGCAAACCTTTGAACATCAATATTCTTCATTTAAATCAGGTCTGAACTTTGACTGGGTCGTTCAAATACACTAATATGTTCGATGCTATTCTGCATTGCACATAAAGTCCAAGAACAATACGCAAAAATCTCAAAATGTGGAAAAGGAATATGAATAATTTGTGCAATCCACTGAAGTAACCAGTGCGTAAAATATATTAATGAAGGTTGACGGCGCACTTACCCACCCAGGTCTACTTGGCTAACTCCTGCCGTGCCGCCGTCTGATGCAGACACCGCTGGCGATGCCTCACAACAATCAGAGACATCTGGACATAAAAAAAAACCAGACAGAAAATGTTTTGACGAGCTTCACTTGAGACTTTTCAAAATACTTAAAATGTGGATAAAACTACAAGTATTTGCAGTGAAGATCCTCATGCTTCTCTGAGACGTTCTTCTGTAAAAAGTTTAACAAAGCTGCTATAAGGAGGTAAATCCCATGAAAGACAACGAGTGCAGATTTAAAGTCTGGCTTTTAAACATTAAATTAGTCAGACTGGAGACGTTTTTATCCGATCTCAGTTACTGCTTGGAGTCGGAACCATACCTTCTTTTTTTCTTTTCTTTTTTTACATGATTATACAGAAAACCTTTTCTTCCTGTACTGTGTGTCAGCTGCAGTCAAAGTCCTAACCTGCTTTCATGTGCTTGACTTGCAGAACTTTTATTACTCAGGCTTTATTTTTTGTTAATCTAATCAACTGTGTTTTTGTACCATTTACAATGACATTCACAGTGAAAGAGAGACTGTATTGGCTGCTGCACCTTCATGAAACTTGTTTTGCACTGTGCTGTTTCAAAGTGATCTCCAGTTGGAAGAAAATACCTTCCTGCAGTACTGGTTTGGGTCTTGATGGGACCAAATAAAAAGAAGTCTCTTGATTTTCTTAAAATTAAATTTGCACTCAGTGAAAACACTTCCAACTCGAAGAGTAATTCCCTTTGGATGAAGCCGCAGACCTGCACCAGAACCACTGAAGCAGTAAATTGGCACTAACAATCATTAAACAATCCTCACAGCACTCATTTTTATTGCACCTCTCTGCAGAGTTGTTTTATCTCTCCCTCTTCTTTATCTGCTTTACTCACACTCTTTCTCTAACAGCTGCCCCTGACTACTCTTGTCACGATTATCGCTCAGCGGCTAATTCATGAAAGCTTTCCATTTCCTCCTCCGCCCACCTCTGTGAGCACTCGGACAAGTCTGGAAGAAGATAAACGGAGACGATCTTTCCTGTGTACACCGAGGCTAAGAACCTAAAACAACTGAGGAAAGAGAGAATCGAGGTCAGCCAAAGTGTTTTGTACCTGTTTGTGAGCAGCTCCATTCAGCTAAGGCTGATGTTTTCACTTCCAGAGGATCTGAGAGAGGAAGACGATCGTTCAGTTTCAACGTTTTGTCCACGGACACGTTAAGATAAAAGAGAAACATACCGTCACACACTCATTCCACTCATGCTACTTTCAGAATCAGACTTTACCAACCCCAAAAATAAAGAGGAAAATCTAAACCTTCCCTCCGAAGCGAGTTTCGGGTTTTAATTTCTTTATCTGCTGTCCCGTCATAGAAACCCACGTTGAAAAGATGTTCACACAACTTCAGTTCCTCGTCAATATAATTTATCGTAATTCTTTTTGTGATAGACCAAAAGAAAACGAGGCATAATTGAAAGATGGAAAGAAAAGGCAGTTTTCTTTTTTTAAATCTGCAATCTGAAAAACGTGGCATGCGTTTCTGTTGTGTCCCCTTTACTATGATACACCTAAATAAAATTCAAATAAGACATCCAGATGTCTCCAGAGCAGCTTAGGAAAATCCCCAAACCACCAGCAGCTGTAGCAGGGTTCCTTCACATTTGCAATGTGAAACAAAAAAAAAAGAAGATGTTTTTCAAACTCAAATTTGAAAAACTGTCTGGTAATCCAAGTGTAACACACCGGCAGGTGTCAGAAATCAAAATTAATTGACGCCAACTAAGCAAAAATTACTGTATAAAACCGTGTATTCTCTAGAAACACTAATCTTTCTCTTTCAGACAATAAAAAACTCCAGAAACCTAAAAAATAAATGACTTTGTTTTTTTCCCCATGTCATCTAGACATTAAAAAATGTAATTCTATACTTTTGCAAACTTTCAGAGGGCATATAAACCGTTTACTACAAATCTAAACCATACCTTTGAGACCGTGTACCTCTTTCCTTCTACTTCCCAATGATGCCCTACTTTCTGTTAGTCCATCACATAATGTGGGCTTAATGTGATAAAACCAGAAAAAGTATTTGTTGTGTGAATTCACTGGACCTGTGGTCAATGCTGCCCTCTAGTGTTGCAACAGCGGTAAAGACTCGAAGACATCACCACTTCTTCTCCAACTTATTCGTTTGGATGGCAGAGCATCACAAAACATGAGGAAAACATCATTACCTTTTCACACACAGTGCTAAAATTAATCACGGATTAATCACAACCCAAAAAGCGTCAGCCAACCACTTGGGTCTTTGCTAAGCACAGCTCATCTCTTTTGTATTTCAGCCTCACAGGTCCATCCAGCTCGGGAAAAGATGGCCGACAGCATGGAGGCAACCCAGTAAATCTGCGCCACCGCAGATTTACCCACCTGACGACTGTGACCAACACAAACGCACCTGTGGCCAGTATGAAGGACTCGGGGGTTCTCTCAGGGAGAGGGGGAGGAGAGTCGTCAGTGTCCCAGCAGTCTGGGTTAAGAGGTCAGAGGGCAAACGAGAGGGAAAGTTAACAATTGGCCGAGAAGAGAAAGAGAAGAGAAAGTAATTTGCTATGATTTAAAACGCTGCTCTTGTTTCCAATATCATTTATTATTCCAGAGGGATTGTGACATTTTAATATTCAAAAGATTGAGTACTAAAGTAATATTTATGTATGTTTTCTTTCACTGTAGAGATTTACCTTCCACAATATTAAGTTTCTAAAAGAAAAACTCCATCAATATCACTGCTTTGGCTGGTTTTAAGGCCTGGGTGACAAGCTGTTCACATCTTAAAAGTTTTATGCCTGCACACTGTGTGGGTTTGAAATTATCTTAATTTATTTGTCTGTCTATCATATTAATATTTTATGGATGTGTGTTCCGGATTAGTCGTCACGTTTATAGCTGGGCTGCAGATTTACTGCTGCTCTAGCTGGGTTTTTGATGAAGAACGAGTTCGAGGTTTCACCCGCCAGCGAGAGCCAATATATTTTTCTTGACCAGAGCAATTTTTGATTTAAGGGAGAAGATGTAGCTCTGCTGACACTACTTGATACTACATGTAAAAATGAGCCTTTAATTACTTTATTATAGAAAACCACAGCTCAGTTCTTTATTAGTTTTTGTCACAGACATTACAAGGGCTTAAACATTTGCATGTCACTCCAAAAGTAAACGTGCTTAAAAGTGTCCACATCAATAACGAGAACAATAGTTGTACAGTACATAAACAATCTTATATTTAATTGATTATAATCTGCAGGCTCCAGCTGTATTTAGGTCCTACACTGGATTTTTCAATGAACAAAAATGATTAAGTTGATGGTTTCTAGTAAGAAATTGTATTAATGTTCTTAAAATTGGTCAAATTGAAAAGCTAAAGGGTTTAATCAACACTAAGACATATGTCCAGTGGACCTGGACTAGTATTTACAATAATTTCTGGTTGATGTAAATGATTATTTCCTATTACAGTGTCTTTTGTGCCTTTTAATCATAATAATAAATATGTAAATCAAGTAAGTCACACTGAATATGCTTGTTCAGATTAAAATATTTGAAGTCATGTTTTTTTTCTTGCTGAGACATAAACTTTAGAAAATCTGACATCTAAGCTTATAATTTTAGCCTTCAGACGACTAAAATGCAGCCACACGTCTTCAAGTTTCTTATTAGTGCCAACCCTGATTAGCGCATCTCCATTTGACGTAACTTCTATTGTTAGTTATGAAGTCAATAATAAAGTTCATCCAACCACCACGATGCAGCAGTTTGCTCAGCGCGCCTCGTTAACAAGCAGCCATTAGATCATTGCAACAATCAAACAGCCGCCGTTAGCTAGTGGTAAATAAAACCGCCACTGCTGAAAAGAGTGCCAGAAAGCGAAGCAGGCCAAGACGCTCAACCTTATTAGCCCTCGTTACAACAGCGAGAACAAACATCTCCACCACCATAAACCAGAATCTTAAAAGTAGAAAAAAAAAGGAGAGAGAATCAATAAAAGATCAGGAGGAATTTCAGCCTTTAAACCACCAATTGACTAAACCCACATCCTGTAGTCATGGCAGCAGAGGACAAAACAAGCCAACAGGGTGACACTGCTCTGTTCAGCCCCGCCGTGCGCAAATGTGGCACCAATCAGTATCATGCAGTGTTGATCCTTAGCCGTCCGACGTGCACTCAAGTTCACACACAACCACAGGATTTCTCTCATTCCCAAACCGATCGCTTGGACAAACACAGACAGGAGGGGCGGAAAGAGGAGGGAGTCTGGACAGATGTTTTGGCTGCAAATGTTTGCAGCATTCCTTGCAAACCAAACCAATTAGTGAGAAGTCATGCTTTTAAGCAAGACACATGGAGTAATAGTGCTGCACATTGTTCCCGCTACTTCTACTTGTAAGCTTCCCTCGTGTCTTCTGAGTTTTTTTTTTTCCTTTAACTAAGTTAAGAGAATTTGTTGACATTTACAGTGTCTTGCAAAAAAAAAAAAAAGATCCTTGAATTTTCCCACATTTTGAAGCAACTAACGCACAAAACTTGAGAGAAACTTAGGAGACAGACCAACACACAGTAGTGCATAATTGCAAAGTGGAAGGAAAAGCACTCAATTTTATAACACTTAATACATAAAGACTAAAGAATGATATAAATTTGTTTATTAAACTTAAGATTTTTAATCAAGGTAAATTTACTATTGTCAATTTTCTTGCAATGGAAAATGTTAAGTACAACATAAAGTATTGGTATTTTAATACCAATACCTACCAAAGCTTTAATAATAAGTATAACTCCAGATGCTTTTACTGAAAAGACAATGCTGCACCCAAATCACTTGTACTTAATTTCTTAAACTTGGCTAAATTTAGCAGGCATTGTGAAAGAAGGTGACCCGAATCCTGTTCTTATATTTGCGAAAAAATTTATTTAAGCATGCCTAAAGGAATTTTAAAAAATAGATGCTGTTCAATTAATAGAGAAGTTTAAGATCTACAACAAATAACAATCCTTTTCAACAATAAATAAATAAATAAGTACCGGTATATATATACATAAACTAGCAGCTGTAATATCAATGAGAAATTCACTCCATATTTTCAGTTGTGACATTTTCCTTCAACTCAATTATTATTATTCCCGTCACAATAACAAATTTTGCTGGACGATAAATTATCCCAGAAATTATTGTGATAAATGATAGCATTGCTATTTTGAGACCATTTTCAACCAATGGCATATTAATGCAAGTACACGCACTCAAAGATAAAAAAAAAAGTAATAATATCTAAACAACACTTAACTTAATAATTGTTCACTTTAGACTAACAGTGGCTCCACGCCGGATAAGGGAAAACAGCCAAAGTGGCAAGTAATGCAAACTAACTACAGGGTGTTTATCAAAATGGCGGCTTTTCAACAATATTAACGACTGCGGTCCAAATGGAAATGATCATGCTCATTTTAATTCATTGTGTGATTAATTGATTTATTGCTTATTTATTGTGACAGGCTTAATAATTATGCAACGACTTGAGTTGGTCTATGACGCAAAATCATAACAAAATACATTTAAATTATTTAATGTGAAAAGTGAAAAAGTGTGTCAGTGGATTAGCAAAAGGGTGTTAAGAGGTAACATATTGAATTAGGAGAGGAATTAGAAAGTGAAAACAGCTCGACATACTTGCTGGGCTTGCAGAGGGTGATGGGATGGTCTGTCCCGCGATGGACATGGGCAGCACCTTTCTGATGGACTGCTGGGTTTCCAGGTGAGGCGAGGTGGTCACGGTGCCTGTCGCCGTGGAGACGTTTTTATGATAACTCTCCTTCAGCTCGGACATCTCCTCGTTCCCCTCCTCTTCAGAGTTATCGGAGTGCAGGGGGTTGGTGAAACTCAGGGCAGTCCTGACAGGAGTGGAGGAGGACGACGACGATGAGGAGGAGGATATGTGGGACGAGGAAGAGGAGGAAGGAGCGGCTCTGTCCGAGGAAGAAGAGGAGGAGGAGGTCTTGGGAAACGGTTTTTCGGGGCTGTTGCAGGAGTGCGTCCATGTCGTGTGGCCGGGTTTCGCGTCTTGCGTCTTCTTCTTGCCGTCACTCGTCACGGGAAGGTGGTTCGGTCTGGTTAGGACACCCTCATCCGAGTGGCTCTCTCCGCATCCGCCCGACCCCCCCTCCGTCCCGGAGTCCTCCGACAGAGAAGAGCTGGACGTCAGCAGGGTTTGACCGGACCGGGCTTTGAAGGCGTGGGCCCTTTGCAGCGTGGAGCCACTGTTAGTCGAATTGTTGGCTCCTGTGGAGGAGGAGGTGTCGAAGCTGCGAGGTCCTTCCTGCAGCGGCACCTTCTTGATCTCTATGCTGAGCTTCCTCTCGATCCGAGGGGCGCCGCAGCATTCGACGACCGGCGACAGGGGCGAGGAGGGAGTCGGAGTCTGGCTCGGGCCCAATTCAGACTTTGTCGACTTTGACGAAGATTTGTTGTTGTAGTTGTCGTTGAGATCCAGGTGTGAGACCTGGGTCTGCTGATTCTGGCTTTGTACATTCAGATCTCTGGGCTTTGATTGGCTGGCAGGTTTGTGGAGACTGGATTCGGACTGGTTCTGCTGCTTATTCGCTTCTTCGTTCTGTAATCAGCAAGAAACGAGACGTGATCTCCATTCCGGAAAGAAAAAAACATCCAACAAAGCAATCTTTGATTTCCTTATATCATATGGGATGAAATAATCCTAGATTTAACCTGATAAATGTTATAAATAAAGCAAATGTTTCAGCACACGTAACTAATTCTGGAACTTGTTGCTTCTTTTCTAGGAAGTCAGTTTTATAAGAGCCTTTTCTCATTTTGTACCATTAAAAAAACTATAAATAAAAGCTAATAGTAAAGACAAGTACAAATCAGTCAGCATTGGTTTAAAAGCACCTAGTAAGCTGTGAAACAGTAACAACTTAATGTCAGTCGGACTTAAAGACAATCAGTCAAACAATTACGAGAGCAAAACCTAAGCAGCTTTGCTTGTATTCATGACTGCATCTCATTCAGGTATTATTTTGTTGATTGGTCATTCAGTTAATCTGGTGATATGCAAATAAAATTGAGTTTTGTAAGTGTAAAAAAACCCGAATATGGTTCATGGGGACTTTTACAGACAACTTTAAAGGACAAATACAAAACTTTCCTGTGACATATTCCTACAGCACAAATATTTTAATAAATGGTAATAGTTTAGCATGTAGTCTATTGTCGTTGTTTTTGTTGCTGTTGTCGTTTTCTGCCTCTGGTGTTTTCCAACCACATTTATGAGATCTACACATGGTAGTCCCCTCATTTCCTTGTTTAAGCTGAGCCACAGTAGAGTTTGTTATTGCTTTGTGGGAGAAGAGATGAGAATCAGACCTTGAGGGAATTTGTTCATTTTCTTAAATCACTTTTTAGTCAAAGATCTTTATGTAAATAAAGCCTCAGTCACATATAATTTCATTTTGGATTCACAACAAAGCTTCTACAAACAAACTTAATGTTCAATTGGCATAAAATTACCTAAAGGAACAACACAACCAGGCTTCATAACTTTTGAAATTAACTTTACTGTAATGCTGTGCACTCTACTATCTTTCATGAATGACTAAATAACACAAATATATTTCAGTTTACCTCTTTCAGGCTGCGCTGTGTGGTATCCAGGACATGTATGACGGGTTTGGGATGGTAGCGGTCGTTGTCCTGCCGTACGTTGGTGACGGTGGGGAAAGCAGACGGGGGAGACGGGGTGAGAATCGGGGGGACGGGGTGAGCCTCGGGGGGCTGGAGAATCTCCTCCTTAACGTCACCTTCCACCTGCGAACTACACCAAACCACAGAGGAAGTAAATGATTAGTTTCTGATGTAAAGAGAGAGTAAAAAGACAAAGTTGGTCAATTTAACTGTCATTCCACTTGTTTCGCATACTGTTTAATGGGAAAATAATATTCCTCGGATGTGATATCACCACTAGAGGGCAGGCTTTTAAAGCGTCTGGCAGTACAGTCCAGAGTTGCTCTGCTGAGACAAATGACATATTCCCAGATTTCAGGGTTCGACTCTCAGAAAGTTTTAGCCCATATTTTGTGGATTTACAGTTAAAATAGTATCTGAGCAAACCAAAAAACATCCTTAGAATCTGATTTATTTCTCTTTAACAAACTTTAGATTCAGGGATTGTAAATTTCCAGCAAAAAAAAAAAAAAAGGAAAAAAGGAAATCTCTAAAATGAGCAAGTAGTCTTGCAGAGCTTTAAGTGTTGCACAAATTCAGCTGCATATAAGTGTGAATCACACACAGGATACAAAGTTACACACCAAGGCATCATTCCACTCCCCCAAAACGGGCGTTTACATGCTGGTGCGCATGCAACGGCAGCGATGCGGAGAAACAGCGAAAGGATATGGTGGTGTGCTAATTCAAGAGCACATGACTGAGGCTAGAGCTGAGGCAGGAGTGACTGCACATGATGCTGCGTGGATCAAAGGCAGACAGACAGAAAGAAAGTCAGACAGGCTAGAAGCACAAGGGGATTTCCTTTCCTTCTGTGCGGCAGTCGAGCCATAAAAGCCTTTGTCATTAAGCCTAAGTTCTGGAGTACAGCTGTCACTGGCTTATTCTTTGAAAGAGGCTGCGAACTGCTGAGCTTTTCATTGTTTATTTGTCTCTGCGTTACACTCGGCTGAGGCACGCCGAAGCTGTTAAACGTTGAAGAAAGTAAGCCCACAAGATGTTTGCTTTCCTTTATAAATACTGTAACAGTAGAACGTCGAGTTACTAAGTTCTGTTTTTGAGGTGCAGAGCTTTTCAAACCGTAATAATGTCCTGCTGAATCCCAAAAGTCGCCTATTGGAAACTGGAGAACATTAGGCTAAACGTTATCCTTTTATTTTCTTTAATAAAGAAAATAAAACACCCAACAGAATATCTAATTTTTATCATATTTGTTGCCTCGAGAGGCCAAAATTATATTTAACAATAACAATGACGACTTCCGCCGACACCGACTGCTTCTATAGGGATTTGGATTATCTGTATAAAACTACATAAGATTAAATGTGAAACCTGAATGATTTCTAGGGGACAGAAATCATTCTGTTCTCTAGAAACGAGCGGCACCAACACGAAAACCTGCACAAGACACAAGTGGTTTAACACACTGACACAATTCGATTTATCGAATTAATCATAATGAACCCTTTATTGAAATAATCGCCAACTAACTCAAGTAATTGATCTATTGCTAAGACGCCATTTGCCCAAAAAAAAAAATCTAAACATACTCAAAGCACTAATTAAGCAAAAACTGTACAAATAATATTTTGTATTTTTGAAGTTTATTGAATGTTAAGTCAATAAGGTAATGTTATGTTGCTGCCTTTTAGGCAATAAAATGTTTCTTTCCTTATTTCAAAAAGGAATTAATTCGAATGGTTTGCCGTCTTTCTAATATTGTCTGAAAACGACTTAAGTGCTTAAATGAAAAGTCTGCAGAATGTGCCAATTTTTTTCAATCGATTAATTGTCGGAATAATCGATGGAATTGGAATTGCCAAAAAAAACCAACTTAATGTCGTATCATTAAGAAAGGACAACCATCAGCTTCTTGTCTTCAGTGTTTGATTTTTTTAATCATAATCCATATCTCATGATCTTAGGTGAGGTTTGGAATACTATATTGGTAAATCATGAATTAGTTTATTTTTTGGCGTAGCTCTTCCTTCACCTCGACAGTCTGAAGCAGTACTCGCTTTTCTCATTAGAAGACAAGTGGTTAAAGTCCAAAGAAAAACTCTGAGAGAGATTCAGAAACCTCAGAGAACCACTGAGAAGATCAGCTTAAAAGGTTAGGAAAAAGGTTTGGCTGCTTAGAAACGAAATGTGAAGTAGCGAGGGACGATTCAAACACTTCATAATAAGATTAACAAAGGCATCTGTTAAGCAACTCCTTCATGTTACTCTATCCAGCTCCTCTGCTAAGTTCTCCTTAGAGAGGGTGTTGCGTTTTAAACAGCGGCACGGTTTCTGCTGCTCGCTTTCGTAGACGGGAAGCTTAGAAAGACGTCTGATTGTCCCCCGTTGCATTTCAATAGATTCACACCGACAACCAAGAAAAAGTGGCAAACCGTACGTGCAGGCCACAGATATTTAGGTCGCTCCCTCACTCTCTACAGCCGGACAAGTACGACTCTTTCTTTCAATATTTGAGATTCCCTGAGTGAGAACTCAAGAGCTATTGAGGACTAAAAGCCGAGTGTGTGTAAATAAGCACATGACAAAGCCATGACTCCACTCCTTTACACTTCCTGCTGTATCTCCCTCCATCTCTTACACACACACAACTATAATCTCCGTTAAACACACACACTCACCAAAGTGACCCAGTGGGAGTGCGGCTGGCAGAACGTGGCTTATCTGGATAAAAATAGCTCGTACCATCAGCCGATTAGGCTTGAATAAGTTCTTCACATTACGTCTTGAGAGACAGAGGAGAGATACTGAGACGTCAGAGGACAAGAGGCATAAGAGACGCCCAGAATACCCTCTTCTGTCCCACTTCCAGGAAATCTTGCTCTCTTGGCTGCGTCTCAAACTTGAAATTTGTGTGTTTTAATAACAGGAAAGAAACTCTTCAGTAAACAGCTCACTTACAGCTACATCCTAAAATTAGAAGCTCTGGAAAATGTTTCCCATCAAACCAGTTAGTTAAAAAAAAAAAAATTAAGGAAAGTAACAGTAGAAGAGTCTGAATGTGATAAGAGAAAGCAATAAAAAGTAGATCGGATGCTGTCCTATTTATGAAACTAGAACTTTGGTTGATTTTGTTTACCTCAGAAAAAATGGTTGGTGGTAACAGGAAAATATTTTCCTGACAAAAGAAACAGCACTCAGACAAATGCTTGTGAATGTGAAATTTCTCCAAAAACAAAATATGGGCCTTTACAGTGACTTTTACTTTCTAATGTGTACTCTGTACAAAAACATCTGCTAATATCCATTGATGTTTTTAAACTAAACTGAACATGTTTACTCATAATGGGCAGTTGCTCTTCTGCCTTAATTTTTTTTTTGTCAGTGTCTGAGCCACATGAATGACAGGCTACAAAACATTTATATTCTGACTTTTAATTACCAACATTAATATTAGCCAGACGTTACTTTTTAGGTTGGAAGAATGCAAACTTGCATTAGAATCTGAGGGGTCAGGGAGACAATGAACATGGCTAACATGTTGTGACTTTTAGCTGCTTCCCTTCACTGATTTTTACAAAGCAACAGTTGCGAGGAGAAATGGGAGATCTAATGATAACACTGGTCAGAAATAGAGTGCAAATAATTACGTCTACCTGTATGATGCCAGAATTTTCCATTTATCCATTTTCTTTGTCAAAAAATTCAATTATTTTAATTAAAATTTTTGTCTAAAGTGGTCTCTCACCAGAGAATCACAAAGTTTTATGTCTCTGGGAAGTACTTTATGTCTAGATCAAGCTTCTGATTTGTGACAATGTTTGTCCTAGAATTAACTTTTTGCTGGACGAATCGCCAGCAAAAACTAGTTCTGTACAATTCCTCTAATTTATTTCAATCATTTTTAAACATTTTTCAACTTTGGACATGGAAATTAATTAAACCACCGTAATCTGCCGACCTGAAACTAACAGAAATAAAAGTCTGTTAGACTTTTATGATGGCAAGACTTTAAATTCAGTCGGTGAGCTTAAAGCTAAGACAACATCTTCAACAATAACTAGGCTGTTTTGCTGCAGCTGAATGTTCAAACAATGAATTCCCTAAATGCCATAAATGATCAAGCAGAGAAACAACCACCACCCAATATGGTGCTAAAGCAAACATTTCTTGTCAAAACTTTATGTAACAAGAAATGAAATGATATACTGCCTCCTGGCAAGAAGACATCCTCTCAGACATTAAAGGTTTAGTACAGAGGCAACTTTTAGGCATCCTTCAACCTTGTTAAAAAAGTTGTCAACTGTTATATATATATGGCTGCAAGTAAAGGGGGGGAGACTAATGCATTCTGTGGATAGACTGTAGTGGAGCAGAACCCCTGATGGACACATACTGCACAGCTGAAGTAGAAAAATGTCAAGTGAAGGAAGGAGAGAGGGGGAAGAAATGAGCAAAAAATAAGATGAAAAAGAAACAAAGAGAAATAATATATTTATATATATAAAAAAGAGGATAACTATGTATTTATATATAAAACATATCAAAGAGTTAGTGTCTGAAACAAAGCGTCTGGATGTGCTTTAAAGACTTTTTGTTTACAGAGAAAGATGAAAATTTTAACTCGCCTTGGGTCGCGTTATATCCAACGTTATGTAGAATTGCACAGTATTGCAGCATGATTTATAGATACAACTTTGCCTCTGGTAGCCATAACCAGCCAAACAAAAGCTTACTCAAAAACCAAAGGCTGGCTGCATCTGTGGGCTGATTCAGAGCACAGGAGCCAGGAACTGCTCCTCTTTCGTCAGGTTATGTATTCGTCACTGACAAAAACGTACAGTATTGTAATACATTTTTTTTCTCCCAACATAACACCACCTCTGCTATGTTCAACAGCGTTCCACCTACTCATCAACCCGGGGATGAACCTGTTAATTCATCTCTGTGGAGGATGAATGTGACTTGGGTTTATTTAATGGTTGAGTTTAGCTCAGGGGTGTCCAAAGTCGGTCCTGGAGGGCCGCCATCCTGTGTGTTTTTGTTCTCTCCCTGGTTTAACGCACCTGGATCCAATGATGGCTCATTAGAGGCCTTAGGAGAACATTGACAAGCTGAGAAGGTTGTTACTACAACCAGGGAGAGAACAAAAACATGCAGGATGCCGGCCCTTGAGGACCGACTTTGGACACGCCTGGTTTAGCTTGTTTGGAAAAATATTAACAGAAAAATGAAGTATTACCTGCGAATGCGAGGAGGTTTAGGCGGCGGAGTGTCCCATCGTCCCTCATCTGACTGAATGCTTGTTTTGTCCGGACTGCTTTTGTTCTGCACAGACAAAAAAATTTTATACAGGATTGTTTTTATGAGGGTTTTATTTCTTTTCCCAATAAATACTTATAACTTAGACATTATTTCTAAAATATAGATTTATCCTTAACGTTTTGCTCCCATTATTCCTGGTTGAATTGTAAATGATCTTTCAGATGAATATCCCGATGTGGCTGAAAATAACTAAAGGAAATCCGAGTGTATACGGGTTAAGTTTCTTGAAATGTAAATCAGAATTTCTCAGAACAAAATTGATGTTTACATCTATTTAACTTTATGTTTCAAGTTTGCCACAGAAAATGTTGTATTCAAATGTGCAGAATGTCAAAAAACAGAAAACAAATCAAGTTTATTAGAAGAATCTGAAAGGAAAATAGGCAAGAAACAAAAACCAAAACACATTATAAAATGTTTAAAGGTCTAAATTAAAAGTTATATCATTAACTGGGTAACCTAAATATTTGGGGATTTAGCTTCAAACTTTGTTAAAATGATTAGGATGATAATGTCCACTTTTCCAAATTTTAATAGTATTTCTACAGTCGCCTTACAAACTCGCATCTTTTTCAAATTGGAAGTTTATGGTTAAACTTTGTTTATTTTCTAATCTTTGTTTCTTCCCCATAACATGTTCTAAGAAGAAAAGTGACAAGTGACTGCAGCAAAACTGCTCCAGAACAGAGAAAATTATTCTGAACGATACCTTCTTCCTCCAAATTACTCTTCTTTCTTCTTCTCGTTTTTTCAGGCATCGCTTTTATTTTATTTTGCCTGCGATCATAAACTCTTACAAACTCTTAGACTAGAGCCTTTGGTAGCAAACTTCCAAAGCACCGGCTCACTAAGACGACACGTATGCAAAGATGTTTGGTGGGAGACCATCAAGCGCAGAAACGAGTGTGGGATGCGCGTACCGTGTAGGCTTTATTGTTCTTGTTGCCTTGAGGAGAACCTTATGTGGGTGTAGTAATCACTAACAATGGCTGACTGGACCTGAGTCAGGCTGTGAAGGAACTGAGTCAGATCATCTCTCTGATAAACAGTAGGCTGAGACAGGAGTTTCTTTTTGGACTACCAAACAAGTAATAGTCGTTTTAATCAGCAGCGAAAAATATAATGTAATAAGAGTTTAAATGCAACAAATGTATTAAAGTGTCACATTTTATTCTTATTTTGTCATATCCTATTCTTGTAGGAAATAGAATACTACTGAAATTATTCAGTTGTTTTTTGCTCCTATTATTTATTGCATCAAACGACATAAATTAATGTGTAATGGGTATGTTTTATTAGAACATCGATGATAGTTTTCATGTGAAAAGAACCTTAATGTGATGTTTTCAAGGGAATAAGGACTGTTTCTGTTTAGTGTAGAATTATTTCTATCTTGCTACATTTGTCTAGAGTTGGCTCCCTCGGGGTTAGCCATTGTTTCGGAATCATCCACACATCAAGCCTGAATGTTTCCGAACGCCGCTGTGAGATCCGGGGAAGGTAAATTAAAATCTGGTGGCTCAGAAGTAGCGGAGGCATGTGGGAGTGTCGCTCTCATCAGGATGTGATCTCTGCAGGGAAACGGCCTGATCAGCTGTACCCAGCCACATTGTTTAATAACGTGTGATACAACGTCATAGTTTTCCAGCCCCTTTTTCTTTTTATATAAAGTAAGACAGTATCTCATGTTTAGTAAGATTCTGGTTCAACTTTGGAGTCCAAGACACACGGTGGAAAACAGATACTCTGTATTTTTAAAGACTGAAAGATTGGTTACTCTTTCCCAATGGACTGGTGTCTCGTTTAAGAGTCAAAGTGCATCAATATCAGAGCTTCCTGAACAGGAAGTCATCTGGTTTTCTGCCAGAACTCTCATCATCTGTGGTTTTTAGACACTACAATCTTCCTATTGTTTGTACAGAAGCAGAAACGCATCAAAAACAGTCGTTGAAGAGATAACTGTGAAGACTCTGAGCAAGTTGTGGTAGCATTGAAATCATGTGGTAATCTTACCAAATCTTACCTAATCTTATTTTATGCGCTACATAGATTTTCTTGTGCGCTGAGAATAGTGCACGATTGCACAGGCGTGCAGCTTAGAGGGAACATTGATTGTAAAGTGGAAGACAAAAAAATTTTACATGATTAAATTGTCAACAAGTAACAATCTGAAAAATTTGAGGTGCAGTCAGTCCATTTTATTCTGTTATCCATAAATAAAACAAAATTTATTTGTTATCCACATGTTGGCTTACCAGAAACCAGCATGTACAAGAAGTTTTTCCAGTCAGACGGACAAAAATGAAACTTTTCTTTGTGCAAACAGCTTAGTTTTGCAGAAAACTAGGAAGAGCACAAAGTTGACATTGTAAAACCCGGTGGTGGGGGCATCATAGGTTTTCGGTAAGGAAGCTGATTTATAGGAAGATTGTGTGGAGTTACAGTTAAATCACCCAGTTTTACTCATCTCAATTTTGTGAATTTGAGAGAAGTGTTAAGAACTTTTTGACTCTATCGGTTTGTATCCATGTTTTCGGGATGAGGGAAGACAGCATAAAAAAGTCTCAATGAGGTCGGTGGTGGCAGACAGAACAAAAGTTTTTGTTTTCCAACAGAGGAGCTGTCTGGCATTAGCCTGAACGAAAAGATATTTTTCCTTCAGGCACAATCCCTCCTGATCTTCTGAGTTTTTAGATGGCAGACTCTCCTCCATTTCTCCTTCCCTCTATCCCCCCGTGACTAATTATTTGGCTTCTTCCTACTCCAAGTGTTACTCAGCCACATCCTGTCTCTCAAACACCAGACGAAATCAGTGCAATGTGAGCGTGTCGTACCATGCCATCATGTATCTGCGTGCTGGTGGGGCTCTCCAAAAGCTGCAGTTGTTTCTCAAAAAGCTGAGCGATCGCTCTGTGAACCAACTCATACTGCTCCTAGAAGGAGAGAGATAAAGGCAAAGTGAGGGAGGAAAAGTAGACGACTAAAATCTGAGGAAAATGAAATGTTGATGATACAACTGAAAGATTCAGTGACTCTGTATAAATTAAAAAACTCATTCATCTTGAATGTTTCTCTTAGTAAGGGACCATAAATCTAAAGCATGTTAGAAAAAAAAAAGAAAGTCCCATCTGCACCGTATGAAAATTTACAAGAAACGAATTTCAAAATACTGGCATAACAAGAATATCATTCAAACAGCCTAGAGGAAAAGTTAGACAAGAATCAGGGAAGAAGACCACAGCAGATTGAAACAAATCCAGTCTGCCTTAAAATGAAAGAAATCGATGCAACTGGGTCCAACTTGCTTTATACCAATCAATAATGTTATAATAATAAAATCATAATAAAGGCATTTTTCCTAAGTACTGATGATCTGCATAAGGAAAAAAGTGACCAGGATTAGCCAGTTTTGAGCTAATGAACCAGTCGGAAACTAAAACGAAAAACAAAAGAGATGAATCTGCTCTTCGTCTACTTCAGTAAAAAAAAGAAAAAAAAGAAAAAAGAATTAAACAAAAAGGAAAATATTGTGATGTTTTTCATTCAGCAAATGCATATTAAGCACATTGTACTCCAACTACACTTCGGTGGTGAAGGTAGCAGTGAGAGAAGGATGCACAAAATACGTAAGACGCAGGTTTTTTTATTCAAAGTGTTAGTCCAACCTCAGCAGATAACAGAAAGGCAACTACAGCAAAGTCACGAACCACCAATATTGCAGATCATTTAAAATAATAATCTCATGATCATTTTAAATAATCTGTAATATCTTTACTGACCACTTCATCACATGTTGTGACATCAGAAGTGATATCATGCCTCCCTAAGGCTAGAAAAAAAGGAATCTACCGTATTTTGCATGTTGTTAGAAAAGAAGTAAGAACAAACCTTTGTTTGAACAGCAGAATGCCGCTGTGTCCTCATCTCTTGGATTAACCGGAAAACGTTAAAGTCCTCTGGAATTTTCTAGAAAGACACAATAAGGTATAAAAATGAGGACCGATCGGACCGGGCATTGGATTTTAAGATTGATGTGAAGAATACGTAAAGATGGGTGTGTTGCAATAAGGTATCAAAGGTTCGTGTTTGTTGCATACCCCAGCTTTGAGGAGATTCCACGTGTAGTCAATGGCACAAATAGCCCCCGTCCTCCCACAACCTGCACTGCACACACAAACAGATCCCATCAAAGAACGCACTCGCACACGAGAGTTTTAATCCCACAGCTAAGATGAAAACTCTCCAAATGCTAGCTCTATTTTCTATTAGTTGCCAGGCAATATACACTAAAAATGTATGTTTAACAGCAGAGCAACACCTTCTGCAGACAGGAAGGCGACAGAAGCTATAGAGGCTAATCGCTGCTTATGTATAAAATCATAAAACCTGATCTCATGCTGTCAAACAGCTTGCTGTGACTCGAAAGAGCCGGCTGTCTCCACATCAGCCCACACAAAGCATCTTCACAGAAACAGAAACACAGCTTTGAGTCCTGCTGTGTGACACAGGAACCCGGAAACGTCCCCAGGCTGCTCATTACAGCTTATTACACACACACGGAGGCAAGCCTGTGCGCTTATGAGTAAACACATGTGCAGCAGTGAACTTGGAACGCTCATTCTTTTAATGTAATCTCTTTAATAATTATGGGTTCTTAATAATTGCTGTTATTTTGATCAGTACAATAGTAAGAGCTATAGTGATGTGTGTCATAATAATCACATATTTTGCTATTTTTGCGTGAGCTTACCTGCAGTGAACACAAATAGAAACGTCATCGTTCTCCTGGTATTCCCTCATTAGTCCGATCATATCCAATATGGAGTCAAACGACGATGGGACGTCGTGATCAGGCCAGTTGATATAATGGAACTGAGATATCCGCCGTGTTTCCTGCAAGACCACATTTTGAACATTTCTTTTATTATTCTTTTACTGGAGGTATGCAATAAACTGAAACAAAGCAGAGCAGAATTTGGTTTTCTGTCTTGTTTTACAACAACAACAAAAAACTACTAAAAATCTGAATAGTGCAATGGGTTTTCAGGCCCCCTAAGCCAACACTTTGTAAAACCGCATTTTGCTGCAACAGCTGCAAGTCTTTCAGGGTATATCTCTGCCAGCTTTGCACATCTGGAAACTGAAATTGTTGCAGCTTCTTTGCTAAGTAGCTCAGTTAATAGTGGATGGTGGGCATCTGTGAATGTCAATTTTCTCAGCTGGTTTTAGGCTTGAAGTCGGACTGGGATTCTGTTCGCTCGGCTCGAAATTATTGCCCTCTAAGCATTTTGCCATGAAGACCAAAATGTGAACGCATTATTGGGGAACAGAAATTGGATTTTTTTGTTGTTGTTGTTGTATTTAACTGGGCGGTGAAACATATTATTTTGAGCCACCTAGCAATAAACTAAACATCCCAAATGTTTTATAAAACTATGTTTTTGTTTCTTTTTTCCAAGAATAGACAGACAACATAAAAATGTTCTGAATCTTGTGTTTCTCAGTTTAAGTTGTGTTTTTTTTTTTGTGGTTCAAGTTACTAAAAATCAACCTCCGCCTGTTTCAAGTCTTTAGCAGGAGTGCTTTCTCATGACTGCCCTGTATGTAGCTCCACCCACCTTTACATTTACTCTGACCACTTCCTGCTTAAAAGATGCACCCGCATCATGCAGTCGCCACTATGCTTCATCATAGAAAGTGTGTGCATGGGTTGATGCAGTGTTAGCTTTCCACAACACACACAACCTCTGAGGCCTTCACAGAACCGCTGAGTGTCTACTGAGATTATGCAACACAGATTGACTATTTACTGCTGCATTTAAGGCAACTGATTACACTGAATTTCATTTAGGGGTGTTAGAGTTAAAGAGGCTCAATAGAAAAGCAAACAACATTTTCCAGCTTTATTTAACAAACATAAAGCTAATGCTTTTTCCTTTAATTTCATAATTATGAACAACTACAAAACACAAAAAATTTTGATCGTTAATTCTTTTACTACTTACGTTATTATACTGCACCGTCAAAGTCCTGATAAAGTAGTCTGTTCTTTGCTGCTCTGATTCCTTAAAAAAAAAGATAAAAAACATTTTAATAATCCCTGACCGAAGCCACACATCATAACACAATGTGGGAGATGAGTGATTCTCTTTATTTCATCGCAATATCGCACGTTTCTCGACTTACACAGGAGATTCTGAAAGGGCCGAAACTCAAGGGCTCCTCGTCTCGTGATGGAAAATACCGCTCGCATTTTTTCTAAAGCAGAACAGAGAAGCCGTTACCACAAAGGGAGATGCCGCTGCTTCCTGCGCACACAAACCTTTGTAGTCTGAAGTACACAATCGAAGCGACACGCAGAACAAAGGCAGAGAGAAATAAAGCAGAAAAAGACAGAAAACTCTATTTTGACAAGAACGGACTCTCAACTGTTGAAGGATGTTTGGTGAGGGGGAAAACTACAAACAAGACTTGTGATTCATTTATATATCTATCAGTGTTTTTTTTTGTTTGCCTTCATTTTCTCTTATACAAATATTAAATTCAGATTTTATATAGTCGCGCAACTGTTCAGATTCTTGACTTTATTTAATTTTTTTAATAGAACTGAAAAGCAAAGAGAAATCTTTCAACTATCCTCTTGAAATGGTTTTCTTCTTTTCTCTAATTTGAAGTTTTCTTGCTATGACACTGCCTCCCCTTTAACTAATCATGCATAAAAGCTTCTAAATATGCAGACGCTGTGCTTGAACAGATTAGAAAGTTTTCTCACATCAATCTAAAGAAACACAATCAAATACACAAAGTTGATTTAATCTTTCTCCCACGACCATAAGCTGCTTATTTAAATACCTTCTTATCAGATATGAGCGGAATAGTGTAGCACGAATACACATGAGGAAATGCAAGTAACTTATTTCAACTCAAATGTGGATCAATTGAAATTTATTCAAGGCTTTTTAAAAAGCTTTTTATCTTTTGTATAAAGACATTCCATCACATGCAGGAGAGACGAGAACATCCACAAAGAAACGCTAGAAAATCTGAAAATCTTCAAGGATAAACAAACTTCAACAGTAATGCTAAAGAATGAAACCTTGGAGGGGAAAAAAAATGTTCTTTGAGATTTTGTTGAAGGTTGTGCAGAGACGGCGTGCTGCAGCGTTGATGGAGGCAATAAAAACACAGATATCTGTGCAAACACTTTGCCTGAATTGACACGAGTCACAGCCTTACCCTTCCCATCTCAAATTCTCGGCAAGCCATTACAATAACCTGCAGAGACACAGACAGGAGGAATTAATACAAATCAATACATGCACAAAGCTGAAAACTGCATGTTTGGTAAGAGAGCCTTAATACTATCTGAGCACGCCGTGTTTGTGCAGGTTTTAATACGAGGAAACAGTTTCCAACACATTTCCTGATGCCTGTAGTCCTGAATTATTTTAACCATACATTTCCCAAACACGGTTTAGGAGGTTGCTACAACTTTACAGAATACATACATGAGGAAATGTACATATAAATGAGTAAAAATACACAGAAATACAAATACAGATCGTCATTTAGATTTGCAGCTGTTTTATTTTATGAAACATTCAAATAGTTAATAATAATATGGTGCCCCTTGTTGGCCCTAATACTGAAATTCAATATTGCTGCTTTGCCCGCTCATTTTTAAAAGCTTTCAAATACGATTTCTTGAATATGTTTTGACCTACATGAACCTTCATGCAGCGTCAACTCTGAGACCATAACCCTTCACACAAAGTAACACATTTGTGGCTTCCTGTTCGTGCTAAACTAAAGCTTTAAGTCGGTTTATAAATGATTTTCGACTTAATTTGATTGTCTCTTGTTCAAAAATGAAGATACCTGGATGGATTAACTCTGAATTTCAAATGGATATGAATAAAAAATAATAAATAAGAAGTGGACACAACTAGACTGGAATATTTCACACTTTTAACAGATTCTTTAGAACAAATTTTGTGATTTATAAAACCTCTCATCCTTTGGTTTCGTCCCAAATATTATTCGTGTCCTATACGTATGATGTATGATTCTGTTGAGGAATTGTTTTTTGTTTTATTTTTAACAGATTCTCTTGAGAAAAATAATATACTTTTAGCTCAGACACATCATTTTTGACTCATGATAACGATTTTTATATTTAAAAAAAAACAATTCTAAAAGCAGGAATATAGAGTAAAATGCCTGTTTTTACTCTGGTTCATGTTTGTATAACCTTCCCAGCCCCTAAATAACGACTCTCTTCTACGGTGGATCACACTCACAGCGACATTGTACTCCCAGTTCATCCTCCAGAAGTCGATGACCGTGTTTGGGAGCGGACCCTGAGTTGCGATGTAGGTTTTTGGGCCATCAACACCCTGAATAAACATGCAGTGGAAGAATAAATCAAAGAAATCGTGGTCTGGATCCAAACTAGTTGACATAATCTCACTGCAAATCTACATGATGGTTTACCTTAATAAAGTTTGCGTTGATGTAATCTGTGTCCTGATTGGTTGTTTTTAATGTCAGCTTTACTCTAGTGTGGTCAACTGTGGGAAGGAAAACAAAAGTGGTTTAATATATTTATTTATTTTTAATAGTGAGCACAACAGCAATGACAGAATAAGACAGGAGGTGAAAACGGTCAAACGAGGCCACGAGGTTTTATGCTCGGTTTCAGAGAAAAAAAAAACAAAAAAACCTCATCCTCATTGCTATGTACGGCAGCATCTGTGTGCTCGCGTGCGTGTCTGCATCTGTTATGGATGAACCAGTTCTTCCTTTGCCGTATCAGCTCATTCTCTAAAAGCTTTAATGAATGGATGGGGAGAAAGGAGAGGGTAACAGAGGATAAACATATTAAGGAAAAAGTAGGACAGACGTTGGGTCACATAAGCTTCCCTGAGGTTGTTACGTACAGAAACAAACAAAAACATCTCATGACTTGTAAAGATGACCGTTTATTCAGTACACAGAACAAAAAAACAAGAATAGATTTTCTTGTAAAATCTTCACATCATCCTTGAAATGTTTGCACTCATACTAATCTCTAACCTCCTTCTTTTTTTTTTTGTCTAGGTGCTAATATTATCTCCGATGAAATGTGGATTTGTCTAGTCAGGCGGTGACCTTTAAAGCTGAGCTGATAGATGCACGAAATTTTAAAGCTGCAGCCCTTGCAGGACACAAGGTTGCAGAGAGATTAGATTGTGAAAGCACTGCGGCCGGATGAAAACTGCGAGCATTATTCTAATGGCCTAATGCCCACATCTTCCACACACACACACACGCATGAATTTATATATATATGAGAAAGGAAGAAAAAATGTACATTATGAGCTTTGTTGGAGGGTAAACCACAACTTACATGGCAGTATATCTTTGTATCGGTTCTTCTTCACATTTTCTTCCCTCTCTCCTACGTTGGTGGGGTAGATCTTCTCCGTTCGGTACTTGGTTGATAGCCGCCGCAACCGCTAAAATAAACAACACAAAAGAAAGACAAACATTAGTGGATCATAAGCGCTGACGCTGCTCTTACAGAAGTGATTGCACAATTCTTAAACTAAGGTTCAATCAGCTACAAAAACAGTCACTCAAAGACTATGGTTATATAAACCACAGAAGGCGAGGCTTTTAAGGCTTGGATCGCTGTACCAGCTGCCAAGCACGGTGGTGGCAACATCATACTGAGGGGCTATTATGGTACCAGTGGTGCTGGTGCATTGCACAATGTGTCGGATGCCATTTCTGATTGGAAGAGTGTTCTCTCTTCAACCTGTTCAGAGACATTTAACCAAATATTGAGGAGGTTCTATGGATATTTCTGTTTTCTTCAATTTGGCTATAAATCCTATACCTAGAAAACTTGTTAATGTCTTCTAAAATGGTGCCACATTGGTAAATAAGATATATTCGCAAGTTGACCATGTGGGTTTGAGTAGTTAAAAACGCATGCCACATCCATCTGGCAGTGCCAAACAGCTTATTCTGCAGTTGAGTCTTATTTGATGATGTTTCATCGTATTTGGTGATAACAGGCACAAGAAAACAAGACATGCTGGCTAATTAACATTTTACTAATTTAACAAACAGGGCGTAAAAGAGCCGAACACAACCACAACAGAGTAGTTGGAGGATAGAGAGGACACAGAACCTCATCCTCATACCTTACTACATTGAGATTCGCCACCAATGATGACCGATTAAAGTAGCATTCGTGTCGGTAATCTGCGCATGTGAACGTCTCTGCGTGACGGAGTACAACAGACGGAAATGTAAAACAGGAGTAACTTGTCAGTTTATCTGTATCAAAATCAGAGAACACAAGCAGCCTGCCAATATGATTGTCTTAGTCTGGTAAAACCACAGTTAGCCGGAACATAAAGGGATTGTGCTTCATATCTGTTCTTACAGGAATCCTGCTTGCAAACTTGCATATTAATGTGCATTTGTCAGCTCTGACACTGCTATTAATACTGCCACATCAAAGCTTCACTAACGCACTCCCTTTTCTCTTCGTATGACGGCGCATAAAGTTCAGCACATCCTAATCTAATATACGCTGACACTGAAGAAGACGCATTCGGTTAATGGGAAGGGAACAATTACACAGTCTCTCAGCTGACAGGACAAAACTTAGCCCGACATCCGCAAACACACTGGCTGAGAACAGAGGACTTCCAGCGGCAGCGGGGATGACAATGTTTTATCATTCATGTCACACACATTTCAAAGAGCAGAGCGCTATTATTTCTAAACGATCAAGCTCTGAACCCAGGGTTTTCTTCTGCCGTTTATAGACATCAGTCTAGTATTCATGTGCTGTGATTTGAGCTCTGTTGAAATCAAGGTGACCTCCATCAGGCATTGTGACTGAAAGCATCATTGGCACAAAAACCGTACAACATTATCTACAAATTCAGCAGAGGATGACTGAAAGAAAAAGATCAGAATTAATTAAAGAGATAGATTAGTTTCACAGAGAGAGAAAAAAATATGTACGGGGTAATAAACATGTTTTTTCTACTGTATATTAGAAATTTTATCAGTTCAAAACACGTGCTTCACTTACTTGAAGCAAGTGTTTTGTTCAATCCATCAATAGTTGTATGTACAGGGGTTGGACAATGAAACTGAAACACCTCTCATTTTAGTGTGGGAGGTTTCATGGCTAAATTGGACCAGCCTGGTGGCCAATCTTTGGGCTGCCATATCATGGCATTCCCTTGGCCCCATACTTGTGCTAGATGGGCGCGTCACTGCCAAGCACTACCGAACCATTCTGGAGGACCATGTGCATCCAATGGTTCAAACATTGTATCCTGAAGGAGGTGCCGTGTATCAGGATGACAATGCACCAATACACACAGCAAGACTGGTGAAAGATTGGTTTGATGAACATGAAAGTGAAGTTGAACATCTCCCATGGCCTGCACAGTCACCAGATCTAAATATTATTGAGCCACTTTGGGGTGTTTTGGAGGAGCGAGTCAGGAAACATTTTCCTCCACCAGCATCACGTCGTGACCTGGCCACTATCCTGCAAGAAGAATGGCTTAAAATCCCTCTGACCACTGTGCATGACTTGTACTTGTCATTCCCAAGACGAATTGACGCTGTAGTGGCCGCAAAAGGAGGCCCTACACCATACTAATAAGTTATTGTGGTCTAAAACCAGGTGTTTCAGTTTCATTGTCCAACCCCTGTATATTTCTCAGAAGTGAGGGAGGGCTCATTAGTCAGCAGATATCTTAAGTGTAGTATTAACTATCTGACTAATAGTGAAACTATCTGATGTCTAGAACAGAGACAGAGGAATAGAGAGAAGTAGTTTTGTAGTATTGAGGTTTTTAAATGAAGTAATGCCAAGTTGTTGTAATCTTGTGGGTCGTTGCATATTTTCCTCACAGCTCATAGACCCCACATTTGTACATCTTGACTAAACGGACAGCCACAGTTTGAAGTGTTCAGCGTTGTACGGCATCATGTGACGTCTCAAAAACTCCCTAATAAAAACAATGCACCAAATATGATAAAGACTGGGTTAGGATTATCCCATTATCCACAGGAGCTTGAAGAATGAATGATGCTGCTGAAAAGCAAAATAAAAGTTGACACGATTCTTTTAGTACTTGGCACATAGGGTTTTGTTTCCTGTTGCTTTCTTGGCCATCCTATCACAACAGTACCAACTACATGTTCACGATGATGGTTCCTCAAAGTGTTTGTAAAATTGCTACAATATAAAGGTTTCTGCACCTCCATCATCAGTTTCAGTCTTAATTTGGAGAAGCAACAACCAGTAAATGTCCGCAAAGAGCGCAAAACCCCTTCAAGCATTTCATCCTGCTCAACAGGATATTGTGCCGTTTCTGTTATTGCTAGAGTACATCTACAAGAACCTTGTAATGAATTATCTTAACAAGGAAGAGTGTGTACATGGTGAAGTTGGAACTGGGCTCATAATGAAGCATTACGATGTCGTCACAGAAGTTTTATGTATGCTGAAAAGATTCTAGGAACCTTCTTGAACAACAGGGAGAACATTACATTACTACCATCAGAGACCCTTCATTTTGTGGCTATTTCTGTTTTGTTTTGGTAGAGTCTTTTCCTGTTTAAAGAGGGTCTTCATACATGTGTTGCCAAACTGTTTTTGCCAACACACGGAGAAGCTAAATTTCAAAACTTTATCAGCTATCTTGGACTTAGTAAATCTGTGGTAATTCATGCCTAAAACAGGGTTTCCACAGTGCATTATAAGCCTGGCGGGCCACCAGGCTTTACTTGTGCCCCCATCAGGCTAAGCATTGCTTATTTATTTAAGTCTTTTTAAAATGTTTGTATTTTTAAAACCTTATAGCTGGTGTTCAGGTATTCATCTTCCAATTTTTCAATCACGCAAAATTATCAAGTGATATTTTCAAATTTCCTGGTAACTTTAAACATTTTTTAACTCAAAAACACGATGGATGAGTTATTGCCCTAGCACCGGACCACCAGGCGTAGCAAGTTTTCTGGGGGAAATCTGGCTAAAATAACAATTTACACATTTAGTTAGCGTTTTCAGGATTTGGTACATCATGAGAGCCTCTGGAACATCACTGTAAAACTTTTAAAGAACGCAGACTTAAAAACCTTGAGGAGTCATTAAAAGAAAATCCTGTTGAGCTCCAATAACCCTCATGTACTTTCATTCTCAGGGGTCCTTTTTTATCCTCTCAGAACTTTCATTTCTTTGTGAAACATTAGGCATATCTGCATCTCGACTGTCTCTCCTCCCCTCCGTCACTTAGTGAGTCTGAGAAAGTTGGCGTGGGCGTTCAGGCTTCTGAAGCCTCCAGTGAAAAATGGCCCCACCTCTGCTTGATGGCCCTGGCTGCAGGCTTTCCTCCTGTTACCGACGCGGACATGTACTGCAAATTTCCCCAAATCTCCAAAGACCTACCTCCTGTTCCTGTTTCACTTCTCCAACTTCTGGACTAATTTAGGTTTCTTTTTTTTTCCTTTTTTAAAGTGCTTACAATGAGCTGCTGAAAACTCACAACCAGTTAATACCAGAAGCACAGAAGTGCCCTAAAAACATGATGATCTTTGTAGACCACAACAAAGAGACAATCAGCGACTGAGGGAGGGGAAGCAAAGGAGAAAAGGGAGTTTGAGGTACGCAGAGTGAACGTGGGCGGCAGCACAGCTGTGCGTGTGTGTTCATTTATGTCAGAGTGTGGGGTAATAGCATTACAGCTCCTCTGGCCTCATGTGAATTACATTTGCAACAGAGGTCTGCTTCTGTGCTGGGCCACAGCCCGACAACATGCACAAACAGAAATACACAAACAGCAGAAAGAGGGAAAAAAAAAACAACAACCCTCAAGCAGTAATGATAAGCAGCTTCCCTTTGTAGTAACATTTCACTCCATTTCCAGCAAAGTGGAGAAAATAACACAATTTTCTCATTACAAAAGTAAACCGGGGCGCATTCAGGCACTTAAATAACGGCTCATTTTGGCTGAAGACCACAAAACGTCATCTGTGAACACAAATGAAGTCATCTGTGTTTTACGGGTGATTTTTGAGATTATAGAACTTGGTTTCTTAACCGGAATTATAATGACCACTTTGTACTAGAAGTGAAACATTTTTAGTCTAGAAGTTCTCACTGAGAAAAGAAAGTCGAAGTTACTCAAACCTAGGTTTAAATCAGTAAGATGTCAAAAAGTATGGCCTCTTTTTTATATCTTCATAAACTCTGTAAAGAAGCAACATTTCCTCATAATCCAGCTAATATCTGGATAAGAAAGAAAACATGCTGTAATTCTTCTCCAGTCGTTGAGGGTAAAAATGAACCAAGCAAGAATTTTCATCCCAGCCATTTGTGCAATAGGTACAATAAATACAAGTAAGCTGTATTTTATCAGCCTAGACAGGGGAGAAATATTTTCCAAGGATTTTATATATTTTTTCATGTTCACATGTTTTATACTGCAACGATATGAGAACAAACCAGAAAAATATGGCAATTTATTTCTAATTAGCGAGGTACATGTACAACATTGAGTCACCATTGTCCTGAACCCTCTCTCTAATTACTTCTACTTCCTTTCCTACATCAAACACTGACATGTGCAAGCACAAGGACAGACTCGTATAAAAGGGGAGCAGGTTTATTATGTACCAACTAAGAAGGTAGAAATAATATTATGAAATAAAAACATTAGGAAAAGTACCACAGATACAGAGGAAAAACAAACTGAAAAGTTGAGGAGAGAGTTTAGTCTAGGCTTTCTCTGAAACTCATGCTAACTAAGCTTTCCGTTACAGCTATTACTTAATTTCCACACTCTCAATACACACTACCAGCATCTTAAGGTGTGTGTAAAGATAGAAGACAAATAAGTAAATATTGCTGCTATCAAGACTTTATTTTTTGAACTTTTCACTGTGCATTAGTCTCCACCAAAGGGCAAAAGCCAACAGGGTAGAGGAGGCAATATACTGATTTCCCACTCTAAATTGGCATTTTTAAACAAAAGCACCCCGTACCATGATGCTGCCACCACCGCGTTTTACTGGAGTGTGAATAAAATACGAGTTTTCATTCTGGTCTCATCTGTACCCTGTTATATGGATCATTTGGTTTCATTTGACTAGTTAATAGTGTCAAATTAAAGCGCATTGAACAAACATGAACGTCACTCTTCTAATTTAGATTATCAAAGCAGATAATCCAATATAGAGTTTGGACAGCAATAACAAGAAAGTTTAACTATTGTCACCTCTGGAGATGGACTGTGCCCCTGTTTCTACACATTTCCCCCTCTTGTTTTTGTTTTCTACTTCCTGCCAGTCAGAGAAGTCACCAGCATGACTGACTCGGTCAGTTTCCTGTGAACTCACAGGGAGGAGCCCACACAGGGGCCCAACAACAACTTCAGAGACCCCCTTCCGGGTGTTTGTGACTCATGCATGTTAGCAGAAATATTTTAGACAATGACTTGGATGACATGACTCAAGGATGCCAGAACAGTTGCAAGAGTTAAAGGAGGGAAAGACGTCAAATGTCACAACGTTATAGAAGCTGAAAGAGATGATATTGAATCTAACCTAGATTCTACTCTTCTCTGAATAAGCCATCATCTCTGTACTTCCCTGGCACAATAAATAATTCACACACACACACACACACACAGAAATACGTTCTGTTTGTTGAACCCAGCACTGATCGGCTGAAAACGTGCTCTTCCTGCAGAGGCGGTGGGGAAAAGGTTTTCGACTGTGGCCAGGAAGTGGGCTCGTTGAGCGCGGGTGGTAGAAAGCCGACGGTCACCTTCCATGCACACAGACACACAAAAGCTAAAATAGGTCAGCCCTTACAATGCTCTCAGAAAAATCTATCTGCCACGCCGCAAAAGCATGCGGGGAAAAAGATGCCCTGCAACAGCGCAGAGACTAAAAGGGTTTGCCTCCTGCTCTTTCCAGAATCAGTCAGTGGTCGCCCTCTCTTTTTTTTTTTTTTTATTCACCTGGGCAACATGTCAATGATTTGCCAAAAAGCTGCAAAGTGCATCCTGAAGAGTGTGAATGCTTAGCATGTTTCGTGTTTCAAACTGATTGGAGAACAAACAGCAGAATACTGCGTCAAAAAGGTTTGACAGAAAAAGACAGACGCTTGCTGGGTTTTTAACAGCGAGGTGAAGGTGTGTCCTGGTGATCTGCAGGGCCAGAGGCTAAAGCCATCTGTTCCAAGCTAAACAACAATACGCACCATGAATCCATGTTAAAAACATTAATATAAGTCCATAAGTGGAATAAGCGATAATCAAACCTGTATCTTCATTTTTGAAGTTATATATTATATTGTATATAAATATTTTACCCAGTGTTTAAAAGACAAGAACAATCAGGCAGTAAGGATAGGTAAGGCACGTTAGCCGAGTTACAGAGTAAAGATTTCTAAGCCACAAGAAAGTTTCGCCAGACTCTTCCTACAGCGAGATCCCAGAGAAAGAGTGTTCTCAGTTTGTATGAAATGTAACTCAAAACAGCCTTCGCTGTGCACTGCTGGTCAGCTAGGCGTCCCTTCTTCTCTGTCCCTCTGCCACTGGACATTTTTCCAGTTGACAAACATCGACAGTCATGTTATGGAGACCATTGAAGCGCCTTTAATTGCTTTTATTAACGTTGTTTTGACAGCACAGTTGGCAAACTACACGTAGCCTATTTAACAAGCCAACCTCTCAACTAAAGGCTAGTTCTCGTAAGTGTTTTTAAGGAGGTCCGGGGTTAAGATGCTTTGCTTTACATTACAGAAGAAGTCTGACTAAAGTAACCTCACTCTTGGGCAATGTCTGTCACCCTCATGCAAGAAGCTTTTGCAGAACTGGAGAGCTCCCTCAGTGACAGACTGCTGTGTCCTCGGTGCACAGACTGAAGAGGAAACAGTTGACCATCTCCAGCCCTGAGGAGCCTCTCTGTCTTATCAGTTTTAGACGTTTTCCTGCTTTAACACACCCAGATCAAATGAATGGCGTTCTGGCGGGTTTCTGTAGAATACTGAGGAGGGGAACTCGGCAGCCGACTGATCTGTGTTGGAGCAGGGACACATCTACAGCAGACAGGACACCTGCTGAGGACTGGCTTTGGACCCGCCTGGACTGGTGCAGGTATTCCTTCAAATGCCACTCATGAATTAAACTCATCAAGTCTTTTGGCTTGTAAGGAAACAAATCCAAAAACATGAACCCTCCACCCTGATAACCAGCAGGAGTCAGTGCTCCAGCCTTTGCTAGCTGATGATCTCTCCAAAGATAACATCAAACAGATTGGATCAGTTACCAAACGGGTAAACACACACTCACCAGCACACGCTTCATCATGGAGCTGTCATTTCCATTTAATGACAACTGGCCAATATAGGTCAGTGGAGCACAGGCAGCATTCACACATGTGATGGCTATAACAGCTTGTCATTCAGTGACACAAAGCAGAATGTGATTTCCTTTTATCAGCCACCAGGCTTCCCTTCCTTTCCGTCTCCCTTTCGTTTTCTCTTCTCAGCCATCTGCCACAATCACTGCACACAAACGTAGTTATGCAACAGAGTACCATGTGGCTTTTCTGGCTAAAAACAGGATCTCGGACCGCTTTGTTTAACAAATTTAGCGAGCAACCGCGCAAGGCGACAATCGCAAACCCCAAAGTCTGCAACTGTGACAATTGATGCAAACTGTGGTCAGATTAAACTGAACTGACTTTGGCTGCGGGAAGCACCTACACTGAACTGAGAGCAGTCGGCTCAGCCAGCCATTTCGGCCAGGGTGCTCACTTCCTCAGAGATCTGTCAAACGTGCATGTACCGTCTGTGTCCGGCTGTAAACCCAGACAGCCACAGAAAAACTACTCACTGGGCTTCCTGACTAAGCGGTCAGAGGTGTGGAAGGGAAAGAGGCAGAAGAAGTCAGACGAGCCTTTCACAGAACAGAACAAGGAGTAAAGAAAAATAGTTATCTTGTGATTCTTTTCTTTCTGAGCTATGCATCTTTAAATCCATGAGGATGATCTTCAGTTTTGATTTGCAAATTAACGTTAAAATCTCTGTGAAAAAATATGAATTTTGTTCAATTTCGCAACAAAAAGTCAAGACGCCGCTGCATTTGTTTCTAGTGCTTTCATTCTTGAAGGTGAATCAGTTCCAACATTATGTATAGATTCTCACAATGAAAAATGGATAAAATTACTTTTGGGGGTTTAAGGCACATATTTGTTGGATAAACAAAATCCCATGTTAAGAAATGATCATTTTCAACAAACTCACCACTCATTCACAAGCTCCCTACAGATGTATGGGAGGAGAAACAGGCCCACATCATCGTGGATTAAACAAAATTGGGCACCAGATTCTTTATTTTGCATATTCTTTTTCTACTTCATGCCAAACCCAAGTGGAGTTAGTAGAGAAAAAGTTGAGTCTCATCTGCTCGAACGAGACTGTTAAAGTCCTGGTAAGGTTTAGCAAACTCCACACATTTATCTTTGCAATAGGACAGGACCTGTTCTTTTGGCTGCCTCCCAAAGAACAGGTTTCATGGTTGCCACAGAAACATTTTGAACCCTGGATTACTAATTAAAATGTCCTAGAAACTGATCTACAAAAAAGTGACAAATTAGAAAATGCTTGAGTTACATTTCTTCAAACTGACTGTTAGTTAAAACAATATATGTGCTAGTTGTTGCTTTATTATCAAGATTTTTTTAACATGGGATTTATTTATTTCGCTGAATAAAAGAAGGTGATACAAAAATTTGCTTTTTTCTTAACATGAGCGGCCACAACAAATGACCAGCTTTAATGATTTAAATTAAAATGGAGTCTTTGTTGTATGTCGGCAAAAAGGGTTAAGTGGCATTAGTGAGGATATAATTTCCCTCTCTGGATCCAGCTCTGCAGCAGGAAGCAGATGTGGACAAACCTCACATAATCCCAGTCATCTGGGACCGAGGGTCATTGTGTGTTCAGTGCGTCCACGTTTGTAGTTTTTGCTTCCCAGCTGAAAGTTATTTGATTATAAATACTGCAAAGATTAATTTCTCAAATCAGATTATAAATGTGACCCCCACTGTGTGATTTTTTTTTATTTTTTTTTTTTTATTTAAAGGCAGCCCATCTTGAATTTAAAGTTTGCTTCACATACAGCCAACACGACTCGTCTATTGAACCATTTCCTTTCACATAAATCACATATTACCAGAAGACAGCATCAGTGGAAATTTCCTGTGTGTGAGCGTGTGTGGCCTCCTTATCTCGATCAATAAAGTTCTTCTGCCATGTCGGCGGGTCAGCTCGCTTTCATCCACTAAAGCCTCTCTCACTCACACACAAATACATGCACACACCAGAACTGCAGAGCGGAAATACTGGGTTACGGTTTTTCTCGGAAGCAGCCGTCTCCGAGGCTGCGTTTGGAGTTAAGCCGTGGGAAGGGTTTGGGTGAGAACCAGGGAGACTTGTGACACCAGAAGAAATTGGGAAGTCGTGTTTCATGGTGTAGTAACACGAGGAGGGCAGACAGTAGTCGCCACACACAAACGCACTGAGGACCAGCAGCCGAGCCCTGCGGTGCGCCCCTTTGCACCCACGCACAAAAACAAGCTCATAAAAGCTCAGACGAACAAACACAGCTGGATTCTCATTTTCTGAGGGAATACAACCATCCAGGCACTTTTTACCAGCCTTCCACTGCACATACATTAAAATATGTATGTACAGCCAAAGTACAGCTGCAAATATGCTTTGGGAACTGATAAATGTTTTTCATTTTCTGGGCTAGTTTACATAGGATGAACAAAGTCCTGAAACGCTTAGCAATAATTTCCAGCTACAAATATCATATTGTTCAAATTTTATGTGATAGACCTGCACAAAAATTAAGTGAAGGAAAACTGAGTTTTTATTACAAATTAAAGTCACAAAAATGTGGTTTGCATTTGGATGTACACCCCTTTACTCTGATACCACTTAATAAAACGAAGGCAAAAGATACGGACTTCAAGTTTTATCACGATATTTTGCAGAAAGGTGATAACGATAAAAGTGAGTTCCATAAATGGAATTTATGGTGACAAAGAGAAATTTATTGCGATAAAGGATAAAAACAAGAAATGCTCAAGGTTTGGTGGTAATGATCTACATCTAAATATACATCAATGACCTGTTACAGAAGACCTGCAGGACCAAATGGTCCACTCAAGTACCAGAAATAAATATGATATAATTTCATTCCTACTTTATCCATCCATCCATCGTTTCGGGCAAGAGGCGGGTTCACCCTGGACAGGTCGCCAGTCCATCGCAGGGCAACAGAGAGACAGACAGGACACACAACCATGCACACACACACACACTCACACGTAGGGAGAATTTAGAGAGACCAATTAACCTAACAGTCATGTTTTTGAACTGTATGAGGAAGCCGGAGAACCTGGAGAGAAACCATGCATGCACAGGGAGAACATGCAAACTCCATGCAGAAAGACCCTGGGCCGGGAATCGAACCCAGGACCAACGGCGCCACTGTGCAGCCCACCGTGCAGCTGTACTTTATGTGTATATAATATATAAAATGCCCATTAAACACCCTGAAGATTGTGTTTGTGAAGTGATAAGAAAGCTGGGAATTTTAGGAGGTATGAAAAATGTTTTCAACTATAATTATTTTATAAATATTCTTATTATTTTTTCTTTAATTATTGTCTAAAACAATCAAATCTTAAAAAAGCTTCATCAAGTGTCTGGTTTGTGTTTCGAGAAGCTCCAAGGCTCAATTGCGGCATGCCTCACTGATGAGTCTGAAATAAGACCGCAGCATGCCAAACATCCTCCAGGTGGTAAATGACTTCACCAAGAGTAAATCCGAACCAGTTCGACTTCTTCATTTTGATCATAAATCCCGGATTAAAAATGCACCATGTTTTCTTATCTATTCTCTGTCTCACGGCTGCATAAAAAAAAAATGTGTCGCCTTCTATGCACTTAAAACATAAACTCGCATGACAAAGTTTATGCAAAATTAATAGACATGCAAAACCAAAAGAGAATATTATTAGAAACTGTTGCCACACACGTACATAAGCTCATGTTCAACACTTTCACGTTTCCCCTTTTCTGCATCCCATCTCGGTTTCTTCTGTCTGCCAGACAGGACACTTCACATAAGTGTGTGTGTGTTTGCACTTTTTCGCTTTCTTTGATGTGCTGATTTGGAGTCATCAGCATGCAGAGGCGTGGCAGGAACACACACTACTACACACACACATAGGGGCTGAACTCCTAAACCCTGTCTAGACTGCATTATCGAGCTCCACTGTAGCTACATGTGCGCTTTATGTTGGCACATTTAACAGTTGGTAAGATAATATCAAAGCTGTTGCAGTGACACAACATAAAGGTAACAGCTCACACAGATCTGTGCTTCTTTTAGTTTCCGGCTGTACAATCTGCTTCCTGTCTTTACTTCAAGCTCCTTTGACTTCTTCTTGAGTGAAAATATTTGTGGCTTCACCTGCTGACTAAAACACCTACGCAGACACTTAAAGTCTTACTTAAATTTTAGAACATGTTTATAAAATGAAAGGCCGAGCCCAAGTGATGCACGAGGTACACCTGAGAGTAAATGTGTGTAAAAAAAACCAAGAGAAAAGAAGCAAAAACCCTCAGCCCTCACATGTCCCAGCGCACTCGGATGAAATAATTTATTTTTTTTATCAATGTTGCAGTTCTCTTATACTGCAGATAAGCCCAAAATTACATGAATAGCACACACCTAATATTTAAAAACGGTCCAAATTCAACTCAGATCAGTCGAATCACAGCCACATTCAGGTTCAACTGTGTGCAATCCAATCTGATTGTGATTACAGAATGATTAAAGCCAGTGGTAAAAAAAAACTACGAAGGAAGCTCTCCTAATTTGTATTAAATTACCACCTTAGTGCTCCCATTACTCTGAGCTTTAACACAAGGTGGCGCTGATGTGCCTTTAACTGTTTGTCAGCAGCTGTTAATGCAACAGAAGAAAAACAGCAGCAACGTTTTGGTTAGAGACTGCTATCAATCCAGATGTTTAACAGACTCCTTGCATATTCAAGAACAGCACCAGATATAGAAATATAATTATAATCACAATATAGGTGAGCGTAATATCACTATCAGAAAAGACGGACTAGACACAATATTTTTCAGGGCATACATTCCTCAAACTCTAAATATAAACAGCATATCTGGTCAGCGGGATGGATAACTGCTCCATTTCTACACCAGCGTGTATTTTTGTGGCAAAGCTCATGGAAGATGGTGGAAAAAGAAAGAAAAGCCTCCAGAAAATTTGATTTAAACATAATCCACATCACTATTACAATTCTCAGCATTCCGAAATAAAATATTCTTCTGAAATTGTGCAGTTCTACTCTGGACAGTATGTTTATAAAATACAATGCAACAAACTCGCAATAATATACTTAAAAATGTGCAGATGAGGTGGTTTTTGGATTAAGTGCTGGAATATTATGAAGTCTAACAGTAAAATATTCTGTAAAAATGCTAAGGTTTCATTCTGTCATGATATGTATGCAAAAATGTGAAACAAAAATCTGACATGATTT
The DNA here is from genome assembly GCF_001444195.1 of Xiphophorus couchianus. Taxonomy (NCBI): domain Eukaryota; kingdom Metazoa; phylum Chordata; class Actinopteri; order Cyprinodontiformes; family Poeciliidae; genus Xiphophorus; species Xiphophorus couchianus. Next base: position 12,129,521 of record NC_040244.1, on the reverse strand, counting down.
TAGTTTTGTCTCTGTTTTATTCCTACGTATCACTTACTATAGTCACATCAATGTTATCAATTACTTTTAGCTAAATTACATATTTAATTATTAGATATTTTACTTGTATATCACTTAAAGTATTTTCAATACAGATTTTTTTTTAGATGTTGTTTTAAAATAATATTATCTACTGACACATTCAAGGCATTTTAAAACAATAACATTTGCTAAACTTTTTGCACGCCTCACTAAGAGACTAAATGAATTGTAACTTTATCTCTTACAGTGAGGCATGGTGGCCTGTCTTTCTTTCAGGGCATTTTTCACTACACACGTTTCCCAGCTCCATCTCAGCAGCTTGGAGGTGTTTATTAAACTACTATCAAATTGAACTGTACTAAAAGCAAACGTAATATGGTTTGCAACCCAGGTCAAAACTCAAAAAGGAGAAACTGTATGGGTTTTTTTTTTTCTCCTCCATGCAGAAAAACTGAAAAGGTTAAAAGTTTGCTGCATAACTTTTTTTTAAGCACTTTGAAGGAGGACACCCAGCTTAAAGATGAAAGGTAACCAAGACAAAATGACTGGCGGTTGAGTTTGCGGTAACTGGGTTCCCCTGCGAGTGAGCGGCAAGTTGGACAAGCTTTGCTAAAGTCATGTGATATTCAGGACTCTCTTATGCTCAAATGCAGTTTGCCTCAGGATATCGTCTCCAGCTCCAGAACAACCGATAAATTGTGGTAAGACTGCGAATTATGCTAAAGTTGAAGATTTGCACCGTTTTCAAGAGACTTCAGATTATGCATACGTCCATATTTTCTTGTTTCCTACTTGACTCCTTCCTTCCCCAGTTTTTGACACTTCCTGTCTTCCTTCTTCATCCTCTTCCTTTCAACAGTCCTTTATTCCTTCAGTCCATCCATGTTTCCTTCTTCCCTCCCTTTGTCTCACCCTCTTTTTTTTCCTTCCTTGTTTCTACTTTTAATTATTTCCCTCCATTCCTTTTCTCACTTCTTCCGTCTTTCATTAGTCATTAACTTATTTATTTCATTCCTTCCTTCTTTCAGTGTTAGCTTCTTTTAATGTTCCCCCTTTCCTTGCATTCTTCTCTTACTTTCCATTTTCTAACTTCCTTCTTTCTTTCCTCATTCCTTGTCTCTTCCTTTCTTCTTTGCTGGATCCATCTTGTGTTTTTTGAAAGTTTGATACTAAAATCATTTGGTTGGTTTTGCTTAAGTCTGAAACAATGAATGGCATTTGGACATAGAAAAGATGCACACAAACTGTGATGGCCTTTTCTCATTTCCACTGCTGAAATATGTCATTTAATAAAATACATTTTAGTAAAACTTTACTACAGATATTTTAATCTAATCTTGAATCCTTTTCCAACATTTTGTCAGTGTTTGGTTAATTCATCTAAAAAAAGAACAAGAAAAGAAAAAAAGTGTCTCTTTCATCAGCCAATTTGAAAAGTCATGGGTTGACTGAGCAAGCTGATAAGCACCTTATGCAACAAGTAAGATTGCTATTGTTTGGTTTTGGGGAACTAGAACTCCACAGATGGTCCATTTTTGCAGAACCTGTGTCATGAGACCGACTCCAGGGTGCAGCAGTACGTGTTTTGTTTCTTGCACAATCAGTATTTTCAAGATAACCTGAAGCAGAGTAGAAAGGTAGAACGTCTTCTATACCCAACACACCTCAATGTGGATAAAATAATTGCATCACGTATATTTTACTCAATCTATGTAGAAATCAGTGGAGCCACTAGTTCCAGAAACAAAGTTTTATTTAAAAAGATGCTTCTGGCTAAATCCGCTGTCCTGAGAAGATCAAGCTTGTTCGTAGTTTCGTAATGACCAGTAGCAAAACATCTTATCCTAAATATTTCTGAGTTAATGTAGTCCAATAAGTACTTTGAGACATTTGGAATGAATACAATCAAAGTACAGTCATCCTTTGAAATGGCCCAGTCAAAGTCTAGACCCAATTCTAACTCAGAATCTTCCCAAATCAACCACACTGGCTGAGTTTAAGTTTTAAACAAAATTGGGTGAATTTTAGTCTGTACGTGGGCAAATCTAGTAGAAGCATGATTCTGAATGCCAGACTTAGTAGATTTGTTTCCATTTAAAAAAAAATATTTTTTTTTATTTTCTTTTAACTTCAATTCACGATTATGAACATCTCTAGCAAAAAAATACCCCAAATTTTGGTATTTGGGGGCATTTTGGTAATATTGGTATTTATAGAGAAACATAATCCTGACATTAAAAATGAACATCACATATTTTCCAAGGGATCGGGTCCCACAACAACAGAACTGAGCTGCACAAACTTGTAGCCAAATGAGAAAGAAATATGTATCCATGCTGCTCTATCAAATTGCTGAAAAAGCCCAGCGAACAAAGAGTATAATCTTTGACTCCTTGCCCCTCTGGAGCCTGTAATTATGCCTATAAAACACATTCTATATATAAACAACAATAGACAGTTAAAGTGGGAGTTACATCAGGTTGTTCTGGTGACTCACAGCGCATAAGGAGCACAACCCATGCGTTTGTGGCGGTAAGGCTTTAAAACGCGTCCTTCACAGCAGGCTGGAGCTCGGTAAAACGGACTGTGACGTGAAGGCCGTGGCCGGTCAACCTTCGCATCGCTCTAATCGGTATGCTGGCACACAGCTCACCTGCATTCAGCCAGGACAGGTTTTCTCGGTTCCTGGCTGCGTGAGCTAAGTCACTTTAAATAAATAAAGAAACATTTTTTAAAGGAACAAGATTTGCCTGAAGCTCTGTTTAAGTTGCGAAACTTCACTTACGGTAATCTTGTTACTGTAACGACAATATAACAGGAGTTGATGCAAAAGCAAGCGAGAAAGCTTTCCTCAGGAGAAGCACAGTAACCTAATAGAAAACAGAAAATAAGAAGCAAAAGGAAGGTTTGTACGGAAACACAACTTCACAAACAACCTTTACCTTTAGAGAGATGCGAGAGCTGTTTGAAAGCAGATAGCCTAACAAGGCGTGGATACGTGTTAAATATGTAAATGTTTGGTATATTGGTGGTAAATTGAGAAGCAATCATTTAGCTGGAATACACAGAGAGACTACCCAGCTCCTAACGCCAGTTTGTCCTCTTCAAAGACAAACAGTTATCATTCCCATTGTTTTGTTGGACTCTTAATGTGCCGATAATGTTTCACTCTGCAAGCCATGTACAAAATGTTATGAAATAGGCCAAGAAAGAATGTTGCAAGCTCCAGCAAGCAGCGTGTGCACGAAGTGGGGAAGTAAGGAGTGTTTGTTTGCAAGTGTAGACAAATACAAGAAAAGTTTAAATGCTGAGGCTGATTAGCCCAGACGACACTCCATGATTTAGGGGGGGGGGGAGGAATGGATTGCTATAAGAAAAAAAGTACCTACTGAATCCATTTGTATTTGTATTCGCTACACTTAGTCCGAATGCAAACGCGCCAATTAAAAGTCTTCTACCACCCATTTAAAACAAAATTCTTAAGGCCTCAGAAGTTATTTTAGAAGTGCCATTCATGCTATTTCAGCTACTTCACAAGCCCAGGGAGAAGGAGAGGCCTCATTTAGAGTTCAGAGTTGCAACATCCAGAGATGGAACAGAAAAACTTATTGCCGCCAGTCTGTGGTCATCAGACAAACAGAACAAGATGCTGAAATCACCAATAAACTACTGTTTCCAATATCAGAAGGATCTTCCATGCATACAGGGCAAAAAGCTTAATAATTAATTTGTCAGTTGTCCATTTATTGAGTGGAAATACAGTAACTGTTTGGATTGATTTCACTTCCCGTATCAATTGCAGCTGCGATTTGGCCGACATGAGGATCCTGCAGAAGATAGTGAGGGGAGCAGAAAGAGTGATTCGAGTATCTTGGTTGTCTGTCAAGGCTCTACCGTCAGACTCCTCACACCCTCGACATGCACTTGCAGAACTGCTGTCATCAGTAAACCCACCGGGCTGATACGCCGAGTTTTGCCTCAGGTCGCTGAAATGCTGAACTGAAGTTGGCCAGAACTCGTTTTCTTTCAGCTCGGATCTCCCAATTCAGATCAATGTTTGTCTAGATGACTAGAAAACGCAAAACACATGCATTGAAGGGTCCTTAAACTGGAGCCAAGGTTTTGAATCAAACGACGACGACACAGGAAGAAGTTCATCCTCATCAGAATCAATCTATCAATCTTTTTTATTTCATTACATTCTACAATTATCTATTATATGCCAAAAACAGTCTCATTTTGACTAATGGTATTAGACTATAAATGGGTTTGATTTTATATTGATTTCATATGCCCAATTCTTGTTAGACTGACTATTTATAGAAATGCACTCACCAGGCTTTTCTTGTTAGATATCGATTGTCTTTGACGTCTGACCTGCTGTTAGACGCCGTTTTATCTTACAACTATAACAGAAAACAAATGTGCCACAGGTTCTTTAATATGTGTAAATGTAACAGAAAATTAACTAACTTCAATATCTCTATTTACGTAAATAATATGTTAGGCTCCCCCCAACCCCCCAAAAAAGTGAAAGCTGCTTGATGCATTCGCAGACCAAATATGGTGGGAGCTTTAAGTTTTGATTCAGAGAAATGATAGCACTAATCAATTTGCCTAAGATTGGAATCAGATGACTTTATTTTGATTAAATGTATATTTTTTCCATGCATTTTCATCTATTAAACTGCTGAAGATCTCAAAGAAATTCTCTCATTTTATTTGGTATGGTATTAGTCACACAATAAATGTAAGACTTGGTGGAGAAATCTTTATCTATTGTACATTTTTTACCTTTCTATACCAATCCAGTCACTAAGAAATTTAAAGGTACATAAATTTGCACCCAATATTCCTTTTAAGTGATTACAAAAGAAGCATTGCACTGTAACCCAACAATCATGACAGTAAAAGCCACAACAACACAGCACTTTAACCTTAACTGAGCTGCTCCAGTAACACCTAAACATTAACAGAAAAATAATGGCCTGCTTGTGTGTTTTTTTGTTTCTTTTTTTTACATTTCTGAAAGCAGAACTCGGTGGTTGTTGCTGAGGTTTGGGAGACAATGCAAGGCCGCCATATAAAGACTGGAAATGGGAGGAAAAGGAAGAGGGCAGTGTGGCCGCCCCTGCCTCACCTCCAGGGGGATACAGGGCAACCAAGAGACGGGAAGGGGAGGTGGTGGGATATGGAGGAGGTTCTGTGTGAAATAAATGCAAGATAAAGATCCAGGTTTGTGCTCCTGGTAATTCTGACCCACCATAAAGTCGCTGCCGAAGTTGTCCTCTGCCCTGTCCTCGTCCAGTTCGCTCATGGCCTTCACCCTCTGGATAAAGTTTCTCAGGATGCCGGCTTGGTCCATCCTTCAGTCCTCTTGTAACGCTGCCTTTTCCCTTAAAAAGATTCCCCAAACTAACAAGGTGGGAATAATACAAAAGAGGCTACAGGGGGTGGGGGGTAAAAATGGGTAATAAATAAAAATAAATAGGCTTCAGGGGTCCTCCCAGAGAGTCATCGTCGGTTCGCCACACAACACATTTTTTTATTATCGCCCCATGTTGTTCCTGCCTTCCCGTCTTTCTTCTGGACTATTTCCACAACGACAGCACTTAGTCCCGAAGAAAAGCGCCAACCGGCTCCGCAGCCCCGCAAACAAGTTCCTAAACGTGGCGTGGTGTCGACCGTGACGGCCTGGCGGTACAGGAAACGAAAAATACAGCAAAACGGGACCCAAAAATGAGAACCACACCGGTCCGGTTAGTATTTCCACCCCTCCCTGTCTACCTCGATTGCCACATTCACACACCGCCGCTGTTGCTGCTGCTGCTGCTGCTATTCCGCTACTGGGGGGAACATCCGGACAGGGCACAGCCAACAAGAGGTAGACCCGCCTCCGACAGGAAATGTCCGCCTCTGATTGGTTAGTGAAAATACAGTGTTGGAATCCCATTGGATAAAATGGATGCCGCTCTACTAAATGAGTGCGTGTGATTGGAGAGAAAGCATGTCCCTTGTTTCGACACGTATCAGCGTCGGCGCTTTCAGAAAATAATGTGAAATAAATAAATACTAAAGAAAATATGCAATATATTTTACATTTACAGTATTTTTAGGCACATTTATTTGAATATATTGTTAGAATACTTGGTTTAGCCAGGCTTCTTATTTTGCACAACTTGAATGACAGCAAATGTAAAACGAATAAAATTAAATTAAAAAAAATTAAAATAAAAGATGAGACAGCAAAACTGTAAATAATGCAACAATTCATTTTGCTTCAAAACTTATTTAGTTAAATATGCTGCCAATGTTGTATTGAGTGAAACTTGTATAAATTGGAACAAACCACCACAGATCTAGAATCCAAAACATTGTGTTCATAGATAACACTTTAACATAAAAATAAACTAATGTATATTATATTATAAATGGCCAAGAAGTAAAAGTATTTTTGAAGTACTTATTGATACAGAATTAAATATTTTTTTAATAAACTCCCATTTTGGTAATATCCTCAGTGTTAGTAATTGACAGCTCAAACTATGCACCAGTAAATAAATGATGAAGTAACATAAAAACCAGCTGCAAAGCACCACAACTATTCATGTTGTTTTTCAGCAAAAAACAAACAAACAAACAAAAACATACCTAAGTTTTGGGGAGAACAAATATATTCATAATTTTGAACTGGAAGGGAAATAAATAACTAAATGACCTTTATACATGTGTACAAATAAAAATCTGAGATGAAGAATATTTGCATTCTGCTCCCTTATCTCTAATACAATTGTTCAACTTAATATGAGATATTGGAAAATGGACAAAAAAAATCCTGCCCATTTAGTAAGACATGGCTGTCCACTTAAACTAACAAGCAATGAGGTCATTAATCAAAGAAGCAGCCCAGAGTCCCATTGAAATTCTGCTTGAACTCCAACAATCCACAACTCAGTTAAGCCAAGACAACTGTTGGTTGGCCACTATACACACACTGCTGTGGAGAAATCCTGTTTGGCACAAGAAACATAGAAAAGTTGATTTGGTCAGATGAGAACAAGCAACAGTAATTTGGATTTGGATGAAGATAAATACGTGAGAGACTCAGTTCGTCAATGTCCAGACCTGAGTAAAATCTAAAAACAGTGGCAAGACTTCAAGAAAAACAGTTTTCTCCGAATCTCTCCTCCCAGTCTGACTGAGGTGGAGCTAATTGGTACAGAAAAGCTTTTTAAAACTTCCCAACAGAAAATAGACTCTCATGCTTATAAAATCATATGTTTAGGGCTGCAAATTTGAGATTTAAGCTAACTTACAACTACATGATTTACAATAAAGAGAAGCACATAATACTCCATAATGTTGCCATTACAAAGGACTTCAGCAGACTCTTATGCCGCAGGAATTGTCCTCTGGTAAACACACACACGCACACACACACGCACACACACCAAAACAAGGAATCAAGCTACTTTGTTTTCCTTTAGTTCTAGCAGCAGCGGCAAACAAACCCATCCTTTCACTGCGAGTGAGTGTGAAACAGAGAAGGGACGCTGCTGCTGCTGTGCCAGCAAACGTATTGCTCACACAAGCTGCTTTTTGTTGCTCTTGTCTTCTAACTTATTTGCTTGTTGTTTCCGTACATATTCAGTCTTTTCTTCTTCTTCTTCTCCCACTTCTGCTTCTGCTCTGTCCCCATTAGGCCTCTTCAGCCACAGACTGATCCAGCTCAGAGAATTTAAATGTACCTCCATTCCCAGTATTTTGTTTATTTTTAGAAATGAACTTTTCTGGTGGAAAAAAAAACAACAAACAACGAGAAAGCAGTTTTTATTTTGTAATATGTATGCATCTCATGGATGACGAAAAAAGCAAAAAATGAAAGTTTTGTGACTTAATCTTTTTCCAATATCTCTAGATTGTCCAAAGTCCTGTCTTGCTGTCTTTCTGTTTTAAATAAATAAATCAAATAAAATCTTCTCTCTTCAGCTCACCCACTGGGTCTCAGCAGGATTGTAGTTGTAGGAGCACCAATCATCAAAAAATGGCCAATTTGTATCTAGTAAACCATTTCTGGGTTGATTTATTCTGTTATTCCAAAGAGTTCATGATGCCATGCACTACAACAATGTTCCCATGTCCTTTAGAAGAGAAACCAACCCACAGCATTACAGATCCTCCACTTTACTTATCATTGTACATCAGATGATTTTCTACTTCATTTATTTTATGTCAGGTGGAATGTTTGCTATGAAAGAAACAAATCTTAGTCTCATCTGTCCAAAGTACAAAATTAAATTGAGGTCAAATCTTTGGAAAGTTTGTTTTCGGGGTTCGTCTTGCGGATATGTTTGACCTTACCTGAGATAACTGAGGTTTTCAGTGGTTTAGAAGATGTTGCTTCTTTTGTGACATCCTGAACAATTTGGTAGGCTGGTCACTCTGACAGATGGTTTCATCTCTGCTTCATGTTCACCATGTGCTGCACAGTGAGTCCAAAGCTTTAGAAATTCGCTTTGTATACTTTCACAAACTCAATGATAACTTTCTCATCTTTTTCCTTCTCGTTTCTTTAGGTCGACACGTGAAATCTTACTGTGCGAAATCTTCTCCACCTTGTTGGAGAGGATTCTGATCAATTCTAGAGGACAGAATAATAATCTTAAATCATTAATTACAACTAATGATTTAATGAGAGTGCCCTCACTTTCAATAAATCAAAATGAAAATTGTATTTTGTATATATGAAAGGAACTGTGTGTCAAGTCACTTTAGTTATCCAGATTCCATTCTGTATACTGATGAATAAATGCTTCAGCAAGTCAGTCTTCTGTGTGTTTTCTGTAATGGATGCATAAAATGATTTCGTGACCTTTCCTTCTTTTCTCAGCGCTGGCTCTGTTTACTCTGTACTGTATCTGACCCTGACCTTTGATCCCCACGTGGGAAAAAAGGGGCCAGAGGTTCACTATTTCACAGCAGGGGTCATTTACATATCATCTTATTATTTCCCTCCCCTTCCTTAAACCGTTTCCTCTCTCTGTCCACTACTGCTGTGCTTTCTAACTTTCAACACAGCACACTGCCTTGCTCTTTAATCCCCTCTTGTTCTCTCCTTTTATCTCCACTTCTCTCCCTTCATTCCTCCTCCTCTCTTTCTCTTTTTTTTCTCTATCCTCCCTCTCTCTCTCTGGAATGTGCTGTGCAGAAGCAGCTGAGTAAAGGAATGCTGCTGTAACAAGCCCATGCATAACCCTGAAGGTGGGGAGGCTCCCTGCAATCACTCGCAAGAACACAAATAAAAATCTCCCTCCTCACGACTCTCTTCGCTTTGACAAAGAGTTCCACTTCCTCACATTCTGCTCATCCGCGAGGACGAGAGGAGCATGACGACGCATGTTTGAAAGCGGGGTGAAACGGGGATGTGTGGTTGGCACACGCAGCCGTGTGGTAGTGTAAAAAAGATTTACCCTGCGGGCCCTTAAAGGAGAGGTAGGTTACACAACTGGACCAAGCCCCTTCCTGCTTCAGATATCAGTCAGTTACTGGTAACGGTGCGGGCCAGTATTAATAGGCGACATGATCGCTGTCATGCTCTGCGACTAATAGGTGCTACAGCAGCAGATTAGGTAAGGATAAAAAAAAAAAACGATTGATAAAGCAGCAGAAAATGCATCTCAGCTTCAATGTCAGAAGTCATTATGTGGAAATGAGTTTCATTATTTTCCTATAATCTCATTTGTTTCTGCTTAAAGGTGTTGTTCTTAATGTACAATTATCAATAAATTAGAATATTATGGAAAAGTTCATTTATTTCAGTAACTCAAAATTCACTAAGTGAAACACATTAGATAGATTGACTGCACACAGGCGGGGATCAATGTTTTCTGTTAATTGTGAAGTATAAATACATTATAATTATTATCATGACGTATAATTAAGATTTATTTCAGGAGCTGTATAATTACAACTACTGAACGATTAGATTAGAATTTTGCCACATACCAATAGAAATCATTTTTAGCACAGAAATGTGGGCTTAAAAGTATTTTTTGTTATACTTGCTTGAAAATGATCTTAATGTGGGTTTTTTTTTTTTTTCACAATTTATCATGTTTTACCTGTAGATCAGATACTTCAGATTTGGTCAGAGCATCTTTAAAGGATGGTCATTTCCAGTTGGGCTAAATGTATCGAACGTTGCTCTGTGAGACGTTCGAAAGCTTGGGATGTTATTAATCCAGACTTCTTTGAATTTCTGCACATCCTTCTCCTGACCTGCCTGCTGTGTGTCTGATCTTTATTCTGCTTCTGAGGCCTCCAAAAATGATAATTACACACAAGTAGAGTCTGTTTACCAATTAGTTAGCGTCTCAACGTCACCAGACGCTTTTTATTTTAATTAGGGAGCAAAGGAATCAGAGCACAGAGGCATGCAGCATTTTGTAAATCCATTTGAAAACCCTGCATCATCTTATTTTCTCTTGACAAATAAGCATTGGTCACATAAAGTGCACTGAATTTTATGGCTGGAATATATAAAAGGTCTACAGGTATGAGTATTTTTTCTTTTCAAAGCACTATATGAGAAAAAGGCAGAAAAAACTGCTTTTTCATATATTTGTGCTTCATGTAGTTTTAAAGTTAGAGATCCCTTTGAGCACATTACAGCCAGAGCAGAATTTGTATTTGCTGCAGCCGTAAACCAAACGCCAGCTCATCCAGTAAAAATACTTAAGAAATTTGTCAGAATTCGTAAAACGTCATCAATCCGATTTAAAGGCAGCAAGGCAGATTCATTTCCAGCAGGCTTTTGGTTGCTCTTTTAAAAGAAATGTTATCTGTCAAGTCCTTCAACCTGAAAAAAATCCCCCCAAAAATCCTACTGCACTAGTTGTTTTTACAGAATAATGCTTCTTTAGGAATTTGTGCTTATGTAATGTTCTGCAGACATATCTTCGTAATATTCATCCTGGAAGGTCTCAGGACACTTCTCTGGATTGTCTAAACTTAGCTTTGACTTTAAGATACGTCTGCATTATGAAATCTTATATTAATGGTGGAGCATAAACCTGTCTACTTAATTATCCATCCATCCATTTCCTGGACCTCCTTAATGTTGCGCAGGGTTCCATGTGGCTGGTGCTTTCACCCTGCAGTCTGTCTGTCTGTCTGTTCACCCTTGTCCCTAATGGGGTCGGGAGGGTTGCTGGTGCCTATCTCCAGCTACGTTCCAGGCGGGAGGCGGGGTACACCCTGGACAGGTCGCCAGCCTGTCGCAGGGCAACACAAAGACATACAGGACAAACAACCATTCACACACACACACACACCTAGGGAGAATTTAGATAGACCAATTAACCTAACAGTCATGTTTTTGGACTGTGGGAGGAAGCCGGAGTACCCGGAGAGAACCCACGCATGCACAGGGAGAACATGCAAACTCCATGCAGAAAGACCCCGGCCGGGAATCGAACCCAGGACCTTCTTGCTGCAAGGCAACAGTACTACCAACTGCGCCACTGTGCAGCTTTCACCCTGCAGTCACCAATTCAATTACATCCAGAAAGTTCATCACAGCACAGAGAGACTGCAGTCAACTTAGAGGAGATGCTTAAGTTGGAAAAAAAAAAAAAGGACTAATATAAACAAATTCTGCAAAAGATGTTTATATAAAATATAGTGCCTAGTATAGAGAAACAGAAGTGTCATAATCCTTTATATGGATATCAAAATGTGAATTCATACCATATTAGAATCAAATCAACTGCATTTTTTTTATTTAGTTATTTAAATACAGCAGGAGATTGTTGTACGGAAAATGTTTACAAAGAGAGATGAAAATTAATAAGGGCATCTAAATGTAAAAATTTCACGTGTTCGAACATTAAGTGTGTTTCATTTTAAGGGCTAAATCTGTGAACTGGCCTCAAAGACAAATGTGACCAAGAACACGGCATAAATTAGTTAAATTATACTGTGAAGTCAGAAATGTTGCTCTTGCACTGCTTTTTCTGTATAAACGTTGTTCTGACCTGACTTGACATTAAAACTATTTACTTTTAAAATATAAAGATATTTAGAAAGTCGTCTCCTGCAGGCAAGACACCGATTGGTCATTACTTCTCGACAAACAAAACTTTAAAAATGTTCTCCGAAGGCGAGCAGCATCGCCTTCGGAGTGGTTCTCCTCCTCAACAATTTACAGTTATGCCAAAAGAAAAAGAAAGAAAAAAATAACCTAACAACCTCTCAGGCTGTAAAATCTCCACTACTTCACAGGGCAACACATTGACAAACCACAACAGCTACCATTGTAGTCATTACCTCATGGCATGCAGTCACACAAACAGTGAGTTACTTGTTTATGAAGACTAGTACATTACCCTAAAAGAGAGTCATGTCTCCATGGTGTGTTTGTGTCCTTACAGCAACACCGCACACTCACACACTCTTGGCTGCAGCCAGGCGGTGGTGGTTAGATGCTCTGTCAGATTTAGACCTGTAATTACTGTTTTAACTTCTGGGGACCGTATATTTGTGAGTGTGTGTCTGTGTGAAGTCGCCAAACTAAATATACTTTTAAATGCCAGCATGTAGCAGGTTTACTGTTACAGTCCTAGCAGACCCTCTTGACTTCAATTACTAATCAATTAAAATGCCAAAATGCTTCAAGACCAAGTGAATGTCAACTCCAGTATTTTATTTTATTTTTTTTAAATTGTCCATTTGCACCACTTAGTGGCCAATGTGAGATTTGTTTACTTTTCAGCTCCTGGGATCCAAATGATTGAAATCCTCTCATGTGGAAGGTGAAACTATACATAAAAAGCTACTTTTTAAACATCAAAACATTTACACATCTCGAATCTCAATGAGGAGATTTCTGATATTATTAGAGGGGCCAAGAAAAGAAAGAAAGAAACGAAAAAGGGTGAAAAAGACACCGAAGTTAGCATCTGATTCACTTTCTGATGTTAAATGAGTGAAAACGGCGCCTTCAGAAGCTACATGTCGTATGCTAACTTCAGCTCAAAAAGGCAAGAGAAGCCGCTCAGTTACGTTTTCTAAACTAACTTTCTCTTGTTCAACACGCACCAAGGTTACCCATTAATTCAATTATGGTTTAAAATTAAGCTACTTAATAACACTACACTTTGTTTCAAATAGCTACTTTAGCGGTAAATGGGAAGATACAAACATTGTCTGCTACTCATTTCGTCACATAAACACATACATGTGACATAGCAACGATTAAGCTGTACTCAAGTATGAATTTTATCATGTAGCCCTTATTCATATTGTACTAATTTGCTTATAAAGAAATATATAACAACAAAATAAATTTAATGGGACTTTACAACGTTTCAGAGCTTACAGGTTGTGCATTTGATGACCACAACAGAGCAACTGAAGAAAAAGTGGAAAACTTACTGATTAAATTAGTTTATAACACGTAGGATAAAGACTGTGGGGTTACTTTTGACTCATCTTGTAGATGAAAAGGCTTAAAAAGCGTCCAGCTATTGTCCCAAAGGCCGGTTTCCTGTCAAAATGTGTCTAAAACTGTCCAACACTGGAGACAAACGGGGAGACACAGTGACATGAAGTCATTACTTTTGACAGGCCCCTCATTTCTTTCTGCTGCTGCCTGTAGCTTTAGCAAAAATAAACAATTAAATGCAAGCAAATAAGTTATTCTGACTTCAGTAGTTTTGTTTAAATGTCTTGTCTTTTCACACACAACAGATGCTACAGCCAGCTGCTTTCTGCTGGAAACTACTGGTGGCCAAGGAATAACAAAACAGAAAAGCAACCAAATTAGTAAGACTGTCTAAACAATGTTTTTAAAAAACATCTTGTCACGGTGTTAAAATGTCTCGTCTTCATACTCCCTGAATTTCTGAACACTTTTACAAGGTACGGTCCTTAATATATACATATGGATAAGATAAAATATCAGGCAGCTAAAAGTATAAAAAAGTTTTAACCTACCTTCCACCATTACCAGGGTAAACCAGTAAGTTGCTTAACTTCTCAGGACAGTAATCAACACCATCGTCTTCAGTCAGAAGTTGCAACACAGACTGCTGCAGAAGATCCTTCCTCCCAGCCATCAGCAGCTATAATTGCTCTATGAAGAAACTTCAAATTTGAGTGGACAGACTTACATGACGGATGGAAAGATTAAAAGGAGAATAAAAATAAGGAGAGATTGTTAGATGGAATAATTGAAAGCAGAATGAATTTTTTTTTTTTCCTCACTTATGCACATTTGGTGCGTATTTAAATGACGTTTTGCTCTTTTCTTAATGCACAGTGACCCTGAATAATCGATTCATCTCTGTGGCAACAACTTGCAAAAAGAGTAAACCACAATCAGGCAATTCATGTTTGTTTTTAATGAATATGAAAAACTTTTGACACATTTCGTGGCACAAATGTACTGCGATAAGGTTTGGCGACACAATTAAACCTATAAAATACATATATAAATTAAATAAATAAAATTCTGGACAACGTTAACTCACACTGAGTACAGAACAAGAGACTCGAATGTTTTTCGTTTTATGCACGTGGATTTCAAACGGTATAAACATGTGCAGTAGACGTAACAGAGTGGGGCAGGAATTGCGATGAAAAAGCAAGTTTGTGGCGACAGCTGATTGGCTGATTTGTGTTTTTTAACTCACGTGTGCTTGGATTCAGTCTCTTTAGGTTCAAGTAAAAATTAATCACTACAAAAACATGTTCTCGCCGAGGAGCGCTGCGTTTGGCTTCCCTCGAGTCCTGAGCGCCTCGTGTCATGGCTCTGGTTTTTATTTATCACAAGACACTCAAGAGAAGGGACACACACACACACACACAAACACCCCCTCACACCCACACAGTTTCAGTCTGATCTAGGTTTGTATTTCTAAAGAATGTCGAAGTATTTAAAGTGTGTACAGAGATTTTCTGTAAATATTTCAGCATTAACGTCTCAGTTCGTCTGGATGATGGACGTCCATCTGCGGCTGTTTCATCACCACCGTGAAGAGGAAGGATTTTATGACTCTGCAACAAGAGCAGAAATATAAAGCAAACATCAAAAACAAGCTGTAAAATAATTACAAAAAGCTATGTGGATTAGCCGTACCTATGACTTCAGGTGTATCGTCAGTCAGCGAATCAGAGTTCATCACATACTTGGTGCCAAAGATCTGCACCAGCTGCTCAAAATATTTGCACTCTTGTTTATCCCCTCTGAGTACAGGAAAGAAAGGAATAATTATAAGTAGTAAAAAAGCTCGGTGGATAAGAGTTGTGCAATATATTCTGCGCTTACTGTCGTCCCTCCAGGAACTGTCTGAAGTTGGCCCTCAGCCTTTTCACCCTGGACTGACACTGTTCAGGGGAGCGCAGGTAGCCCTGGCTGGCCATGACCTGAGAAATCTGCTTATAGATGCTTTTGTTCTTGTTGCCACCCTTCAGATTCTCCTGGATCTCAGCGCTCCCCCAAATGTCAAGGAGGGCCTCCGTCTCTCCGTCCCCCCAGGCCATCTTGGAGCTGTCGGCCAGCCAGTGGTTCCCTGAGGCTATCGAGGAAGCACACAGAGGCAGGAATGTTTCTCTGAGGAACGACGTCGAGGTGACGTGGTCGTGATGAAATATGCAAAACCTTACTTGGGGGGGGCAATTAAACGACAGATAAGGTGATTGAATTACTTTCCACATTGTGAATTTTACAGGATAGACAAAACACAGTGCATGATTATGACGTGGAATAAAATGATGCATTTAAATTTTTAGTTTTACACAATAAAAGATAGAAAATGGTGTCATGCATTTGTATTGGGAACCCCGTTTCGCTGCAGTTACAGGTCCAAGTCTTGTCGTGTCATGTCTTTAAAATTCTTGCATATCTTTGGACAGACATATTTACTCGTTCTTTGCTAAATCTAAACTTCAAGAATGAACGATGAGGTTTTTTCTTAGCTGTGTTCTGCATTTGTAAGGTTCAGGAAAATGTCACATCTTAAAAATCCATACTTACAGTATCTACCCAGAGTTCTGTTTAAAATGTAAGACACTAAAGTTCACTGCGGATTAGTATTACAGTATCTACAGTTGCCCTATGCATAGAATACTGAAAAAACAGAGACTGGAGGGAAGAAAGGAAGTGAAACAGAGCAAAAAGTAACAGAAGGAAAGACAGAAGGTAAGGAAACAGGAAGAAGAAATTGCATAAGAAAGGAAGGAAGAAATCTATTCCTCCTTTTTGAAAGACACAAAGAAGTGCAACGACAAAGACCATGAAAAAAAGTGGTATTGGACTCAGATCAAGGAAGGAAGATAGGAACTTTTACACGCTGGAGTAAGGAATAAACTCTGAAGATGCTAACATTTCCCATACATTTCTTTCCCCTTCCTTTTCCAGAAAGTGTAACGACCCTGACGCTGCCCTGTCAGTAGAGCGGAGTGGATCTTATTTATAAAGAGGGCAGAATTCAAAATCATTCCCCACTATTCAGATTTTTGTTTTGTAAAACATGTTAAAAGGAAAACATCCTCACAAATATTCACGGCCAAGGTACTAGTCAGAAAAATGCCTCCATTTTACCTTTCACTTGGTGCGCTTCAGAGGCCAGCTCGTCCGTTTCGTCTACAGTGAACGGGTTGACAGCAGAGTCGTCCATGTTCAGGTCCTTCCTGAAGATTTTGTCCATTTCATTGAAGAATTTGAATTCTTCCCTGGATTTAAAGGAAAAATAAAAACAAAATCATAAGGAAACAACCTAATAACAAACACGTTGCTACAGTTCGACTCACTTTTCGTGGACAAAGCTGTATTTAAGGCGCTTCATGCGGGTGTAGCACTGCTCGGTGGTCCTGATGAAGCCGTGGTTGCTCAGCTTCTCTGAGATGTACTCAAACACGTGTCGGTTCTTCAGGCAGCCCCTCAGGGTGAGCTGGACGCTGTCCTCGCCCCAGATCTCCAGGAGGGTGCGAGTCTCAAGGTCGGACCAGGGAGTCTTTCTGCTCATGTCTGTCAGGATGTGGCTGGTCGAGGGCTGCTCGTCTAAAACAAGAACAAAAAAAAAAAAAAACTTTTACAGGTTTCTTTGTTGGTTAATTAAGAAATGCGTACAATAAAGTGCAAACAAGAAGGTGTCATTGCATTTATACGTACACATTACAGGATCGTGGTCCATTAGGGGCTCTACGGCGGTTTCGGTGGCCGAACCGTCCACATCTGCGAACGCCAAATCGTTGCCAAGCACCGGGGCGAGAAGGTTGAAGTATCGAAACACTGCCGGCCGCCCTCCGTTTCTGGAAATCGTGAATCCCTTTCAAATGCGCAGGAAAATGAAAACGATAAAAGAAACAAACCGATCTGATTCCTGTACCTGCGGCTGTTGCAGTAGCGCCTGTACGTCTTCTTCAGCCGTTTGATCCTCAGCTGGCACTGCTCCGCCGTCCGCAGGTAGCCGTAGGAGGCCAGCTTCTCGGATATGTCTTCGTACACGTGGCCGTTGCGCATGGAGTTCTTCAGGCTGTGCTGCACGTCGTCAGCGGCCCACACCTCCACGAGTGCCACCGTCTCTTCCTCCGACCACGGCGTGTTCGTCTGTTCATCTGAAGACCCTGCAGGCGGACAAGATATCCAAAGATCTGTGGGACGTTGCTGCTTGTTCTGGCGCAACGAGAAGGTGTGAACGTTTAGAGGCGGTACCTGGATCCATGGCAGCTTGATCGTCCCGCTCATCAAACTCATCAATGCTCATGGCCTCCTGGCCTAGGATCTGCTCCAGCTGGTGGTAGAACTTGTAATCCATTTTTCTTCCACTCCTAGAAAGAGCAAATTGATTTTTTTATTTTTGTTTCAAAAGAAAGGGTTGACTCAGAATCTGTAAAAAAAAAAATATCACCATATTTTTCAAGTAGAGAAGAGTTCGGAGAAAGAAAATATGAATAGAGAAAAATATTTGTATTTACATACTTCAGTTCCTTATCTACTCTTCTTCCTCATAGGAATAGGCATTTAATGCATCATTTATTATGCTCAATTTCTTATTATGATCTGAATTTTTATTTATTTCTTTCACAATAAATTTCAAGTGATGAGGTTTAAATTCCTCCCAAAAATGTCTGTATTGTCGGGATTATTGTCAGGCAATTTTTTCCACTGTTTGTTCAATGAGAACATCAAAAAACATCAATAAATCAGAAAGTACGATTAAATGCAAATACTGTGTGTAGTTTCTTTCTTGTCCTTTCTTCCAGTGTCTGTTTTCTCTGGCCTCCATATAGAAAACCTGACTGCAGATGCATCAAAATGCAGAAATCTCTGCCATTAAGCTATAGTAAAGATTACGTTTAAGATTTTTGAAGGACTGAGGACCCTGGAAAGTTTTTGCGTAGCAATTTGTCGGAACCCCAAAAAAGGTTTCACAGGAGAACAGAGAGGAAGACCTCACTTCTTCCTGTCGTAGCACTGCCGGAAGTTGATCCTCAGCGACTTGACTTTGGAGCGGCACTGCTCTGGGGTTTTGGAGAAGCCGAGGTCGTGCAGCCGCTCCGAGATCTCGGCGTAAACGTGCCCGTTGTGGATGAAGCCCCTCAGAGCCCGCTGGACGTCCACATCACCCCAGATCTCAATAAGAGCCAGGGTTTCCTCGTCCGACCAGGTGCTGGTCGCTGGTTTGTCTGCCGATACCTCCGGGGACTCTCCATCTGGTGCAGAACAGGCAGCACTGGTTGTAACATTGTGTGACTTGTTGACTCCATGCAAGTAAAACCTAAGAAAATTCACCTGAGTCTATAGTCATAGGAGAGGTGAACACAAGACAATGTATGCAATTTTAATGAGACAAACCCAACAAGCTTGCAGGACTAAAATGGAGCCAAGAAATGAACTCAGTGAACTGAACTGAATTAGACAAATGTTTTATTTTATTATCAATCAATCAGCTTGCTTTGGTATGAGTTGTTATGCAGATGTTTAGCGATTTAACCTAAAGTGATTATTGATTCATTTTTTTCCCCATTTTAATTAGTTTTCTGTTTGCAAAAAAAAAAAAATCCAAAAAACCCCCCGGAAAATAAAGAAGAACTGAGTTCAAACAAAGGCCTCAAACTTCTGAAAGGAATCACATAAATATTGAAGGTAGCATCAATATTAAACGCAATGATGTGCCATAAGACCTCATATTTTGTTTGTAATCTATTAAAGAGTTGAAAGTCTTAACAAGCTGCAGCAAACAAAAGATTGTTATTTTTCTCTGTTCCCCAAAACCCAATCCTACAAGCCCACAAGGCTTCCTTCACAAAGTAAGATTTGCTCCTGAATTAGAAAAGAAACAGCCTCTCTGCCCATATTTAAAACAAGATGCATTTGGGTGAAAGTTAGCAGAATTTTCTGTGCATTTATGAGGATTTTAAGAAGCTCCTACTACAATAAAAGCAGCACTTTTCAGAGGAAGCAGCTTGCGTAAAGTATGTGGTCACCTGAGAGTTGGTGGTAATTCTGGGATTGCTGACCTTTCTTGGCAACAAACCAGAAAAAACAAATGATGTGGAAAATTTAGAGCCGGCAGCAAATGCAGCTCAACCTTAGCGTATCAAGGTCGTGAGGTTCGATGCTGTAAAACTACAGAGGGATGCTAGTTTGTTGTCTTTAGCTGGATAGGACAGAAAGGGAAGAGGTCGCCTACCTCTCTCTGTTCCAGACTCTCCATTGGAGTCTTCTGATATTTCAATGGAGTCGGTTATGATGGTGGACGACGTTGACGGCTGCTTGTCCAGAATCTGCTCGAGCAGATCGTAGAATTTAAAGTCGACTCGGTCCGTTCCGGATGAGCTGCAGATATAAAACAAGAGTTATAAGTGCCCATGTATAAAAAAATAAAAATAATTTTTTTTTTTTTTAAATCACAACGATCAACAACATTTTGGTTGCTTTTACCTCATGTTTTCTTTACACTGGCGGTAGGCGGCTTTCAGCCGTTTGATCCTGGTGTGGCACTGCTCCGGGGTGCGGGAGTAACCGTTGGCATTCAGCTTCTCTGACACCTCAGTAAAGATGTGTCCGTTGTGCGGGTAGCGCCTCAAGCACTGCTGCATCTGAACAGTAAAGCATCTTTAGCATCTAAACAACGTATTCAGTTAATAAAAAACTGGGTTTATACCAGTTAACCGCCTGGTATAGCAATGGGAGTAACGTAGATCTGGCATGAATGAACTGGGCTCTCTACCTGAGGGTCGCCCCAAACCTCCAGGAGGATGATGGTCTCTTTGTCGGACCACGGCACTTTCTTTCGGTCCTCCTGAACTCCCACAGCAGACTCTGGAGACACAAACATTTAACCTGGGATTATTATCAGCACTTACAGTATGTTAGCAGCTGCATATCCCAGTCGGGGTCCATCAGTTTGAATTTTCCATGTAGAAATTACTTGGGAGTCTGCAGGGAGAAAGACTATTCACTAGTGGAAAATATTCAGGATTGTTGACATTCCTTCCAGGAGCGGAGAGTCCCAGCAAATTCCACACGTAGATCAAAATGCTGACCGGTCAGAAAATTTCCAAAAATAATCAGAGCGGAGCACACAGAGTTACTTCTGCTGGGAGAAGCTTTGTGGGAATTTAAGCAAAGTTTGCTTTTGCAGTGTTGCTCCTAGAAAAAAACACCCAAATTCAGGAAAAAAAAAAAAGTAGGTTGGTGCAGAACTTTGAAAATAAACATAGCAATTTCTGTTTCTTCGTAAGGAAACTATGGATTTTAGGGAGGAATGCGGATCACAACTTGGATCTGAAATAACACAGATGGTTTATTTTCAACGTCTTTTGATTGGTTGTTGTGTAAGAGGGATTTCACATCCTGTCAGCAACTTTCAATATGAAATCTGGTTCCAACAGACAACTTCCAGCTCTTTTGCTCAGGATACTAGAAAAATCCTGACAAAAGAGAAACAAGCTCTGCTGGTAATGCCGTGGTTGAAGAGGTCAAAGGTCAAACTGCATGTGGAGGCCCGTGACAGCCAGAGACTGCTCCTCTCTGGGCCGTTCTGATGAAAGCGCCCCAAACTTATCTACGTCAGCAGATGCAAACAACAATCCTGGGTTCACTGGGAGCCACCTGGAGCAGCAGAGGCTGGAAACCGGCAGCAGCCGTCACTGAGAAGATAAACGTAGCATCTGCGGCCTTGAGAAGACGAGCAAGCTTCAGTAAATCTCAAGCTGCTCTGCTTGTGTAACTAAAGTGCTGCGAAAAAGAGTTTTCTCTCCTCCAGATTTCTTCTGTTTCTGCTTTATTTTCAGGCAATTTTAAGCCAAGTTTATACTAAATGTAGGGCTAAAATATGAATTTCATTTATTAAAGGGGGAAAAAGTTATCCAAACCCTTAATATGGCTCTTTGTCAAAAGGTAATAACCCCAAAAAGTAGACAAGATCCAAACTAATGCTTAAAAGAGAAGGTAAGATTCCCTTGATTAGAGAGTAATTCAGTGGGTGAAGAATTTAAAACTTACACTATTATCTTATCAAGAAATTAATCAAATTTATCAATAGATAAAAATGGCAGGCCAAATGGGACAAAGGAGTGCTTCTTCTGCATGTTTATTAAAGATAATTATAAACCTTTTACCGATGTTATGGTGACTGAAGGAAGGAAAGTCACCGTCATCGTCCTTCATCGACATGTCGTCCAGCTGCATCACCGACTGGAAGTCCTTGACTAAAATCCTTCCCAGCTCATTGTAAAACTTGCACTGAACTTGTTCATGTCCTTTCAAACTAGAAAATATTAACAGAAGAAAGGCACATTTAAATATTACAGAGAACATCACACATATTCCCTTCATCCCTCCCTGTGTAAGTGTGTGTACTTGTTTTGGTAGCACTGCCTGAAGCTGGATTTGAGCCGTTTCAGTCTCGTCTGGCACTGCTCCGGCGTGCGGGAAAAGCCCAGGGCGGCCATCTTGCTGGATATGATGGAGAAAAGGTGTCCCGTTCGGTTCCCTCTCAGGTCCTGCTGCATTTTGTCGGTGCTCCAAATGTTGATGAGGGCCAGGGTCTCCATGTCCGTCCACGGCACACTTCGAGTTCCTACCACGACGAAAGCAGTTGGATGAAAACGACCGGATGAGTCCTGAGTGCAACACGGCCTTACGACTGCATGGATTCCACTTCAACTTTTTTATTTTTAGTCACCTCCCAACCGCAAACGTCTAGGTTTGTTGTTGGGATTTTATAGGACAGATGACAACAAATTGGTGTTTATACCTGAGGTTCTTCAGAATAGGGAGGGTCTATTTATCTGTATCTATTTTCCCCATCAACTCAGACCAGTATTTCTAAATTTGTGGAGGATAAATGTTCCCAAAGCATGATTCTGCCACCACCATGCTTCACCATGTGTTCAGGCTGATGTGCACTTTCTTCAACATATTTGCAACATCCCCTGAATCACATGCAGCAAACCTGAATTGAATCTTCCGTTTCAAATCAGCTTTCTTTTTACTTCTCTTTCGTAATATTGAGGTTTGTAGGTTGCAATAGTACTTGAAGAAAAGGAATAACGCTTTACATTTCTGAGATTAAATAAACCGAGATTAAAACTAAGGATATGAATGCAACATTGTACCGATTTCTAGCTGCCCGGAGTGTCCGATAAACTGCAAGTCTTCTTCTCCGTCTTGGGTGTCGTCGTCGTCGTCGTCGACGACTTCCTCCACATCGTAGGTTATCTCAGGGAGAGACGAGGCGGATGAAGAGCCGATGATCTGCTCAAGCTTTGAGTAAAATTTATGGTCCGGCCTCGAGTTCCCTCTGACGGTAGATAAGGAACGAGCGTTTTTAATGCAGATCACTCACATTTTCTCCAGTGCTTTATAAATGAAAGAGGAGGGTTACTTGAGGCTCTGGCGGAAACATTTCTTCAGTCGTTTGATCCTCGTCTGGCACTGCTCCACAGTCCTCATGTAGCCCCTCTCGGCCATCTTCTGCGCGATTTGAGTAAATATGTGGCGGTTTTTCAAGCAGCCCTTCAAGGCTTGCTGCACCGAATCCTTCCCCCAGATGTCAAGCAGATGGAGCGTCTCTTCATCTGACCAGGGGACCTTTGAGTCCATCAGAACGGGGAAGGAACGTTCCTGAGAGTCTAAAATTAGACACAGCCTATTCAATAGCTAGTTTATTTAAAAGTCTAAACTCTGCATACATGCACGGCACAAACCTGTATATTCTCCCCATATGGAGATCAGGGGAGATTCACCTGAATTCTCATCATCCACTGAGGAATTTCTGCAAAAGCGGGAAATATAAATTTCGATAACTACAAACATAAAACAGTATTTCACGTGTTATTTAAGAAATGAACTTAAGCGTGTCTGTTTCTCTTACAGAACGGCTGACGCCTCGGCATTTTGCTTCCTGGGAACGTCCACGCCTCCACTCAGCTTCCTCTTTCTTGAGCTCTGGGAGCCCAACAAGCTGGGGGTGCTCTCGCTGGCCTCCGAGTCCGAGTCCGCCCCCTCGTTGGAAATAGTGAGGTCAATGGTTTCGTTGCACGGCCGCGTCGAGCTCTGCATTTTCCGTTCCTGAGAAGTGGTCTTGTTCCTGACCTGCAGCTGCCAAGCGCCGGACTCCCGCTCTTCCCTCAGTTTCTGCCTCAGCGTGTCAGAAGCCCTGTTGCTCGGCTTCTCTTGGCTGCTGGTGTTGCTCGCAGCTCCAAGATGTGCTGGAGGGGTTGAGTCTTTAGCTTGGGCAGGAGACTCGGAGGTGGCTTCAATAACAGGCCTGGTTCCAGGAGGCAGCGAGAGGGAGGAGAGGATGCAGTCATCCATTGGTAACAGTTCTGGATCTGCAGGGTAATAATAATTTTTTTTTAAAAACGTGACCACAGTTTGGTTGAAATTTAGCGTTTGGCTTTGATAAATCAAAGTCCCACCTTTTTCTTCAAAATGGCCGAGGTTCTTGTGGTGATCAAGTAAAGCCTTCATGTCATCTGGTGGGAAAAATGTTCGTAAACAGTCTTCAAGAAATGTAGGGACGTCTGTCAGCAAAGCTGCCAACTGAGAAGAAAGATTACATTAGTGCATTTATTACACATTCACATTGTTTTTTTGTTTGTTTGGGGTTTTTTTTATAGCTGAAAGAAACAAATGTCTTGCAGCTTCCAGGACGCCCGAGACCATGAAAAGGTCACTGGATTGTGGAAGACCTGCACAGACCTGCACAGGACTTCCATCCTAGGCACCTGTACTAAGAGGTTTCTTTACAATTTGCAAAATCCTCTACAATCTAGTGGGTCTTATTTTATTTTTTAATGTTGTGGTGTTGTCTTAGTCTGGTATGAATGTGGTCGTAGACTTGATTTAGATGCACTGCATTTAAATTGCATTCAAAATCATCTAATTACACTCAAACAGCGTAAATTTAAAAGATAGGTATAATCACTGTTGCCTATTTAACGCACTAATTTCCTATGCTGAGATGACTAAAAGGCTTTGTGATTGTGTTTTTCTCTAGGGATTCTCTGCTAAAAAAGAAGGATTATGAGGAAGAGTCTACTGGGACAGTGTGGCTGATCTGCTCCCAGTTAACCATCCTCCACCTTTCATCACACCTGAGCCCTCAGTACTCAGGACACATCGCACAACTGAGCACTGAATTTGGATTAAAGGAGACAAAAACGTGTTATATTTGGCTTTGGACCATCGATATATTGGAGTCAAATGTAACATGCTGAAGCTTTGTTTAATATAAGTGGTTAATAATGTCTTCTATGCTCCAGCTGAAGTAACAAAGCACCTGGTTGAAGTCTGGAATAGGCATTAGCTCATCCAGTCTTGATATGAACTCCCACACCAGCATCTCGAGGGCAGCGTCATACTTTGGGCCGAAATACACCGGGAAGATTTCCTGCAAATGAAATCCAAACATCAAAGACATAAATCGGTTTTACATATTCTGAAAACTTGAATTTCTCTGAATCCACTAGATCATTTTTAGTATAACAAGCAGAAACATTGCAATCAGCGGTTTTAGGCAATTTAACAAGAAGTGCAGCACAGAGCATCAGTGGAGGATTTGACCTTTGCTTCCCATGTGAAGGCGATGCTTAATCACCAGTGAAAAACCAGGAAGAAAAACCATCAAACATTTTGTTTTGCATCATTCATATATGCTGTTGTGTGCGTGGGCCTTTTTCTAAATAAAATTGTTATGAAGAATGAGAATATTTACAAGTCAAATGTGGCAATAATTACAACCCAATGTGGCCGTCAACTCTTAGTTTTTTGGTGTTCTGGGGATATAATTGTGTGGCTTCAGCAGTTTTACGCTCTGGGCTCCAAAATGTGGCCTTAACAGTCCAGCGCTCTATAAATCATCAGTGCGTGAGATGGAGGGATGCAGAGCGCACATAAGGAGCATATACTCAATACCCCTGCAGTCAGCAGCGTGCTACGTGGATGTGTGCTACGACTGCTGTGATAAGATGATTATTTTAAAAAATATGTACATTTGAGCATGCAGGTGCTTTTCTGTGATTGGTGGAGCCACAAGATGGACAAGTACAGTTACCTAAAAGGACGGCTGTTATCCATCCTGTGCTCACCTCAACCTGTAGCACCTCTGTGAACATCTTTAAAGCCGAATGTTACGTTGAGGAGTTTGTAGGAATGGACTGTCCTTTCTCAGACCTCCTGTTTAAATTAGTTAGGAAGATAAACTTATCTTATTGTTTGATTTATTGATTTTAAATACGTATGTTTGGTTAATATTTCTGACAGTTTCCTTTTAATTGTTCACACTGGATTCACACCCGGTTCCATTTAAGTGTTAAATATCTAAATCTAATCTAAAAACGCGTCAAAGATAAATTATTGTAAATTGTTCAACTGTGCGTTTTAGCTGCTGGAGGTCCAATGAAGACGGATCATTTTCATGTTGTGGTCTAAATTCAATACCTTAAAATTCCTGTTCATTCCCGAAGAAAGTTTCAAACTTTTAAACATGTCCTGAAATTTTGCAACCCTAATGAGCCATATCAAAACAGAATGAAAACATGCACTCAGTTTGCTAAAGTAGTGAACTTCAGCGAACCGAAGAAAGCATGTGATGAGCCAAACGTAACGTTAGAAAATAAATTTAAAAGCTACGACCGTTTTAGGTAACATGCTGGCAGGATATTACAGTCGCTTCCTTAACATGCAGCAGCAGCGTATTAATCTGCAGAAAGTCCAGTCGTAACAAAAATCAAAAAGTGAGTCAAGTGCTATATAAAAACCATATTATCTTTTTTTTTTATTCATTGCAACTGAAAAGTACTAAAATGTCAAACCTATCCATAGCATTCATTTAAAGCAAACACAAGCCGAAACATGTTATCCACAAATGTTGACATAAATGGAACAAGCAAACAAAGTGAGAGGTCTTACTTGGAAAAAATATTTTCTCTCAGACGGATCTTCAAGTAACGAGTGCACCAGCTCTACAAAGTTCACCTCAGACTCCTCCACCTGGTTTATGGTTACCTTAAAAAAGGGAAAACAACAACAACAACAAACAGATATGGAGTATATCATCCAAGTATAAAATTGCAGATGTGACTCAACTAACTGGGAGTCCTGGTTTGCTCACATGGTGATCCTTGGCTGTGCTGACCGGAGCTTTTATTCTGTCCAGATGTGGCTGAATGGTCTGCATGTCCACTGGGTGATCTCCTCGGCAGAGCTCCAGGACCAACTAGTTACACAAGGCAGGTAATTTTACCTTTTATAAAATGTTACTACAGGGAATATAAATACAGACGTGTAGGTGGTTAAAATTAACTATACAAATACAGTACAAAGAACCAAGTTGATGCTGATTTTATGCTTTATTTAAAAACAGCATCAGCAACATGATTGCAGTATTTATTATGCGCCATTAATCAAGAAAAAAAACAAAACCCTCTACTGACCCTGGCCCTGAGGCCCAGGATGAGCTGAGCCCTCTGACTGTAGCTCATCAGCTCTGGGACCAGCTCCGTCACCATGGTAACAAACTCCTCGAGCATCCCATAGTGATCCACGAGTCCCCGCTGCACGACTTGCCACACTGCAGCCGACAGGAGCTGCAAGGGTGGGGCCAGGAGCCGCAGATAACGGACAGGGAGATCATTACCTGGAGACAAACACGACGACATAAACGCCTCAAAATATATTTAAGAAGTTGTGTAAAATACCCAAGAGCTCAGCAAATAATTTAGAAATGCATATGTGATCTTTACAGTTTTCATTCAAAGGAAAATAATGATAATATTTGAGGCAATTGGCTCAAGATATGTTAAAATGTGCAATTAAAATCCAGCTTTACACAATGTTGTTGTTTTTTTTAACTTCTTTTAATTACAAAAACAAATAAGTACATCCAACGACACACACCAATGACACACACCTTGAACTTTTCCACATTTTGACATGTTGCAACCGCAAACCTTTCTAAGATTATAAGAGATAGACAAACACAACTTTAACAGTTTATGTAAGTGCAAATCTGGAAATTGTGGCATATATTTGCCCTGGTGGCCCTTTACACAGGCACACCTTAGCAAAATCTAGTTCAACTAATTGCCTTCAGTGTGTGTCAAATATTAAAATGACAACATACAGTATGTGTCTCCGTCACTCTGTGACCTTTAACATTTTGGCACAATGTATTCGTGTCAGGTGAGAGCATCTGCTCGGCTGATGATATCTTTGCGATGTACCGTGCATCTAAAGTGTCAACGTTAGCAAGCGACACCCAAAGTGAGACATGGTGGTGGCAGCGTCATGCTGTGGGGGAAGCTGTTTTCAGCAGAGACAAGGATTGGGTGAGGCGATTACACAGAGTAATCCTGGACTTCAACCTTAGTCTGTGGCCAACAATGCTACACACGTATCCATACATGCATGCAAGATTAATAGCATGTTCGTATGTAACTCAGACCTAAATACAACTGGTACTTAAAGCTTGCAAAACGCTTGTAAAAAGGGGAGAAGTTCAGCTACCAGCAGGACAACGACCCTAAACAAAGGTTTAGATAAAAGCATAGTCATGTGTTATGGCCCAGTCAAAGTCCAAACATGAATTAAATCAAGAATCCTGGACGAGGCTTGGAAAAAGCTTTTCATGGAAGCCCTGCGTCCAATGAGTCTGAGCTTAAGCCATTCTGCACAGAAGAAATGACCGTTTTTAAGTGCAAAGCCAGCAGAAGAGCCTGAAAAGACTTGCAGCCGAGGTGGCAATGGAAGACGGTTTCTCCAAAGTAATGACCCGGTGGAGTCTGAATGCAAATGCACATCACACGTTTCAGCATTTTAACAGTGGAAATGTGAAAGGCATTAATCAATTCGCCTTCACGATCATGCACTACTTTGTCTTGGTCTATCAAACGAAAGCCCAATAAAAACACGCTGAAATTTGAGATTGTAACCTGGGAAAAAAAAAGGAGGAGAAAATATTCAAGAGCTCTGGATGCTAGCAAGATGCATCCACTCATGGTTGCATCCTCAGTCTACAGCCTCCTCCGGAAGCCCGAAATGATCCATCTAGGAGCAAAGCACGCATAAGTGAACTCACATTGGAGAATTACTGCGTAAAATAATGATATGACAGCGTCTAGCACAAACTCCTCCGACTGTTGTACTGAGGGCTTCGTGGAGCTGTTGGGCTTTTGGCACAAATATGGGAGGAAAGAAGAAAAAAAAACACAAATCACTGAATAATGCTGTGATCGGCAAGGAAAGAATATGGCACAAACAGATGGGTGCCCCAAGGAGGGGTGGGAATAAAACAGCCTTCACCTCCCATCACTATTAGCAAAGACCGGATTGTATATTCATTAATAATATAAATGGCAGTGATGAGAACAAAAGCAGTTATTTACTCTATTCCTGTGAGTCTCGTAGTAGCCAGTAGTCGCCAGCACAAAATCCGGCATAACAAAACGGTAAACATTTGGATTATTTTGAGGAGGATGCACGCACCTCGGCTGTTTCCACTTTCCGCTCCGCGTTTTATTTCCATTTAGCAGCTGACCGAAAGGGAAAAATGCACGGCCCTGGATCTCGCCCTCGGGTTGTGGTTGCTACAGAAAATGAACGGGGGGAAGGACGGGGGGTCGAGGGGATGGGGGGGGAGAAAGACACAGAGAGCAAGCCTTATGAGATAGCTTTATAAATAAATCCAAATTTTTTGATAAGTGTGTCAACCATCTGCGATCGACAGCCCATGAAAAGGAGGCGCGGTTTTTCTGGACGCATGAAAAACCTCCTGAATCTCGTCTTGGGCTCGGATTATGAGCAGAACAATGGTTCCTGGTCTCATCCGCCTCAGTCCAGATCATGGCAAACCCTCTTTCCTGGTTGGTTGACGAAGACCGGCTCGACCAAGCAACTCTGCTCATTCACCGCTAGATGGCGCCAAAGGCTCTGTTTATTGCCAGGTTTTATTAGCGCGCTTTAATTAAAGGCAATAATAAAAGAGACGCGACGCTTGAGCGAACGAACTAAATGAGCTAATTAAGAATAAATACATAAAATAACTCATATTGTTATGTAAAAAATAAAATAGCTTGTTGTCTTTAGATAAGTCAATCTTAATGTGGCAAGAAAACCCCCCCACTAACATTGAATAGTCTTACTTTAAAAAAATAGAAGTAATCCTCAACAGGCAAAAAACACAAAACTCTATTAGTGAAAGAAAAGATAATCAGTTGTATTATTTGCTGAGATGTCTACTTGTAACTATCTGAAAAATTGACATTTTATAGACATTTAAAAGTAACAATAGTAAGAATGGGGGAAATGTTAAAACTAACCTTACAACTCCTTAAAAAACTGAAAAGAAACGAAGTTCAGTGAAAGAAGAACTCGCTTGTTTTTTATTTTCTGTAGATAAAACACAGTATAAAAAACATTCAGTAATGTCGTAATGTAATGTTGCGAACTTAACCTTAACCAAATAAAAAGAACGATGTTAAAAATAATGATCAAAACAAACAAAAAGGTTATTGAGATGTAATTTTGCCCAGGGAGGCACAGACTAGAGAGTTTATTTTTTTTTACCGTCAGTGTATAGGCCAGTCGCAGTTGATTTGAGATGTTTGAAACTATTTTTTTAATTTGATCAAATCCTTTGTATCAACCTAAATCAGTCAATATAAAAGGAGGCCATTTAGTACCACAGAGACGGTATGCAGAGCAGCCACCACGAACAAAAACGTCCATAAAAAGTGTTTGCCGTAATAAAGAAACATAAAACGCATATCAGTGCAGTTTCATGCGCATACAAATGAGATGTGCTGTGCTGCTGAAGACAAGCGTCCCCACAGCATGATGCTGCCACCACGGGGTCAGAGTGTCCTCCCACGTAGCAAACTGAACAGGACTTCTTGTGAAAGGCGGATTATTAGAGTCCTCAATGTTCTCTTGGCGGGTTGAGCCACATGGTAAGAATCCGAGAAAAAGGGGACGGAATTCCCACCACCGGTCCAAATTCCTTCAATTTCCAAAAGGCATTAAGAGCGCGTCGCCATTCACACGCTCTGCGCATGTGTCCGATCCGGCTGTGTGTCAAGATGGAGGCCGACATCAAGCAGCGGTCAGTCTGGAAGACGCCGCCCACCCAAAAATAAACCGGCGGCGCGACGGGAGGCCGACGCGGAGAGAAGTCGTCGAAAGCCTGGGAGACGATAAAAAGGCGTTCGGGATGTATGGGAACCTCTCAGGGACATGTTTGTGAAGACGAAAGAGAGAAAATAAGCACTGCAGCGAAACCGAACCACTGCTTTCCCAGCCGGGAAGTGGGCGACAACCAGAGTGAAGCTGGAGCAACAGCAAAACTCAGATACATACATGAATAAACTGCATGTAATTAATGTGTCGTCTGTTTTAATTTGATGAGATGGATATAAGAAATCGCTCATTGTCATTCATCCCAAATGGTTATGGTAGCGTCATGCTATGGGAATGCAGAAGGGGAAAATAGTCCAAATGGTCAAAGTTCAAGGGAAGCTGGAGTTCAGGCAAGACTAGTATAATCATCAAATACTTAGACGTCCATAGCTGGAACATGATGTAAAAAAGTGTATAAATACATTCACAAGGCACTGCAGCTATCAGCAAAAAAAAAAATCATCCTTGTTAACAACTGTTGTCCAGTTTTTACAACTCACCAAAAATGCACTGAATTGCTGTAACTGACTATAAATCAAACCATAAATAAGAAAATAATGTGTTAAAAGTGAGCATAACATTTAAAAATGTGTTTTTAAATACACTGACATGTTCAATGCACAGTAATATTTATTACAATTCTCCTCAGGTCAGATACTAGGCAGGCAGCCAACCTTCAAATTAAGTTAATATTTCATTTTAAATCAATACAAATACAATTAAACTACACCAGCATTTCCCTGGGAACAGTGAACCTATAAAAAATAACAATAAAAATTAAAAGATGCATTAAACATTCGAGGGAGTCCTGCTGGGTCCTCTCATTCATCTTGTCATATTGCAGTTGTGATACCATGCCAATTTATAGTATGTAATTATTAATTAATGATTTATTAAATGAATAAAGTTGAAGTTCCTTTAGCTGAATCTGGGAATCATCCAGAATCTCTGGAATCATGAGCCAAACTTGTCAGTCTTTTGCAAAGGATTTTATTTCTAATAAGGTCTGAGAATTTAACAAAAATGCCAAACTTTACAGGTAAATTATCCCATAAATAACTCTTTTCTCTTGCTACTGACATGCGATCTAACTGATGGAAAAGAAAAAGGGAATATATATATATAATGATAAAATGGGGATTAAATCAGATTAACGAAGAAGCTGCGATGTAATGAAATGGAATACTGAAAAATAACTTCAAAACTAACTAATTAAAAAAAGAACAAAGGAAAAGAGACATCAGCAGAGTCACAATGTAGCAAATGTATCACAGATTAGTCAGTCCTTCTTTAAGATGATGAGAAAACAAATATTTAGGGTTTTAAGACACAGTCCAGATTCGACACGAGTCATAGCTCTGGAACTTGACACTATATGATTACCAAATCAATGTGTTTAAGGGGAAAAAAGAAAGAAGAAAGAAAGAGAAAAATCTGCAAATCACTTCAACGGGTCACAGCACACATCAGCAGAAGAAATGACAACGCTTTGGGATTCAGGTCTTGGTCTTATCGGCCTGATCAGCTGTGAGTTTTATTGCAGGGCGTTACTTTTGGCAGTAATGTCTCCAGCACAGAGCATGCTGAGGAACGCGGTCAGTTCATCGGGGTAAATGGACGGATCTGACGTCAATCTGTGACGTCACAGATGAAAAAGTAAAAGGACCAGCATTCAAATACTGTATGTAAATAGGATTGTGTGGAGCGGTCGCCTGCACCTGATTGGCTCAGCTGGTCACGTGATCCTCGGGTGGCATATTCAAACTCCGAATCACACGTCACAGATTGACGTTTTTTGAAAGACAAGATTGACGTCATAGACCGGCCGGAGCGGAGTCTTTGAATGTAGACCCTCTGCCATCATTTCTCTACTCGGTCACTAATCAGTGTCTTTGTCTTGCAAGATACTCTTGTAAGCATAAAGCCCATTAAAGATTGGTTTTCCTTTCTTAAATGGACAAGCGTAGCTACTGCAGAGTACAAGGAAGCGTATTGGTGCCGGGGCTTTTTTTAAAGAACTAGTCTTTAAAAAAAGTATTTTCTTAAAAGACTTTGTCTTAATTTTAAAGACAAAGTCTTTAAAATTAATTACAAATCTTTAAAAAGAAAGAAAGAAAAAAAAAACCTACGCAGGAAGCGTAAGGTACGATGTTGGCGGGATGGAGGAGGAGTTTTTGAACTGAATTATTTATTCTATATGTTGTATATACAAGTTGCACTGCTCCTCACTCATCACACCACTGGGTGGTGTGATGATCTCATCTTCATGTGACTATTAAAGTTTAGTCACATGACACGGATTGCCGTAAGTAAAAGCAATAACCTGCTCAGCCAATCAGGTTTGGCCTCCAGGACGCGCAGCGCCACCGCAGCAGGGGCAACTACTCTTCTCCCACCCGCAGAGCGCCAGTTTCGTGAGGTATGGGGCTTTAAAGACAAAGTCTTTTTTATAAAGACCTGTTTGTTAAATGATAATAGGGGGTGTGTGTCATGTGATCATGGTCACATGACATGTAGGAGGGGGAACAAATAACGGGTGGGGAAAAAGTTTCCATACACAGGAGAATGTAAAATGTATATTTTTTATATACCCAATGTACCCAACTGAAAATAGATCAATAGCTCCTACACCAAAGAAGATGCGTTTGACAAAAGAGCAAAGAATTGAAATTATACTGATGGCTGAATCGGGAAGCTGTCACGTGGTTGTACGAAACTTTAACAGAAAACATGGAACGAGCGTCACGACACTGTGGAAAAACTTATTTGTAAGTTTCCAAAAACTGGAAATGTTGCACAACAACCACGAAGTGATTAATCTGTGTATTCAAAACAATGCTAATCATATAGAGCACATTATATAAATAAGAACGGTTGTCCAATATAAAATTTTTCTTTTTTTCCTATGGAAACTTATGGCCCATCCTGTAGATATATGATGTAGATATGTAGAAATAGATATTCAAATCTACATAAGGAGCAGTGCAACTTGTATATACAACATATAGAATAAATAATTCAGTTCAAAAACCCCTCCTCCATCCCGCCAACATCGTACCTTACGCTTCCTGCGTAAGTTTTTTGTTTTGTTTTTTTAAGACCTAGTCTTTTTAAAAAATACTTTTTTTAAAGACTAGTTCTTTAAAAAAAGCCCCGGCACCAAAACTTTTATTTTCCGTCTCCCTTGGCAACACTTGTGAACGAACCCTGATTTTCAGTCTTTGCTAAAACCTCAATCTACAAAGATTTAGGGACGGACGGAGAGAAAAGTAAGAGACGGGAACGATGATCTATCCTATGATGATCTATCTAGACTGAAAATGAGGTTTAGATAGATTATCCTATGATTGGCTCTGCTTTGGCCGGCCTATGACGTCAATCTGTGACGTGTGATTCGAAGTTTGAATATGCCACCCGAGGATCACGTGACCAGCTGAGCCAATCAGGTGCAGGCGACCGCTCCACACAATCCTATTTACGTACAGTATTTGAATGCTGGTCCTTTTACTTTTTCATCTGTGACGTCACTGATTGACGTCATAGACCGGCCGGAGCGGAGTCTTTGAATGTAGACCCTCTGCATCATTTCTCTACTCGGTCACTAATCAGTGTCTTTGTCTTGCAAGATACTCTTGTAAGCATAAAGCCCATTAAAGATTGGTTTTCCTTTCTTAAATGGACAAGCGTAGCTACTGCAGAGTACAAGGAAGCGTATTGGTGCCGGGGCTTTTTTTAAAGAACTAGTCTTTAAAAAAAGTATTTTCATAAAAGACCAGGTCTTTAAAAAAAAAAAAAAAAAAAAAAAAAAAAAAAAAAAAACTTACGCAGGAAACACGATGATGGCGGGATGTGGGAGGAGTTTTTGCCCTGAATTATTTATTCTATGTTGTATATACAAGTTGCACTGCTCCTGATGTAGATTTGAATATCTATTTCTACATATCATCATATATTTATGTTATGTGACTATTAAAGTTTAGTCACATGACACGGATTGCCGTAAATAAAAGCAATAACCTGCTCAGCCAATCAGGTTTGGCCTCCAGGACTCGCAGCGCCACCGCAGCAGGGGCAACTACTCTTCTCCCACCCGCAGAGCGCCAGTTTCGTGAGGTATGGGGCTTTAAAGACAAAGTCTGTATAAAAAGACCTGTTTGTGCAAAAAATGAACAAAAAGGTTATATTGCAACCAGATTAAAATATATAAAATGAATAATTAACAGAAATGTTAAGTTTTTGTATTTTATTTATACTGATGACTTGGAAAATGTTTGCAGATATATAAAAAAACAGATGCTTAAAATTTTACTCTCGTCTTTCTCACTTAATAATGAGTTTTGTTTGAATTGATTTTCTAAACATTTTGTATTCTTCACGATGGTCTGATCTAAACTATTTCTCCAAATAAAAATTTAATCCTGCTGCAAACAGCAGCAATAAACTCTTTGGACATCCAAGTGATCAACAAATTTTAAAAAAAGCAAGGACAAAAGTCCACTCTGAACCATGACCTAATTTTCAGTAAGCAGCAGAAGATGAGTTTACATATACATGACATGGCGCACATTTAAAACAGATGATGTCACAAAAGTGTTAGAAGATATCCAGACTGGACTGTTCTAGTGTAAAATAATGAAAAGAAAAAATGTCAGGGGTTCAAAGTGTAGCTAGAACAATACTGAACTGGTTTAAAAAATAAAGCATTGAAGCATTATTTTTAATGGCAATGCCCTGGTCCTCTGGAAGCCTAGAGTCATGCTGTTGTTAGTAAATGAGCCAGATACAGGACCATATAGCGAGCATGTTTTATGTTCAAATACAATACACCTTGGTGACCTCCAAGACGAGATCACCATCCAAGGAGAGCCTTTCCTTTAGTGGAAAGAAAAGCTTATGCAATTGCTTCTACAATGTGCCTTATATCAGCTCTATTTTAGGTCAACTATATGGGTCCCATGCAGTTAGCCCACAACAAACCCATGTGGGACCCACCCATGCATGCTGGCTGGGGAGCGTCACACACGACACTGTGGCAAAACTTATTTGCAAGTTTCAGAAAACTGGAAATGTTGCACAACAACCACAAAGTGATCCACGTATTAATCTGTGTATTCAAAACAATGCTAATCATATAGAGAACATTATATAAATAAGAACGGTTGTCCAATATAAAAAAAATTTCTTTCTATGGAAACTTATGGCCCATCCTGTAGATATATGATGTAGATATGTAGAAATAGATATTCAAATCTACATAAGGAGCAGTGCAACTTGTATATACAACATATATGTAACAGAGAGAAAAGTGTGTATGTGAATTTTGCCCAAAATAATAATAATAATAGTGTGTATGCGTTTGTAATGAGATTGTTGTATCCATGTGTTTGGAGCCACCTAGTGGTGTGATGAGTGACTGCATGCAACGGGTCCTTCAGGCGCTCTCTCGGCTTCCCCCACCAGGATCCTGAGGAACTGCTGGTGGAGGGAGGTGCGAGAGAGGCAGCTCTTCGCTATTGTTTTTACTTAGGGTCATATTTTTCTACTTCAACGATTAACAAAATACTGTAAGATCATTTAACAAATATAATTTATAAAGTTTTCTTGTGGTTGGGCTGGAAAAATATGAGCCTATGAATTGGAACTGCGCCAGTTGGCTTTGTGCTTTTTTTTAAGACCTTGTCTTTTTTTAAAAAATACTTTTTTTAAAGACTAGTTCTTTAAAAAAAGCCCCGGCACCAATACTTTTATTTTCCGTCTCCCTTGGCAACACTTGTGAACGAACCCTGATTTTCGGTCTATGCTAAAACCTAAATCTACAAAGATTTAGCGACGGACGGAGAGAGAGGTAAGAGACGGGAACGATGATCTATCCTAGGATAATCTATCTAGACTGAAAATGAGGTCAGTCTAGATCTATCTAGACTGAAAATGAGGTTTAGAGAGATCATCCTAGGATAGATCATCATTCCCGTCTCTTACCTCTCTCTCCGTCCGTCGCTAAATCTTTGTAGATTTAGGTTTTAGCAAAGACCGAAAGTGAGGTTTCGTTCACAAGTGTTGCCACGTGAGACAAAAACAAAATGATTAGTGACCAAGTGGAGAAATGATGCAGAGGGTCTACATTCAAAGACTCCGCTCCGGCCGGTCTATGACGTCAGTCTGACGTCAATCAGTGACGTCACAGATGAAAAAGTAAAAGGACCTGCATTCAAATACTGTATGTAAATAGGATTGTGTGGAGCGGTCGCCTGCACCTGATTGGCTCAGCTGGTCACGTGATCCTCGGGTGGCATATTCAAACTCCGAATCACACGTCACAGACTGACGTTTTTTGAAAGACAAATTCTTTAAAAAAAAAAAACCTATGCAGGAAGCATAATTGATGATTGCGGGATGGAGGAGGAGTTTTTGCCCTGAATTATTTATTCTATGTTGTATATACAAGTTGCACTGCTCCTTATGTAGATTTGAATATCTATTTCTACATATCTACATCATATATCTATGTTATGTGACTATTAAAGTTTAGTCACATGACACGGATTGCCGTAAGTAAAAGCAATAACCTGCTCAGCCAATCAGGTTTGGCCTCCAGGACGCGCAGCGCCACCGCAGCAGGGGCAACTACTCTTCTCCCACCCGCAGAGCGCCAGTTTCGTGAGGTATGGGGCTTTAAAGACAAAGTCTTTTTTATAAAGACCTGTTTGTTAAATGATAATAGGGGGTGTGTGTCATGTGATCATGGTCACATGACATGTAGGAGGGGGAACAAATAACGGGTGGGGAAAAAGTTTCCATACACAGGAGAATGTAAAATGTATATTTTTTATATACCCAATGTACCCAACTGAAAATAGATCAATAGCTCCTACACCAAAGAAGATGCGTTTGACAAAAGAGCAAAGAATTGAAATTATACTGATGGCTGAATCGGGAAGCTGTCACGTGGTTGTACGAAACTTTAACAGAAAACATGGAACGAGCGTCACGACACTGTGGAAAAACTTATTTGTAAGTTTCCAAAAACTGGAAATGTTGCACAACAACCACGAAGTGATTAATCTGTGTATTCAAAACAATGCTAATCATATAGAGCACATTATATAAATAAGAACGGTTGTCCAATATAAAATTTTTCTTTTTTTCCTATGGAAACTTATGGCCCATCCTGTAGATATATGATGTAGATATGTAGAAATAGATATTCAAATCTACATAAGGAGCAGTGCAACTTGTATATACAACATATAGAATAAATAATTCAGTTCAAAAACCCCTCCTCCATCCCGCCAACATCGTACCTTACGCTTCCTGCGTAAGTTTTTTGTTTTGTTTTTTTAAGACCTAGTCTTTTTAAAAAATACTTTTTTTAAAGACTAGTTCTTTAAAAAAAGCCCCGGCACCAAAACTTTTATTTTCCGTCTCCCTTGGCAACACTTGTGAACGAACCCTGATTTTCAGTCTTTGCTAAAACCTCAATCTACAAAGATTTAGGGACGGACGGAGAGAAAAGTAAGAGACGGGAACGATGATCTATCCTAGGATAATCTATCTAGACTGAAAATGAGGTTTAGATAGATTATCCTATGATTGGCTCTGCTTTGGCCGGCCTATGACGTCAATCTGTGACGTGTGATTCGAAGTTTGAATATGCCACCCGAGGATCACGTGACCAGCTGAGCCAATCAGGTGCAGGCGACCGCTCCACACAATCCTATTTACGTACAGTATTTGAATGCTGGTCCTTTTACTTTTTCATCTGTGACGTCACTGATTGACGTCATAGACCGGCCGGAGCGGAGTCTTTGAATGTAGACCCTCTGCATCATTTCTCTACTCGGTCACTAATCAGTGTCTTTGTCTTGCAAGATACTCTTGTAAGCATAAAGCCCATTAAAGATTGGTTTTCCTTTCTTAAATGGACAAGCGTAGCTACTGCAGAGTACAAGGAAGCGTATTGGTGCCGGGGCTTTTTTTAAAGAACTAGTCTTTAAAAAAAGTATTTTCATAAAAGACCAGGTCTTTAAAAAAAAAAAAAAAAAAAAAAAAAAAAAAAAAAAAACTTACGCAGGAAACACGATGATGGCGGGATGTGGGAGGAGTTTTTGCCCTGAATTATTTATTCTATGTTGTATATACAAGTTGCACTGCTCCTGATGTAGATTTGAATATCTATTTCTACATATCATCATATATTTATGTTATGTGACTATTAAAGTTTAGTCACATGACACGGATTGCCGTAAATAAAAGCAATAACCTGCTCAGCCAATCAGGTTTGGCCTCCAGGACTCGCAGCGCCACCGCAGCAGGGGCAACTACTCTTCTCCCACCCGCAGAGCGCCAGTTTCGTGAGGTATGGGGCTTTAAAGACAAAGTCTGTATAAAAAGACCTGTTTGTGCAAAAAATGAACAAAAAGGTTATATTGCAACCAGATTAAAATATATAAAATGAATAATTAACAGAAATGTTAAGTTTTTGTATTTTATTTATACTGATGACTTGGAAAATGTTTGCAGATATATAAAAAAACAGATGCTTAAAATTTTACTCTCGTCTTTCTCACTTAATAATGAGTTTTGTTTGAATTGATTTTCTAAACATTTTGTATTCTTCACGATGGTCTGATCTAAACTATTTCTCCAAATAAAAATTTAATCCTGCTGCAAACAGCAGCAATAAACTCTTTGGACATCCAAGTGATCAACAAATTTTAAAAAAAGCAAGGACAAAAGTCCACTCTGAACCATGACCTAATTTTCAGTAAGCAGCAGAAGATGAGTTTACATATACATGACATGGCGCACATTTAAAACAGATGATGTCACAAAAGTGTTAGAAGATATCCAGACTGGACTGTTCTAGTGTAAAATAATGAAAAGAAAAAATGTCAGGGGTTCAAAGTGTAGCTAGAACAATACTGAACTGGTTTAAAAAATAAAGCATTGAAGCATTATTTTTAATGGCAATGCCCTGGTCCTCTGGAAGCCTAGAGTCATGCTGTTGTTAGTAAATGAGCCAGATACAGGACCATATAGCGAGCATGTTTTATGTTCAAATACAATACACCTTGGTGACCTCCAAGACGAGATCACCATCCAAGGAGAGCCTTTCCTTTAGTGGAAAGAAAAGCTTATGCAATTGCTTCTACAATGTGCCTTATATCAGCTCTATTTTAGGTCAACTATATGGGTCCCATGCAGTTAGCCCACAACAAACCCATGTGGGACCCACCCATGCATGCTGGCTGGGGAGCGTCACACACGACACTGTGGCAAAACTTATTTGCAAGTTTCAGAAAACTGGAAATGTTGCACAACAACCACAAAGTGATCCACGTATTAATCTGTGTATTCAAAACAATGCTAATCATATAGAGAACATTATATAAATAAGAACGGTTGTCCAATATAAAAAAAATTTCTTTCTATGGAAACTTATGGCCCATCCTGTAGATATATGATGTAGATATGTAGAAATAGATATTCAAATCTACATAAGGAGCAGTGCAACTTGTATATACAACATATATGTAACAGAGAGAAAAGTGTGTATGTGAATTTTGCCCAAAATAATAATAATAATAGTGTGTATGCGTTTGTAATGAGATTGTTGTATCCATGTGTTTGGAGCCACCTAGTGGTGTGATGAGTGACTGCATGCAACGGGTCCTTCAGGCGCTCTCTCGGCTTCCCCCACCAGGATCCTGAGGAACTGCTGGTGGAGGGAGGTGCGAGAGAGGCAGCTCTTCGCTATTGTTTTTACTTAGGGTCATATTTTTCTACTTCAACGATTAACAAAATACTGTAAGATCATTTAACAAATATAATTTATAAAGTTTTCTTGTGGTTGGGCTGGAAAAATATGAGCCTATGAATTGGAACTGCGCCAGTTGGCTTTGTGCTTTTTTTTAAGACCTTGTCTTTTTTAAAAAAATACTTTTTTTAAAGACTAGTTCTTTAAAAAAAGCCCCGGCACCAATACTTTTATTTTCCGTCTCCCTTGGCAACACTTGTGAACGAACCCTGATTTTCGGTCTATGCTAAAACCTAAATCTACAAAGATTTAGCGACGGACGGAGAGAGAGGTAAGAGACGGGAACGATGATCTATCCTAGGATAATCTATCTAGACTGAAAATGAGGTCAGTCTAGATCTATCTAGACTGAAAATGAGGTTTAGAGAGATCATCCTAGGATAGATCATCATTCCCGTCTCTTACCTCTCTCTCCGTCCGTCGCTAAATCTTTGTAGATTTAGGTTTTAGCAAAGACCGAAAGTGAGGTTTCGTTCACAAGTGTTGCCACGTGAGACAAAAACAAAATGATTAGTGACCAAGTGGAGAAATGATGCAGAGGGTCTACATTCAAAGACTCCGCTCCGGCCGGTCTATGACGTCAGTCTGACGTCAATCAGTGACGTCACAGATGAAAAAGTAAAAGGACCTGCATTCAAATACTGTATGTAAATAGGATTGTGTGGAGCGGTCGCCTGCACCTGATTGGCTCAGCTGGTCACGTGATCCTCGGGTGGCATATTCAAACTCCGAATCACACGTCACAGACTGACGTTTTTTGAAAGACAAATTCTTTAAAAAAAAAAAACCTATGCAGGAAGCATAATTGATGATTGCGGGATGGAGGAGGAGTTTTTGCCCTGAATTATTTATTCTATGTTGTATATACAAGTTGCACTGCTCCTTATGTAGATTTGAATATCTATTTCTACATATCTACATCATATATCTATGTTATGTGACTATTAAAGTTTAGTCACATGACACGGATTGCCGTAAGTAAAAGCAATAACCTGCTCAGCCAATCAGGTTTGGCCTCCAGGACGCGCAGCGCCACCGCAGCAGGGGCAACTACTCTTCTCCCACCCGCAGAGCGCCAGTTTCGTGAGGTATGGGGCTTTAAAGACAAAGTTTTTATAAAAAAGACCTGTTTGTTAAATGATAATAGGGGGTGTGTGTCATGTGATCATGGTCACATGACATGTGGGAGGGGGAACAAATAACGGGTGGGAAAAACGTTTCATCACACACGACACTGTGGTAAAACTTATTTGCAAGTTTTGTCATGATGGGTTCAAGTTTTCTAGCCCACATGCAGAACACAAGACAGGGGAGTAGAAATCAGTTTATGTGATTTATTAAGATCACACAATTATCAGAATGTGTCAAGGTGGTCTGGTCCAGGGAATCAACGGTAACTGGCAGCAGTGGTTCACTGCCAGGGGGAAGAGCAGACTGGTGAGTTCAGGGGTCGTGGGAAGATGGGAAGATGGAAAGATCTCAGAGAAAACACAGGTTGTTCTTACTTGTGGTGGTTGGCTCTGAATCTTGGAAGGTAACTGAGTATGTCCAGGGTCTCGGTCTCTTAGTGGGCCCAGGAACAACGGAGGAGTGTGGCGGAGAACGGACAGGTAGGCTCGGGTGC
Source organism: Xiphophorus couchianus (assembly GCF_001444195.1). Lineage (NCBI taxonomy): Eukaryota > Metazoa > Chordata > Actinopteri > Cyprinodontiformes > Poeciliidae > Xiphophorus > Xiphophorus couchianus. The sequence continues at coordinate 12,087,368 of NC_040244.1, read as the reverse complement.
AACGGAGACACAGAGGAGTGATTCGGCCGCCAGCCGTGGGATCCAGGAGATACTTGCAAACAACGGAGAGGTGAGTCTGGGAACTCGGGCAACCAGTGGGTTCTTTCCACGGCGTCACGAGGGAGGTTCTGAAACCAGGAAAACAGCCAGGATCTAGTCAGCGGGTCCAGAGTGTCAAAAGGGATCACCCTCAGGGCTGCGTCCTGAGCCCTCTGCTGTTCACTCTGATGACACACGACTGCGCCCCCAGGTTCACCACCAATCACATCGTGAAGTTCGTGGACGACACAACGGTGGTGGGCCTCATCAGAGACGACAACGACCTGGACTACAGAGAGGAGGTGGAGCAGCTGGTGGACTGGTGCAGAGACAACAGCCTGATCCTGAACGTTGACAAGACAAAGGAGATGATCGTCGACTTCAGGAAGAACCGGCCCAGCCACGCTCCACTGCTCATCAACAGCTCGGCTGTGGAGGTGGTCAGCAGCACCAAATTCCTGGGGGTGCACATCACTAACGACCTCACCTGGACTGTGAACACCACGTCTCTGGTCAAGAGGGCACAGAAACGTTTGTATTTCCTGCGGAGGATGAGAAGAGCACACCTGCCCCCGCCCATCCTCAAGACGTTCTACAGAAGCACCATAGAGAGCATTCTGACTAGCTGCCTCTCTGCGTGGTGTGGAGGCTGCAGCGCCTCCGACTGGAAGAACGTGAGGAGAGTGGTGCGGACAGCAGAGAGGATCGTCGGGGCCCCCCTTCCCTCCATTCAGGACATTTCATCCCAGCGCTGCGTGTCCCGAGGCCGAAACATCATCAGTGACCCCTCACACCCCCACCATGGACTGTTCTCCCTGCTGCCCTCTGGAAAGAGGTTCCGCAGCATCCGGTGCAGGTCCACCAGGTTCCGAAACCGCGTTTTCCCACTTGCCATCAGACTGCTGAACTCTTAACTGGACTGCACTCAAAAACTGGTCTCCACTTCATACCTTGCACATGTACAGAGCTAAATAACTTCTATTTTACTGTCATTCCTGCACTTTATATTTTATATTCATATTTTACACTGTATTTTATACTCACAACATTGGAACCTCAAAACACTGTCCTGAGCCGTATGCAACGAAATTTTGTTCTGTATACACCCTGTGCACGCAAAATGACAATAAAGTCAGTCTAAGTCTAAGTCTGAAGACCACAGAGAAACACAAAGAGAATCACAGGAAGGCTCAAGGCAACGAGGAACACAGAGACAGGGCTCAAGGGGCTCAGAGGAACCGTGACTGGCAAAGACTCAGGCGACGCTGGACTGGCGGTCAACTCCTAAAGTATGCTCCGCTGATGAGGGTAATCGATGACAGCTGAGGATGATGATGACACCACCGCACTCCAACCGGAACCTGTCGCCATCTGGTGGTAAGAGGTGGAAAAGGCGCACAGGAAAAAACCCCACCAAGAAAACCAGAGAACCCCGGAACATAACAAGTTTCAGAAAACTGGAAATGCTGCACAACAACCACAAAGTGATCCACGTATTAATCAGTGTATTCAAAACAATGCTAATCATATAGAGCACATTATATATATAAGAACGGTTGTCCAATATAAAATGTTTCTTTTTTTTCTATGGAAACTTATGGCCCATCTTGTAGATATATGATGTAGATATGTAGAAATAGATATTCAAATCTACATAAGGAGCAGTGCAACTTGTATATACAACATATAGAATAAATAATTCAGTTCAAAAACTCCTCCTCCATCCCGCCAACATCGTACCTTACGCTTCCTGCGTAAGTTTTCTTTTTAAGACTTTGTATTTTTGTAGAAAGTATTTTTCTTTAAAAAAAAACCTTTTTTTAAAGACTAGTTCTTTAAAAAAAAGCCCCAGCACCCATACTTTTATTTTCCGTCTCCCTTGGCAACACTTGTGAACGAACCCTGATTTTCAGTCCATCAGCATAGACTGAAAATGAGGTTTAGAGAGATCATCCTAGGATAGACAATCATTCCCGTCTCTTACCTCTCTCTCCGTCCCTAAATCTTTGTAGATTTAGGTTTTAGCAAAGACCGAAAGTGAGGTTTCGTTCGCAAGTGTTGCCACGTGAGACAAAAACAAAATGATTAGTGACCAAGTGGAGAAATGATGCAGAGGGTCTACATTCAAAGACTCCGCTCCGGCCGGTCTATGACGTCAGTCTGACGTCAGTCTGTGACGTCACAGATGAAAAAGTAAAAGGACCTGCATTCAAATACTGTATGTAAATAGGATTGTGTGGAGCGGTCGCCTGCACCTGATTGGCTCAGCTGGTCACGTGATCCTCGGGTGGCATATTCTAACTCCGAATCACACGTCACAGACTGACGTTTTTTGAAAGACAAATTCTTAAAAAAAAAAAAAAAACTACGCACGAAGCGTAAGGTACGATGTTGGCGGGATGGAGGAGGAGTTTTTGCCCTGAATTATTTATTCTATGTTGTATATACAAGTTGCACTGCTCCTTATGTAGATTTGAATATCTATTTCTACATATTTGTAAGTTTCCAAAAACTGGAAATGTTGCACAACAACCACGAAGTGATTAATCTGTGTATTCAAAACAATGCTAATCATATAGAGCACATTATATAAATAAGAACGGTTGTCCAATATAAAAAAATTTTCTTTCTATGGAAACTTATGGCCCATCCTGTAGATATATGATGTAGATATGTAGAAACAGATATTCAAATCTACATAAGGAGCAGTGCAACTTGTATATACAACATATATGTAACAGAGAGAAAAGTGTGTATGTGAATTTTGCCCAAAATAATAATAATAATAGTGTGTTTGTGTTTGTAATGAGATTGTTGTATCCATGTGTTTGGAGCCACCTAGTGGTGTGATGAGTGACTGCATGCAACGGGTCCTTCAGGCGCTCTCTCGGCTTCCCCCACCAGGATCCTGAGGAACTGCTGGTGGAGGGAGGTGCGAGAGAGGCAGCTCTTCGCTATTGTTTTTACTTAGGGTCATATTTTTCTACTTCAACGATTAACAAAATACTGTAAGATCATTTAACAAATATAATTTATAAAGTTTTCTTGTGGTTGGGCTGGAAAAATATGAGCCTATGAATTGGAACTGCGCCAGTTGGCTTTGTGCTTTTTTTTAAGACCTTGTCTTTTTTAAAAAAATACTTTTTTTAAAGACTAGTTCTTTAAAAAAAGCCCCGGCACCAATACTTTTATTTTCCGTCTCCCTTGGCAACACTTGTGAACGAACCCTGATTTTCAGTCTATGCTAAAACCTAAATCTACAAAGATTTAGCGACGGACGGAGAGAGAGGTAAGAGACGGGAACGATGATCTATCCTAGGATAATCTATCTAGACTGAAAATGAGGTCAGTCTAGATCTATCTAGACTGAAAATGAGGTTTAGAGAGATCATCCTAGGATAGATCATCATTCCCGTCTCTTACCTCTCTCTCCGTCCGTCGCTAAATCTTTGTAGATTTAGGTTTTAGCAAAGACCGAAAGTGAGGTTTCGTTCACAAGTGTTGCCACGTGAGACAAAAACAAAATGATTAGTGACCAAGTGGAGAAATGATGCAGAGGGTCTACATTCAAAGACTCCGCTCCGGCCGGTCTATGACGTCAGTCTGACGTCAATCAGTGACGTCACAGATGAAAAAGTAAAAGGACCTGCATTCAAATACTGTATGTAAATAGGATTGTGTGGAGCGGTCGCCTGCACCTGATTGGCTCAGCTGGTCATGTGATCCTCGGGTGGCATATTCTAACTCCGAATCACACGTCACAGACTGACGTTTTTTGAAAGACAAATTCTTTAAAAAAAAAAAAACTACGCAGGAAGCGTAAGGTACGATGTTGGCGGGATGGAGGAGATTTTGCCCTGAATTATTTATTCTATGTTGTATATACAAGTTGCACTGCTCGATATGTAGATTTGAATATCTATTTCTACATATCTACATCATATATTTATGTTATGTGACTATTAAAGTTTAGTCACATGACACGGATTGCCGTAAGTAAAAGCAATAACCTGCTCAGCCAATCAGGTTTGGCCTCCAGGACGCGCAGCGCCACCGCAGCAGGGGCAACTACTCTTCTCCCACCCGCAGAGCGCCAGTTTCGTGAGGTATGGGGCTTTAAAGACAAAGTTTTTATAAAAAAGACCTGTTTGTTAAATGATAATAGGGGGTCTGTGTCATGTGATTATGATCCGAGGATCACGTGACCAGCTGAGCCAATCAGGTGCAGGCGACCGCTCCACACTGTCCTCTTTACCTCCAGTATTTGAATGCAGGTCCTTTTACTTTTTCGTCTAAGCTTTTTATCAACAAGTGATGAACTCTCTTTCATGCAGAGAGAGAAAGTTTATATTTGGTGGGTTTTTAGAAACTTTCGTTTCTAATGAACATTTCACACTGGAACTGTAAGACATTTTAAATATCCCAAACAAATAAATAAAACAACAAATAAATACATTTAGAAGTCTTGGTAAACAAAATTGTGCTTCAACAAAGGGCTGAGACCAAAGCACCAAATTAAAACTTTTATAATCCACGTTTTGGAAGAAAGAGAGAAAAACAGATAAAACATAAAACATGCCAATGGAACTTAGTGAGTTTGTTTAAAATTATCATGCGATTAATTGATTTAATGATTAATGTGAAAGGCCTACAACAGTATTTCAACGTACCTACGTAAATTCGTACATACTAACACCTGATTGGCTCAGCTGGTCATTGGTCACCTGACCGTCCTGTGGCCAACTGAAATCCCGACTCACAGATTTCATGCATAGGATTAATAAACCTAAAACCAGTTTATTATCTAGACGTTCAGGTTAATGACTAGTGAGATCTAGTCTTTAACAAAACACCTTTTTCTTCGCAAAGAAACAGCCTAACATTCTGCACTGTTCTTTAGTTTTACATTATTTAAGTGACTCCAGGGAGATTTGGGAACTACAAAATACTCTTCAAATAAATAAAGTGAATGCTGTACACAATTTTATTCATAAATATAAAAATAATTCTATATTATATAAGTACTGCAATGCCCATTGTAAAAAAAAAAAAACCCACTAAGCATAATATTTTGCATTGCAGATTGTCATCTGAATTAAGGTGCTGATGAAACAAGTTTGCTCCCTTATAGCTGGTTTAAAAAAAAAAATATATATATATAATGGTCTTTACTGTTTTCTTTAGAGGCTGGTTCTAGACCTAATTTACCACAGGGGCCCGTGCAGACTGGTTTATGGAAACACTTAAAAAAGAATTAAACAAAAACAGATTAATATTCCATCATTTAATAATGTGAGCCAAAGAGCCACGTGTGTCTCCAGAGATTCAGGTTGCAGATCTCTGATCTAGTAGATGGAAAGTGTGGTCCCATCTCCATACAGCAGTTAAAAGAGCAGTACCATAATTTTTAATTCCTTAAATTAATTTTCATTAAAAATAATTGTAATGTATTTTTAATAATACCTTAAAAAGAAAATTGGGAAGAAAAAATATCTACCACTGAATATTTTTTAAAAACAGACATTTATTTAGTATAATTTCTTTAGAGCCCCTCTTAGCCCCCGTCTAGAACCGGCCCTGGCCTGCAGGTCTGGTGTGTTTTTGCTTAGCATGTTTTTTCTTCATTGATAGGAAGTCAGATTATCCAAACTGGTAAACCACATTAACAAAATATTAGTGAAATAATACATTAAATCACCACTGGACAATTATTCATAAAATATATCGACATTTTTGAATAAAACACACAGAAAGTAATGTAATGTAGGAAATATTTATGTATTTACTGTTAATCTATTCGTATGATTTGTTCTTTAAATGGCCACTTATTTTGGCTAATGCTATTATTTATTAAATATCATCAAAACTCAACATCCTAAGCAAAGAATCAAACCACAATAGTCAACTAAAATCACAATAAGAAACTTAATCAATCATAACTAAATGTTCTGTACCATGTCAGCCTCAAGAGATGATTGGAGATGAAGAGACGTTGATTTCTGGTTCTCTAGGTTCTGACGGGTCTGCGGTTCCTCTCCTGATCCATTCAGCAGCGGACGGACACTTTTTTTTTTTTTGTCTTTCTATGTCCACCGTATCCATCCTCTCTGAAATTGTTCCGCTTATAATGCGCGTCTTTTCACTCACGTCTGTATTTTAAAAGCGTTTTTTCTTCTAAGGACACTGAATCGGGTCGAGGACGTTTTAAAAAGACGCGGGCTGATAGCAGCTCACCGCGGTTGCCTAGTGTCCGTCTCTAGGCAACGGTGACGTTCAGCGTCGGTCCGCAGCGTTCTGGGGTCCTTTTAGCTCCCGCCACGAGAATTTAGCTGACCTTAATATTTCCTGTGTTTTATTTTGGTCGTTATTGTTAAATGTAGTGTTGATGTGTGTATGATAGGCGTTTCTATCGGACAGTTATGTGTCGGTTCAATACGGGACGCACATTTAACGGCCAAATATGGGACGACTCCGTGTTTTACGGGATGGGTGGCAACCTGATTCAGCGGTGCTGAGATACAGTTTTAGGGGTGCTAAAGTTTTAGGGGGGCTTTAGGACCCCCTAAAACCCCCTAAAACGGGCCTAGATACGCCACTGGTGAAGAGTTGGTGGACGAAACTCAAAGCAATACATTTAAAAGGTTAAGCTACCAAATACTGAGGATATACGCAAACTTCAGATTTTGACAAACAAACTCTCTGATTTTCGTGGCATTTAGCAAAAAGATATAATGTTGGTGAAAAATCTAACTGAATAAAGTTTCAAGTTTTTGCATTTTCCTGGCTTGAGTAGTACAATTCACCTATAGTTGCAATAACATGGATGAATTAATAGAGGCCAATTGACACACTTAGTTTCTGACAGTGAAATATTAACTTACAGTTTTTGCAAACTGATGCAATAAAAAAAAACGTTCTGAAATTTGATTAGACTCAGTTCTGTCTGCAGAGTGATTAGTTGTAGAATAATGCTGCCAGTTAATCACTGCAGCTCCACCAGGACCGTTTTGAGTCACGATGATTAAAAGCTGTTTGGAGTGTTTGGTTTCGGCAGAACATCATCTTTCACTGAACCAAATGTAAGGTGAAACCTAATACGTGGCTCAAGTTCAGGAAAAGTAAAACTACAATAAAATACTTTTAAGTTGATAGCTATAACATGACAATATGGGGAAAAAAGGTTTGAGTATTAGTAGTGCTGTGAGGTCCTGCAAGTCTATAAATGATATATACAGGCAAATATATATAAGTAAATAAATAATTTCGACATTTTTTACATTTACGACTATTTTTAACAAGTAATGAACGCTGCGTTCATCTTTTGTTTAGTTTTTTCTACATTTATCCAGGTGCTGTTTCTAAAGCAGAACATGTCATATTTCTGCCACTAGAGGGAGACATACACCTCTATTCTATAATGTGCAAGAAAACCGGTCCGCACTTTTTATTAACAATGCCCTCGAAGTCCATTAAGATCTTTTCATTAAGATGTTAAGAACAGTATTTCACACTCTTACATTAACAAGTCCTTTTATTTCCAGTCTCTCGTCCTCATTATTATGCAAACAAATGCTCATTTCGGTTTTGTAGCAGAGTATTTCTCTCAAATTAAAGTGCGTCGCATCACATCGAGCTGCAGTCAAGGCTCAAAGTCTTGGCTCGGTTTTAATTAGATTTGGAGCAACGTGGATCCTGTTTAACCGAATCTGCGTTGGACCTGCCTTGAGATGAAATTTGTTATGAATAAATTAACTGTTTAGAAGTGAGGCGCAGCCGGCTGCTACACGTGTCTACATTGTGTCTGGTCTAAGCCCACTGGCATCAGGCTGCAACTGAACAATAATCAGGATCTAATCTGCAAATGACAAACAAGTCATTTGTAAATGTTGTTATCTCAGGGAAGGTTTGAATCATCTCTGAAGTATTGCTAAAAAGGCCACTCAGTCCATTAGTGTGACTGAATAGCTCCTAATACCTCAGAGAGATGAATTACACTGAGATGACTGTGTAACCAAAATAATGACTTTGTGTGGTTTAGTTACAGCAATAAAACAAAGGTCACTGACATCCCCATCCAGGACGAATCATGGACATTAGGTAGTATTCACTGATGGAAGATAATTAAGTGAGATAACCCTAGGATGGCGGCTGATTGTTGTGGAGGGACTTCCAGAGGTATTTTGTATGTGCGTGAGCACATGAGCTTTGACTTGGCAGCAGACACGGGACAGGTGGATGCTCAGCCAGCCAAAGACCCGTTACTTGCTCAGGGGGCAGCAAACGTGTATGTGTGTGTGCGTGCAGGCGGTAATTACTTTTCTCTCCTTGTGTGCATGTTTGTGTGTACGTGGAGACGGGGGTGATTAGAAATGGGTGGCGGGTGGAGGTGCTTGTCAGAAGTTATCTCCCCATCTCATCTCATCATAGGCTGTCTGGCGGATTCCCTCGATGGCTCAACAGCCCGATGCTGCGGTGCTGCTGTCAATCGGGCCGTCAACGCCTGCAGAAATCGATGCCAATCTCCCTCGGTTTCTATTTTTAACTGAGGCTCAGCACCCGGGCCTTTGATAAGGATGCTATATTCTTTAGGCACCCCCCCACCCCCCTCCTCTCTTTGCTGTGGATGAGCACCCCCCCCCCTTTCCACCCCAATCACCTTCCCAACCTCTTTCTGAGGCCTGATAAGAGGCAAACACGATGGAGCTTAAAGCTCACACCCGCCCTGACAACATGAAAAGGGCTTTTATGCTGGAGAAAATGGTTATTTTCAGCAGCGCAACAAATACTAGTCTGACAGGTTAAAAATGGGAAACACAAGCCTGATTTTAAATGGAACCTTTGATACATTCAAATGACAAAATCATAGCTTTTGGATTTAATGCCTTTCATTTTGGGGTATCAGAGTAAAGGTCAGTCACAATATAAAAGGAAATGAAATCCCTGAACAATGGTACTCATGTGGAAATGACTAATAAGATTACTCCTGACCCAATTAGTTGACCTGGATTTTAATTAGAGGTTTCTAAGCAAAGGTGGCTCATCGCTACCCTTTGCATTTAGTGAATATTAGCATTTGCTAACTTCTTTCTTCCAAATTACAGTTGTGCGAGATTCTGTGTTGGTTTATTAGACAGCAGAAGAAAACACATTTAATGTTAGCGATTGTACTGTGATAAAAATGTGAAAAAGATCAACGGCTATCGATACTTTTGGGACGCACTTCAATTATAGGGTGATAACAAGGCTAGTTTATTATTGCTACGGTGTCTGCAGAACCAACGACATTCAAATGAAAATAAACTTTCAGTGCCCTCAAAGACAGTTTCTGTCCACAAATCGATTTAGTTTCAGTAAATCAATGTCAAACATCAGGAAAACGAAAACAAAGAAAGCAAAAAGCTATGCCGCTCCCTGTAACACCGGCATTAATATCTGTGGTGTTGTCTTCTCATTAGAGCAAGATAATACTCCTGGAATCTACAGACCATTTCAACTTGGTTTGGGAGCTTTCAGCTTTCTTCAACTTTCGTACAACCTCCCTCCCCCTTGATGTTTAGCTTCCTCCCTTATTGTCAGTGTTTAAATCTCACCTTAAACAAATATCCGCTCACTGGCTTTTTCGGAGATTAGGCTTTCTGTTTAATTGTGTGGGTTCTTTGTTGCTTTCAATCAATATTTCCTAGCAGCCTCTTTTATTGACTTAGTGGATTACCAGGCTGAACTTTTTTATAGGTTCGTTTAAAAATAATAAAACTGAGGACTCATGTCTTTCAGTTCGTCTTATTAATCTGTGTGTGCTTTGGCCAGTGTTTGTGATTTAAATGTACTACAGAGATAAAGATGATTTAAAAAGACGCCATCTGTTAAAGGCTGGTGATATGGGACATAAAAGCGGGCAAATAAAAGTTGCCAACAAAACACTGACTTAACGGAAAGCAGGAAACCAAAGACAAAAACAAGTGAATGATTTGGACCAAATAGGAGGATAGTTGACAGGAGGATCTGACAGGCAGCAGGAGAAAAATAGGGGTATATATACAGAGGAGGGGGATTGCTGGATAGAAGACAGGCAAGGTGATTTACTAATGAGAAACAGCTGTACAGGAAGCAGACATTGAGGGAATCACATGGGAGGGGATTGCAGAACATCTGCAAAATCACTGAATTTATTCATTTTCATAATGATCAGAGTGGGAGTCGGGCGCTGTTGACGGGTATGACCCGGGTAATGAGCAGTTTGAAACGGTGGTCGACCAAAACGCCTGCCTGGGCACCGGTTGCCTCATCAGGAGACAAATGGTGCGTAACGACATTAAACATAAATTCAAAACGTACAGGTTAACCTTCTTATGGCTCTCAGTTCAGTGAATGCAATGCCACTGAACGGAAACGCCTCTTGTTCGTCACGCTGTGCTCGTCTTGTGCACACAATGGCCACCCTTATCGTCCATGCAGACGTCAATGATTAGAAATTCAAATTCAAGGGATATATGGTTCAACATTTAACATATCTGTGTTGTGAATATTCACCCATCTCAACAGAGTTTGTAGGAGGAGAACATTTTCCGTTTATTCATCCTCCAGTCCACCACAGCCCGCAGGATGACACATTACTTTTTTCTCCTCAATTGCGCCGATTCCAATTTTCCGTCGCGTATTTGCATTTCTATTCAATGTAAAGCGGGTGGTCATGTGGACAGCGTAAACTTGAAAAGAAAATTTGGATGGACTTGGATTTGAAGTTCATGAGTTGGTGCTAAATTAACAGGCAGTTTCAGTGTTTATTAAAGGGTCTGGCTCACATTTGATGATCTTACTTCTGATCATGTCTAAAACAAGGTTTTCTTAACTATCTTCTGAACCATCTTACTTCGGCTAGAGCGCAGCGTCAAGATCCTTCTTGTGGTTTTTATTCAGCAGATAAACAACAGAAAAACTACATAATTAAAGTTGTTTGAGATGTTTTTGGACAGGATTCCTCAGATTTTGGGGCAGGCGCCGTGAGCAACAACTGCGTAGGCAGAGCATTATAAAACCAAGGGGCCGCTGATTTAACCTTTATGACGCTGAGCGTTGAGGAAGAGCAGTGTGTTTTGGCATCGCATCCCTGAGTGGACGTTTAAGATATTAAAACGTACATTTAAAAACTTCATTTGTCATCTCTAATTGTATTTTTTTTGTTGTTGTAAATCTCGTCACGCTTCATTTTGCGCTGGTGTACTTTTTGGCCCCAAAAAAACTTGCTGGCAGATCTAGATTTCAACATTTTCCTTCTAATTGGATGTTTTTGTGAAGGCAGGATTAATCAGCCGCAGGGTATTTAATGTTGTTTGGGCAGCTGAGAGGTAATACAGCCAAGCCATTAACATATCATTAAATAGTCCTAAACACTGTAATTGCAGCCAGAGCGCTGACTCTACACTCTCATTAAGTGGACTCAAACAGTGGTCGTCTCATCGTGATGGGCTCCAGCGAGACGGGGTGTGTGTGTGGGGGTGTGTGTGAGGGGATCTGTGGAACTCAGCACGTCGTTGTCACAATGAGATCTCGGCAGGTCACGCTGTGAGAAGATCATTTCCAAAATGTCATGTAGACCTTTGAAAGGCACAACTTTTTGTAAATTAGAGGCTGCAAAACAAGAACTCCAGCTGATTCTGCCCTTCCTTTTTCCCCCCCTCTTTGAATCGGACTCCTCCAGCAGACATGCATCGTGTCCAATTAAATAATCTATGAAGAGATATTCTACCAACTAAGCTCAAAGAAGCTCGAGAGAGTATAAACAAAGTGTTAACTACGCATTGATTACACAGTTAGTGGAGTCCAGATGAGCCCGACTGCAGATATGACTTGAAAACACTTGTTGCACCAAAAATAAACCCTAAAAACTTATCTTGCAAAAATATCCAACCTGAAAGCAGATCTTGTGGCTTTCTTTTTCACCAGTTTACAACAAGGGTTAGTTTAGCTTAGTGCACAAATACTGACACTGCTCGATTTTGTTGAAGTTTTGGGAAGGAGAAAGAAAACTAATGATTGAAACTAAAATTGTTCAAAACAAAACTCAGCCAATGATTACAGACTTATTAACCACTACCTGATTCAGCTCCACCAGATTTACTACAACCCTCTTGGTTGCTTCCTTTTCCAGCCTGTAAGATTACGTAGGCGGCCATGTTTTTGGTAGATTTTCAGCCGGTGGACTGAATAATCAACAACAATGCTCTGGATGTCGTTTTATAATTTCTCTCTGCTTTCCGTTTTGCTCCCTGACCCATCTGGTGGGCAGTTTGTTGTTTCTGATGGGATCAAAAATGCTTTCAAGTGGACACCATTAAGCAAATAATGTCTAAATGCAGTTATTTGAATTGAATATTGCTACACGTAACGCCATCAGCGCGTTACAAAATAAAGACGCCATGCTTGCAGCGCCCTGTAACCGCGCACAGATGACTTGCGGCAGTCAAGCTGAAAGGTGGAGTTAACTCTAAAGCCGAGGATGACTTGCAGAGCCTTCATGAGACTCTTTCACTTTCTTCTCTCAGAGATTTTGGGCAGCAAAGCTCGCCGACATACACCAGCTGCCTGTTGTCTTGGGAATCGCCCCACACGTCTTCTTTTTTTTTTTTTTCCACTGATGAAATCAGAGGAAATCCACAGGCTGCCCTTACACTTTTTTTGCGTCTTCTCCGCTCACAAATTTCCAGCGACATGCCTCTCCTCTCCTCTGTAAACACTGGCACCGCTCCTCATTCCAATTAGAGGAAGTGCAAAGAGATTTGTTGGCACGCAAGCGGTAATGAGATAATGCCTGAAATTTGGGAGAGTGCACAAAAGGGAATATGTAATTAAAAGACAAAGTCTGTCAAATATTGACACAGATGTGTCCTGTGATGTGGAACTGATGTGAAGGATGAGTCTACATAATTAGGCAGCTTTTCAGAATTTCGCAGATTTCCTTACAAATATGAAACTCCCCAAGTTCAGATCAAGAAAAAATGGTTAAATAAACTTTAAAAATAAACTTCTTTAATTTGATTCTCTTGACATATACATCTAATGTGATTTGATGTGAAAGCTTTCTAGTCAAATTCTGCAAATAAAAGTTTAGCTTTAATGATTAATACATGGAATGGTATTTTAATATCAAGCTACTCTGCAACTTTAATACAAGCGTGAGAGGAAGAGCTTCACTCAGTTTATTCTCTGAACTCTACTAAAGATAAAAATGAGGCTTTTTGTGCAGTAAATACGAGACTGGAAACACAAAAACAAAATTTACACAATAAAGTCCCTTTTCAAATGCATCCCTAGCCATTTAACTTTTCTTTTTTAGTTACAAATGAAGGTCTTAAACATGTGTTTGTATTCAGCCTCCCTTAGTCTGATATCTCTGCATAAACATCCAGTAAAACTCAGCTATCAGGCAAGAAGAGTTTTAATCAGGGAAGAGATTTAAAGTAGCTCTGGGTGAGCTGCAGAGATCGACAGCTCAGGGTGGAGATCCTGATGAGAGGACGACTATTAAACCAGAATAATAGCTCCACAAAGCTGCGATAATTGGCTTTCCTTGTCAAAATCGTTTGCAAATGAATCTTTAGATCTTTCTTATGAGCGTATTCTTCTCACCAAATCAGTCTAGAACAAATATCAAGCGGAGCCTGAAATTTTAATGAAAAGTCATGTAGGGTGACTACTGCTGAGACAGATTTCTGATTATCTTCCATTTCAAAGTTATTGGCTCTTCCACAGATGTCTCTTCTCCCTCCTCTCTTTTTTCCATTTCAGTGTGATCACTCCTTTAACTGGCTGTCCTTCGATCATTGGACCGATGTCTGTTGGGCCTTTCTGATACAATTCAGCAGCAATGACATATTGAGTCTTATTGTACAGTGACATCAAGATTGTATCATATGGAGGCTGCACGGTGCGTCATGTTCAGGCTCTATACTATTGTTCAACTCAGTATACACCAGGCTTCAGTTAAAATCTTCACAATCCTGGCTTTAACAGGCGAGTGGCAAGAAGAAAGCATTGTTAAAAATCATAAGTGTGGTTCAAGGTTTGCCACATACCACACAGGATGGGAAGAGAAGTCATCTTGCAATCAGTTGGGGGCTTAAGTCCTGAGCTTTGACCCATACTCTCTGGTAAGGCACTCGACCACAAGTCGCCTCGTAATTTGTATTTCAGTGTTTGAGTCTAATAAATGAGAGGGCAACTAGGCGAATGGGAAAGTGCTTTAAGTGTGTTATGTAAGACAGCGTCTACCATGCAGAACAGCTAGCAAACACAATTTAATCTGGTCTGATACTTAAAATGAATATTTTAGTGGACTGGAATAATAGAAGAAATCTACATTATGGAAAAACTGACACATCGTTTGAGACTTCAACAAACACAAATGGAAGAAAAGTGGATGAAATGGACAGCATTCAAGACCAAAGACAGCGACAAAAACAAAGAACAGGCAAACTAGACGGGACAAAGGTCAAATAGAATAGAATAGCTCCCAAGCTAAAGTTTTATGTTATGTTATGTTGAATGTGAAGTGTTCATGTATATTGTGTATGTAAACAAAAGTGAAAAATACAAATAAAAAGTTAAATGATAAAAAAAAAAGAAAAAAAAGAGAATATTTTAGTCATTGTGCAAACGTTTCAGCCGAAAATCTAGTTCTGCACATCATCCTAAGCTCACAGTTCTGTCCTCTGCCATCTTTCAAAATATGGTGTTTCTCCTTATGCTGTGGAGATTATTTGTTTCAGAAGGAAGAGAGTCAAATGAAGCTAAATACAGAGGAATCCTGGAAGAAGACCCATTAGTGGCTGCAAAGGCTTGAGAGTTGGGTGGGGTCACCTTCCAGCAGGACAAAGACCCGTTGGAAAGGTTCAGATCAAAACAAATGCTTCCTATAACGATGTAATTTCAAACCTAAACTCCTTTTACAGATGCATTCTTTCCAATTTGATAGAGATCGAGTCATTTTGCAAAGACAAACAAGAACATTAGTCTCTGAATATATAAGCCTGGTTGTCCCAAAACACTTGCAGCAAAATTATTCACTTAGTGGATTTTTGTATCCAAATAATCGGGAAGATGGTAAAAGATTATTTTTATTGGTACCTACATGCAATACTGAAACATAGCTAAATGTGCAAGAAGACTATTGATATTCCTTGTGTTGTTGAGTTCCTGCTCACGTTCTGTGCACAAAAAGCAGATAGTTTCTGGTATTTCTTTTGAGATCTCAGTGAGTTTTGAGTTAAACTGCTCACCGAAAGAGTTTGTGATGCCTGTGCATGTTTTTTTTAGGGAAAAAAAGGGAGAAAACTATACCATCTGACAAATGAAAAAAAGAGATATACAGCAGGTTGAACTGGCATTATTCATAATTTATTGAGCAGTAGAGAGATTACAACAGGGAACAAATGCAGCACAGAAGACAAAAGAGCATTATTTATTACAGAAAAATCAAAGCAGAGCCTGAAGCAGGGTGGAGATAAAATAGAACAACACTCGTACATTAAACCTACTGTACACAAACACACCGCATTATTGCATCTGTCAGAGGAAAATCCCATTACACCAGAGTTGATGATTTCCACCGGAACTTGAGGAATCGGCGACCTTGCAGAATCAGATCATGAGTCGTAGAGTCACGGAAGCCGTAATTTGGAAAAAATGAACAGCTGTCAATATTAAAATGAGCCCAAGTGCTGCCTGTCTTATCATTTTGACATTTGGATGTGAGGTTTGCAGTCTGGTTGGATCATAACTGTGAAGCGAACCCTTGGGCAAGACGAAAAGACAGGAGCGATCTATTCAAACACTGCTTCCCCCTTTATGAGCCTGTGCTGCTGTAAATAATGCAGGCTCTTTCCCGTAGACTTCATCACTGTTGATTCCCACCTTTAGATTCCCATGGACCCCCACAGGGTTAAAAATCGAAGCCTTCCTCTGCCTTCTTTAATGTCTTCCTTCTGTTCAAATATTCTCTCAGACCACCTCACGACTCAATAAAGCGGGGGGGGGGGGGGGGGGGGGTAGAAAAACCCTATGTGGGAGTGGGAACCTGAGAAATAAATTAAACAGATAATGCAGGCAACAGAAACTTGTCAAGCCTCCCCTCTGAATTTTAGATCACAACATCTTATAGCTTAAAAAGAAATCATTAAACTTTGGCAGAACTTATCTCGTTTTCATCTCAAATTATTATGCATCTCAAATGAGCGAAGGAGTAATGTCCCACAACTGCAAACATGTGTCAGCTTCTTGTAATATCTAGGGATTAATAATTCAGCTCTTGGCTTCTGCCTGTTTAGACTTTATTCAACTTGCGTGTAAGGAGCGCAGGCTGGCAGCGTATTTCGCCGCAAACACAAACAGGGAATTGACATTTAAACCCAAACCCTGCAGCACACGAATGAACCCACCAGCAGGATAATTTGAGTTTCTTGCTTAATTAGTTGACACCAAGTTCAGCCCAGGCGAAAGTTACTGCCGCGCCATTATTAGGGTGCCAGAATTTGTACATAATTTAGGAGGGAAATGAAGGGGGTTGCTCCGAGTTGATTTAAAGTTTCCTGCCTTGAAGTTTTGAAGGGATTGAGAAACTTATCAGGAAAGCTGGTTGGAAAAACATTCAAAATCTGGTGCTTCAAGGTTACCAACTCCTACTATTTTGAGTGAAATATCTAAAACGCTTAGAAATTAACTGTGAATTACAATAAAATCTGGCACTTTAGACTGCGACCCCTTCAGATCTAAGAAAACAGACTGAGCCGGTCTCCTGCTGGTCTCCTCAGACTCGAGTCTTTTCAAGGAACTCCCTGTTCAACTTCTGCACCAAGGCGATTCACAATGAGTCAGCCAGTGCATTTTAAAAAAGATCGTTTGTTGCATCTGTGTTGTCATCAAAGGCACAGGCATTTCAGTCACAAGAGCTTTTGCAGTCCCCATTTTTGGTTTGTGAATAAATACAATGCAATTTTTCTGTTGTCTTGTCCACTCAGAAGCGAATGTATTTTAACCACAACACTTTAATATGGCCTTACATGTTGGAGGCAGGGTCAATGAAACCACTTTTCTACGCTACAGTTTAAATGGTGATTTTGCAAGCTTTCAATCGCTCAGGTTTGAGACAGAAAAGATTCGGTCAAAAGGTGAATTCAGTAACGTTGCAATCAGAGATATAAGAGCTCAGGTTTTTAGAGAGAAAGGAAGATAACGTTCAATGACTAGTCACACAATTTTAGATCATCTGAGTGATTTAAAACTAATCAAACTTTGTAGAACATATAAATAGCATTATAGACAAATCAAAAATACTTTTATATTAAGAGTCCACAGTCAACGATGCGAAAGTGACGCAATGAAAAAATATTACAACGTTCTCTTGAAAGGCTTTAAAACTACAGAGGTATGAAATGCGTACTTTAGAGATGAGCAAAAAAGTTTGAAATAATACTTTCACAATTTGGTGGCTCTATACAACAGGATGTACTTTTGCAGAACTTGTTACTTTCCACAAACTTCATGGTACGTTCCTGCAACGTCAATAAAAGTTATCTGTTACCTTCCCAGAACTTAGACATAACTTTCTGGAACTTACCAAGTATCTTTGGACAACATTTTTGAAACTATTATTAGGTTCAATCAAAGTTATATGTCTATACCCGGTAAATTCAGCAAAGTAACTTCTAAGTTCAAGAAAAGTAGTTGATAAGTTACTACTCAGAAGGACCATAGAAACCAATAAATACCCGGTAAATAATGGAAAAGTGTCTGATAGAACGACTACTTTCCAGAACTTAAAGTATGGACTGTAATATGTCGCGCTACAGTGTGAAAACTTTCTAGTGCTGTTAAAAAGGGATATGAACCTTTTCTACACAACTTAACAGGGAAACGGCAAATATATTCAGACATTATTGAGTGACCTACCTGAGAGAGTCATTTTATTTCGAAAGTGGTTTTGAGATCTTTCAAGCTGCAGTTCTGATCAAGGACTGCAGGGCAGGGAAGTGAAGAAATTAATATCGAATTGGAGACACAAGCAGCCAGCATGCAGCTGGGGAAAGTAGGTCGGTTAAGACAACTCTGCACTGAGGATTGATTTTTCAGCTGAAAGTTGCTGTGGATTTTTCCGAAAATAATAAAAATCTATAGTTGTCGCTCCAATTTGGACCAAATTGTGACTCCAGTCTAAAACAGCCCCACTCTTCAGTGAGGTCCCTGAACTATATTTAAACCTCGTGTGCATTTGGGATAATGGGCAGGACATTGATGTGAACATGGCAGCTGTCATATCCACAGGAAGCTCTCTGCATGTGTTGGCCAGCATGTCGAGCACTCACCGTGTGTTTAGTGGCTTCTACTCCTACATGAACCCATCTACCATCACGTAGGAATAAAAAGCCATAAGACACAACAGCAATCTCACAGGAGGGAGGGAAAAGCGGGAAGGAGGAAGGAATACTAATGGAGGAGTCCACATAGCTGCAAAAGGAGGGAGTTGTTCTCCCAGCTGGAAGGAAGAAGAAGGCTGGAAAGTGATCCCCAGGAAGCAGGGAGAGTGGTTAAGGAGAAAGTTAATTTCTAGTGGAAAGGACAGAGGGGAAAGGAGAGAGAAAAGGAGTCATTCATGAGGCAACGCATGATTATTCAGAAGGCCGTGTTCCCCGTTTGTCTTTTTCTGTTTGTTAATGTGCAGCAGATGAGTTTGGACTGCAGGCATTTCGCATTTCCTCTGTGTGCGAGCAATATTTGATGCGTTGAAAGCAACGATCCTAATCAAAATCCATCTGCTCTGGTTCCAAATGCACACAGTTTCCAGTCAACCTGCCATGTTTCGAAAAGCTTGTTTGGATGAAACCCTTGAATTTAATCAGATGGTTTGCAGTTAAATTTATGCTTCTGAAAACCAACCTACTCTAATTAATATCCATTTCATAGTCTGCGCTCGCTTGTCTCCTGCACAAGAGAAACAGGGGTGTTTGCATGCAAAAGGGGTTACAGTATGATGGCGTGCATGCACAAGTCAGGCACGTCCAGATAAATATGTATGACTCCACAGCAGTAGGTTTCCTGCTTTGTATGCTAATGATCTAATTCAAGTTTAATTTTGCAACATAGGTACGGTGAGGGTAGGGAGGTGGAGGAGGGCTGACGCGCCAATGAATGACCTCATGAGATAAAGCATTGGCAATGAGGTAAAAGATTAAATCTCATTAATCTCACTTCAGTAAGAGTGGAGCTTTCGATGCGGACCACAAAGAGTGGCCATGAAATATACAAGATTTGAGATAAATGTGTGTGATGTTCATCATATTTGACCAAGTTCAATGGATATTTGGGAGGAAAAACAAACAAAAAAATCAATAAAAAGAGACTAAGTGAGAAAATAAAACAATGAGAAGAATGCAAAGTATATTCAAAGGCTTAAAAAGTTAACTCATAAGCCCATATTTTAGATATTGGTCACTTTGATGGATAAATCAGCTGCATGTGTTAATAAAGCAGATCAGATTGACAATAAATGCCACTTGTTGCATAAATCTATCAGTCATATTGATGCAATAAGCGACCGCGCATATGACATGTTGGTGACATGTTGATATGAGATACAACTTTTCAATTAAAATGCAAATTACCAAGTTTATTAATTAGGCGTTTTACTGATTTGATCCTAAATTAACCTCAAGCAAACTGTGCTTCTTTTAAAAGGTCAGAAGTACATCATTATTAACCCAGTAACTGATAAATCTTTCATCCCTTTGTGTCACAAATGTAGATATTTGCATATCATTAGAAGAATATGCAGCTGTAAACCAGACAATAGTTGGTTTATACTGCGCTTCCAAGAGATGAACACAACTTTGTGCATTTTTTAAAATGGTTTAGATTTAGAGGTTGATAAAATATGCATGTTTTCACAAGCCAATGAGATGTGTGGCTTAAACTACAAGGGATTCTACTGAAAATTGTCAGGTATTGGGCTGCAGATTAGTGAAAAACAACCAAAGTAAAGTAAGAAGCCAACTTAAAACACCCCCAAAAAAGCCTTGCTCCTTAGAAACAAAACATAAAGAAATAAGCTACCACCTTTCTGCACAGCACTGTAATTTCCCTGAAGTGTGTTTGGTGAAAACACTTGTGTTCGAAGGTTATGTCGCCGGCTCCGGCTGTCACAGGTCTCCGCATCAACTCCTTGGTGGAGGCTGCAGCAGAGGAAAGAGAAAGAAGAGAGGAGAGGTGAGATGTGCAATCGCAAGAACTCAAGATGAGAAATGAAATCTTTATTACTGCATTGCAGCTGGTTATTTAATGAGACAATCCTGCGGGTTGGTTATTGAATTAAGGATCATTATGAGTGGCTGGGATAACAATGCACAGCCTGGAAGAAATTGTTGCCGTGCAGTTTAGGCTGCCAGTCTTTAAAGGCTGCCTGTCTTTAAAAAGTGCTTCTTCCTGAGAAAATCTCAAGTCTTAAAGAGCTCCTGCTGGGATTTCCGCAGCTCGCTGACACTTACAGCTTCAAAACAGACATTAACCACAAACCAATTATGTCGAGCAGCAACTACTTGTTGATGACTCGTGCAGTTTAATGCGCCTAATGAAAAGTTAATACCAAGCATGCTTAGAGATTTCCGCACCTGCTACCACCTCCACTGAGGTGAAAATTGTTGACAAGCCAGCAGTAAAATTGAACAGTGTTTTGGCCAAATTATTCAAACCATCCACTGGATCAAAAATGGCTCCGGCTTTCACTTCAAAAACCGGAATCATTCCCCGAATGATTCCGGTACCACGAATGGTAACCCTCCACACAATGAGCTGTGACATCTTCATTGAAAAATGATTGATTGGGCTGCAGGGAGAGGGGGCTGTTTGAGAAACGGATCACTCAAACAGTCAAGCTGTAAAGGCCCAATAATATGATGAATGGTCTATTTATGTAACAGATTAGGAGAGACTTGCATGAAGATTAAAACGTTTAGGTTTTCTGACATGTACCACTCGGAGTGAATGGGTTAGAAATTTGAATAATACGGCTGTGTTCTCCGTCAGGGAGCAAGTTGGAAATGAATTTGGGGTTGCAAGAATGCAGCGTGGCTCATTTGTCACCACCTGTGTCAGTGCAAGACGAGAGCAAAGCGGTTCTAATGGATTGTGACGTAAGCACAACTTGTGTGACTTCCTGTCCAGATGAGTCAAAGAAAGGCCGCTTAAGAGCATAAAAGCAAACGTTGTGTAAATATCTGATTAATTGATCTAAATTGTGGAAAAAGGAGCCACATTAAATCATACCAAAATTACTGTGGGAAATAGTTTTTCCTCACTTAAGGCAATTATGCTGCTGTAACCAGGCATCATAAACGCACCATTTAACACTTACAACTGCAACTGTATGTAAAGATAAGCCACTAATCACTTAACTAAACAATGTCTCCATGGATCGAGGGAAAGTGTTGATAGAGTGACCCAATTTTTCACACACAGCATCTATAATTGATGTGCAATAGATGCAGCCGCCTTAGATCTGATAAGGGGCTTGGCTCTGATGGATATCCAGATAGGCTTTTGCGGGGGGGGGAACAGATGTAGAGTCGTGCATCAGAGAGGGATGGGGTTGCCGTTGATCGTTTCCACCCCGCAGCGAACAAAATAGCCCTCATATATCCCTGTAATCTGCATTAGTGCCGGAGCACCAGCCAGGAGACAGCACAGAGGGGGATGAGTAATGGGCTACTGCTGATTTGGCAGGGCTATATTACACCTCAAAATCTGAGGCATGCCCAACTGGCGAGAATATGAAATGAGGTTGTCACAAATGAGCATCATCCCTCCCTACTGATAGCTGTATTTATTAGACGGCAATAAACCCGAAAACATGCTTCAACTTGAAAACTAATTTCACTTTATTTTTGTGGTTTAAACAGTTTAAGGGGCCTAAATAAAATAGCTTTCTTGCTTCTGGAGAAAGAAATTTGTTATGTTCAAGTTGTTCACTCCATCACTTTATAGTCCATTATATAGTGATTCAGCCATTTGATGGTATTCAAGATTGTAAGTCTTATACACTCTGGCACTTAGTGGTGGAATCTCCCTGAACACAAGGAAAAAAAAACAGACATTGCACATGATGTGTTTGCCATAGACTATGATGAGCATCAACAAACAAGTCCAAAGTTTTAAGATTTAAGTGACGAAGCTGGCCCACAACATCTGGACAGACCGTAGTCGGTTAACAAGATGCTAAACTTTAGCAGGATTTAACATGACATGAACATAAAAAAAAAATTATAATAAAAACAGACTGTGCCCTTGGACTTAAACTTCCAATAGGTTGAGCAGAAGTCTGACAGGCAATCAGGAAGTTGAAAAAATTGAAAGACAACTGGACCATAATGATATCCAGCCTATATTTGGAAAAAGTAAGCATCCAAGGTATGTTTCTTAACCGAATAGTTGAAGATATTCTGCCTAAAGTCTGGCTGGATACTTCAGACTTGAGGAGTATACCACGGCAACCTTAGTGACTCAACTATCAATCAACCTGCCAGCTCTCCCCCTCCATTAGTGGATCATCAAGTGGGATCTTGGCAGTGTTGTCAACATTATGTCTCACCAATATGCATTCATGAACCAGAATGATACATGCCATCTACACACACTCGCTGCTTGTCGATTAGCACTGGAAAAAGGGCAGACAGGTCAACATTAGCTCTCTGGTCCTGGAAAAGGCATTTCACCAGATTTGGTGAATATCCAAACATACGGTCACTTTGTGGGTGATTTTCTATTACCTTTGACACAAACCCAACAATGGGATAAAAACTACAAGAGAATAGAGACGGGTCACGAAGCACATGGAGAAATAAAGATTCGAAATAAATGAACAGGATATCAATAAAGTCGATGAAAAGTCAACACTTACGCTTTCCGAAGCTACACTTCAAATAGTCACATACTGAGAGCAACTGGTTAGCACTTGAGACGTTTCTATGCCATGTAAGACGATTTCATCACCTGAGGTCCCATGGTGCCTCTAGTGGTTAAAAATATATTTTAAATCAAACTTTTATGTCCATATTCTGAAAACAGATTACATTAATTAGAGCAAATCTTCAGCCATAGACAGTTAAATTAATCTCAGATTAAGTAGAGTGTTCAAGTGTAGCAGTATGTGTATGTATGGAAGCCAAATAGAGAATACATATTCTAATAAGTCAGCATTTTAACCAACTAACAACACTTGTGTACAATTTTTCAATTTGGAGGAGACTTGATGCACAAAAAGTGGAAAACACCCACCAGAAAATGCTGCTTTGACAAAATTGAAGCCTATTAAGGTTTGTGCAGATTCTGTAAAAACACACAAACATCTAATGAAGCTAGAAAAACTCAATGAGCCATAGAGACTCTTATTAGAAAAAGGATGGATGTTTGCAAAAGCTTTCAGAATGATTTTCTCAAGGATTATGCGCTATACAGAGAAAACCAAAGTAGTGCTCCGCATTAGTTTTTGTATAAGCAGCAAAACAAAATGCATACAGAGAAGACTCATAATAAGCTCTATGCTGCATTGTTGCTTCACAGTACCATGTATGAGAGAAATTGAATTTCGAAAATAAATATCAAACACTTGATGATTGCCACTGCTTTTCTGAGCTAAATGAGTCACCCAGAGTGAGAAAACAAGTCTTCTGAGGGAAGAAAAAGAAACAACGGACAGATTCTGTAGTAGGGAGTTTGAACTCAAATCCAATTTTAAGTCTGGAGAAGCCGAAAGGCATCAATGCCAAAAAAAGATCCCTGTAACTATTCCTTTTCTATGGCTTCTTGAAATATTTTATAGTCAGATTATAGTCGTTTTACAAATAATTCTTTTCAGCTGCTGAACAGAAAATGATGGATAACTATTTAGAAAAAGCTCTTCTTTGCAGATCTGCTTATTCATTTTAAATAAATGGTAAGTTGTAAATGGACTGAACTTATATAGCGCTTTTCCAGTCATTCTGACCACTCAAAGCGCTTTACACTAGAGTCACATTCACCCAGTCGCACTCAGAAACACACACACATTTATACACCGATACGCAATTTGGGGTTAAGTGCCTTGCCCAGAGGCACATTGACATGTGGCAGGAGGAAGCTGGAATCAAACCTACAACCTTCCGATCGCAAGACGACTCCTCTACCATAGAGCCACAGTTGCCCCACATAAGCATAGATCAGATTATTTTCTAAATCCCCTCCATTTTTCTCTAGTATATTATTACCTAAGGACTCACACATTTGAAGCAGCCATTCATGTCTTGGTATGAATGTGGGTTTATTAACGAACCAGCGCTTCTTTGGCATCAGTTACCTGCTGCTCTGCAACTCTGCCTGGCACCAACACAAAAACCCCCCCAAAAAACACAGAGCCAGCAGAAAAAATTAACATGGCTGCCCAGCAGCTACGATGGAGAAAGAACCCTTAAGAAGTGAATAAAAATAGCTAATTACATGCCACACCCCAGAGGGAGAAGGCATTTATTCACCTCCCATCTCTGCAATGCTAGTTGTGGAGAAAGCTTTTATAGACGTTATTTTTTTTTCTTTTTCCAATAAATGGTTCTAATTGAATGGGTAAATTTCGCAAAACCAACTTTGCCTGTAAAATAAACATAAAAAATTGTCCCATTACAGTTAAATCTTTAGTTTTAAAGAGCATAAAGTAGCAGCATATCCCAGGCACAGTGTGAGGCATTAAAAGCTTGTAATGGCTTGTAACAGGATATGCTAACTTACCATGTGAAATTAAAGCATAGATATTACATCCCTTGGGGACAATCAAGGAGTTATGTGAGTATTCTGCTGGGATTCTAATATGCTATGAACTGTGTTGTTTCTCTGTGCATGAATTTAGTTTAATTTGCTTTCATAATTCATAGCTTCCCACATTAATAAATTGCGGTGAGCGCTTACTTTTATTTACAATTAAAATATCGAATATACAAAACACACTGCTCAAGGAAGACTATTTTTTTTTCTCCAGTCTGCTAATGTTGTTATTTGACTCCACACTGAATGGAAATTTGATTATCGGGAAGAGACAGATTGCATGCTGCAACATAACAAATGGTGCGAAATCGTCAACTTATTCATCAGATGAGAGCAAATTGTTTAATTAACTCTAGCGCTAGAAAACAACATATGGCGGTATTCATTCTGGTTCTTGGAGTGATGTGCGGCACGGCTGTCTTTACTCTTACTAGTCAGATTTTTGTCTTTTCACAGAATACACCATGCTTTCTGAATGGGTTTTCATCATCTACGTGACAAAGCAACAAAATGGAAATTACTGGAATAAAACTGTAGTGAAGCAGAATCTGGCTTGTGAAATGAGCTCACGGAGATGAATAGCTGCATGATGGTATTCATTTAAAAACAATCTCTAATTTAAGTCCCAAGAACTTTCATTCAAGGACCAGGTATTACAAAAGACAAGCCTCATTGGGCTTCAACTTTCAGCAATTGCAGGTCCTGATGACATTAAAGCAGGGGTTTCATTAGCCTATGGTTACGGTGTGTGTGTTAAACTCCGTTGTTAATGACCTTTACACTCCAAATAATAGCTACAAGTCTCCACTAGACCCATTTCTGTACCTTTTCTGTTAGACCTCTCTACAAGAAATGCTTGCAAAACCGTTTTTGTCTAACCGATTCAAAGATTAGGTTTCATCTTCCTGCAATGTTGAACACAGGCGAAGTTGGAAGATGTTTGGACTGTAAGATGTTTTGTTGTTTGCAGTTGCATTGAGTTCTTTATCGGTGATGAACATAAAGCTTTACACATAATCTCACCTCTATGTTTGAGGTTAATAGAATGTTTTAATGCTTTAAAACACGCACCTTAATGTTGTTGACTAACGCAACCTGGTTCAACAATAGCGTTGATAGACTTTATAAATCTTTCACCTCTTATCTTTACAGTTCTCTGCAGGTTTTTGCTGAGTAGTAAATCTACAAAATGAGTTTTCTGCCACAGCTGTGGCCATATGTTTCTTCATCTTGTATATTCGTTAAGATATTTCCAAGTTCCTCATTTGGCTTTTTATTCTCCTGTAATTCTATTTCAAATGACTTCTCAGGTGTTTTTGCGTTTGTTTTTGGCCCAAGACAAAATTTTCTGTATTTTTCTATATCTGATGGAGTTTCTGGTTTAAATTTGTTTATCTAAAGTGCTTAAGGTGCTTTTATTGAGAAGCCAGAGGAATTGCCACAATAACTAATGTTTGTTTATTTCCCCCAGATGCAAGGATTAATGCATTGCTGTCTTTTCTCTACTTGTTGCACTGTACCGTATGTCAGCTGGCTGAAAGAAAGCTGATAAGCATATGCCTTGCTTACAAGATATAGATTTGGGTCCTTAAAAATATTTATGGTTTCAAAAATGACAAGCCAGTGCCAATTATGACTGGCACTGGCTTGTATTGAGGCAATACTTTTAAAAAAGAAATCTAGCATCTATGTTGCACTGAACATAGAAAATGTCAGTGACTTGGTTAAATACAAACAAATCCAAAAGGTGCCTTCTTTTTTCTTTTTCTCCCCAAAACGTTTTCAGACAGTAAAAGGAGTTTTCAGACCAAATTTATAATGTTACTGAAGCATATAACGCAAAAGTGCATCTTTAAAGGAAAAAAAGAAAATACCGACTGCTTGAGTTGAGCAGACCTGATGATGAAAACCTCATTACCACAGAATACAGTTAGAATAATTGAACTGATCGGTTTCACAGAAATTTTCGCTTTGATTCCAGGCCTGTTTACATTGGGGCGGTCAGTCTTTGTAGAATAGGCAACTAAATAACTTAATAATGATCTAAAACATTAAAACCATCCTCTCACGCACACAAGCCACCATTATCCACATCAGCCATATTCCTTTTCTGTATTGTCATTATTCTCTCAGGGCTTTCTCTCTCCAGCTGCAGCCAAAAGGAGAACATTTCCATGAAGGCAATGAGACGCTCATAAGCGAGGGCCTGAAATGATTTTTTAATATGATGACATTTTAATGAGGACCGAAGGAGTTGGCTGGTTTGGCTCAAGGCAGCACCTCTTTATCAGTGACTGACATGGAAGGACTAATAAAAGGCTCTAATAGAACAGCGTCATCTCTTAGTTTATGTCTTCGTTTAACTCAAACATATGCACCAATTGAGGCAGATAACAGCAAACACTGTTTTCTTTATATATTCAGTTTAGTTAAAATTCTATTTAAGACACAAAAAACGCTTAATTGCTCTCCCAGGGGATTTTGGGAAGGTTAAGGTTTGGGTATGGTTTAGAAATAAATTGTGTTATATGGCAAGACTATTGAGTTACCTCAGATTAATGGAAATTTTACATATGTTTTGGCATTTATGGTGCCAAAACATATGTGCCAGTGGCTTTTATTTCTGATAGGTATAAGTGCTTTTTCCATATTTTGAGTGTGTCTCAAAATATGGAAATATTTTAAATACTTAAAGGATTTGACATGTGAAGGAAAGTGATCTGCATCAATGCAGAACAAGCGTCTACAGATCAAAACATGAGGTTTAGTGATGCTTTTATCCAATCGTTGCTGTTGCGTTTGCATTGCATTTGAGTAACTTTCTTGCAAGTAAAACTTTCATGTCCAGTTTTTAATTTCTACATAAGGTTTTTTTCTGTTTTTGTCTTCCCCTTTATTTCAGTTATGCCAAAGTTGAAGGGCTCATGACCAAGGTTCTTTCCCCCCCCCCATCTTCAGCAACTTTTTTGTCCACACAACGGTATTGAGAATGTATTTCTGTTAAGGAATGAATAATTTAACATTCCTTAGCTACTCATCCATGTTTTCTATATTAGAGCAAGGGGGAAGAAAGTAGAAATGAACCTTTTGACTTCTCTTTTGGTGCATCTTTTTTTTTTAACTTGCACTCAATCTTGTTTTTCTTGTGTCATGTTTACATTCGAGTCCCTGCTCGCTTTGCTGTTCTGCTGTCTGAAAGCAGAACAGCAGCCGGATAGAAGCTCTGAGCCTGATTGCACATAAAAAAAGGTCTAAAGAAGTTGTGATCAAATTCTAAACTCAAATTGCCTGAAGTGCCTATTTAGTTAAAAGATTAAAAAAAATATTACATGTATTAATATTTAGAGACTATAAAGTGTTTTTTTATGTTCATAAGCAATGGCACACCCTTTGAGAAGATGACCTTAATCAAGAAACTGTAATAAAGCTGAGACATGTTGAGAATTAATGTCTCGAAAGTTGAAAGTATCCATATTAGAGACAAAATGTGAACATTTGATGTCTGCTTTAAACATGCCTCTCACTCCCACCACGCACCCTTACGAGTTGTCGTTCAAGTGAGTGTTTTTTAATATGGTAACATTATGATAAGCAGCAAATTAGTGTCTGAAAAATGTTACTCTGAGCTGCTGTCCTTCCCACATTATGTCTGATAAGCACAAGACAACTTCAAGGCTTTCGCTGTGATATTCTACAAGTGAGTGGTCAGACTCTGCCGTCTCCACTGAACAAGGTCGGGAAGAGAGAAGAGCCCCCACAAGAGCCCCCCACCAGAAGCTGCACAAAACCACTTCTCTGCCTCCTTCCTCTGTTAACAGGCAAGGTCGTCTCAAGCCGGCAACGCCTCTGCAATTAGCATGCAGCCTGTGGCGTGGTCTGTCTGGAGAGGAACACGTGAGCAAGCGATGGCTCTCTGCTCTCCTAATGAGATGCCAGTCAGTCAGAGTGGCCCTGTAGGGCATTAAAATGATCTAAATAAATAAATAAAAGGAAATGTAAAACCTCAGGTTTTAGGTATGTATGCACCCTATTACAGAGGTGGTTGAGGAGAAGACTAAAGTGTGCACAGTTTTTCTGGACAGCTAAAATGTTCATGATTCACACAATTGATGGTAGACTTTCAAATCAGTAGTCTACTATGATGCTGTGCATTCTCAGTACTACACAGAATCTTTAAAAGCCTTTCTATGCTAGAGACTTTGATACAAAAGCTGCATCTAGAAGGAAAAGACTGAACTGGACGACTTTGTTACCTGCAGTGACATTGTGTTTTTTCTCTCTGTTCAATCAGCTTTGTCTCTTGATAACGACCTTTCTCAATTCAGTATGTAACACAGACAAGTCATGGCGCTTATTCAACATAGGACAAATGCTACATTGTTAACAGGCTGATCGCTTGCTAAAAGCATGCTTGGATTATGCGACCTGAAATGTTTTTTACATCAGAACCTTCCGTTATACTTTGGCCTTCAGTTGTGTGCGTTTCTACTGTGCGGTCCAAAACCCGGGTTGTTAATACAAATGACATGTGCTGCTATCATACTGCAACTGTGAGAATTGCGAATTTGATTAAAAACTTTTAAATTAGACTAGTACGTCATTAACATCAGATTGTTTCATAGTAAATATGAGTTGAAATCAAGTGTTGTCACCCCAAACTTCATAAAATTGCACTGATCCTAATACGTGCAAAACCTTCAATGGTTTTTAATAATAAAGTCATAACATCTGTAATGTTGGTTTCATGTTATAACTTATGTAAAGTTACCCCAGGTCTTTAGGAAAGTTGCAACTTGATCTTTCAATGCTGTTTTCAGTGCTTAACGTCTATTATCTACTTTTAGATACACATTCCTTGGTAGTTATGTTTTTCATTTTTACTTTGAAACAATTTCTTCTGCTTCCATTGCTGTCTTAAACTGGAAGTCTGCACGTCATTTAACTCGTATAAGAACTGTAAAATACTGATATTTATGCAGCTATTAGTTTAAATGCCATTTTTGCAGGCACTATATTTTTATTATCTATTTTTAGCAAAAAATAAAAGCTGTGGAAGAGTTTAACCTGGGCTTTGACTGAAAAATTATTTTACAAAGTTTCACTCCCTCACCACAAACCACAAACTCGAACCCAGGTTCAGCGTCCATTCAAGTAGAACTACATCTCTAAAATTAGAATTTTCACTTCTAATATAATCAGAACTTTGTGCTACAAGACTTCATAAGATAATTGAGACAAATATTCAGATAGAAAATGTCAAAGCTTGTATCACTCAGCAATCTAATGTTTGGAATGTGTCGGAATTTGGCCGAAGACTCTTGAGCAGGGCGGCAGAGTCGGTGAAATCATGTGACTCAGCTCCGAGACCCATTTTCTGCACAAATGCACCGTGTGTTTTCAAAAAAATTCATAAGCAAGAGATTTGTTCCAACAACATATGAGTTTAGCGTGTAAAATATAATCTGCACGCAGATACAAATGGAAGTCGAAAAGCCATTTCTGCTCCCTCATCTTGGTAATGCTGTGAAGCGTGAACCAATCAGAGCCAAGCAGCAGAAAAGAAATTTGTTTTAGCATTCCTGCTCTCTTATCATTATGTCACTCATTTCATTTTCTCGCTTGGCTCCAGATTTGCATATCTATAAATATTTGGTCCAGGTCTGCATAAGATTTGCTTTGTTTTGTCACTTTATAAAATGTTAGGAGCTGCACAAACTTGTAACGGGGAGTCTTAACATTTGGACATAAAGCAACATTTGACAAGTCCTTTCGTCCCACAAAATGAAGACATCCAGAGCAAACACCATCATGTCCATCGGGGATAAAATATTTCCGCCGTATCAGTGCTTTAGTTGGCTTTTAAAAGCACACCTACAGAGTCTCTGTGCAGATGGAGGTACTTAAATGCAGCATGTACTGTTCCTCGACCTTGAAGGAAGTATAAAAAAAGCACAAAGAGCTATTCCCTACAGGGAGGTAGTTGTTGCTTTGTTCCTCTGCTGTACAAAGCTGCAAAGAATCAATAGGAATTCAGAGGATGTGGGTTCATCGCTTTAAAACAAAGATTTAGGGGAAAACCACACAGATTTGTTTTTAATCTATCTATCTATACATTTCTTCTTTTTCTACAGGTAAATGTTAAAAGTAGAGCCAGCATTTTTATTTTGTCTCCTTCATTCTGAGACACCACTTTTGAATAAAAACTTTGAAAAATGTGTTGATCATGCTCTTTGTGAAAACTATTTCCTTCCATTTCAAAATGACATGCTCATTTGTTTTGGTCTAACAAATAAAATCCTATTAACATGCATACAACAACATACTTTGTTGTAACCTTGCAAAATGTAGAAAAATTCAGTAAGTATCTATCCATAAACAACTTGGGTTAAAATCGTGGTGCAGTGACATGCCTCACAAAGCATTGCTGCCTTCTAATGGCCTCCTATTTGTAATGGCATCCGTATAGCACCGCTTGACGAGCTGCCAAAGGGGGTGTTCTGTTATTGCGGAGCCAATCACCCACTAAGTATTTGCTGGCTCCCATTTCCTTCCTGCTAATGTGCGGGCCTCCCTGGTGCTGCGGCTAAATCGACTCTTTACGCCTGACTTGTCACCCCGCAGCGACGCGTGGAGAATCCCAAAGATGCAGCGTCCCGGGTCCAGAGAGGCCTCCTGCGTTCCCGTGGATACAAGCAGGGATGCGGCCAGGCGCATTATGATGCTTTCACTGCAAAAACTAAATTATGGAAGGAAATGGCTTTCTGTGACTATGATGAGGCTGATGTGACCTTTGCAAGAGCACCATAAGGCAGGGATTGCTCACTTTAATGTGTCTGTGGATCCTCTGTGTGTGGGCAGAGTTCCTATTCGGATGAAGATCAAATGCATCTTCTAGAAACACTAAGGTCACATTTGTTAGACTATCATTAAATGTTTAATATAGCTTGTTTCAAAGCAGCTCTGTGTTGGAGATATAAATGTCAAGCTAATCCTGAATAAAAAGCCAATAATCTTGACCAATGGGATTTGACGTGGAGCTAAAAAAATATTCTCTGATGCAATTTAGCCACATCCTTTCCCATGTGGGGTTATTTCTGTAAAGCTTTTTTTTTTTTTTTTTTTAGAAAACTCAAACTCCATATTGTATTTTACTGCTCTACTTATTGCTCCATCAATTTCTTTTTAAGTAGGTAGACCTACGCTGCTGCAGGATAACATTTAGCAGCTTAGTTTCACTAACAGGTGTTTGCACCGCAGATATACAGTTAGTCTCAAAGGTTTTCAGTGTGGCAGCTAGCAGCCACTTTGTTAGTTCAGATGAAATCCAATGCAATCCAGCACAAGAGCTCTTCCATAAATTCTGCTTTAATCATTCGTATGGTTTAGAAAGAATTACCAAAATGATGAAATTTAGCTGCAAGAGCCCATAAATTTATAACCAATGAAAGTATTTTTAGACGGGGTTCAGGAATTCATAAGGCTTCCTCAATTAAAAACAGGATTTCACATGACTTCTATAAAAAAAAAACTGATGTAAAGTGAGAGGATATTTGCAATGCTGACATGTATTTTTGGCAATTCAACTTTCGCGATGAGTTTCAAGTCTTTGAGGCTGGACAGCTTGTTCTCATCACCATAATTTGTTGTCTCTTTCACAGATTCGCCATCTGAATCAAGTGCTAACAACCTGTATTTTGAATTTTTGGCCCATATTCATGTAGATGATTGCACTTTTATGTGACAGTAAAGGTGAAGGTTTGTAGAGGAACATAAGCCAGCTGTTGAATGTAGTTGAAGGTTACTTTCCAAAATTCCCTCAGTAACTTTCCCAGAACTTTGAGGTTGCTTTCTGGATTTTAGAGATGCTGTCCAGAACCTGCCAGAAGAAGTAATATAAAAATACCTTGCAAGTTAGAGAAACATCTGGCCAGTTGTGAAACAGTAATCTCTACGTTTCAAGGAACTATCGTCTAACACAGAGCTGAAAAATTTGTTCACAGAGATTTATTGACCTGCTGTAGATTATGCTTTGAAATAGAGACATTATTCAAGGATTAACTGCCCTTCCCGCTATGTTTTTTCTACTGTAAAGTTTCATTATGGAAGGACGGTGCTGGTATCAATGTCAAACTTTAGAGTCTGCATGAATAGTAAAGCAAAAGGTGCCCTGCAGATAACAGGGACAAAAAGCCCTTATGAAAATGAGCAGCAAATAAGTGCAAAGAGATGCGTGTCCTCAAGAGGTCTGCACGGGAATGAGCAATATGTGAAAGGTAGTCGCAGGCTAGAAAGCTCAGGCATACTTTGCCCCCTGTTATCGGCCTGCGCAGATGTGCCTGAGCCGTCTCTGCAGCGCTCCCATTCGCCACATCCATCACAGAAGCGCACCTTGGGAGACGGAGACGACGGTGCGAGTGCCAAACCCACCATCTGCCGTCGTTTAGAAATAAATGACAGGCCCAAACCTGGTGGGAGCCCGTCTCCTTCCACTGCCAGCTTCGCTGCGGCAGTGATGGGTCCGCCCTACCTCCCCTTCCCTTCTCCCTGAAATCGATGTGAGGGACCCCTGCCAGTCACGCCGGTGTCTGCTTCAGAAAGAGTGGATTTGGTCTGAAGCACAGCCCTTTACTCAAGGGAGCAGGCAGGTGGAACAGCATGGGGAAGCCAGCTGCCTCCCCACTGATTACAGCAGCTGACATGAAGCGCTGGAGGACTCGAGGCAGATCCTACTGCAGAGCCTTTTAAGCTCCGGTTTATATTATTAGAGCTTTATTAATGTGAACTATCAGCTGTAGAAACCAGAGGGTATTATGGGCTGTCTATTCCCTTTTATTTATATTCTAATTTATATTTCACATAGAGAAAAGACCTGTCAACACTAATGTTTGCGAAGTCCACAACAAAAAATGTGCAATTAAGCAGCTTCCCCAAGGCAGAGATTAGGGAAAATTACCCAAAGTAAATGGATAATTCAGCTACTCAGAATGATGAATGATACTGCAAGAATCGTAAAACTAACATGCAGACATAACCCCCATCAGAGTGAAAAACTGCAACTTGGAGATCATTTTGCCATGTAACACAAAAACAGCCTTCCTCTGCTGTCTTTAACCTCCTGTAGTGAATAATTTCCCAAATCTGTTACTTCCCAACAGTAAGAACACAAAAAGTACTTCTTCAGTGAGTTCTGGCACGTGACTGCTAATAAAAAGTTTGTCTCCAGAACGGAGACGTGAGGTAGACTTTATTAATTTCATGGGTTTGGAAATGAGCTGTGGTGATAAGGCTATCACTCTCTTATCTGGGGGACGGTGGGGGCGTAATTAAGCCGATAGCCGGCGATGATGAGGAAATAGTGTAAAAAAAAAAAGCCTAGGGATATGAGGGCGGAATCTGTGGGGCTCGTTTACCAGAGGGATGATTGGAGCGGCACTTAATTGCCACCTTTTTTATTTTTAGGGTGGGAGGTTTTCTCACAAGGCTTTCACCCACACTTTTCCTCACCTTTTGTGAATGTGTGGTCAAGGTCAGATTAGAGGATGTTCGATTGTCTGCTACGTCAAAGTATTATGTGGCAGGTTAGGGTGAAAGCACTCCCCCAGGCTGTGAGGACATGTGCGAGATTGAGGTCAAGAGTAGGTGGAGTGCTGTGTAATAGCACAAGATATTGTTGAAGGTTTGCTTAAAAAGTTTCATGTTTTGAACTCAACCCAGGGCTTTGAACTCTGGTAATTGTCTTCTGGAAAATTGCCTGCCTTACCAGTCACTTTTTACTGGTCTATTGGCACCGTAGTGACAACAGTCAGTGATAAAGACACAGCTTGTTCCAATTTCAAAGATGTCACAATTTGAAAGACATTTTCTCTGTCAAAGAACTTTCAGTTGATAGGTCAGGCATTATGCCCCTTTTATTTGATTTTTAAAAGCTGTCATGGCTGCAAATGTATGATGTAAGTATTTAGACCCCTCCAGTGACTCCCTGTCAAAAAAGCAATTAGCAACAAGTCTTGAATCTTACTCCGACATTGCTGGAGACCTTTGGAAACTGATGAAAAAGCTTGAATGGCTGGTATTTTTCTCTGTGCTGTCCCTTGCACCATCCTAAAGACCTCTCATGCACCCCAGTGTGTGCCAGTTGCAGGTTGAAATGTAATCTGTCTAAAACAAATCATAAATAAAAACTAGATTTCTATTTTTTCTCTGTCCATTTAGATTGCTACTGCAGATTGTAATAAAAATATCAATGATTTTCTATCAAACAAGCCACACCAGCAGTGTCCAGTGATCATGATCAGCCTGTTTTATTCAGGAGTGTCTTCAGATAAAAGTCCAGTCATCTCCTGTCATGGTGCATTTCCGTGTAGCACATCCAATGTGAGTTGAAACAGCCATCGAAACACGCTAAAGATCAGATGAACTGTTGTGCTCCACTTAGTTACACCAAAGGGGCTTTATGAACCAACCGAAGTTTGTTTGTAGTTCTGCTTAGACCGGTGTCACGGTGCATAAGTCATCTTTTTCATGTTCTAACAGTCCTTTCTATTTCTGAAATTAGTTTGATTTTATTATGTTTAAAAAAACGTTTAGAAGGGTTTGGAGATTTCGTGGCACTTCTTCCATTAAAGTAAGCAGACATACAGTAGCTGATCACAAGACAGATTATACAACAGTATATCCACTTATCTGGAAGTTTTTGAATGAGACTGTTTCCATTTTTGAGAATAAAACATGTCTAAAATCAGATAAGAGTTGTTTTGATATTTAGACCATATCCCATATTTATTTAGACCATATGAGATCTTTCCAACAGCTGTACTCTGGTACAGCTGTTGGAAAGATCTCATTATCTGAGGAAATTGTATTGATGTTGTTCAGGTGGGTAATTCGGGTGGGGTAGTTAAGTGCAGAGCAAGCTATGTACCTTATTATGGTTTACAAATGTGTATACCAACAAGGTTTCGGTTCAGTTGAACTTTTCTTCTCCACTGTAGTTGCATGAGAAACCTTAATGTTCCCAAACAGCAAAGTTTAACGATAGCTGGGAGTTCTCTCGTTTTGTATTTGGGTCACTTTTTATAGTTGTGGTACAAATTAATTATATGATGCACAAAAAGCAAACATGCAAGTCTAATATTGGAGTTTGCCATTTTCTTAAGCAGAGATATTTTGTGTAAGCATTACATAGTTGGTAGCAGAATTTACCAAGCAATTAGAGAGCCAAAAGTAAAAACATAGAAGTTCTTTGGGATTTTGGAAGTTTAAGATCCTTCACAATTTTGCTCAATGTAATAAATTAAACAGCTGTATTGCAGCAGTTGAGTTTTGGCTATACATAGGTGAAGGTGTATTTCCTCAGGCCTACCAAGGGCTTAAAAAGTTTCAAAACCGATGAAACATTACATCATATTGTTTTATTACTATTTAATGAGATGTCAGAAAGTCCAGGAGTGACTGAACATTTGTATGGGACACAATGTCACATCTTTCGACTTGTAGCAGCCCACCGTCACTGTGGGTAACTGACAGAAAGCTGCTTCAAACATACAAAAACAACATTTTGAAATATTTCCAGTAGTGAAAAAACAGGCCATTAAAATGTCGAAAATATGAGTGCCGCCCCTAAGTACCTTTAAAAAGCACAAGAACTGAGGATTAACCTACTCATGCATACATAGATGAACACACAACATTCTCACCAAAACAGGCAGAAGTATCTCGTTCTTGTCACAAACAATGATGTTGGAACTGCTCATATTGTGCATGTTGCAGCCATTTTACAAAATGATTTTTGTTTTGGAAGAAACTCGGATCCGACTTTTTGTATTTGCTGTTCCGAGCTATTTAATGTCAATGGTCAAACAGAGAACAAGTGTTTGACCAGTATCATCTCCCTGGTAGCCAAAATCCTTCCAGATGGCCGATGTTGCTTTTCATTTTGGCTCCAAGTTTCTGTTTTCAGGAATTTCCTCTTCCTTGTTCATTTTTTGGTGTTACCAGGAACTGTTCTTAATCAGCAAAGTTATTAAGAATGATTGTGAATGCAGGTCTACTTGAAATTAAATGTTAAGATGTCGAGATTCAGTTGGCTTCTACATCGCAGGACCTGCAATGCGAGTATTGTGAACACGAACATTGCAGTGTTACAAAACCAAAATAAAAAATACTATTTATTTTAGCTAACCTTTTAAAAGAAGGGTTTGTTACAAATAATTTTGTATATATTTTTTGTGTATTACCACGACAACCATTTTTACTCATGGTCATATTGTGAGAATCATATTCTGGTTGTATCAAATGTCCCAACATTTCTGACTGGGAGTGGGTTTTGCTCTTCACTTTCATATTGCTTTGTGAGTATAATACCTTACCTAATAATCTGTTCTTTTGTCACAGCTACACAGTAGCATTATCAATTATTTGCTTAGCTGAATTTCCTTAGATTATTCAGTACTTTGTCTTGTTTAATAAGAAAATGAAAAACTTAAACTTTGCACCTGCACTAATTTAGACAGTCCCAGCAAAGATGCTGCATAATGAAAATGATGATTTCAACTTTAGTGTGCAATTCTCCTGAACAAACTCTTTTCGAAGGTAGCATTTGTCCTGGAATTGTAATTTCCTCAGAGAGCACCAAACATGGTTAGGATGACTTGAAATCACCTGTACACGATTGCACAATGTGAAGCAATGCTCAGAACTAATGAAGACCTTTGTGCAAAGCCAGATGTGGGAACACTCCTGCGAAGCCACGTGACATCCGTGAAACATCTCGGGGCTGCAAATCACCAAAGCCTCTCCCCGTAAAAGCGTAATCCTCGGTCCTCCGACGGGGCACACGGGAGAATGGAGTTTTATCACGTTCGTTGACACACTCCTGTGTTTTTGCCCTGCATCCTTGGGGGTTTATCGCTCCTACATTTCATTCCATTATCCGGAGCACACCAGGCCTGTCCTTAGAGCAACGGGGAACGAGACATCTTGTCAGGGTTGCAGAACAAAAGAAAGAGCATGTCGAGCAGCGGATTAGACCAGGCAGAGAAACAGGGGGTGCAGGGAGGTGG
The DNA here is from genome assembly GCF_001444195.1 of Xiphophorus couchianus. Lineage (NCBI taxonomy): Eukaryota > Metazoa > Chordata > Actinopteri > Cyprinodontiformes > Poeciliidae > Xiphophorus > Xiphophorus couchianus. Next base: position 12,049,437 of record NC_040244.1, on the reverse strand, counting down.
GAATTGCGAATCAAGGGAGAAGGGATGCAGAAAATACATAAAGTTGATAGATACGGAGGAGTGGGGTGAAAATAACAGAATAAAGAAGAAAAAAGCATTAACGTCTTCTCCCTTCTGCTCAGATTTTCCAAAATCAGATATCCTTTAGATTAAACTCACGGCAGCGAATTGGTATTTAGTTTACTTGACATAGAAGCAGGCATTCCTCCTGATGCCTACCTACTGAATTTCAGGCATTCGAGCTTCAAACATGACTTTGGCCGCTAATTATTGGAAAATGTTGGCAATTAACTTGAGTATGCTTCTGTTTTTATTTTCAAAGTTTTACCGATGTAATTTTGTGCCGAACCACAGCAGATTTGACTCCACCATCTGTGCATAACACACACAGGTGACACATCAGCCCACGTCCAAAACGCTATAAGGCACAGACAAGCGCATGCGGCAACCCCTAGATCCCACACTTCATTACCCGCTCTGCCATCCCTGACTGGAGTAAATCGATGCAGAATAATAGCCAGCACACTCATCCCTCCTTCTCCCCCAGCATCCCTCCATCCGTCCTTTCCTACCATTCATCTAGCCGTTTTCACATTCACTCTCGCCTTGCATGCTCAGAACATCATTGTGCACCAGCACCAGTCTTCCCCCCAACTACCCCTCTTTTTTCTTCATCCGACCATCCATCCACCCCCCTTTTTCCTCTCCATCTAATCTGTCTGTTTTCATCACCACTGCGGGTCATTGCTCTTATCAGGCGAGGCGCCTGTAATGCTGCCATCGTATATAACATGTCTGTTGTGATCACTGACAGATTGGCTGCGCCCGCACCCACGATAACGAGGATAATAAGCTCATTTTCCATTCGGGGTTTCAGTGTTGCTTGTGCCCGTCGCGGCCGCTTCCTATAATTTGAGTGTGCAGCATCTCTGGGGAAGACATCGTTATTAGTCCGGCGAGGATTGTCTGCTAGTGTTTAAAATTCCATTTCGTTAGGGATGTCAGTTTATATGTGAGTAGATAATTCGCCGCTGTTACACTTTGTAATGGATATATTACCTTCATTTAACGGGCCGAACTGATGGGAAATAAAAAGTGACGAGAAAGGTCAAAGTTTCTCCAAGACTTCAAACTAACTCATGAAATAATTAATTGTGGTTAACGACCCATTGCAGTCTTCTTGTATACAATTAACGATGAGCTCTGCTGCAAATAAACACAACGGATTATTTCATTCTTATAACCACCATGAGATTTCTCACAATTACTTGAGCAAAAATCTATTCCATGGCATTTAAACAAAAAAAATTAAAAATCTGAAAAATTTAAAGCTTTCAATGTTTCCGCTTTACAAAAAAGCAACAATTCTTCCAACTTCTTTCAATATCGCTTCAGTTGTATGATTAAGTATTTGCCCTATCGACATCTATTCTTGCTTTGTCAAAAATTTTAAATGTTTAAGATCAAACTAAAAACAACCTGTCTAAACACAACAGTTTTCAAATGATGATTTTGATAAATTGTCAACCGATCAGTCACATTTTGTAAAGTTTAGTTTAATTTCAAATGTCCCACCCATTTGACTACCGTCAGACACATGCAAACAAATTCCTGAAAGAGAACTTGACAGATAGAGGAGGATAATCATCAGCAGGAAGCCGACATTCTTGCTACTGGGTCCCTCATAACGTCAAAAGTCAAGGAATTGTCTGCTTTCATATGGGTGAAAAACAAATGTTTGGAACGGAAATGGAGAAAATTAACATTCTGAATATACAACTTGTCAGAACTTAATACATTTAATGGAACCGTGCTTACATCTAGCATTAAACAAAGCAGACTTCAAGCTGTAAAAACTTTTTTAAAAAGTATACTTTTAAAGTGATAGCAGTATTGTGTAAAATAAATAAAAATACCACATAATACCTATCTACAGCAAGTCAAAGTAAAAAAGTAGTAACTTCTCTTTCCTTTCTCTCTACATCCTCAGAAATACTGAATAATTTATAATCCATCTTTAAACAAGGACATGAGTTTTGAGTTTCAGGATATTCTAGTGACTAAACAATGACAGAGGTTTGAAAAGAAGGGAATAAAAGTGCCTGAAATATTCAAGGGAGCTGTGATAAAGCGAGGCAGGAGCATGAGGAGGAAGACGGCTCGGTGAGAAAAATCAGAGATCAAAGACTCAACCTTCCCCTGCAATATTTCACATGTTCAGGTTGCAGAGCTTTCCCGTGGCCCACATCGAAACTGATGCAAAGAAAGTATAACGGGTTTGGTGGAGCTGGTTTACCAAACAGATCCATCAGCCGACTCGCACTAAAATAAAATAAAATAAAAGCTGTGGTACGATGGCTGAGAAACAAAGTAAATGTCAATCTTGAATTATTAATGCTTTTTTTTTTGCTTAGTAATAACTTTATATTGTTGGAGTCTAGATTATTAAACTAGGGAAGAGTGAGAGAAGGAATGCTTACTCAAGTTTCTGTTCCACTTTTCATTTAGTGTTTAAACAATGTGAGGAAATTGGATCAATAATTTAGATTGTTTTGTTAGGAGGAAAATGACATTTTAAACACGAATGTTAAGCAAACAGTTGAGAACGTTTCAGTGGTCTAACGTTTTGGGACACAAAGCAAATGTGCTCCAAAAGATTGAACAACTCTCAACAGGTTATGTTTGAAGATGTAAAGGCTGGAAAGGAAAAGTTTGGTACTTCCTGGTATTAAAAATAGATTTTCTCAGTTAAAGTGTCCTACTTTATTACACTGTCACAGAAGACATTTTAATGAATTGTAGGAGGAAAGGAAAAACTGGATCACTGTCATTATTTACAATGTCATCTGATGGGATCCAAGTGTTATTCTTTAAAGGTCTCGCCACAAACTAAAAAAATAAATAAAAATACTATCTTACTGCACCCCTGTGCCAATTCGTATCGCCAATTTGGACCCATTTAAATCCTAATTACTTCCATTTAACACATGTAAAGAAACCGTTTTGTATCCGTGTACCTAATTATTGTATATTAGTGAAATTATTTTAACATTAAAGTATTATTCTTTTTAAAGATTTAGTACAGTTAATTGTTTCTGTAGTTTCCAAAAGAATGCTTTGTCACACAAAATATTAAAATGCACAACTGTAATTAGGCCAGTTGACTTTTATTAAACCAAACCAACTACAGTACCTTCCTGGAGTTAAATAACTACATTCATGTACATTACACTTTGCATAGAGTATAAAATGTTATTTTAAGCCTTCACTTGACAAATGTATTACAAAATGTCCCTAAGCTGTGTGTGAATTTGCTCATAAGAAGTGCAAAATGTCACCTGGCAGAGGACTGTTTCAAGAGCAAGATAATCATAATTTCCTGCTACCAACTTTGAGGGAGCAATTTACAAATGACCCCTTCCTGTTCCGACATCACCGCCTGCACACCAGTACAGAAAACAAGGATGAGTGAGGTTGGAGTGGAATAACTTGACTTGTCCTGACCTCAACCTGACAGAGCATCTTCGGGATGAATTGGAGCAGAGACAGGCTTTCTCATCAAACGTCATTGCCTGACCTCACAGACTGCGTCTGAAGAAATGTTCAAAAGATTTCCATAAACAAAATCTTAAACCTCGTGGAAAGCCTTTTCAGAAGAGATGAAGCTCGCAAATGAGTGTGTAGTTTTGGTAAAATCATGTATTTACTGGAGACAAAAGCAGATTTCATTAAAGAAGACTAATCACTTCCAGAAATGTGGAAAGTGGCTACATATGAATTGACATGGATGGTATGAAGCATCTCATTACAAACGCTCCAGTTCCACAGCTGAAAAAGCCAAGTACAAAATGAACAAAACTGTAAAGTTATGAAAAGGAGAAGGAGTGAAATGCCCAGAAATCACAAGAACTGACTAAGGCTTAATTCATCATTTAGAAATACTCCCTTTTGTTCTAATTGTGTGAAATGTCCTGAAAAATCCTGTTTTTCACCCATACAGCTAGAGATAAGTACCATACACAGCCATGAATTTGAAAAGTTAAAGTAGGTTTAGAAAAATAGATGATTGTTGTCTAAATATGTTTTATTTTCTTTGATTATGGTTCTGTTCCCATTACAGACAGGTTAACGCTTAAAATACGAGAATGTAACCCCTTATTAGCCTCCTGCTGGTGGATAGATATGACTAGAGACAACAGTAGACCGACTGGACAATAGAGGATTACTTTAAATTAGTCAAAGTCAAAAAAACGGTAAAAAAGAATACGTCATAGACAGCCGTCTCTTGTTAGAAGAACATTAGAAAGTAACTTTAAATTGAAATAGGACTACAGTAATTTTCCCACATTGCTGCAGAAGAAACTACATTAAATTTAGATTAATGATTGCTTCTGTAATGCCAAAGAAACACTGCAACTTTATATGTCTATTAATAGAAAATAAGGCTGGTTACAGTTTAAGTTCACCATTTCATGAAAAACTATTAAATTCATGATTTTTAATGAACTCTTAATTGAGGAACTTCAATATCCATCTCTTATCTGGTAAATAAACATGCACCAGTTCATTTTGGCAACATAAATTAAGGTAAAAACAAACATATTAATGAAGTGTGATTGAGTTTTTTTGTTTTATGTGTTTGAACTGAATTTTGAACTATAGAGCATTTTGATTTGTAGATTCATATCATTTCCAGTAGATGTCACCAAGTCCAACACAAAGCTCCTTTAAATTTATGTGCCTGAACTGTAAGTAAATGTGCTTAAATACTCAGTAAGCCTGCATTAAGTGGGATTTCTTCCACCAGGCAATATCTGCATTTGCAGGAAGAGTTTGCTTGGTAAGGATAAATGTTGGTTAAATTGTATGAAACTTGCTGCTGCATCATAAATAAAAAGGCAAATTAACATTTTGCTGAAACAGCTCAAAAATAATTTTCACTGAGACTATTTTGTAGCAATATTTTTTTGTACATTTCCGCTTTCTTAAAAATTATGGTCTGAATAAGAAACATAAAAGAAGTGAAATGTTAACTTAAATCACCATAATTATGAGAAGCTCAAAAATAAAGCCAGGGCCATCCAAACAAAGTTGCTGCCTCGTTTTTAAACCCCACTTTTTTTCACTAAAACCAGACCTCCCCATGTTTGACTAATTGGATTTTTGTTCTTATCTTAGAAAATCATGCTTGCACCACATTTCACCCACATAAGGATTTGGCAGAGTAAAGTGAATATAGACTGAGTTTAATTTAAGCACCAGCAGTCAAATATTTACTTAGAGTTCCTCAGGGCGAGTCTGCCTGAACTTAAACCATCTGTTCACACGGCGAGCGGCTCAGGACTTCACACTCACTGGGCCTTAATAGAGTTTACGTGACAAAGCAGTGAATGTGTGTTAGATCTACAAGATCTTGGATTATTGTTGGTACTCATCATCAGTGAACAGATCATTTTGGATAGAAACTGTTTTCTGCAGCTAAGCTATCAAGCTACATTTCCGAGCATTGGGTGAGCTGCAGACTTTATTTGTTACCTGGAGATTGCAGCAACAATGATTTCCTCAGCTAGCGGTTATCAGCTTCCTCAAAACAGGAAGGATGTTATATAATCAACTTAGCTCTGATGGAGGAGAGCTATTTGAGGTCACGGCAGATATGTGTAAAAATAGTCGACGCAACTTTGGAGAATATTTCTGATAAAGGTGGCATCCAGATATGGGGATAAATTATACTTATACAGAACCAAGCAAAATCATTTGTATCTCTCGAACTAACATTTTGTCACTTTGTAAGTGCAAATAATGTGTTTTATTAGGGTTTTATGTGATATCAACATAAAGTAAGAAGCAGGAAATGCAAGGTTTTGAGAATTATTACAAATAAAAAGCTGTTTGTGTGGCATACATTGGTATTCAATCACGTCAACACAGCACAGCAAACAGGTTACGGTGTGGAAATCCATCGATAGAACAACTACAAAGCAAGAAAGGCAGAAGATACCTTTAAAAAAATTAATTAATAATAATAATTATAAGCTATAAAAAAATTGCCATATCAAAAATGTTGATGTTATGGATAGATAAGGCTTAAAGTAAACGTTCACACACGCATGATTCAAACTAGACTGAACATGTTCTCCACAATGAAACATGGTGTTCCTGCAGTCATTCAAAGTGATAAGAACAAAATTTGTAAAAAAAAAAAGAAGATCTGAGTATGGAGGAAAGGGGAAAAAAAACTCTAAACATACAGAAAAGCTTCAATAGAATATATTACATATGTATATTCTTGTGTCAAACTTTTCAAAACCAACTAAATCCAGTTGAGAAGCTGAAAAGATCTGTAAACTGATGTTCAGATGCTCTTATTCCAATCTGAGAATGGATCCTTTGCAAAAGAAGAAAAGCCAAGAATGTGTCTCTAGATGTGCAAAGCTGGAAGAGACATGCCTGAAGACCTGCACCCATAACTGGAGAGAAGGGCAGTTATACATACGGCTGACCCAAGGGGGGAGGATCATTTCAAGAACCTTCTGCTCTCAAATTTCAAATAAACATGCATAATTTCTTTCCACCTCAGTGCTTCACTTTATTTTGGTCTGCCGCATAAAATACATTAAACAAAATACACCCCACTCCTTATAAATCAGTACTCAAGGTTTACGACAAACTTCAACCCCGAACTAGACTGGACCCAAATCAAATATTTCTCATCTCATAAGAGCAACACATGGCTTTAGTCACAGTGATAATAACAAAGGAGATGAATGTGGTAGATGGAATAAAGGCAGAGCAAACACTGCGGCAGCAGCTGCTGTCTGCAGTCCACCCATTAAAAACGAGAGGAGGTGATGATCCTGTGGATGGTAATGAATATCTATTGGATCGTAATGAATATCTATTGGATCGTAATGAATATCTATTGGTGCTGTTGGTGGTTCAACAAGATATTGTTACCATGTATTTTTATTTATTTCAATCCTTCCCCGCCTTATTTCTCATGGAGTTTTCTGTTTAATTGTTTATCCTCAGGTGAAAGGGGCAGAGTCATAAAAAAGTGATGTCAAGGTAACCGACGGGAGACAGACGGGCGAATGACGTGTGGAAAAAGCGTGAGCATTCCCATCCACGGCCCACTCCCGCCGTCCGCCTTCCAACAACCCCCCCCCTCCTTTACAACTTTTCTTTGGGGGCTTCTTATATACCAACCATCTATCTCCATTATGCCCCTGAAATTGCTATTTGTCGCTTTGCGGGGAAGAAATAATCAATATGTCTTGTGGGGGCAGCGAGCGCATTAGAGGAAGCAAATTGATGTCTCTCGCCCCAGCGCTCCTCATCCAGCACACTGCAGCAGAGCTAATGGGAAGGCTCGCTGGCTGGCAGACAGGGAGCCAGTTTGTGTGTGTGGGGGGTGTGTGCATGTGTGTGTCAGTGCATATAAGTGAATGAATGAGCGAGTGGTCAGGCAATAGGGAATTTGTTCATGCAAAGTGAATGCCAGCGCTGTGGGTGTGTATTCGTGCGCTCATGTGCTTGTGTGTTGTGCGCTTGTGCGTGTTCTCTGCCTACAGAGCCTTATCTGTCCCAGCCATCCGGTTTTAGGTCTTTGGGCTGTCAGAGGAAGATAGCCCTGTCACTACCGCCGCATCCCCTTTTCCCTGAGAGCCTTAAAGGCTTCCTATACCGACTGACACTTCCAGAAAATCCCCACCTGATAAGAGCATTGCAGCTGGACATGACTTACCCACTAGTCTATCCCCTCTGTGGGGATTTTTATTTCATTACACTTCTCTATCTTTCTTGATCAAAAGTGCATGCCACACTTTACTTTGTTTCGAAAACACTGGAAACCAGCAATCTTTTTTTCTTCCCCACCTAACGCAACAATTAGCTGATCGGTTCACAGGTGAAGGCTACAACCAAGATACAAACTGAGAAACCTGCAATCAATGTGGGTTGAAGAGTTCAGCATAAGCCACAATGAAATGCAACTTAATCTCTTAAATTTACATTTATTATTTTTGACATGGCTTTACTTAATTGTATTGCAAATTAACAGATGCAATTTAAAGACAGTGCCAGAAAAGTTACCAGAGGCTGATTTAGGAGCAAATTCACAAGTTTAACTTTTACTTGCCTTTGAGATCCATGACAACAATAATAAAGGTGGACAGATCTTATCATAACAGCAGGTCTCTCCATGTGCATCTCACCATGTCAATTTATTTCTAAACAGAGATAAAAATGCGAAGGGTTAAAGATGCATTCAAATTTCATAACGTGTGCCCCTGCCTTTTTTTTTTTTTTCTGGGTCTGAGGCAAATGCAAAACCTCCCAAAGTGACACCACAGAGGGAGCAATGGAATAACATCACTGTCACCGCATTCTAATATGACAAATAAATATGCAAATGGTCTGCCTGATACTGTGAAACCCAGTGAATAAATTCATCTTGCTGACATTCTGTCTCTCACAAACACACACACACAGAAAATCAATCTTTGGCTGTGTCATTGGAGTGCTCAGATGGCTTTGTGTCTCATCTCAGACACCAGGACGAAGGAGGGTGGGGGCCATCACAACAGGATTCCAGATTATCCATTTATTCGCTGCAGAGGGCATTAGGGGCCTGTCAGTCCTCATTTACCCAGCCTGCACATACTCAGGACTTGAACCGTGACCATAAACACATTTGGTGCTCTCCTACCTGAGAAACATTCATATAAACCGCTTCTTAAAATCTGGCAGCTTGTGTCATCTGTACAGCAAAAAATGAAGCAGAAAATGACTTCTCCAAAATATTGCAATAGGAATCGTCAAAGCAGAGAAGTAATATCCCTCACGTGAGCACAAAGACGTGCTCAAACTACATTATGATGGTAAAACAGGGTGGTGGCAGTGTTGTGCTGTGGGCATGCTTTTTCAGCAGGGCAAGGGAAGATGGGTGATCTTGAAAGAACCCCAGTTGGAGATTTTAAAAAGCCTTAGCAGTCCACAATTATGGTGGGACAGCTAGAAGTTGGAGAAAGGGAGAGGTGCAGTTGCTACTCCACAAAAATATTACTAGTCCAGGCAGTTTTACAAGCATTTTTAATGAATGTCAAAGTATTATACAAGTGTAACCTTTGTTATTCAAAGTTCTTGTGAATGTTTGGATATTGCTCCCAGATCTGCCTTACATTAATAAACCTAAATGGTTTTCATGTTGCTGTACCACAGGCCCCCCATTACAAAAAACAGGTTTGTAGATCCCTACATTTGGAGCTTAAGTATTGAATAAAAATAAAGCAATTTCATTATGTCAAAGTAACACATCCCTAAATGTCACAACAGGACTTATTGATAGGATTTTATTAGTTTGTGCAAACCTTGAGGCAGGCGATACAAGCAAGGTAGATCAATTCTAGACTGGTTTCTTTAGATTATACAGGATCAATAACATGTAAACAAAGATATACGAGTTGCTGTTGGGATTTTTTTAGAAAGAGTAAATACATTTCTCTCTTTTTCTAAACCAAGAGCTTGGCAACACCCAGAGTTTTTCCTTTGTAGTAACATCTTAAGTTCAAAGTGGTGCTGTAATGTTGTTTTTACCTCACTTCTAAGGCATCACCTGTCAGTCAGACACTGCCCCCACTACTGGGTTGTTTTCTTTGGATCCTTCCTTTGAATAAGTTTTCGTGTGGATTCTTTCGCTTTCCTGGCATCTGCCGAGGGTTTCCATATGTTCTTGTACTCGAATGAATGCAAGGTGACCTAAATGAAAATCTGTCACTTTATTATCTTAATTGTGGTTGTCTGAGACACTTTAAAAAGTATTTGCAACATTTCAGTCATCAACAAGTTGGAGAATCTTTGAAAAACATGCCAATCAAGCCATTGTTTCTTTCATTTTAGTAGTATTTAAATGACCGTTTAAATGTGTCGCTCCATTTGTTTACAAAGTTGTGAGGTCAGATCAGAAATGAGTTTCTACTAGCTTAGATTCACACACAAAGAAATCTGTTTCTATGCAGTTTGGATTTGATGGTAAATCGTGAATAAATTGTTCATTTGTGTGTAAAATCTCTTCAGTATCCTCAACATTGTAACACAGCGGCGTTGGTAGAAATAATTCCACTTGCAGCTGCATGTGACAAACAGAACATTTGTGCCGCGCTGCAGGTTAATTCGTGGCTTTGATGGATGCCGAATGGAGGCTGGGCTGCGGGCGCAGAAGAAACCGTGGCAATTAGAAAAGCGCCGTGTGTGAGAGAGTTGGCTGCCGCATGCACCGCTGGGCATAAATGAGTCTAGCAGCCCAGGCAACATAGGCAGAGCTTTAACACAACACCACAGACATGCCTAAGACTCCCATTGTGCCTCTTGCTAATCCATTTCCATCCTAACAAGCTGCTGCCTTCGAACTCAGCCATCCAACCACAAGCCTGTCCACCGTCTGCTGAGCTTGGTGCAGCTCCAGTTTTCTGACTTTCAGCAGCCATTTTAAGCTCTCACTGACAACACTTGTCCTGTAACATTTTATGGTCTATACCAACTGGTAGATATTATAATATGTGTGGAAATTAATGAATAGAACAGAGAAGCTTCAACTCATCTGCACAAGATGTACGCTCACAAAATGCCTCGGGATGCAAAAAGACGTTACAGTTTCCTTAGCCGTCCTCTGCATCACCTTTAGTTTCTTTGTCTGCATGTGGATTATTGCTGCAATTCCCCGATATTCATGGTTCACTTGGAGCTCAGAAGACTCGTTACTCTGCCGGCAGAGGAATAAACGGGAGGAAAAATGTGCGCCTTTAGTGTTGCACTAATAAAGCCGCATTACACCGCTGAGAAATCAACGGTGCATTTTCTCCACCGCGCTTAAAACTGTTGAGACACTTGACAGCACTATTTATTGTCCTCACAGCTGAGAATGTTTCCTCAGGTGAAAGAGCTAAGTGGCTGACAAACGAGCAAAATTAATACCAGCTCCTAAACCCTTTAGGAGCTGGCCTCTCTCAGAGGATATTTTGGCAGATATCTCCATGGACACGAAGATCCTGAGGTACCGTTTATAATTTTCCTAGCTAAAGTAATTGATTTGGGGAGATACAATAAAATACACAGAGACAAAATGAAATTACTTTAAACATTCAGTGCAGTTTTTTTGTTTTATATAATATTTCAGCTTGTTAATTTGCTAAGGAGATGTTTGAAACTTCTTAACACTTCTGAGGTTCTGTATACAATTGAGTTAAATCTGTGAACTGATTTGGGAAAAAATACTCACATGCACCATTTAAAAGCAGAGACTCAATTAAATAATCTGCAAAAATTGTACAGCCCTAATCAAGATACACCATGGTAAAAAAAACAAAAACAAAACATGACTTAAAAAAACATATTCATTCTCCATAAATTGCTACACCATCAACTCTTTGACTATGATAATAATTGAACCATATTCATCACCACCATCCCAAAGATCCAGGTCAGTTTTCATCATATTGTATTCCACATCCAATGTATAGATGTGTACGTATAAGTTTTTACATCCGGAGAGTTTGAAATAGCTATAAAATTAATAGCTGTTTGTATTTTTTATGTGTAGTTTTTGGTCTATGGTTAATAAAATCTAACTACTCAGAAGCAGAGCTGGTTGCGTTTCTCAGAACTTGACTTATGCCCACAACAAAAAGTCGTTTTTCACAGCAAAAAAACCCCAAAAATTAAATGAAGGAAGGCTGGGACCTAAATTGCATTTTCTGCATTATTAGTTATTTCTTTGTGCAATCTGGCATCTCTTACTCAAATAGACTGCAGATATGTCTCTGCACACATTATGGGAGAAAATGAGCCATGTTGGTAAAGTGTAAACAGCCCTTAAATGCTCTGGAGTTCTTTCTGTCTAAAATTAATGTTTTTCAATGTCAAAATGTCTCTTTATCTGCTGTTATTATCATATTGTTCCACTTAATGTACAATTTTAATGAAAAACTGAAAATTTAATAAAACCCTCGTCTGAAACAGTTAACAGAACATATTGTTGCCTGAAACTCCACAGCTGTTTGTGGATCTTTGAGCCCCTCTGAGTCTCTCTGCTCAGAGTAAATGCTTCTTGGCACAAAGGCAGACACAATAAATATGAACTGAATAAACTCCAGACAATAAAAAGGCAGCACATCAATAACGGCTCGCCTCAGCTTAGCAGGGGGGCTTATTGGTTTAATTCTCAAAGTACACAAAGATGGGAGACTGCATTAGAAAACAAACAACTGAAGGGGGATGTTTGTGCAACCGAAATCCAATCTAGCACAATTTTCAACACGTACTGCGGACTTGGTGCAAATATTAACACTGCGTCTACTGGAGGGTAATCTGGCCGTCACCATATTGTTGTGTTTTTGCACACAAGAGCCAATAAACAGAACTGAGCAGACGCCGATTGTTTCCTCGGTTGTTGTGCTGCTGCAGGAGAGGTTGTTCTGGTAATGAGCAGTGAGTTCAGTGGCTTCCACCCTCGCTGCTGCTGTGCCTCAGCTGGTCTGTGCAGTGTACTGGAACAAAAGTGCAGCCCGTATTTTGTTTCAGTTGAATGTCATGTTAGTAAGAGTCTCGTCACAAGAACGGAGCAGCACAGAGCATAGCACACCTAAATAATTTCATTATTTCTTAGTGGCAGCACCTTTGGTTCCAGGTCCTGATTTTTCACAAATTCATAACCTTACGTATTCTGGATTTTTTTTATAATGAGGGAATGTTATTCAACAGTACTTCACTAAATAGCTGTTAAATCAAATATCAGGAGAAAAGCAGCTTAATTTAGGCATGCTCTGATCCACTTGTTTTTGTTGAACGTAATTATCCTTCAGTACGAGCGTTTATAAATTCAGAATGCCTTTACTCAACTTTTACGTCATTTTTGGTTATGCCGATTCGTTATAGCGTTTTACAGACTTGATCATTACATATTCAGAGTACAATGATCAATTTGTATCTTTAGTCACATTCTTGACTTCTGCAGAGCTGCTTCATCTTAACTACAGACAATAAAAAGGCAGGTACAAAGAATGTTTCTAAAAACTAATTTTTAAAAAAAAAAACACCTGCTACTGTAAACTCCGGATTTGTTGAGGTATAAAACTTTGACGAATTACTGTGTTTGTGTAAGAGACAAGAAGCTCAACAAAACAGGAGCATGCCATTTGAAAGAAATTAAGTCAAGAACATTGGTTGGTGACATTTTAAAGTTGTTAAAAGTTTCAAACGTTTACTGCTGGTAGAGCAGTCGGCACTGCCTACAGGAACAGCAGTCTGAAATTTCTTTCTGAGACAGTGTTGAAAAAACATGTTGGCACAGTGTTGGAACCCAACAGGCTGCCAGCATTACAAATCCTACATATGTAATAGAGGATGGAGTTGGTAAGTTCAAAATAATACATTTAAGCAGCTTCTTCTAGCCTGTTGCTTCTCTATAAAGCTCAGAACTCATTTCTCTCCTCAGATTTCTTCTATTGTAACAATGCAAAATGACCATCTTGGTATTTTCTTCATCTCAACTGTAAATATTTCCAAAAGGGGCCCACTAAGTCGCTGATGGGATACCAAATCCCTGGAGTGTCAACTTCCATCCGAACATTTAAGGACGGATGAAGCAAATTGACAAATTTGCATCTGTGGACATAGATATTATGGAGGTCTGCCTGCTCAAAACATGCAGCCCAGATTTGTGACCGTGCTGATGGCAGAAACCACCATTGAATGTAATAGTCCCTGTCAAAGGTTGACATCAAATACACAACAGGAAAACAACAGGAGTCGGATCGCAATCAGAAGAAGAAAAACTAAAATTCTTGTTTTCAGAGATAATGCTTTGAAAACTAGAACTTTATCTATTTGAATAATTTACATCTTGAGGAGACACCTGAGAAATCCTCTCTCTTCAGGATAGACTGAAGAGAAACAAATTGTAAGATTGTCATTGCATCTACATCTCTGGTTTTCCTAAGCTCAAAATAGCATGTTAACATTAAAGTGACTCAGAGTGTTTAAAGAGTTCATTAAGTTTGTTGATCTAAGTTTAACCTTCAGAATAAAGTCAGCTAAAACCTGATTAACAGAGCCGTTGGTTCTGGATCTATGAAGGGACCAACCACCTGATTTGCATAAAAGATTGAAGGAAGACGTCCATATCAGGCTGAAGCTAAATTGTGTAGATTTATATTATTGGATAAATGTTAATTTACAATACGTCCTGCTACTTTTTTTAAAAAATGTTTATTATTTGTGTTGTATCTGTTTTACATATTGCATTTGTTGCCTGACATACACAGATTTCTAAGTGAATAGTGCAGATACATCTGGACCTTCTAGTAAAGTTTTAGGGACCAAAGCTAAACCATGACGGTCTGTTAAAGACTTACAAATTTCAAAAGTCTTATTTGGGAATATTGATGTTGGATCTTTTCCCTTACAGGACTCAGTTGAGTTGTTTTTATACCAGCTTCCTAAAGCGATGACCTGGAACATTTAACCACTACCTGTATTAAGGTAAAATGACTAGGGGGACCAGGAATAGGCTTGGTTACATTTAGGAAATGTAATTCATCCTCTCTTCATAAACCAGAAAGAGAAAAGTCTGGGTTATCTTCAGTAAACCCTTTTCACATAACTATAGAGCAGCAATGCATCACATTCTGACCTCTGACAGGTGAAGGAAATAACACTAAATATCATCATCACACCATTTGGTGGATGGGATATTATTAAATGCAGGAGAACATTTTGTCCTAGAAGTTGATGCTGTTGCTGTGAATGTGGCTGTATAGTCATTACCTCTGAGAGTACCTGTGCTGGTCATAATGCTGTCTTATTGGTTTACCTGTGATAAAACGTAATGATCAATGTAGTTTTATAGTTTTATTAAAACTGATGGTTTTGCATTAATTCATCTTTACTGCAGCCAGTAGCCAAACCAACTTCTTCCTCGGACGCCCAGGAATATCAGTTTACCAGGTATGATCAGGAACATCATGGTAAAATTGTCTCTATAATCTTGCCCTGTTGAACAGATTACTTTCCCTTAGCGATGATGTGAGGCCTCTATCTTAGGTGAGAGCGGTGACGTCTATTAGATCTATAAATCATGTTAGGTGAGGGATGAGGGGGAGAGAAAGGGGTGCAGCAAGAGCTCAGGGTTGTAAATCTCATTACCTGAGACTGCTGCCGACCCCCCAGCCGCATCATCCCGTCCTCAATCTCTCCCATTATCAGCTGACCTTGACCGCCAACACAGACACTTGCACTCAATCATGGCTGCCATTGGTGAGTGTGTTTATCTGCCGTATTTCTATCTTGATATTCGGATCGCTGCCTGTATTCACTGAGGCACTGGGAATTTTGAAGCGAAAATATCGGTTTATTCTCAAGCCTCACGTTTCTCAGCTGGCTTAGTTGAATTTAGCTGATATGCTTTTGCTCAAAAGGTGGAGGGATATTTCTCCATATTAGACAGGTGCTTAATCTTAATTTAATGTTAAGAAAACAACCTGCTTTCTTGTTATCTGCAAGAAAATTTGGCAGATAAAATTTTCCATGTGGATTTCTTTTTGGGGTTTTGATTTGTTGATAAATTAGATATAATTCTTTTAACCAAAATATACTTGTCAATTTCAATCAGTAGCAATTTGACTGTACTGTTTAATTCACTTTTTTTGTACTAAGAATTGGTTTTATCTCAATGGGCCATAGAGGTCTTTGAGAAGCTTTTAAAGAAACTTTGGTATCAAGTAAATATTTAGGGTCTTTCAGATTAAAATGATGTTGGTTCAACGATACCAAATCAAATGTTTTACTACCAAATAGCCCCAAAAATCCACTTAGTTTTGATGTAAATAAATCATAAGTGACAGAGAAAGACTAGACTAGTTTCATGAAAACTGCAACTCGTAAAGCTGAAACTATTTAAATTCTTAAATACTTTGATTTTTAATGTTGTTAATAGGAAAAGTAAATTGACAAATGGTGCAAAATTTAATTGCGTCTCGACACTGGCACCTTACTCCGGCCTTCAGACCATTTATTCACGTAAATTCAATCAGTAAGAGCCCAAAATAATGATGCTTTATTGCAAGTTCATTTTGTGTGTACCTAAGCATTTCAGTCCACTCATCAATGATCTCTTAGTGTCAATTTACTTTGAGAGGAAAATACCACACCTATCGTGGATTAGTCATGATGAGTCATTATTGGTTCAAAAACAGACACAGCACTGCTTGGCATTTTGCCTGCGCTTTAAATACATTTTTGTGCTTGTTTCCTTGGTAGAACTGACAACATGCTTGTGTAAACAATTTACCAATATTGCAGTTTTTTTCTTTTTTTGTAAAGCTGTGACTTTCACTAACTGGAAAATGTGTTTTCAGAGTGGAGGCAAAGAAAACTATGTTTTCTGACAAGATGAGAAAACATTCCACCCACAGCCACAATCTTTCCCCCCCCAACTTTACCCAAACAGCAAATGAAAACAAAACTTTGGCCCAACAAACTTAAGCTGCATTCAACTAAAACATGCAACTTGAAAGTCACTGTCACTGGTCTGATTGTGAACATCCAATGGATGCAGATGAAGAAAAATAAATGTGGACACATTTTTTCAGTTCCGACGTTTTAAACTTAAACGAAGCAACAAAAAGCTAGAGAAACGGCAAATAAAATGCTGTCAGGCCACAGAAGGTGAATTTCTTGTTGTATAACTCAAGCCTCCAGCGGTGCCCTTGGTTTGATCTCCTACTGAGTTTTGACTAACAGCAGTAAAACGGATATAATGAGTGTTAGACGTTTCTAAAATGAGTCAGGCAGCAACTGAAACCTCCATATTTGTTTGACATTGCTGGTCTTTCCTGGTTTTTCATCCTCCTCCCCAACTCCCACTTTTCTTCTAATTTCTCAAATAATTTCCATTTCTAAAACAGATTACTAACCATGGCATTTTTGCTGTTAAGAATATATTCCAGATAATTACATCAGTCTCCCGAGGAACAAAGGAGAATGTCCTTCAACTGGCTGCACTGGTTCAGAGAAATAGAATCGAATAATAAACACTTAGATTAAAAACATCCTTATGAAGAAGAATTCATCCCCAGTTCCTCTTCCTTACATCATTTCCTCAACCCTTTCTCTGCTTCTTGTGATGCATCTTAATGGGTTTTCATGCCTGAAGCAGATTTAAGGCCGTGGAGTGGAAATGTGCCGCATTGTGCTCCGTATATCTGGCTGGCTCAATAATAACTCATATAACACTCCTGGCTATCACACAAGCCCCAAACTGTCACCGCTCCACCGCCGCGCCTTTGGGAAGGCAAGTTCACCGTGAATAATTTCACCACAGCAGCACAGAGCTAGTCTTGCCCAGAGGAAGACTCTGAAAAGTACATTATGTCTACCCGGAGGCGCAATCCATGGGTTGGTGACAGCTTCACTCATGTTTGATAGGTGAGGATGTGCACAGTGGCAATCAGTTGTAAATCCATATGTGCCACACTACAAAAAAAAAAGAATATAACCTGGGGCATAAGAGTTTCACACTAATAAGTGAGTGGATTCAGAAAGTCTCAACAACTTGGCAGGGATGTCTCACTACAGCTCAATGCTTGTTTTTGATCATTTCTTCTTGCATTAGGAAGGCTTTGCAGTGTTCAGTGCAGATGCAAAGATTATTAAGGTCAAATGGAATTTGCAGAAACTTCATGGCATTTCCTCATGCAGACTTCAGGGAAAATATACAGCACATCCATCTGATTTGGTCTGCAGCATCACTGTGCATGGAGTGCCAGTCAAATGTTTGGGGAGCAATAAGACAAAATATTGTGTTTTCTACTGGGAGTCAATTATAGTGGACCTTCTGAGTTCTTGAAACTTAAAGGACTCTTACCAAACCCCCATGTGATGGGAAAAGTGCCCACTAAGCATCCCAAAGGTTAGCGACAAGAGTTGCCCATGTATGAAATTCTCTAGCTGAAAAATAAAGCAAAAATGTCTTAACTTTCTTTTATTATATATATAAAGTACTGAAACATTTGCTTATTTTTATCTCTAATTTATGTTCATACATAGACTTAAGCAAAAACATAAATGTAGCTTTAGTTTTGAAGTTAATATACTTATTGTGCTAAATTTCATATCTTCTTGCCATTTCATCCTTTATAAATTAGATGGCTGCCAGTGGCTCTTTAACATGCATGTGAGAATCATTTTCCCAAATAAAGCTTTTGCGTCCTGGCTGCACTACTGTGGATTTCTTTTAAATTAAAATGTTACTTTTTTGGCTATCATTTAAATTTCTAATCTAATTTCTGGTGAAACTTATGCATCACGAGTAGCTGGCAATGATAAAGAAATTTATGCCAAAATCAAAAGATTCTGAAAATGGCTAAGCAAAATATTCTCCCGGAACAATTTCAGATCTTGTTTTCTTTGGCACACTCTACATGTTTTAGTTTTTCCACTTCTTTAGCCTTTGTTCCTGACTGAACGTGCTTTGTTGTTTGGTGCCTTTAGCACAAAAGTCAAGACTTGGCATTTGCAAAATAGGCACTTCATTGTTTAGCAATCAACAAATATGGTCCATATGCAACACAAAAAGGTAGAAAAAATGCACCATGTTCCATTTTGTGAGAGTTGGACTATTTACATGTACTGACAGGCAATGACTAAGACCGGTGGGTAGAACTATTAATATAATAAAGTCAACTTTATTGGTAAAAGCACATTTCAGCAACAAAGCAGTTCAAAGTGCCGCACAAGGACAAAACAACAAGAAACAGCACTGTACTCTGTAAATGCAAACATAATTTACCTTCTCTGTATTTTCCTTCAGCAGAGCGCTATTGCTATAGTTTCTCACACAAACTGGCTCCAAAGTAATTATCGCTGCAGCATGTTTTATTGTGGACATTATTGCTGACGCCACAACTTTACCTAGTTTACAGTTCAAAGCATCTAAATAATTATTCAAAACTCCTGCAGGGTAGCAAACATTGATAATCAGGTTATAAGCAGCCAAGAACATTTGAATTAATATGAATGGAGTTCGGCTGCACAGTTGCCTTGGCGCAAGGACTTGGGTTCGAATCCTAGCCTGAGGTCTTTTTGCATGTAGTTTGCATATTCTCCCTGTGCATGAATAAGCCCTAAGGTGTGAATGTGTGTGCATGGCTGTCTGTCCTGTCCAGCTCTATATTGTCCAGATGGGCGACCTTTGCAGGGTGTACCCTGTCTCTCGCCCGGGATCTGAGGGAAACGGGCATCAGTCCACCACAAACATTTGCTGGTGCAGATGTTTTTTGTTTTTTTTTCAAAGATCTGCCCACTGTCAGCAGAAAACATGCAAATATTGTTTTCAAATTCCTACTTTTCTTAATTCCTGCCTTAATTCCTGCTACAGTGTGAATAGTTTGTAGCTAAACATAAACAATATGCACACATTCAATTAGATAGTTTTTTAAATTTGCTACCTATGATGTAACCACCAGCATCAGTAAACCTTTAGTAGAAAATCGACATATTTTGCTCCTGCTGCTTTTTGCACTTACTTGCAGGGAACTATCTTGCTTGGTCACGAATATAATGAGATGTACATCAAGAGAGAGAAAAGTTTTCCTTGAAAAGAAACTGTGACACCAGTCTGAGTCAGATTTGGATATTTTTCTGCACGTTTTCAGATGGCGAGTCCTCGTCTTCTTTAGACTAGTTGCGGTTTGTGCTGTACTCAAGGAAAGGACGACAGTTGGAATCAGTGCTACATGATGCAATTTCTTAAAAACTAAGCAAACCAGGTAACATAGGTGAGGGTAAAATTTGCAGATGCTTTATTTTTCTGTTCCTCTGTCAAACACAGACACCACAGGTGTTCTTTTTCACTCTGATGCAATCTTCGAAGAACCTCACGGCAATGCGTCGCAGCATTGTTTTTCCCCCCTATCTCTGCTCCATCAGAGTGTAGCAGGCCTCATTAGTGTGTGGGGCCCCTGTAGTGTCCCCCGGCCCCACAAGCCACCCGACCAACCTCCAGTAGCCCCTTAGGCGCCGAGCCACAAACAACAAATCACTGAAACAAAAAATCCCTAATGCCTGAGTCTTTCCACTTCAAAAACACAATTATGCTAATGCCAGGAATCATTTGCCATTCCAACTCTGATTTAATGCGGCCTTTTAGTGAAGAAAGCTAATTAGAAGCTTTAATTAACATGTGCGATACAAAATGAAGAGAAGTGTGAAGGAGCCTGTCGATCACGGAGGAGCTCAGCGAGAGGGATAAAACGGAGGGAACGCCAGGAAGGGGAAGTCTGAAAGCAATGCAAATGAGACAAGGGAGCGCCACAAGGAGGCGTGGATCTCTGCTGCAAGAACGGAGTCTGTAAATATCACTGTGACCCGTAGACAGAGTGGAGTCATCTCATTAACACAGATGGGAAGGTGTCACCATAGCTTGGCCATGAGGTTCAGTGCCGACACGAAGCAACCTGAGCTTACCGAGCGTAGCATCATTAAAATCCCTGACAAAACACAAGATTTAAGTGTGCGCTCGGAGAGGCTGATATTTCACTCTGCTCACATCATCCTCTGCTGTTCAACTATCTCCGGGAGAAAATACGTTCACTTTGAGCTTGTCGCTGTCGCTGCTTTCTGCATCAGTCAGCCCTCGCTGATTTTGGCATTCTTACGCATAGCTAGAGGGTTGGTGTTCTTGTCATTGTATCTTGACGTCCTCCACTGCTTACAAGCAGGTTTTCTCCCAGCCTTGTCCTGTATTTTTGCTCCATCCATCAGCTCTGAAGAAAGCAACTCTGCAGCATGATCCTGCCAATACCATGTTTGATCATAGGGATCCAGTAGTCTATATCACTTTGCATTTAGGCCAGGAAGAAGTTCTGAGAGCACCTTCTTCCAAATGTTTGCAGTATCTTCTATATGACATGTTTCAAACTGCAGGACTTCTTCTGGCCACTCTTGTATCTGTGCAGTGCACGTCTGATGGTTGTATTTCTGAAATATGTTCCCACATGAACCTCTGCAGCTCCTCCAGAGTCATCATGGCTTGCTTGACTTTCTCTAATTATCGCTTTTCTTAACCAGACTACATGTTCAGGTGGACCACCATGTCTTGGTAGGTTAGCAGTTGCGTCATACGCTTTCGATTTTCAGATGATGGATTGAATGGCGCCATTTGTTCACTAGTGTTCTCCAAAAATATTTCTCAGTCCTTCTCAAAATGGCTGTATTTACACTAGAATTATTTTGAAATTAAATAAAATGTATGTTTGGTTTTGAATCAGCTGTTATCAGATTTGGATTTTGTTTAGAATATCACGTTATAAAGCAAATTTTACCTCCACAATTATCTGTTAAACATTGACAAAATGTGGTAAAGTTCAATCAAATAAATATCAAGTATCAATACAATAAATCAAACTCCCCAAGTGTGAACACTACCCTGATTTCCTGGGTATTTCTCGTATTCCCTTTCTACTTTATTCTCTTGGTATCAGGTCATGGTTTACTTTTCCCTTAAACTGCAAGTTCCAATGCAACTCAGAATTTCAGTTCCAGTCTGCATTATACCTACAAAAAAGGCTCAGTTTATCATTATATTTCTGGCCTTTCTCTGAAAACCATTTTCTCCTGAAAATAAACTGGCATGCAGAAAAAAAGGAAACTCAAACACAGGATTGAAGCTGTAAATAGAAAAGCCATACTAATAAATAAAATCTACGCTTTTATTCTTTCTTCACTTATTGAAAAAGCTTTGCTCAGGCACTGTGCTTTTAATAATGCACATAAAGATATTTAAGGGTTTTATTCCTTTGTCATTTTTCATTTTTCCTGGCTAAAGTACTTTAAAGCAGCTGAGTGTTTTTTATTTTGTGGGGGAGTTTCATTAAAACGCATTAGGCAAGTTAAAATTTCAATGCTTCATATACTGAAGAAAACTTTGGCCGACTGTTTTCTCATTGTTGCTAGAAAAGGATTTATTTTTCTCTAATAAGTTTTTGTGGATTTAAATAAAGTATTTTTCATTATAAAAGCTGCAGTTTTGTTTAATGACTTTATATGAAAAGGTTTGCTTATTCCTGTGTGTGTATTGGGAAATTACACAGTAATTTCAACATGGTGCAGAAAATAGTCACTGTTTGTGTAACATTTAGGTAAACTGTGCAGCCAGCTGCACTTCAAGGAATCAAAAGTAGTAGAAGAAACTGAATAAATTAAAATATGCACAAACTAGATTCCTGGTAACTCAGTTCATTTGTGTCGATACCTAAATGAAATGAACTGAGAGCTTTTGAGAAGTGAGAAACTTGGGAGTGAAATTTTAATATTGATAGTTTTGCACATAAACTGTACAGGCAGCGTTAAAACCATGTAGTACTTTACAGGATAACATTACTGGTCATTTTGACACATTATGGCTGGATATTTTTGGCTACATACTTCATCTCTGGGATTGTTGTTATCAAGTCTCAAAGGAAATGTAGAACAATGAGACTCACCTGTGTGTCCTGGACAGCCAGTCTCTTCAGGTTCAGTCACAGGAAGCTCTCTCGGTACATCTTGTTCTTGTGACCTGCAAGAAGAACATTTTCAGTACATCCAACAGCTTTCTTCCTTTTTCTTCATCCATTTCAGATTTTTTGCAGTTGTTAAGCATGCATCAGTCCTTCCCTTTTTTTTTGACACAACAAGGCATTGTTTGTTTTTTAAATAAAGAAGCTTAATCAGAAATAGACCAATCAGTTTTGAGGTCAAGCAGGATTTTAATTTATTTTTGACCTGCTAATATATTTTCAGCAGATGCAGTCTCCAGAGATTTAGTCCTTTACATGTAATATTAATACTTTAGTTTTAAAAATGGACCCATGCTAGCAATTAGCAGATTAATTTACACTTCGAAAACAAAACTTGCTTTAAAATAAGAGTCTTCAAAGGCTGGATTGCATCAAATCAAATTTTATTTGTATAGCAACAAGGCATTTCAAAGTGTTTTACATCATAAAAACACAAAATTACAAAGTCATAGAACACACAATCAACATGCACATCATTTTGCACATCAGATTATTGATACATTTTTCATGATTAGGTCTCAAAAGCAACAGCTGAGTTTTTAGTCTAGATTTAAAGGCACTCAGTGATTCAGCTGTTTTGCAGTTTTCTGGATGTTTGTTCCAGATTTGTGATGCATAGAAGCTGAATGCTGCTTCTCCATGATTAGTTCTGGTTGTAGGTTGCATATCTTCCTTGTTAACAAAAAATGACTTCGGGCTTTCAAAATAAAAGTAATACCCTTTAAAATAAGAGATTAAGTTCAAGTAGGATTATTACTCTTCAGTTAGTCAATGCTTGTCATCAATGAGGGATTGATCTTGAATTTCAGACTTGCAGATACTCTTTAAAGTCAGGAAACTGGTTTTGATATGCTGAGTTATCAACAGTGATGTCAGTAACGCGTTACTTAGTTACTGGTGCAGCAATAAACCAGTGATATCACGGATTGTGTAAGTGCATTTTGGATTTTTAAATTGGTCTAAACAGCAATAAGTATTTTGTCTTTGGAAATAAATTTCAGATGTGTTAGTCTTAAACCATCAGAGGTTGCATAAAGTTAGGATGGACGTCAATGTAACTACACTAGTTACATTAGCACATTTAATCTGGTCTTAACATACTTAAGACTTAAAATCACAATTTGCTTACTGTGGAACATCTCAAGTGTCAAGAGTAGTAATCTCTACTTTCTGAAACTTTTCTTCAAACTACTGAATCAGGACTATTTCTTTGCATGTTGATCCAATTTCCTTTCCAGTGGCTGAATTGACTCAACTGCAGTCAGGAAAGGTAATTTGTTAAGGCAAGTGGAATATAATTGACACTCTGGAAATAATTAAAACTTACCAGTCTTTATCCAGCAAAAGGTAACATTTACCTTGCTGCTTTTCTTTCATATGCAGTTAATGAAGTATCTAAGTTTTCAGAATATCATAAAGCAAATTAGAAAATGTACAGTCCTCTTAAGTTCATGGAAAGCATTTACAGATTTAATCATTCAGAAAACTGTATTATTTAATGCTAAAAAGGAGTACTCAAATTCCTGAATACAAGTATTTGAAAAACGAGACCTTCATGGGAGAGAGTGAGCAATAAATACAGCAAATTCTCAGTAAACAGTACTTTACACTTCTCATAAAGAAATCAATATAATTCAGAGCGATGGGGCTGGGGAAAAAAACAAAACAAATGGAGGTGTTGCTGAGGCTGGCATCAGAGGGCCCTTTATAGTAAACTTGATTAAAAGAAAATTGCTTTCAAGTGCTCTCAGCAGGCCGGGAGGTTGAGTGGGTGTGCTCTTGTGGGTTTCAGGGTGAGGAAACAAGATGAAGAAATGCTTTGAAATTGCCAGAGGAGAAAAAAAAAAAAAAACTAAACGCAAAAGTGCTGGCGACACTCTGGTGCAATATCAGTCATTTTTATCAGATTAAGTATATTTTTATGTAATTTCCAGTGCACTCAAAGCAAGCCTTAACTTCTTTGTGTTTAAATATACTTGTGACGTTTTCGTTGGAAAGCTTGAAATTCAACTTTTATATCTACATGGCAGCTTTTTGGTCGATGTTACCTTTTTAAGTATTCACCGGACAAATGTCAAAGGAATCAGTGTCTTTTTTTCTTAACACTGTCAAATGTGAGTAATTTATTCTGGTTTTAATTCAAACCGACATCAGAAAATCAAATACTTTCTAATTTCCATGAAAGCATCAGCTAATTGGCTTTTTAAAAATGGAATAATTTATCCCTTTGGTTTTAAAGTAGCGCAATTTTGGAGAGAATCCATCATGGCAAGAGGGAAAACTTTTTGCTCTACTACTCAAATTTAATTTGCTTTTGATTTGATTTAAATATATTTTCAGGCCCCAATGCTCATTAAAAACCCATTGTCATTGCCTCTGGAATGGCCCACTATGAATTTTGCATCACCTGATTGGGTTTTAAGATTTTCTTAAAGTTAACATTTTTATTTTTAGAAATCTGCTTTACTTTGACGAAGCTCTATTTGCTCAACTCAGCAGTTTTTAATGGTCTGCCAAAAAGACTTAAGTTTTACTTTTACTTGTGCACCAAGTTAGATGTGCTTGAGATTCTAAATTGAAGGGAAATCAAAAAACGTAGAGCTAAAAATCTAAATTCACAGTGTTTAAAAGATAACCTTTAATTCCTCCCCAACAGATTAAACTGTTACCGTTTTAGATTGGGATTACCATAATTTGTTTTTCTTGGTAAATGTCAACATAATAAAAAAAAAAGCTGAGTTTTTTTAGTTTTAAATATTTGGTCGAACTGATTTTCAAACTGCATGACTGAGTTAAACCTGGCTGATGTCTTCAGGTGTTGCTTTATTATTTCCACAAAATATACTTCCTTTATTATGGCATCAATTTTGCCAAACATATCAGTCCTTTCTGCAGCCACACACACAACACGATGCTTGCATCTGGTTCATTTACAGTTAGGATAACGCTCTCATGTTTGCAAGGCTCTCTCATTCCCTCCAAATGTAACAATGTAGTATAAAGAGCCAAACTTCATTTCACTTTTATTAAACTACAAAATGATGGTCTTTAAATCTGCAGCATGTAACTTTTACAGCATTTGTTAAAACTGCCACCACCCCGGATACATGTGCTAAATGTGGAGATAAAGGCAATTTGATTCACTGCCTTTGGGAATGTCCTGAGATTCACAATTTTTGGAAGGAGGTTTTGGATAAAATTTCACTTATTGGTACTAAACTCAATCCCTGTCCTAGGTTGTGTGTCTTAGGAATTTTTCCCACTCAAACTCAAATAAGCAAGGTTGATCAAAAATCTGTAATTTATTGTTTGGTGCAGGCTAAATATAGTATAGCCTGGTCCTGGAAATCTGTAACCAGACCCCAGTTAAAGACTTGGATGTCTACATTATCAAGCTCTCTCGCCTTGGAGAAACTCACCTTTATGATTAAGGGTAAATATTGTGTGTTCGAAAAGATATGGGAAAAGTTTTTGCTATTCTTGGAAAAAATAAATACTCATAATAATGATTGACTGAATGTACTCTAGCTAATTTTACTTATGTTTTTATTCTTGTAGTGGCTATAAGTCTGTTATCTTCATGTTAATTCCAAATGTATTCACTTGCTCAAAAAATGTATGAAACTGAAACACTGATGTCAGGATGCCTAGAACCAGGAAGGACGATGCCATCACCTCATACTTAGCTTGTGGACTGTGATTAAATCTCTTGGACTAAATCTCAAATTACACCCCTGAGATAACAAACTTAAAGTACTCTGTCTCACTGCAATCAACTAATGTTTGTCACCTTGAATGTTTAAGTTGTTAACGTGTTTTCTTTTGGTTTTGTTAGGTGTTTTGTGCACTTGTGAGTTATTTGTCTGTGTGTCTCTTTTGAAATGTAAAAGACAATAAACAGATTTTTGAAAAAAAAAAAAAAAAACTGCCACCATGTCGTGACAGTACGAGACAGATAATCTGATAACATCGAGCTCCTCCACCTCCTCCATCGCCATCTAAAGAAACGTTCCCAGTCAAAAACAACCAATCAGAGCCAGGAGGAGCGTCTTATCACTGTCAATCAATCCTGATCTATGTGTTAATGGCGGATAGACAACTTAGTGTTCTAAGTGTTTCGCCATCACCTGTGGCCACGTTAATTAGCTTGAGCATTTGCTTGATGTGGTTCTATTGAACCTAAAATATTATAAACTATCCTATCAGAACATTAAAAAATTGAAATCATGTGAGCTTTGCACAGAATTCTGAATTCAAAATAAAATTAGTCAAGTTTCTATGAGAAGTAGTTAAATCTAATTATTTTAGGTGATTCTTACTGATTTAATTAATTCAATGTCTGACATTGAGAAAATATTTTTTTTTTCTTTTCATAGAGTGCATGTAAATATCTGTTCTCAACAGTAATTCAAAAGAGAGGTTACATAAGAGAGCTTTGGTGCTGTAACTAAGTTGCATTTCAGTGAAATCCTGAGACATTTGAGTATGAAATCATGTCGAGCTGAAACGTTTTCACAACAAGCAGTATCGTGCCCAAAAATATCTAGATCTACAGAAAGACTTGGAAAAAAAGAAGTAGCAGCTGTGTTTATCTTCTTAGATAACTAATAACTAATGTGCTTGTCATTAGTTATTTACAGTGTAGGAACGTTTTCATCAATACTTCCTAAAAACGTTCAAGTAGTCAAAGACTTTAAAATAAAAGAAAGTTGTTCTTTGACGTCATTAATTAAATACCTGATTAGTCTGATGTAGATGTTGTAAAAAAACCTAAAAAACTTAAATATTCATGTTTGTATGTTTGAATTAAGATGAAACTGCCAGTCCAAGTCAGAGATGCACCACTAAATCAAACAACTTTCTTTCGAAAACAGGTGGAAATCATACTATGGTAGTTCAGTTTGTAACCAGATATTTCCAAAAAGGAAATGCAAAAGCAAAACAGCTAATCCGGGAGTGGCCTTCCGTTTTCATTGGCACTGATTGGCTTTAAGACTGAAAATAAGAAAGACTGTAGAAATCAGGTTCTGTGGTAACACAAAGAAAATTTCTGCTAAACGTACTAATGCGCATTAGGGTGTATATGGTGTTTGAACACAGTTCTTATCATTTTTAGAGGAGAAAGTAGATGCTACAGTTTAAATGCAAGTCAAAGCACGTTCTGAGATGTTGCCTCGATGAAAACAAAACAAAAAGACAGAAAAGTTCAGCAATAGTGTAGTGTGATGTCACTTCTGTTCACTGCCAATAATAGAGAAAAATCTTGAACTCATGGAAGCTGTTAGTGGAAGACAATCAACCCCAGCAAGAGGATCAATCTATCAAAATATGGATATAAAATCCTGGTTGAATTGGGTGATTTCTGATTAAATTATTAAGATAAGATTAGGTTTCCTGCATCCACTTCACCAGAGCCAGGGTGAAGTGAAACTCTGCTCCTTTGCTTTACGGTTTTTCCCTTTACGACTGTGCCAATCAGTGACCAACAGTCGCTTCAATTGTTTTTCTTGTCTGGCTTGACTTGAGCAGTTACTGAATGCAGCAGTTTTCTTATTTTAGGCTTTTATTGCACTGAACAGCCCAGAGGTTGCACTGATGTTTATGTGGACGAAATAAAAAAATGCATTTTTCAAACCAGATTTGACTTTCTATGTAGTTTAAAAGGCAAAATAATTAACTATTTTTTTCTAAAATTAACTGTTTTACCAAGTTTATGTCCAACAATTTATGTCTGGCTTGGACCAAGTATTTATATAACCCAAAATCTGTATTCACTTGAAATCTGTAATCTGTGTTTTCTTCTTGGTGAGTGAATGTTTTTCTAGTCTGAAACGATGTGAGACACAGCTGACAATAACTTGTGATGACTTGGCATTCGACAGAGTATGCGACCCACAGACAGACAGAGACAAGATGGGACACTTCAGTGACCACGCTCGGATGGTAAAATCCCCCGGTCCGACAAACTCATCCCGCACGATCGATGGCTGCTGTGACAACAGTCCCTCTCGTCACAGGCTGGAGAACAAGCTGTTGTGAAGGTCTGAGAATGGAAGATAGGCCCCCGAGGGGAGGCTTGATTTACAACCCCAAGTCGAAATGGAAGCAGCATCGCCCACAAGCTTCAGACGGCCCTCTAGCAAAATCAGTCTCTCTCACCCTATCTGTCTGCCTGCCTCACTTACTTGTCCTCCTTCCAATGTCTCTTTGCCTGCATGCCGACAAGCAGGAAAGGGATGAAATGACACTCTTCCCCTTTAAAAAAAAATGCACACACACAATCCCTTCGCATCTTTACCTTTAGTTTTGTGGATGGTGAAATCCTGGATGTCACCTTTAGTTGATTTTAGTCTCTTTTTTTTTTTAGCCAGAGGGGGAAGCAGCTTGCATGAGTGTGACAGATTTAATGCAGGGGATGGAGCTAAATTTAACATTTCATGTTCTTGTGGCCCAGTGAGGCAAACAGTGAGGGACACTGAGGAGGTTAACTGCAACAGTAGGCAAAATAACAACCTGCAGGATGAGATAATGCAGTGTTATGTGAAGGAACATGTCAACTTAAGACAATCATACAGAACAATGTGTAAAACAAAATGGATGTCTGCAGTCTGGTGGTTAAGGAATCAGAACATCCCTGCTGAATCCGTGACATTTTTCCTCCAGAAAAAAAAAAAGTCTGGTTCGACATTTCTGTTTTAATGCGCGCTTTGCCTTTTGTTTTTCTTTTTGCCTCAACAGCATAGAGATTTTCATATTGAAAAGATACCAATTTCCAATTTTTTCAAATAAATGTCTTACATTTCACTTATCTATTCCGTTTTTTTCATTTTAATGCGAGACAAATCGTGTTGCAGGTTTATTAATAGAGCATTAGTTTTGAGTAAACTGAGATTTCTTATACATTTTTTAACTCAAAAATAGTGAGTTCTTGTTGGAATCAGTTCTATCTCTGACTGACTAATAAATTAAAGATAAAATAGAGTCAAGCTGACATTTTAAATTCAGCTTTTGCCAGTCTGAGCCCTGTCATGAACCTGTGCACCATTTGACCATATACCCTGCTGCTCTTTCAACCCCAAAGTCCTTCTGACATGCAGTTGCACCCCCTCCTGCCCTTGCCTTCTTTAATCTGCAGCTCAGCGAGCGAAGAAATCTTCTCGCCTCCATCTCTCTTTCTCCAGAGCCGTATCAATATTCATGGGTCTGCCGGGTGCGTTTGTGCGATGGCTGTCTCATTAGCCTTTGATCCCCCTAGCGCAAGGCCTGTCGGAGCGCTGTGGCGCCAACAACAGAGCGAGCGTTTGAAGTGCAGAGAGAACATCTGCTTGCATTGATCTCCATATACTTTCTTTGCCGTTCCATACGCAGATCCACACACACACAGCTGCAGGCACATGAATACATGCATCTACTGTACTTTGCTTCAGCCTGGGTTGTCCCACTCTGCCAGTTTGTGGCATGTAATGCAATAAACAGTTTACAGGGAGGAATTCATTAGCTTAGCTGAGGATAGTTAATGTGCAATAAATCTGCTAGGTGCTTGCCTCAAACTGGGAACTACATTTAATTTTATTAGGCTTTAGTTTATCGTTAAACTGTTTTTGATTTGAGCAAATTGGCTCTGCATACAGGATGCTTTTCTACTGGGGGCAGCACAAAATCTTGAATAGGAAGGAAAATTAAGTGTCATCTTCACAGTTTTTCATACATTTTTATGAGTCGACAACACCGCCAACTGATTATGCTGCCAAGTTCTGATCTGAACTAAAGAGCCAATTTAACAATTTCTTACAAGAATCCTGTAGATTTTATTCTCCCTAATTTAAAGTGTAGACTGACCAAATCTGAACTGGATTATTTCACACTATATTTTTTTTTTAACAGTTTGAGAGATTTATGAAACTTTTATTCTTTAAAAATCCAAACCAAGGGCCTTTTTAAAAATATTTTTCTGGAATCGGGACAACTTTAATGTAAGGCAAACTTAATCTCAACATATGGACAAGTAAAACCCAGAATAAATTATTATAGATAGATTATAGATTTGCTTCGTGAGATGGCACAAAATCTGGATTCTCATATCACAAATCACAGCTGACCAGAGCAGAATTCCTGCAAAACCCCCACCATGCCACAAACACTATCTTTTGTCATTTTAGTACAGCTAATTTCAATGATGTATTTACTACTGGTAGTAGAATGATCTCTGCATTATCCTATCCAGGTGCAAAGCAACCCAAAACCGATTAGTGTGAGGAAAATGTTACTGGATGGAAATTACAAATGAAATCCTTTTCCCCCTAACAGGTGGCGATGCCAAGTCGCCACATTATGCAGAAAGCAAGAACAAGAAACTGGTGTTTTCAGTAGTGGGGCTTAGAATTCTGCTAATTTACATACTTATTTGCCGAGACTACAAACAAACCAACATTAGTCGAAATATTGGAATAAATTTGAGTAATGAGATTTTTTGGAGCAATAACCCTGATTTGGTCTGTAAAATTTCCTTCAACACGTCGACCATTACAGAAAAAACATAAAAACAAACAGTTTTGGTACAATATCTGCTACCTTTCAAAGAATCAGTCGTATCACACATACAAAGGGCTGCATGATATTAGGAAAACATGCGAGGAAATATCTATGTGGAATATTGTAATGAGCATGTCTGGACTCAACACATTTTTCTTAAATCGTCAATAGGGAAATCAAATAACACCAAACCCCACCAACCCTGAACTTCTTAGGCACTAAAATCAAGAGCAAGGAAATACCATGCAACTGGTCAAACAAATTGCTGCGACGTAGGATGTGACTGCATGTAAAGATATTTAACAACTGAAATTTTCAACCAAGCTTTTGTAGTTCAACATACTGTGCAGTTCAAAGCACCAATTTTGTCTCAACTTAGTTTTTGCCAAACTCGTCCGCTCTGCATTGTTAAGTAATTGTCTGCAGTGCAGCTAGAAAACAAACAGTCCAGTTAGTATGACATCATGAGATGTGCACAAAGACAATCCCTGCACTTTAACACTCGCTAGTTTCCCTCTGAATTGGGATCTACTGAGAGTAAAACAGATAGAAATGGAGTGCGAGCTTGTCTCGGCTACGGCCCCCTTGGGAACAGGTTTCCCGATCAATACGACCAGTGGGTGTGTTATAACATTAAACTGCCCTTAATGGCACTAATGAAGAGAGCTGCTGACAGATACTCTGAAGCCAGGGTCAGGGAAGCAGCCTGTTAGCAAAGAGTTCATTAGACAAAGCCTGGTTTTTCTGGTCACTTTCCTTCAGCAAAAATATACAAATGAGGTATCGAAAGCATTAATTTAGAAAAAGGTGAAAGTTAATTGTGCTTTTCTAGTATAGACTTAGACTTAGACTGACTTTATTGTCATTTTGCATGCACAGGGTGTATACAGAACGAAATTTCGTTGCATACGGCTCAGGACAGTGTTTTGAGCTTCCAATGTTGTGAGGTTACTCCAGAATAAAATAAAATACAGTATAAAATATGAATATAAATCTAAATATAAAGTGCAGGACTGACAGTAAAATAGAAGTTATTTAGCTCTGTACATGTATAGTTGGAGTTCTATGTTAGTTATTTGACAGTACAAATGTGGAAAGAAAAATGACGGAAAAAAAACCTATAGCGCAAGTTTGTGAACAGATCAACTCTTGTCACAACAGGTCACAGTGTGATGACAAGGACTACGACTGCAGGCAATGTTACCTTTCCATAAATGTCAAGGAAAGTGTTTCTCACCAGAACAGCATCCTTTAACAAATGGGAACCCATTTTTATCCATCTATCCACTCATGCACACAGAAAGAGAGAGAGACCTGCTACTGGAAAAGCTTTAAACTCGGCAGGATCTTTGCAAACACACCGTTTAACACTCAGAACATAAGGAGGCACTAGAACGTAAGTGGAGAGGTAACATACCTCGTAGAGACTGGTTTTCACTTCAGGACAGCTGAAGCGGGACTGCCACCTTCTCTCTGCGTCTTCCCCGGCAGGAAGAGTTGGGAGGAGAGTTGCTCCTTCTCTTCTCTGGCTCGTTCTGCTACTGTCTCAGCCCCTCTCACTATCATAGCTCACTCCTTCCCTCCCCCTCGTCTGCCCTCCTCTTCTACTCCTCCCCTTTTTTCTAACCTGCTCCCTCCAATCTCTTCTCTCTCTCCTCAAACTTGATTGTGACAAAATAGTCTTGAATTACCACTCCTACTACTGCTGCTGATGTAAGGATATTTTATCTTTTATTTCAGTGGTTTCAAAGCACACTGATCAAAGCTAGTTCACCAAAATGTGAGATTTTGCTGATTTTTCTCACTCTGGGTATTTCTTAAGAATATAATTAGCGAAAATTTTTATTTTCTCCTCTGTTGTCCTCAACAAACACTGCTTTCAAAATCATTAACATTTGTCGGTACAACACGTCTACAGTTTAATGTCCTTTTTCTGAGAGACGCTTCCCAAACCTGTTGCTGCACACTGCTATTCAGCTGGTTGAAAGAAGATTGCATGTTTCTGTCACTTATAGGAAAGATGATTTTAGCAGTTTTGGAAATATCTTTGGTAAAAAAAAATTAAAAAGAGCATTCACCGTAAGGTTACTGACCTAAAATAAATCATGAGCTAAAGAAGAAAAAAACTCTTAAAGTTAACACAGAAAAATCAAAGAATAAATATTAAACTCCACAGATGGAGATATCGCCAAAAAGTTTCACTATGCCATCTCTACAGTCTAAAGCACCGAATAATTTCCATCTTTGAGCATTTTTTAAAAACTGACAGAAAAATATGAAGGTCTTCCGTCATTTTGACAGATAACAATGCAAACCCTTAACCACTTGATGCAGATTTTCATCTTTAAAGAACAGAGTACATTGCAGAGGTAACTAAAATCAATCAATCAATCAACAACAACAAAAACTCAAAACATATCACTAACTGGGAGCTGAAGAGGCAATGAAGGGTTAGGCTCAAAACACACCAAAATTGGATCCGGTGTATTTTGGGCCTAAGGGGTCACAGATGGATGTACAGGAGCGCATGCTGCAGGATTTTCTTCCAACTAAATCAGGTGTTTGCAGGATCAGGAAACCCCTCATTCAGAGAGTCCTGCAGACACCTGATCACTTGAGGAAATGTTGACGAAAGTCCAAAACCTCATGACACCAGCTTGTGAAGCAAGCCTCCTTGAGACATTTCATTATGCATAAGCAGGTGCAAAATTCAGGAGCATGTGGGGCCAGGAGGAAGTTGTGAGACTGTGCATTCAGGGCACAGCAGGTGAATCATTCAACTGCTTAATTTTATGGTTTACATTTAGTTATTGTGGCCACAGTCAGTGGTTTTGACCACAGTGGAAAAATGTTACATGTATTCAATCTGTGGACAGTGGATTCTCTGTTAAGTATTGAATGCATTATCATCATTTTAAAAAATGATGGGATAGTTAGAAATATCCCATCATTTAGAAAGGGATATTTGAAAGGGATATTCAGAGTTTATCAAAATGATAAACTATTTAAAAGTCAAACACAACCTCTGGTCTAAAGTGTGTTGATTGTTACCAGATTGTTAAAATCTCTTAAATAAACGTTCTGCACCTCCAAGGTAAGAAATATGCAAATTTATTTGACATTGGACTAAGTAAGATTTAAAGTTTAGTTAGAAGTGTATTGTGCTAAAGTTGTACATTTAGGGGTGGATGTAAGACATAATGTAGTGTAGGACTGCTCCTTCCACAACTGTTGCCACACACTGCTGGTCAGCAGGCTGCTACACCTTTTCTGTCTCGTAGAAAAAGCGACTTTCAGTGAGTAACTCAAGTCATGACAAATATAAATCGTCATTGTAGGAAAACTAAAAAAGCACCAGCCGTCGCATTTAAGCTAAAACTATATATGAGAAGCAGAAACTGTCATGTCTGCCTTGATAATTAACACAGATTTTCAGACTCTTAATAAAAAGTACAAAGGAAAAAGATAAAGTTCTATGCAAATAACACACTTACTAAGAAACTTCTTAATTTAATTGCTTTTTTAAGGAATTATTGCTTAATACCATGTTACAACAAAACAAGTAAATGTGAAGGTAATGATTATCATGGTATTTTAGTAGCAAAAAGAACAAGTATTACATTTTTATTACATTTTCTGATTACATTTGCTTTAATTAAAAATAAGCGTTAAACTTATTTTTAGTTAAGATCATTGTGCTAGCATCTTATGCTACCCCATAATTATTTACTAAGAATATGCAGGAAAATTGAGATTTTATTATCTTTACTGCTTTAGATTTTGTGCCTAAATGATGTTAGACAAATATCACTGCAATGCTTATGTAAAAATTGTGTTTAAAAGGATCTCAAGATTTAAATAACTAAACTTCCAGGGTTTAAGGAATTTCAGAGTCTGTAAAAATCTAGAAGACAGTGTGCCGATTGTGCAAACAACTGCTGGAGAGGGTGCAGCTTCACCTACAGAAACAAAAGAAGCACTTATAGCACAGCAAGGTGCAGTGGATAAGAATGCACCACCCAGTGAGACATCTGCAGTTTCCACTTCCACCTGAATAACAAATTTGTTGCTATTATTTTCTTTAAATAATAAAGAAAAGCAGCTCTGCAGCAGATGACCACCCCTGGATTCCTCCGCACCGGCCAGCTCCCGTTCTTTCTGCTTCATCTCTTTCTCCCCCTCCTTTGCTTGCACAGACACTGCCTCTGCCCCTGTTTCCATAGTGACACTTTCCCCGACTGGCTCGACATAATCAAGTGAACGGGGTGGGGGTTGAGGGTGAGAAAAAAAATCGTAAGTTAGGGTGGGGGTATGCGAGGTGGGCGCGGATGGAATAGCCAAGTTGAGAAGGATTAAAGAAAACAGTGAGAGATAAAGAAGCAAACAGCGAATACAGAAAATGTCAATAAGGATGGTTTGTCAGCAGCAAACAACGCGCTCGGCTCAGGTCCATCCCTTGCTGGTGTCTGCGTTGGATCAGGTGCTGTGGAAAGCCTTGGCATATGGCTAAAATAATTATGGTGCTCATCAAATAACTAGATGGCCACTTGTGCTTTGTGACGATGCTCCCACCAGAGCAGAAATGAATTATCGGAGAGTTGATCAATCTGAATTTTAATGCGAGTGGTGCTCAGCACGGGTTTGCCGCATGAAGCTGGGAAGACGGAATAAACCTCGTTGAATGCTGCGATAACATTATGCACAAGATTCAGGGGGCATTATAAGCAATTCTCCTTTACTGTTTTAACTAACCCGTCAGTATGACTATGCAGTGTGGGCCTATCTGTTGGTTAGGCCATCAGTCTTATTGATGGATGTTTAATAAAAGTTTTCCAAATTTATCACTCGATCATTAATCTAAACAACTTTGAATCACTAACTTTTCTTGTAACTACATCATTGAATGGAAGTGTATGACATATCTGGTCTACTGGAACACAGACTATTAATGAAAGTGTATAAAGGGGACTCATAGTACAAAGTTAATATCTTTAAATCTTCAGATTAGGCAATAAGGTAACGAGAATGTCTTCAATACAAGTTCTAAAAAAGTATTTATACTGTCCTCATAAATGCTTTTATTCTCATACACTCCATCCTATGGGAACACTGCCTATTCTATCCAACAACCCAAAATTAATAAAATATCAAATTCGTCAGCAAACACAAAGAGGAAAAATATTATGCCAGCTGGACATGCAAGTAGTGTTAGCAGCCAACATCCTTTTGTGTAGTCAAGCAGTGGCTCTGCTGCATGGCCCTCTTTGTAGGATCTCATGTAAAAGTCTAGAAGCTTGGTTCTTCTAGAAGCTTGAAGTCAAGTCTTCATAGATAATTATCTATTAAAGATAGATAATATCTTCAATTATCTATTAAAGAGATAATCCTCATTTTATGAGGTGGGATTCTGGTAAAAAGGCGTTAAGCAGTTAATATCTTACCTGCAGTGGATAACTCTCAACATCTTTAGTACAGAATTAATCCAGATTAGTTGTGACTGGAACAGCAGGTCAAAAGGGGCCAAGACCCAAATGGGCTCCTATCATCTTATAAGACCTGCAGACTCAGAACCACTGTGGTGATTCATGCAAATACAGGTTTTTTTTTATATTAAGTCTTGCTTGCATTGTGCTTTAATAATTTTAAAAAGTCAATTGTTTACATAGAAACTGCAGGAAGTGTACAAGGTGGTGTGCCACCAATTACCTTCCTGTGTGAGACGTACCGACAACAGAACAGGCAAAATATTTCTGGTTAGAGTAATCAATAAAAGATTACGGTTATCTAGAGGCAGGTACAATAGTAACTTGTAACATTTTGACAATTTAATTTCAGCTCAATATGCAATGGAAAAAGTTGTTTAAATTTATTTTACAAACTCCAAGTTGTAAACATGCATAAACTTTGCATGCATCAGGCCATTTTAATTTGATTTATGGTCAAAACAGAAGCATGAGACACCACATACAGTTTATTCATCATCGTCAGTTCTCTTTAAATATTTCAAAACAGACAATAATGGTGCTGTAAAGCATCACACAACTCCAAAGGTAACTTTTGTTTTCTTAAAGTCTGAAATATGAAATTATTGCTGTATATATAGCTGCTTACATTAGCAGGTGGTGGTCGTATTTGTATGTCTTGTCCATCCTCATAGTAACTTCATAAAAGTCACCTTGACACTGAAATAATCTCATTAAAAGGCTGTTATCAGCCGCTATCGCCTCTGTAGATACATGTAATCAGCGTCCTTCTCAACCACCTTATTAGCTCATAATCACCACTGATTACTACAGCCAGGGAGTTCATATCAACAAGCTGAAGCACTACAGAAGTTAGCAAACTTTCACCCAGGAGTATTGCCGTTTATAGCTCCAAAAAGTCCAAATGTTTCAGATTTCAGAGCTGTCAATTAACTAAACCTTGAGGCAACAGTGCCAACTCAGCAGCAGCAAAATAACACCTCAAAAAAAATTAATCTAAAAGTATTCGAAACATTACAAATAAATTTGAGTGTACAAGACCAAATGCATTTTAATGAGTTTGTATGGTCTACCTACATATTCTCTGACCATCGAAAATCATTTATTGTTTTTTTTTTTTTTGCAAGTCAACTTGCAAAACAGAAGAAAAAAAATGGACAAAAGTAGATGTTTTTCAAAATGTGTAGCAACATTTAGCGTTGTCATCACAACGTAAGACGGACATTAAGCCCCAAATGGTTTCTGTTTGCTTTGCTGCCACAACGACTTGCTGTTGTTGTAACCATGAACTCTGAGGTCCAGCATTAAAATCCTGAAGAGACTCTGGTTATGAACAGTTATGAACAGGCCACTAGAGATAGGAATGGCCTATTCAAAGACATGAAACACTCCACTCTGGCTTGAAAACAGACTCTAAAAAGAGAAAACAAGAACTTTGTAGGTTCTTGTTACATCACAATGGTTCATTTTTGCTGCTTCAGAGATATAACAGAAGGAAAGCTAAAGTCAATACAGGCGCTGCAAGAACGGACACACCTATTTCTATTACTAATTCATCCTCTTACGGAGTATATATCGGCTTTAAAGTAAAGGTGAACTTTAAAGTTTGTTAATTTTGTTTGAAAACAGTCGAGCAGTTTTAGCAAACAAGAGCTAACAATGACGCGGTTAGCTTACCTGGACTTCAAAACTCCTGGAAACGTCTTGTCGTCGGTTGTCCCAAACCTCTCCAGCTAGTGTCCATTTTGAAATTAGTTATATTTTTTTTAATAAATAAAAACAAAATTCTTCAAATCCCAGTTTCCTGTATTCCTTCCGAAGTCATATTCCGTGTTTCTGCGCCAAACAAACTCCACAGGTGAAGCTCAAGGTGTTGCGCTCCCCCCGCGGTGCATTTACTGCTTCAGGAAATTCGAGCTCCGGTAGAGCATACGTTGTATCTCAACCTTGAGATCAAATTTAAGGATTTTTTATTTTTATTTTTTATCTTTGCACTTAACAATACGGACTTCTTATCCACTAGGCTTCTTGCTTCCAGTCAGTCAGTGGAGAGAAAAAATAAGTAAGTGATCATAGAAACGTTTAAAGGCACAATATAAACAGAAACGTCTGACTGAAGAAACACCAATCAGTAGTCATTAGTCCTTCTAAGAAAAAAATAAAAACACAAATACATTATACCGAGAATAGGAAAAAAAAGGAAATAACAGCAAATAAAAAAAGTAAAAATAAGCTTACTAAATACAACGAATTAAAAAAAAAAATCTTATATATTTGTGTTTTATTGTTTGTTTTTTCTCTTCGCAATATGCTTCCTCATGGGGGTACTGTAACACATATGCTGACAACGACAAGCCTGGGCATCAACCTGTAAGTCAAATTGCATTTATAGTTCAAAAAGTTTAGTTTCAGTAGCTTCTCTAGACTCTCTCACCTGAGTTGCTGCTCTCTGCAGCTCCTCCAGAGTATCCACAGACCTCCTGGCTGCTTCTGAAAGCGACTGATTAAACTTGATCTTATTTAGACAAACCACAAAAAACTAAGCAATAAAGAAATGGATACTTTTCTATGGCAGTGTACCAGGCTGTGAATATTTTGTGCTCAAAACAGGACCATGAAAACATCAAGCTTAATCTGTTACTTTCTGATTTTGTGTGAGTTTGTGTTCTCCTCTCCGATTCTGCTCGTTTCCAGGACATAACTCTACAAACCCTCCAGTATATTCTGCAGACACAATTGTATTATTTTTGAAGAAGTGGGGAATGTGCCCCAGAGGAGGGTGACGAATTGGGTTGTTACAGATCATCATTTTGCGGCATTAATCACCACTGAATGGGATTACAGTCAGCCGCCTTGCTTCCAGCGTGATCAACGAGCAGCGGCAGCATGACGTGTGAATCATCTAATTCTCTATCGATTTCCCTGGCAGCTGTGATGCAGCCTGCCCTTCCCCCAGCAGGAAGGTCAGGAAGCGGGGTCGGCTGCCCCTGGACCCGGCGCAGATTTAGAGCCGTGATTAAAATGAAACTTCAGGGAGGAGGCTGAGGGTTATGGGGATCCAGTGTGGAGTCGCAGGGGACCAATTCTTTTCCACAAGGCTCTTCCTGTGGTGTTGTGCTCAAGAAAAACTTTTAACACAGAGAAAAGAAACGAAATGCACACTTTATGTATCTCCAATGCACTAATAAGACATAATTTCATCCTAATGTGATGTTTTTTAAATTTATTTGCTCACATGTTGCTACTCAGGGCTTTTATTCGCTTCCTCGTGTCACTTTTAGACATGCAGCAAAGAAAAGGAAAAAAAATACAAAAAAAAACACATTCTCTCATTCTGTGAAAGGCAAATTAGATGTTGGGCTTTCCCCGAAACCACCATGTTGGCAGCATCCCTGTCATCCAATTTGGTGATATCCCTGCCTAAGAGAGCGTTTTCTCTCCGAGCACAAACTTGTCGGGAAGATTTATGTCTCACTAACTCTAAATTTCAATCTCAGCCCGTTAGTTATCCCCGGCTTTAGTTTAGTTGGCAGAGTGACTGACAGCTGGCTGATTGGGAAGCTGTGGATTTCTGTGCCCTCAAGTCAGATTCTGTGGGGATTCGACCAATTACCGCTCAAGGGCATCAAGACAAGGCGCGGAGAGTTGATGCCGGTGCATGTTGTACTCCAACCCCTAATGGTGTTCGTGTGAGCCAGAGGGTACAGTAGGACGCAAAGGAGCAGATATTACGGCAACACAGCAGAGCTTGGCATGTTATGTCTCTCGTAATTGGGTGAGAAAGACGATCACTATCAGGCCGCAGAAACAAAAGGGGGGGAAGAAAGCAAAAGGTGAATGACAAGTTTGATGAATAAATTCAGCCAGCTAATGCATTCACCAGAATTCTTTTATTAAAAAACAACAACTCTTCTGTAATGATTCCTTTCTTCCTGTTTCCTACCTTTTTTTTTTTGCCATCCATTCTTCCTTGTGTCTTTCCTTGCCTCCTATTTTGAAATGCAGCTTTTACCACAAACAAAGACACCCAGAGTCTCTCATTCTGGAGGACTTTAAGCA
This sequence comes from Xiphophorus couchianus, assembly GCF_001444195.1. Lineage (NCBI taxonomy): Eukaryota > Metazoa > Chordata > Actinopteri > Cyprinodontiformes > Poeciliidae > Xiphophorus > Xiphophorus couchianus. The sequence goes on along the minus strand of NC_040244.1, from coordinate 12,008,750 downwards.
TCGTTAACAAGGACAGGCAGATAAACTCCTGACATAACAGCTACATAAAATCAATGTTTTGCAGTGAAACCAGTCCAAATACTCGTAAAAATCTTTAAAAAACCTTGAAAGTACTTGGACAAGTGAAAAAAAAAAAAGTTCAACCTAACATGAAGAGTTTTCTTAAACTGCTGTTTTACAGAAAGAAGTGTAATTATTTTCATACAATAAGGTGGTTAGCTAATTCCCAATAAATTATCTATAGTTTTATTTTTGTTTGGGATTTTTTGGGGGGTTTTTTGTCAAATAACTGAGAGTGATTCCTGAACCTGAAGGCTCACAGAGTAAGAGGCACATCATAAGATAAACAAACCCAGTGTGCGCTGCTTGTTTTTGTCCGTCAGGTTTCCCCACCAGAGCAGCGGTGGGCTTTATTTGAAGCCTTTCTCCCCAAAACCAATAAACAGACTCTGAAATCAGCTGAGTTCCCCTTTGAAGCGCCAGGTTTGTGTCTCAGCTTCAGATCTCTGCCACGCGCCGACTGCAACAGAACCCAAAACAGAAACTAACTAGTTTTGATATAATTTAAACTTCATTTACAATACAAAAATGACAAACCCTGAAATTATTCTCAACAATTTATATATATATATATCCATCCATCCATCCATCCATCCATTTTCTGTTCACCCTTGTCCCTAATGGGGTCGGGAGGGTTGCTGGTGCCTATCTCCAGCTACGTTCCAGGCGGGAGGCGGGGTACACCCTGGACAGGTCGCCAGTCTGTCGCAGGGCAGACTATATATATATATATATATATATATATATATGTATATACAGTATATTTCTTACCTTAGGAAGGAATGGAACATAGAAAAAAAACAAAGAACTTTCCTCTTTCTTATTTTTCCCATTGCATAAAGAAATGATAAATTAAATGTCATTTCAATAAATGTGGCATGAATGGTTCCTCAGAGAGCTGTACATTAGAAATAGTCGGCTGCAGAGGCTTTCTGTATGGTCTTAAAGGTAACTCAGCATGAGACCTTTTTACATATTAACTGGTGACGCAGATGCAGCATGGTTGCACTGCATCGCCCCTTAACATAACAATACAGTGTACGCACATCAAAGAGGCTGATTTTAGAATGTCATTGAATTATTAAAGATTCAACAAAATAGATTCAACTTCCAGAGACAAGATTCACTTCATTTGCTCCGGATTTCTGGAATCGACTCCCTGAAAACACAGAGATGAGCAGAAATGATAGCTTTCCCTTCCACTTCACAGCCATGCACTGCTCTGTGTTTGGTCAAATTAAATATTGAAGCTTCTGGCTGTAGTGTAACACAATGCAAAAAACCCCCCAATATGAATAGAGTGTGAATACGTTTGCAGCATTCTGTACCAATCAAGCTGTGGTGTGGTGTTGAGTGGCCTGTTATAAAATCTGTGTGTGTGTGTGAGGGAGTTTCTGAAGATGGCACACAGACGCAGAGCAGAAACCAACTTGTAAATGATGTCTTTCATCTCTCGACTTCAGATGTGGCTGTCATCCACTTCTGTGGGATGAAGTGGCAGGAGGGCGAGAACAAAGGAAGCAGTGAAACAAGCGCTCACACACTCAAGAGACACACACCTTGATGACCAGGTTGGTCGAGTCATAATTACTGGAGGAGTCACTCTTCTTGGACTTTCTTTGTAAGATCGAAGGACAGATATGCCCGCGAACGAGCTGCTCCCTCAACAAACAACACTGTGGTGCCCTTGAGGAAATCCACTTAAACCTCATCTTGCTCCAGTGGAGCTGCTCAGTGGCCAACGGCAGCAGACTGTGGCCGCACTAAGCGAATGTCTGCAAGAATCTAAAGCAGGAGGCTGAAAAAGCAGCAGCAAAAAAAACCCTTCTGGAATATTTCAAAAGAAACTCCCAATGCAGGCATCGCCCAGAGGAACGGCAATTCACTCGAGATGGAAAATAAAAGTCTCTTAGGGAAATTCAAGTTTGAAAAAAACAGAAAAGAAAGAAAAATAGGATTTTCTTATATCAGTTGAAGAGGCAGGGTTAGGGGAGCTGACTAGATACTGGAGCAGCTTTTCACTATCATCTGAGGAAGCACACATTTTTTTTTTTGTTGATTGGGTCAATTTTCTTCATTTTCCAGAAAACAAAAGCCTCCTTTTCCCTTACATATTGAAGGTAATTATTGCTTTTTGAAGAAATATATTAAGAGAGAACATTTGCCAGTGGCAGCTAATGCGGAACAGTAATCTCCCCAATTACCCAAAAACCTGGAAGAAACGCTCAACACTTTCACTGTTATTATCTTTCTTTGCAGAGGCTTAGACTACAACTTCTGTCACTGTTTCACTATAAAAACAAGATTTTATGAGGTATAGCAAAACATAATATTGCAATGGACAACTACAGAGAGTTATGTTATACCCTGTCATTTGACTACTGGCACCTGATAGGAGTTTACTATCAATTTATGTGTGGACATTCACTGGCATTTCAGAAAAATGGACCACAATAATGTCAGTGACAGGTGTAAAAATGCATTTTCATGGTTGCTTGTTTTGCTTTTGTTTTACCAAAACCCATTTGCAAAGGCATTCTTATCTGAGGCACAAAAAAAAATAAAATGCTTTACAGCAGAATTTCATATAGCTTCAGGGCAGAATGGTTAAATAAGTTTAACAGGCGTTTGCTTAAGGATAGAGACAGGGAAGAAGGGGGGAGTGGGTGGTGAAGTATTCACCAGCAAAACTGATCTTAATGAGAACTGCATGCAGAAGTGGATAAGCAGCACTCTTCACCTTACGTACCAAGACCTTGGCTGCTGAGACGGCTTCATTAAGCCCACCAGACTATGGACTGTCACTCCTGCGAATGGCCAAAGCAGCTGAAGGAATGGGAAACAACAACACAGTAATAACGTTGACATTTACAATAGGCGTCGGGTATCATATCCAATTTCTCCCTGCACACCCTTAATTCCTTTTTAATTGCTTTTCCGCGTTGGTTCTGGGATAAGGCCGTCTCTCTTCATTTATGAAAATGGAGAGACGGGGATTGTGCAAGGGTATGTGTGTGTGTGGGGGGGAGGAGGTGTGTGTGTGCGATGGACAGTTGATGGTGTGCTGGGGGTGGAGGTGTTAGAAGTATCAGAGGTATCGAATGCTGAGGCGGCCGCGTTGCCAGCACGGCTCTGATAATTGTTGGAAGTCTCAAACAAATCAAATACTTTGAAAAAGCTTTGATTAAAACTACAAATCTGGCTTTATTTGATGAAATGACGGAAGACTTAAATGATTAGAATACAGGCTGCATGATTAATTATCTAGCTGCATGCTGCTAAATGAATATTAATTCTTGAAGCTCGTCCGCAAAGGGTAAATCACGGCGCTAAAGAGAACAAGGACACACAATACTTCATTTTTTATATTCTCCATACCAAAGGGGACTGGGTGGAATATATTGTAACATATGCATATAATTACAATAAACATAAATCCCTGATTGATCTGGACGAATCAATCAGGAAATTTAAAGTGTCTGAAACTTTAAATTCCCTGACAACTTTTTAAACAACTTTTTAAAATAGGTTTTATTTCTTCCTCGGAGTTGGAATAATGGAGTAGCTTTAAGGTCAAGTTGCGGTAAGCTTACATAGGATGTTTGCTCTTGAACACAATAGTTCAAAGTATTGACATGAAGGCAAAGTATAGTGTTAATATTGCCATTAACTCTTGAAGTGCACATTTTTAAGGCATATTATGTGATGTCTTGTGTGTTAGAAGAGGATAAAATGCAAAAAAAAAGAGCAAAAAAGTTTAACAGAAAACTTACAGACTGGGTACAACATCAGCAAAACATGGAAGGAACCTCTAAGCAATGTAAACCAGTGAGCTTATATACTTTTGTGCAGAACTATGTAGGATCGAGGTGAGCTTAATCAGGTGAATGTAGAACAGCTGCAGAGGAGCACAAAACTGGAAGGCCAGGTTAAGATGAATAATGGATACAAAGAAAACTAAAAACCAAGGGAGGAATATTCAAACACTGATTGAGATTAAACAAAAACACACAGAGAACAGAGCGCAACAAATAACTAAAACACTAAACACAAATGAATGAGCCGATACGGAGGGACAACAACAAACAGGAGGGAATGAACCGAGTATAGCAAGAGCTTACGAATATAAATAAAATAATAAATGATCAGACAATAAACACCAAATGACAACTAATAGCTCAACTCCAAGGATCACGACATATTAGGGGATGTTCGCGCTGTGGATTCAGAAGCACAGCCCACTGCACCACATAACTTGGCAACCCTGGACTTACTTTTATCCAGCAGAGTGTGTGGTGGTTAATCAAAGCCCATAATTTCCATAATTCATGGATGCCCATCTGTTTGCCACCTACTCCTATGCCCAGTGCAGCATAAACAAACTCAGGAGAGGGGCCAGGGGGCTATTTAATGACAGCATCCGCCATGGCGCACACTCTCACACACAGCAGAGGTAGCATCCACCACACACACACTACACAAACACACCCCACACACAGTGAAGTCTAATACATCTTCTCGGGTGAACCATAATTCATTTTAAAACTAATTGTTTAATCTTTCTCTGGTGCAATATTTGCTCCACAACTTACACACAGTGGTGAAGTAATTAGGTTTAGTAAGCTTTATTGTGTTGTGCCTTTAAAAACGCCTCATATGAAATCGCAGAGCTTCAATTTACTGTGACGTTACTATAAATGTGTCTCTCTGCTTCACATGTGCCACTTCCTGAAGTTAAAGGATAGGATGATGCACATTATGTGAAAAATTACAACAACTATTGACTTAATCTCGATCTGTAATGTATTATGTGGGACGCTAACTCATTGCATGATGTTGTTTCATTGTTTTTATTCACAGCCGTATGAAAAAAATGTGAATGCGCATTGTCAAATTAAAAATACCTTCTTTTTTTTTTTTAAATTAAGCCTTCATTTATGTAATAAATTATGTTTTTGATGTAATTTTCTCATTTTAAATATTATGTTTTCATTAACAGAAACTTGAAAATCATCATAATTAACAGAAATAAAGGCTTCCAAGCATCTACATTTATGTAGTTGATTTATGTAATGTGTTTTACTTATTGATAAAGTTCCTAAAATAAATGGGTGTTAATAGTTTTCATATTCCACACTTTTTTCCCTGAGGATCAGACCCTGTGTCTCAGTAAGATTACATTAATCGATCATTTAAAAAAAAAAAAAAATAGTTGAATAACTTTCTAGATTTGCTAAACTTGCAGAAAAGTTTTTAAAACAAGGACAGCAACTCTGCTGAGACAGACAGGAGAGAGGTGTTGAGGTTTTTTTACATGGAAAGAAAAAGTAGATGCTTTAACGACCAAGTCCTGCCAGGTGTAAAAGATTTGCCTGGATACAGTTTCAAAAAAAAATCCTGAAAAGTAAGACAGGGGGGGAAAACCAGATACATTTTGAAGATCACAAACAGGCTGGGAGCTACCTAGCTTCAAATTAGCCGCCGCTAGCAAGAAGCTAGCGGACAAAAACATCCTCAAAAAGGCCTTTCTTCTGACATTTATGAAGCTCAAAACATGCTACTTTTAACACTCGGAGCTGTTTGGTCATTGAAGTATTTCCACCTGCTTTCATTGCCTTCTGCTCGGCTCTGCTGCAAAGCTTCAGAGAGTCAGCGTTTCACTGAATTGGCGCTCAAAGAACCTGGAGTTCAGAACTGTAACCGAATATAGACGCCATGTTAATTTCTTCTTAAAATTGTAGTGCTACCACAGAAACCATTAAAACATTCTGAGTACATATTTTTAAGACAATGACATTAATTCAGATAAAGTCAATGTAGTAACGTAGGTAATTATATATATAAAAAAAAACATTCAAAATGTTTTTTAATAATTCCTCTCGCTGAAGAAATGTCTGAGACAGTGTGTGTGATTCAAAGTCAAAAGACTGAGACTTTTTAATCAGCACAGATCCAAATATCAAATTTAATTTGAATGTTTTTAGACATACAAACTAAAAATGACTAATTTTATTAATGTCAACCTTAAAAACAGTGGCCTTTTCATCCCTGCTACATTAAGCTAGCTTATGAAGCTAAAGCAAACGGAGGAAAGTCAAAATGCAAAGAATAACAGACAGAATGTGTTCAAAACCACAATGTTCATTAAGTTTAAGCTTGGCTCTTTGTAAAGCCGCAAAATTCCATAAGTTTGAGGTGTATTTGTGATGAAGATCACAAATTAGTCAACTTAGCGATTGAATTTGGAAAAGAGACAACTGTGGTCAAAGAAAATCTGAAGTTCACATTTATGGCCTCGAATCTTCAAGTATCATCTGGTGTTAGAGGGTCACAGATTTAATCAGAGCCCCTGTGACCCAACGGCTGGGCTCGATTTAAAGTATTAAAGCTGGAATACACAGGGGAGATACAGAGACAAATGACTTTTTACACCAAAAATACTGAAGTTCTTTAAACTTTGCAAAGTACCACAAGTGTCACTTAAACTTGAAATGAATCTGAAATTGGATCTTTTTCTCCAAAACTTTTTTTTCCCCTCGTAATCACAGTGATAGCTTGATGTTTTCCACTCCACCCCCCTCCGCCGCTGCAGCATGGCCGCAGAGCAGGATGCCATTCTGACAGCTGCTGGACTTCTGAGGCGCAGGTAAAGAGGATGCTGTGGCTCTGCTTCCTGAGCTTCAGAAACGTATTAAAAATTAAGCTGTTTTCAGGCCTGTCAGATTCAGAAACGGTCAGTCTTGCTTTTTATCTGATCTATGTTTGATGCACGGAGTCGGGCTTTTCTCTGCAGTTAGAGCCGAGAACAGCAGGAAGCGAGCGGAGACCTCGTCTTCTAAAAGTAAATCAATTTCCACCAAGATTAGATGGAGTCTCTTTTTTTTAATTGGGAGTAAATCATGGGAGAGCGGCCCACACAGATTGTAATCTGCCTCATTTTTCCTGTAACTCCATTATTACTAAGGCAGTATGGCCAACTGCCCCAGGGCCCCAGATCCGGTGGGACCCCTATAAGCCCGGGGTTCACGCTGTGTCAGCTGAGTTTGGTTAATTGTCTGATAGCTAAATCCCTTCCTCTGGCCAAAACAGCAGTTGTCCACCCAAAGATACATCGACGTAGAGAAGCCTTATTTTCTCACGTTGAAATTGTGCGCTTCAAATAGAATCACAGCTTTTATTTTTTTATTGTATTTTGATTATAAACATACTTTAATCTACATTTGTTTGTCTCCTACAATGGGAGATTCACAAGTTTTACTCGCTGGCTTGCAAAGGAATAGGCATCAACTCTTAAGGCCTGGTACTCTGCGTCACATAGTAAATTACCAAAACCTTTATTTCATTTCTACACTGATGAAATCTGCAGGCAATAGTTGTAATTTTATGTTAAAAAAAAGTGATATGTGTTGAGATAAGAGGAGGGAAAAAAGGCATTTTAAAAAACACCACTTTCACAGAAACCACTAACTTCCAAGATGTAATTTGTTTCGTAATATTGCCGTTGTCTGCCTTATTTCATACATCTGTTTATTGATGGGGGGAAACATTTGGAGTTCTTATTATATGGACATCATGTAGATTACAAATCATGTCTACTTTACTTCTACCTACTGGTTTTTAGTAACGTGTTGGACGGTACTCGGCCTAGTTTTAGCAGTTTCTGCATCTCCTCAGATCATCCAGTGATTATCCAATAGGAGGATGGAACCAGTTTGCTAAATCCAGGTGGCAACTTTTTTCCCCCCAAACAGTGTATATTTAAGTCAGTAACTGAGGTCAAAACCGCAAAAATAGCTTAAATTCAAATAATTAGGCTTCATTTTCTGAAGCAATAGCACCTGTTAAACCAGGAAATACGACTAAAAGCCATAAATAAATAAGATTAAGACAATTTTTAAAAACAGATCTTACATGAATAACACATGAAGCAATCAGACAAGAAGCATGGAGTTCAGAACTAAGCAGCAGTTTATTGATTTTTGATCATTTTGATATTTACATAATTTTTTTCAATATGACGTTTTTTTAAGATATATAACTTAACCATAAAAGGAAAATTGGAGAATCTCTGTGAAATAGAAAAATATAACAGGTAGAGAATACAAAATTGTAACATCTAGAGTTACGGGGGTTAAATAGAGGATCTATTTAACATTTTGAACAATCTGCTGGATCACTAGCGGAGCAAGTCAGCGTCGGGCCGGGGGCCGGGGCCCGGGCTAATGACCGGGTCCTTTAAACCCAAATAATAAAGCTCATGATAATTTAACTTTTCAACACAGACATGCCAGCAACAGCGGAGCTTCCAAGTTTCACCACCACAGAGAGCAACTATGTCATTCTGAAATCCATCTGACATGAAGTACAACAAACCAAGAGAACAACAAAACATCAGGTCACTAATGATGAAACAACACAACTTCAAATCAGTTCAGAACCACAGATCGGATCATTTTGACACTTTATCAATTTCAGCTCAGAGCCTGGAGCAGCTAGCAACTGCTGAAGCTGCGTTTATTATTGACGCGTTGAGCAGAGCGCCTCGTGCACCTCTGGATCTTTGTAACTTGGCGCGGATCGCGCGGCGCCGCCGTTCTCATGAACTGGACGATCTGGGAGATGCTGTTCCAGGCGACTCCAATGGAAACCTTAACTATAAACGCCATACTGCTGTCTTGGCTCCAAAACGCGCTCAACCCAAACTGTTGAAAGCGACTATAACTCAGCCTACAGTTAACTCACACTGTGTGAATAATGTCAGAGTTGCTACCTATAACTAATCCGGCTCCTTCGCTGGGCTGGCAGTTTTGGCGGGTCTGAATCGCTGCCAACAAAAAAGTTCAAGTTCCAGTTCATCTCCAAGACGAGGAACAAAATATGTGTCCAGTTTTTGGCTTGTCCTTGCTCTCTTTTTTCCCCCATCCTTTTCACTTTGCCAGCTCCACTCATGTTAACTTAGACCACAGAAATGCTCTAGCTAGTTTGCCATCTGTTGCCAAGTGACTGATGATGACGTTGGTGGACGGCTGGTGACGAGCTTTACCCAGAATACACTTGGAGACAATAAATATGTATGTCATAAAGTTAAATGTACATAAAGCCAGTCATGTAGACAAACATTTTATTCAATATTTTACACCCACTATGTCACTAAAATCAGTCGGTCTGGTAAAGTTTTTAGCAACCATGAGTCAACAATGACTGGCAGCCCACTATATCATCTACTGGGGCACCACTCTAAATAATACTTTATACACCGTGCTCAACAGGAGACCTTCTCCAGCTCTCATCGGAGGTGACATAGGCTTAGATCCCTGAAGTCATATTCTGCCCCCCTGAAGCTCCGCCCCTGTGCTGGATGTTTCAAGAACAGGACTACACCACAGACCCCACATTTAAACCTTAAAGCCCCGATTATGCTGCCCACGTAAACATTGGTGCACCTGTCATTATACATTAGGTACAACATGTGCGAACGTTCAGAACCCGCTGCACAATAATCACTTGTATCATGGCGGCGAAGCGACCCAACAACTCGTCAAACTCTTGAAGTTCCCCGCGAGAGCAAGCATTCGATTTAACTTGTCAAACGAACCGAGACGTTGTGAAAAGCATTTATCCGTAATTACTTTGCGTCCGTTCTCGTCTGGCTGTTTCTGTGCCGTGAAATATCCCCGGGCCACGGCGTTTCTCAAATAGCTTTTAAGACCTCGTGATGGCTGTTCCCATAATGGCTCCATCATCTCATTTGCGGGCTGCTCTCTTATTGCGAAGCGCCTCGGATGGCACAACAGAAGCCAATTATTGGCGACGTCTTTTAAGCTTGAATCGGAAGGAGGTGGGGAAAAAAAAAATATATATATATATATATATATATATATATATATATATATATATATATACAGTATACACATTCATGCGACGATGGTTGACTTTATGTTTCAATGCAACACAAATCTCTTTTTCCATTCAGAAGTTATTGTTGTCAAATGGAAACAAAAAAAGCATGAAAATAATGAGGAGATTTTGCCATTTTTCTGCTGAGCCGATCTTTTGTTAAAAACCAATGCTTGGTAGCGATTAATTGGGAGTCCAAATACAAAAAAAAAAAAAACACATTAGCATGCACACACAGTCTATTGCCTGGTACTCTGCATATATAAGACGTCAGTCCACTGTAAAAATAGCCTGACTTGGCACGTCGACACCCCCCCCCGCCCCCCTCCTCTTCTCAGCTAAGCACGCCATTATTTAAAACGTTCCTCGCGTTGCAGTCTCCAGCTGAGACTTTTGCAGCGACAAGAACAATCACCTTCAGTCGCCGAACAATGACAGAAAGGTCCAACTACAGTGGGAATGTCTTCGACTTTAAAAACAAGCGAAAGGTGGCCCTTTCCGCGCCGTTACGCATTCACAGCACAAGTGTGTGGGTCTTTACAAAAGGCTCATGTTGGATTTCCAGCTTGTCAAATGGAGTAATTGGAGAAAAAAAAGAAAAAAAAGCTGAGGTTGTTTATCACTCTGAAAGAAACTGCAAAGAAATTTCAATCTCGTGGATGAGTAGAAAAGATTTATGGCTGCACAAATTAAAAGCGCTCTGAAACAACAGAGGTGCCTCGGATGAATACTGATTCAGAGCTGAAAAGTGTTGCGCTCTGATGTGTGCACTCCTGACACTTTATTGCTCAAATAAAGCAGCAAGCACAGTGAAAAATATCCACATTTATAAGGACTGTAGCAACCAATAATGTATAATTGGCCAGTAACATAATCATTTGGTTATTTTTAAACAAGCCGTTAACATAATAACTTGCTAATTTGGTAACAGGTTATGAGATTATTGTTACTTTTTGTTTGGTGTAGCAATAAAAATAAAAAATCCCTTAAAAATGAAACAACTTTAAACATTAATGCAAAAATATAGACATAGGCCTGAACATCTGGGATATAAAAGATATTTTTGTGCATCAAAACTTGCGTCTTTGATTTATGAGTTATCATTTCACCCGTCAATGGTGGCCAACAATCAAAGCTCTCGCTCAAAGTCTACAACTTTAGATTTCTACAACTGTACATTTAGATTTCTAGCATGTAATACTAAGTGAATTAATTTGCTAAGATTAGTAATATTTTTAATATTTTATTGAGTATGACCGTATTTGCAGCCGTTACTGACTATTTAAGTACCCAATCTGGTAATAACTTATGTTATTGGCAAGTTTTTAATAGAATGGTCGCAATAAAAATAATGTTTGGCTTGAATTAAGTTACCTGCTGTGGTTTCATTACAAGAATGGACTACAGATGATCAAAAGAAGCCCGGAGATATTAAAAAGTTGTGAAACAGCCCTTTAATTTAGCAAATGTTACTATTAGCATCAATAGTGGCTTGTGGTTAGTGGTGTGTGGCTATATCACCTTACAGTGGTTAAAAATATGATGTTTAATAGACTTTATTTTGCTTTACTTTCTTCCCAACTCTGTTTGGTAAATCCCAAAACAGTTAGCATAATGTTTGTAACCACGATTACCACGAAAAGCTCAGAACTGCTTCCTTTCCTACTTCAAAATAAGAGTCTCAAACCAGGACAAAGACTGCTTTAATATGTTTTCCGATCTCGTGCAACAATATTTCATCAGATCCCTGCTTACTTCCTGTAAAATCAAAATCCCAACACACTATTTCACTGAATGCACAATCCGGACACAGAACTCTAAAGAATGCATTATTTGCATTTCAATCCAGTTTCAGGAAATTATGGGCTTGATTTGAGTAATTTTGTGGAACTGGATTCGCTACACACACACATATAGAACCTTTTTTTTTTTTTAAGAAAAAGGTTTTACACATTTCTCATTTTCTCATTCCATTACTTCCCAACAAAACCAAATGTTTTGTGTGACAACAAAAAATTAAGTAATTAGTGTTTCACTCAAACTATGTGTATATATGACATTCATCTAACTATTTATTTTCTTGCACTAGCTTTGGTTCAAATAAGACATCTTTATTTTGTTAAACTGTTAAAAATAAAATGAAAAAATATATATAGTGGCACTTTTACACATTCAGATCTAAAGTGCTGAAGCTTTTTATATATATATATATATATATATTTATATAAAATAACGACAGTGTATGTATATGAACACAAACTTATAAAACAACCTAATCTCTAGAGATGACATCCATTCAAATTACTCTTACTCGCCTGAATAGTTTGTGTTTGTCGCCACCTGGTGGCTATTTAGTCGACACTGATTGTTCGATTGATTTTATATACTTTTGGTACTCTGCAGGCCCACACGTTCTGGTTTTCACCTCCTACATACAATTATAATGGATGTTTTACTTCATACTTTAAAAACTGAATATAAGGCTACTCTATATCCACTGAATCAATATAAAAGTCTAAAACCCATATATAAAAAAACACCAGATTTGATTTTAAAACACACTGACATCAGGTACAATCAGCAGTCTCCTGGATTTCTGCTAAACACTTTAGATTTTTTTTTTTTTTTTTTTATGGCATTCAGAAGGTACCTTGAGTTCTGCTTTAACATTATATTTCTTCATGTCTGGTTTTGTTTATATGTTCATTCTTTACCAGAGTAAGGCAATCAGATATGGCTAAGGTTATAGCACAGATGTGCATGCTCATGCATCTACCCTTACCCAAGTCTAAACTCCTGAAATTCTCGTCATTTACAGTCAGTCCCAAGCAGCTGCTTTGAGCAAAAAGTAAAGATCTGCTGGTTTGTAGCTGTTTGTTTCCGTTACCTCATTATGCAACAGCACAGGCGGAAATCTCACTCATGCCTCAGAGTTCAGACAAAGGTGTTGTACGTTAGAATGACTTTGATGTGTCTCCCGGTAAAATGGCTGTTCCTGATGAGGATTCTCGGCTGTCCCGTGAGTCTGAAACACCAGGCCACCCAGCTGTCTGCATCGGCCGTGCGGAGTCAGACGTAGATGCCTTCTGGGTTCAGACTGGAGGAGACCCTGCTCTGCAGAGCGCGGAGATCGCTGGGTAAGAGCCGCGACGAGCCCAGCCGTTTCAGAGAGCCACACTCCACATCTGTTGACGCTAGAGATGATCAAGAACCCTCAGTCTTCGTTTTGTTCACACAGGTAAAACCCAAGTTAAAACAGTCACAGACTCCTGCCTCATCTAGTTACAATCTGATGTGTTATTCTGGGTTTGACCACAAGGTGGCACTGAGTTTCTATAGATAAAAACGCCAATAGTGTGTAAACAACACAGGAGCCTAAGGTAATGAGCTATGAAATTGAAGTTTCATGAAACTGACTCTTGTCTTAGATTTGTGTGTGTGTGTGTGTGTGTGTGTGTGTGTGTGTGTGTGTGTGTGTGTGTGTGTGTGCTTTAGGTTCTTGGGCTGGTGCTCACCGTTGTTGTCTCCTGCAGGTTGAGCGGGCAGCACCGTGACCTTGGTGCCAGTCTGCTGGATGAACTGCTGCAGGTTGACCTGCCGCAGCTCTTTAGTTAGCTGCTCAAGCTCCTGCTCTTTCTCCTGAGATAGAAAACAAAACACCGTGGGAACTAAATAAACCACCAACTTTGTCATTTTTCTTTTTCATAGTAACAATGTCTTTTATCGCAATAAATTTATAATCGTGTTAAAATTTTGATTTATTACGGAATTATTGTTATCACGATATTGATGCGTAAAATATGATGTTAAAAAAAAAACCTAAAACTGTCCGTATTATCACGTCTTCTATTATTGTCCACAGTTTGTTCGGTAAGGGTATACCAATAAACATCAATACATCTTACTGATACAAATCACACTTCTTTTTATGAATGTTGTCCTAAATAACTATATTACTAATGGCAACATGTTTTTCAAGAGAAGTATTTGTGCTAATAGGGTTTTGAAATGCAGTTATAAAGTTCGTGTTATAACTCGTGTTATTCTACAAGAAAACAGGCAAAAGGGGCTAGAATGCATCATTTTTCTAACACTTCATAATTTCTCATAAAATCTTACCAGGCTATTTTAAAATTGTGGTTATAAATTTGACAAGATCTGAGAGGTGCACGTATGAAATCTGCTCAAAATCCCTCCAGCCGTAACCCAGTTGCGACAGCGGGTTGCCAGAGGGTTAAGCAACCTCTGGGAAGGGATTGCATATTTATTACGCCCCTCTCTAATCAGCCAAAGAATGCTGCTAATACCCCCCGCCCCTTCCTCTTCTTATTACCTCATACTTCTCACATCACAGCAGTCGCAGTCTGTAGAGGAAAATTTTGTTTCATAAGAGGAGGCACAGAAGCAAAAATCCACTGCACATCCCAGCGAGCATCGCTGCCTGCAATTTAAGGAGCTCAGACTTCTACGGTTCCACCTGTTCACAGATCACTGGCTTTTCTCTGCAGCTCCAAAGTTATCCGCCACTTTAATAAAAACTTTCACAACCTTTTCCGGAAACTTTCAAGCCCATTTGGAGCATCTTTTTTTTTTTTTTTTTTTTGGAGGTAAAAAAAAAAAAAAAATAAGCCCGACAGTTCTGAGGCTGGAGTGCCAAAAAAATAACAACAAAAAAACCAGTCTGATTAAAAAGAATAAAATGTGAGCCGACCTGGAGTCTTTTGCCCGACTGGCAAAGCGAGCGCTCCAACGCCTTGCAGCTGCTTTCCAGCCGCGCCGTTTGTTGGCTCTGCACTTCCAGCTCTGCCCTCACTTTCTCCAGCTGGGCCTGCACCTGCAATCAGGAGTTGAAGGAAAACACTCATCAAAAGTTTGAAGGGGAAGCAAGTAAAGGGACATGAAAGACTGGTAGCTTGTTAACTTCTACTGGGTAGTTAACGACAAACCAAAAAAACAAAGGAAGCCGAGATTGATAATATGTCATGATAGCAAAAACTCCTGGCTGGAATAAACCTTTCATTTGTCAGTCGTTTAGTTTAAACAGGACATTCCTTTCTCTTTCCAGCTCGGAGTGTGTTTGGAAAAGCAAGGCGAACTGATTTGTACCTCTTCCTCCTTGACCTTCAGGTTGAGCTCAGCCTCCTGCTGCAGCCGCTCCTTCTCTAGGCCTGTCTCCGTACTCTAAATAAAGCAGCAAACATCACTGCAAAGCCTTCACGGAAACAGTAATCTATCTCAGTATGCCTCTCTTGCTTTCTAGATATGCTCCCTCTTGTTCCAACACTGTCTAAAATATGTTTTATTGGGACTTGATGTTTTAAACCAGCCCACAGTAGCGACCCATAATTGCAGGGGTGAAAAGTGCGTAAATAGTTTTCACATTTTTTTTTTGTGATAAGTCTCTGAGAGGAATGGTATGCTTTTGCATTTAAAGCTGGACATGGAGAAGTAGCATTCAGTTCCAAAAAACTGCAAAGATGCTGAAACACTGAGTTCCTTTAAATCAAGGCCTAATCTGCGAATTGAATTTCTAACAACTTTCATTCATCATTTGCTCCTTTTTCATAATACAAATACAAAAGTATGCCACACTTTTCAGGATTTTATTAATTTAAAAAAAACCCAAAACATTCATCATTTTTGTTCTACTCCACTACTGTTCTCTACATAGTGTGGGTCGGTAACTAAACGTCCCGGTAGTGCGATGTGCTGCACCACCAGTTGGAGATGTGGAAGCACAGCTCAGGACTCCTGCTGTTTGCAGGTGCAGTAAAAACGCCGGAATCACGCAGCTCCTCTGTGTCGGAGGGCTCACCTGAATGCGCGCTAAGTACTCAGAAAGCTTGCTTTCGCAGTCGCGCACGCGGCCCCGCAGCTCGACGAGCTGCTGCCGCAGCCGCCGCTCGCTCTCCTGCTCGATGTGGAGCTCGTTCTGCCAGAACTCCTCCTCCTCCACCTCGGCGTCGTTCCTCCTCACCTGCTGCTCCAGAAGCAGCAGTTCGTCCTCCACGTTTCCTTCCTGCTAAGTGGAAAAAGAATTGGAGTTATTGCACAATTTTTTCGTCTTCTTTTCTTCACGAAAACACTCAGCTGGCCGGGGTCGGACTGACGTCGCTGGCCTCCTCCCAGTCTCGCAGCTCGGCCTCGCAGCCCTGCAGACGGCTCTCCAGGGCCTGCAGCTTGCCTCGCTGCAGCTGGACCAGCCGGCTGAGCTCCCTGGCCGGACTCCCAGGTACAGATGCCGTCCCACAGCCTCCAACTCTGCTCAGGTTCAGACTGACGCCCTGCTGCTTTGGCTGTTTGGCTGAGAGTAAAAACGAAATGACAAAATGAAAATCACACAAAGTTCATAACTACTGTAAAAAAAAAAAAAAAGAAAGAATACCTTCGGTATCTTTACTTTTCCCAAATATTTCCCGCAGTCCTCTGGCTCCCCCGGTGAAGGTCAGAGACTTGCGTTTGGGTTCCCTACGTTTGAGCGAGCCGTCCGTCCCCGCAGGCCGCAGCTTGGCCAGAGGCGGCAGGCTCTGCCGGTAGAGCCCCCGCTCCGGGACCCGAGCCAGCCCTTCAGAGGTCGGCCGCTCGCTGACGGAGGGGCCGGTCCGCTGGAGGATGAGCTGCACGTCGCTGGCATACTGACCCCACTTGTTGAGGGACACCACGGGGTTCTCATGTGGAGCCAAGTGGCGCTCCGTGTCTCGCCATTTCTCGATCAAAGTGTACCTGCCGGTGCGTCCTGGAGGGAAGAAAGGCAAGTCAGAGCTTCTGTGCGGTTATTTAGAATGTGCTTTATTACCTTATAATATTTACAACTGGAAGGATGAATAAAAATCAACAAAAATCCTTGAAATTTGTTCCGCAAATAAAAACATGAACATTATAGTTTGTATGTACCCTCCTCTCTTTAGCACATTAAAAAAAACAAAAAAACAAATGTTGACTAAAGTGCTGCATAATTCAGTAAAATAAAGTAAGATAACAATATGAGCAAGAAACATGTTTAAAAGTAAGGTTAAAACAAAATGCAAATATACTCCATAAATGAAACTCAAGCTCTGCTTAAATGAAATCCCAGAGAATCAATAATAAATGAGTCTCAACAGTCTCACTGATCCGTTCCAAAGTTTAGCAGTTGACTTGTGCATAATTTAATCTCAGTACAAATACATGTGAACAAACATCATAAGGAACACAGTAGGTCAGAAATAAAGATGCATGAAAGTTTGAAGGAGGAACAATTTTGACAGATTTTGGTCTTGAAGGAAAAAAAAAATGCAAGAAATTCAGTATAAACTGGTTGTAATTCCAGCAAACGGTGGTTCTGCGTAGTGAGTTAAGAAGGCTGGATATAAATAAACACCACACTTGTACATAAAAGTCCAATAAAATTCTGCTCACTGTAGCTTGTGGCTTAAACGTGAAAAAGGCTTAAGGAGTCTGAGTAGTTTTGTGAGGTAGTGTACATATGAGGCCAGACCAGAGTTTAGATAATAACCGCTGCTGTGGCATCAACAAAATCCAAATAAACTCGGAAAGCCGGGCCTGAAAGTCGAATTTACACCGTGAAAAGAACAAAACTTATTCAATAAATTCTTCCACGGCTCTCCCACGCTCGTGCACCACCAGCGCATTCAAAGCGCTCCACCAGCGTGTTGACTGAAAGAGTTGTTACGGTGGGAAAATTCGACTCAACAAGCAGCGATTGTGAGGGGCTGGAGGCTCAATGGTGTTGCAGTTTTTCATCTGCGTGCGCGTGCGTGCGGGCGTGTGTGTGTACTCTGCATTCTAGTCTGTACACATGTAGATAAGAGCAGAACACTGCCTGTTTCACCTTCAACCCCCATCCTGCACAGTAAGGATCCTTGTATAAAAAAAAGAGAATAAAAGAAGAAGAGGAGCATTCATCAGTGCAGCCATTCACATCAAAGTGGTCCGGCCGCCCGAACAAAAGGCAAAGAGGACACAAAGGACAGCGAATGCCACACATCTTGTTGCTCCGCCACTTTGACAGGCATGTTTGAGCTCTAATGTGTCTAAAGGGTCGGCGAAAACTAATCTGAAAAATAGGTAGCCGCACAAAACTGTTCACATATTGTCTGCTAAAGGCAGCACGCTAACTTATTTCACTGCGACTCCTTGTCAATAAACCAAGGACTGCTGCAGTATGACTCATCTCATTCTGTGAAGGCTTATTTGTGGGGAAAATATTCATGCCCTCCAGTCACCTTTCATCTTTCTGCAATTTGTCACCCAGAGTCAGTCTGTCAACTTGCCCACCCGACACTAAGCGCATCACAGAAAACAATGCAAATTTATCTTACTCAAAACGTAATCCAAATCACTCAATTTGACTTCCTGTCAAATTGAGAGTGTGCGACACAATACCTCTTATTTGTTTTGTATGCAGCATTGAACTTACCAATCGCTTGTGCCAAAGCAATGACCACTTCCTGGCAGGTGGTGAACTCTGTGACCCCGCACACGATGCGCTGTACACCGTCCACCCAGACTTTCAGCTCCATGACCTTCATCCAGAGGCCCTCATTCCTCCATTCCACCAGGGGGAGCCCTTAGGGTTTATTCTCGCACCCTGTAAGCCAGCAAATGAAAACGACAATGTTTGTAGAAAGGCACAATTCAATCAGTGGGAAGAAAGTTTTGGAAGTTAAAATTAAGTTTTTATCATCTTGTTTCTATGGTTTATTACAAGTCAGCTTATAATAGTATCAGAGTCACTTGTCAGAGTTGTGTAAAGGCTAAAATTTTTAAAACCAAACTTTTTCCTAGCTTAAAAAAATGAAAATTTTACGATTAATCAGTCACACAAAACATAGTGTCGATACTAAAGGAGCCCTATTATCACTTGTATTAATGTAATACTGATATTAAACTACAGGATTTTTGTGTAGTTGACTGCAGAGTGGCTACCAAAGCAGATAGTCAGCCTTACGAATAAACCAGCTAATATGAGCAGAGGAGGTGAAGTTATGACAATTCTAAGGGCCCCTAACCAACAGGGGGCCCTCCACAATTTTCTTTTATTTTTTGTTCATAGAAATAAAAAAATGGAGCCCTGTCAATTACAAAATTAATTATATTGTGTTTTCTAAAATTGGTTTTAGCAGTAATAATTAAATGTTACCCCTCCCAGACCAAAAAACACACATCCATATTTGCCCTGAACCCCCCTGGATCTGCATGAAATGGTTCGTTCCTGCTTGAAGGTGTTCAGCAGCAGTCAGTGGAAGACAAGAAGGACTGTGACAGTTACTATGCCGCCAAAAAATAAAATAACATTTATAGCCCAGTTTTTCTCCGAGAGAGGTGGGTAAACTGTGTGAGATTATCAAGCATAGTTAGCATAGTTAGCTTAGCTACAGACTGTTTGCCTCCATTTCACTAGCATCTAATGAATTAAGAAAAGAAATTACCGACATATTCAGATATTGAATGTTGTACGTTTTACAACACTTAACAACAGATGAGTCAGTCAGCAGCAGCTCTAGCCCACCGCCTGACCTGCCCTCTCCTAAGTGAAATTAGAGCTGTAGTATGTAACTTTTATCATTTTTATTTATTTATTTATTTTTCTTGCATATTTGTTAAAACTGTCATTATGCTGTGACAGTATGGTATAGAAATAATCTGTGAAAAATTTAGTTCTGCCCTGCGACAGACTGGCGACCTGTCCAGGGTGTACCCCGCCTCTCGCCCGGAACGTAGCTGGAGATGGGCACCAGCAACCCTCCCGACCCCATTAGGGACAAGGGTGAACAGAAAATGGATGGATGGATGGATGGAAAAATTTAGTTCATCTGCCTTCTCCCAGTGCCATCTAGAAACAACTAATCAGAGACAGGAGAGTTTTAGTGCTGTTAATCACAATCTCATGTGGCTGCTCATCCCTATGCTGCAGCTATCGCTAAGCCTGTTGTGAATGCTCAGTCTAGTTAGCATAGCTACCAATGACAGCAGATAAACATTTTTCCTGTAATGATAAGTTGTTTTTTCCACTATTACCACATTTAGCACTGAGTGAATGAAGTTGATTGACAGCACTAAGACCCTCCTCCTGGTTCTGATTGGTTGTTTTGGTCAGAATGTTACATTACTTCAGCCAGTAATAGTAGCTCAGGGAGCAGGTGGAGGAGATTGATTGTTTTCACAGATTATCTGTCCCATAACAAACTGGCACAGCATAATGACAGCTTTAACAAATATGGAGAAAACATATTTCTTATTAAAGTTCTATACTGCAGCTTGAAGAAGTCTGGATTGCTTCATGTATATTTTGCATGTTGCCTATGACTGTTGCTCATGGGGACAGTCATCTAAAACTAATAGAAAAAAATAAGCAACCTACTCGCATACTGTATGTGGACTGTTGGATGTAAAATTCATGAGCAGTAAATATTGTGCTAGTATCAGTATTGGACCAAAGAAAGCAAGCCTTTAAAATTGTGACGCTTTTGATGGGTCAAAAAATTTTGTAACAACAGCTGTGTGGGGGGGCCCAATTTAATTTTTTGTCTTGGGGCCCTAGATTCCTGGCGGCGCCCCTGAATATGAGTCAGCTGTTGTGCTCCCAGTGTCACACTATGGCGAACAAACTTTCAAATTTAGTGGATTTTGCAATATTTTCTACAAACTACAAAAGATGACTGATTATTAGAACTGTAACAATTAATGACACATTATTTTAGCAGTAGAATAAATACTTACTGTTTTAAGTAAAGTCTTCATCTTTTGAGCAAATACTGCGGAGTGCTCATTGTACCACAAACTGAACTAAATATTCCACATATTTATAAATCCAAGTCACTTATTGATAATATAGGTGACTTGAAAACAACAACAACAACAAAACAACACTTCTGCAACCTAGCGAAAATGCTACATCAACAAGCTATCGTACTATTGGCTCTATGGTAAAATATTTAACTGCCAATAACAAGTCATTAAGATCCAGACAAGCTAAAGCTGAGCTAACAATGGATGCAGTTGAGGTGCCGAAATCAGTTTGCAAATAGTTCTTGATAATCATTAATCCCTGCTTGTGTAATTTACACAAGTCTGTGTGTGAGTTGGAGACGTTCCCTGTGAGTGACGAAACCCTCCAGGAATGTAATGATGCACAACAGCAGCGCCAAGTCTTTCGGCTTTAGCTCCAATAATGTGCACTGACATTTTTACATTTAAATCAAATTAAACCTGCGACCTTCACCGCTGCGCCTCGGTACATAAACCTTCCCAATTTTTGTTCTCCCCCTCCCCCTCTGGAAAAAGACGCATAAAGAGATCCTTAAATAAAACCATTCTTTGTCCAACAGCCTTATCCAATTTGAAACGATGAATAAAATTCAACCGTTTTCAGTGGGTTTATTTTCCAGAAGAGAAACAGGCCACATTTGTGGCTCATTTAACAGTTGCTATAGAAATCAGTGTAACTGAAAAATCACAGCGACTAGGAGTTTTTTTTAAATAAAACCAATAAATTTTTGTTTTCCTGTGGTCTGAGTATGACACAGAATATGCTATTCAAGTACAGCAGATTTGTGTTGCTCCTAAAACGTTAGGAAAGGGCCACAAGCACACGGCTACTGTCTTAACTTTTATTTCTAAGTCGGAGATCAAATAAAACCCCTAAGATTGAGATTAGCTGGGCTGGATAAGGAATTAACTTTAAAAGCGACCACAAAGTGAGCAGAAGAAAAATGTAGTTAAATGCTTTTGCTTACCACTATAGTCAATACTTGGCATCTTCTGGAACAGATTTTCAAGTTTCAATATAGCGCATTATAATAATAAAAATGTCCTGATTGGACATCTGATTAATCAAAAAATGTGAAACAATGAATCTGTTCAGGATAAAGTTTTGCCCTCTCCCTCTCGGTTTTCCGTGAAATGGCTCCAACATGGCGGATGTTGCGCCATTAGCCAAACACGGGACAATTTAGCCGTCGAGGAAACGCAGTTTACGGACACAAACATGACCCAGAAGTTTATATCTCCATAACTATTTGCTGTACAGATAGCCAAATAACTCACACAGCTCAGAAAGAAGACATTAAATAAATTTAATCAACCATTGAGATTCAGATACCAGGGGCCAGACCAGGGGCACCTCATAGGTGGGAAAAGTTATGACAATTCTAAGGGCCCCTGAAAAAAAAGGGGGGCCCTCCACAAATTTGTTTTTGTTTTGTTTTTTTTTGTTCATAGAAATAAAATAAAAAAATGGAGCTCCCTGTCAATTACAAAATTAATTATATTGTGTTTTCTAAACATGAGCAGTAAATATTGTGCTAGTTATCAGTATTGGACCAAAGAAAGCAAGGCAGTTGCAAGCCTTGAAAATTGTGACGCTTTTGATGGGTCAGATAGACTCAGAATATTGTAACAGCAGCTGTGTGTGTGTAGGAGGGGGGGGGGGGGGGGTATTAAATTTTTTATCATGGGGCCCAAGATTCCTGGCAGCGCCCCTGAGCTTAACTCCTAATATCAAAGCTCTTTGGCCTGCGGCGTATTATAAAGCAAAATCAACAAGCTCATTTCCTTCTAGTTATTTCCTAAACGACTTTTCAACCACTAGAGAGCCCGGCTATAAGCGAGGACGCGAGCAGCTCAAAAAAAAACTCGACATCGACACTTGTTCTTTGGAAAGCGGTTTCATCTAATGCTCCCGATGAACGGTCGCAAAAGCACCCCTGTGGTTCAGCAATTGTAGCCGTGTAATAGAACCGTTCCAATATATTTTTTTTCATTTGCAGGCGCTCGGTGCTGAAAAAAAATAAAGAATTAAAAAAAGAGCGTACGGACACAAAATGAGAGCCATTTCCAAAGTGCTGACACAAGCATCAAGCAGTGGGGCGGTCATTACGAAGCTGGCAACGCCTCAACAGCTGCCAGAGCAGCAGAGCAGTTAAAGTGCAGCAGCCTAATGCTTAGTGGTGCAACCTTACTGAGCTGCAGAAACGAGCCCATCAGTTCAGCTCTGATTGTTCAACGCTCATGTCGTTCGACATGGAGTTAAAGGCAGCTTCCATCTTCATCACAGCTGGAATGGGACCACTGTCCCTCCCCCCGGTAATTTAACTACTACATGTTCTCCCGCTGAGGCGGCATTGTGCTGCACACCCGGCCGCACGGAAACATTGTCTACGAGGTAAAAGCAGATCAGATGTCAGTTGTGATCAAATGAAAAGCATTAATGCAAATGTTTTGCAACTTTTTCATGTTAGAGTCATAAGCTTCAAAGTGTTTCATTGGGATTGTAGTTTGTGGTTTACAAGACTTTCAATATTTTTTTTTATAAAATAAAATCAGAAAAGTCTAGCTTGAATTTGTGCTTAGCCTCCTGAGTGAATCCTTTATAGAAATGCTATTGGGAATTTTAAAAAAAAAATCATTCCTCTTTGCAAAATCAGCTTCAGGTTGTTGTGCGGGACTAGTTTCCCTTCAAAACTTGACATACCTCTCTGTGTACATGTGTGAGAGGCATTGGGTCTAGCAAAGAACTACTAGAGTCCTATTCATACTACTTTTAACTTAGCTGAACACTCAGAAATTTAGTTTTTACTCAAATCTCTAAAGGGGTGACAATGCATGCAGACTACTCAGAGTAAGAAAAAACAAAAAGAATAAAGTTGTGTTTCTCAGCAGAATATAGATAGTGTTTTCGGCCACGTTTGAAACAAAACTCCGGCTTGTAGGAACATTAGTGTTCCTGCAGGTGAATCTGGCCGACTTGGTCGTAAAAAACGGTGCGTGCAGAGACCTCTAGCGGACCAGTACAGAGGATGACGAGGAGGCGTTGCACTGGAATGTAATGAAAGGGTTAAACGCACACCACACTTTTCAGAACCTTAAAGTTCACGCTTTGATTTTATCGAGACAACATTTCTAAAAAAGCTCGACTTGTGTTAATACTTTGGCGAGAGACTGTTTGACTTTGCTGAGTATTGCGACCAACTCTTTGATCTGTGGCTCTGGATTTAAACCGTGCGGCTTTTCCAAGGACACTTTGGCATGCGGAGGAGCCGAGAGATCGGGCTGCCCGCTCTTCAATTAGAGCGCAACCTGCTCGACCATCTGAGCCGCATCTGTCCAAGAAAGCTTAAACCAACAGCAGGGCAAACAAAACGAAGCAGATGGCGGGTGTTTCAAAATTAGGCCAGGAAACAAGTTGTGACTGCGTCAGCTTAAGGCATCAGACGTCAAGGGTTTCACAAAGTCCAGCTCTGTTTTCGTAGAGCCACCGCCACTTGTGAATTCATACTTTGTAGCATTCACACTTCCTGCTCACATGCTGCACCAATATGATCATTGTCATGGCAAATCTCCAAATCCCACTCAGCAAATGGCATCTGCCACCAACTTGGGAATGTGATCTGTTATGAAACTACACTTGGATGCACACGTCGCTTTTGCGCGAGCATCGAGGAGAGAATTTAAACTGTGGTACAATCTGCAATAAAAAAACAAGAGCCAAACAAAGCAGAAAACTAAACTCAACGGCATCAACAGTAAAATAATTGGTGCTTTAGTGAGACTGAAATGTGAAAAATAAATGTTGTTTTTTTATTATTATTATTTTTTTTTTGTAAAGAAGGACTAGCAGGAATGCCTTTTCAGGAATAACTTACAAAACAAGAAATAATATCAATAGTTGAATGATGCGAAGACAGATAATGTCCGTAAAGCTCACTGATAGTGGTAGTCAACTTCAGCAGTCATAACACTAACATATTGACACATACATATTCAGTATTAATATCAATGCTATCTACTATCAGTCACAGTTGAAACCAGAAAAAGACACAAACACGCCTTTTTTCCCCTCACTATCTGAAGTAAAGATTTGACCAGGTTTCTCTTGTTATAGATCAGTTAGAATTACCAAAATTATTTCTATTTGTTAAAAGCCACAATAAAACCTGGGACTCACTGCTTTCTGTTGGACAAGCAAGAACATTATGCAGAAATATTGAAGCAGCGTCTAAAGACATCAGCCAGGAAGTAAAAGGTCGGGTGCAAATGGGTCGTTCATATGGACAACAACTGGAAGCATGCAGCCAGAGAAAGTGAATTGTTGGTTTCCACAGTGTAAAATAATAGCATGCAGAAGATTTGTTAGCAAAAGAGTTTTTTTTTTTCCTATCTGTATTGGTAGTTTTGCTGCTGAAGGTTTGAATATTTCCTCATTTCAGAGACGTTTACCTTCATCAATAGTAGCGTTTACACAGGTGGACGGAAATAAAAAAAATAAAATAAAATAAAATAGTCAGCTAAAGTTAGCTTTAGCCATGCAGGACAGAAAACTGCTGCAGGAAGTTATAGATGAATATTGGTGTTTTTGAGGATGTTATATCGACTTTTATAGGTAACTAGATCCAATGATTGCATTTCCTCACACAGCTAGTCGTCTGAGGAAATACAAAGTAAACATGGGCCGGTTCCCAGTATCAGCAACTAGCAATGTTTCAAAACCTTTTGACTTAATAGTTGCAAAAATGCACTGTCATACCTGATGTTTTTCTCCAGCTCACAGTAAAGGAACACCGCCCCACTCCCGCTTGTTGCTGTACTCTGCCGGTAGGCTGCTAAAAAACAAAAAAACGACACTTTCAAATCGCAAAAGCAAACACATGGGACAAGAAACCAAAGGAGCAGCACCTGCCTCAGTTTTTCATTCCTATATCGACACTTTTTCTGTCTAGTTTCTAGTGATTTTTCTCTAGTGTTGCGTATGACTGTTTCATTACATCACAGCACCGCTACTATAGGAGGGAGACAAAAACAAACAAAAGAAAACAACACAAAACTGGGTTTACCATACAAAGTAAAACATTGTGCAAAATAGTAACATAAATGTGCCCACAGCCCCCCTCCTATGAAACAGTTGCCTTCTTGATGGCAGATGTTCAAATGTTCTGGTCCAAATAAGCAGAACTAAAAGCTCCATAAGCTTTGTTCCTGGATGTCTGTGTGACTGAGTTGTCTGAACAACTTAAGAGACTCACAATGGCTGATGCCAGAAGAAACTAGTTAATAACTCTGGGTTGAAACCCACAGGCTAAAGAGGCTCTGACCTGGAAACCCTAAAGGTCAGGCCGTTAAAGCTGAATTCTGTCCTAAACTGATCCAGCTCCACCACCGATGAAGTCTGTTTCCTAGTGGAAATGAGCTTCGATTTTCTTTCCCCTGCCGGGAATGCGCAGCCCTCCAGTCACTATGGAGACTATTGCTACGCCTCAGCCGCCGGCGACGCAGCAGCTCTGAATTTCCACGATACCGTTTCCATTTTCTCCGTTTATGGCCTCGGCAGCACTTACTTTGATGCTCCCTCTGCCAGCGTGTAAATAAATAAATCATACCGAGCGAGCGTACATAAATTAGCACGCTGCGACGGCGGGGGGAGGCTTCTATTTTTGGAGCAGCTTCATTGTAAATGCGCGCTCTCATATTTTGGATTCGCTCAGCGGGCTGTGTCCAGACAGTTTTGTCAGAACATGTGGGAGAAGTGCCGTGACCGTTTTAATAAAGTTTCAGAGTCAGTTCTGCATATTTCAGCTCCTCACATAGAGTAGAAATACAAGAATATCATACAGAAAAATAAAAAAAAAAAACCTCTAAGTGTTTTTATTTTCAACAGAAAAGAGATTACAGCTACCACTGTTAGAAATAATCTGATGTATTGGGGTGTACATTTTTATGGCGCCATTTATGATAAACAAAGTTTGAGCAGAAGACCGATGAGGGTTATGTTTTGCTATATTTAAGACAGCCAAATTTGTCTTTTCAAGCTTGCTTTCCCTCAACACCAGAATTGAGCAGCAACAGGTGGGGGAGGGTCAGTGTTGCATTCCTGTATTCTCCATTCAGCTAAAAAAAAAAAAAAAAACTCTGTGGGATCTACTTAAAAGCACTCTAAAGTAAGTTGGAAGACCAAAATAAAACCTTAATGTGCGGAGAGTCGAGCGAAAAGTTACTTTTTTTTTTTTTTGCATTTCTCTTAAAGATTATTTGTGACCCCAATTGCTTACATTGTCAGCATTTAAACTGAAAAAAGGAAGGAAATAAGACATGCTGCAAAATGTCCACAGGTCAGGACACACCTGTGTCCAAATAGTGAATATGAGGTGGCGGCTCTAATGCCGTCCCCATGTGTCAAGTATTCACTGCCAGCACCCATAAATAGGAATAACTGTCATCTCTTGGAACAGAGAATCACCCTGATTTTTTAAAGTCACAAGTCTCCTCCTCTGTGTTATTGATGCAATTTTTCCGCATTTTGTGCTTGAGCGTCGTGCTCACTGCACCCATCCACAAGTATTGTTTTCCAGCATGGCTAGGATAACAACAGAGCAAGAGATTTAGAGAACTACAACTTTAGTGAAAACAACTAAATACAGAAAGAAAAAAAAAAATATTCAGGGTGTTTACAAGGTGCACAATTGACTTATGTGCTATTGAAGGGATGTACTTAAGGAAGTAGCCGGTGAGTGTAGGTACCGTGACTAGCATAAAGTGCCACATATCAGAATCAAGAGAGAACATGAAAACAATGTAATGTATTGAGTGTCATTATTCTCATGACATCAGGAAAATTGCCACAAAACGGAAAGTCTGCTGCTATCAGTTCAAACCCCTCAGTCAGGCAGTTTTTGCAGCAGGCGTTTGGTGAGCGACATGAGGAACATTCTGCTGTCTGGCCTGCATACCACAGGGCTAATCTTAGTTGTGACTTCAGTCTGCCTCCCCTGAAGTTTCATTCTCGGGATGCCACAGGAAGGCTGAGCCCAGGAGGAGATGTGGCACACCAAGGCTGGGTTACTTATCAGATTTTCCTCAACCACAGCGAGCGATGCACGAGTCAGTTAACGTTAAAACCTCCCAGGACAGCTAATTGGAGTTCAAATCTGGCTTTAACTGCAAACCTAACACTTCATTTCCTGTTGTCTTGAGCTCCCCGCTCTCTCTGTCTTTCACTTAATTAAAGTTTAACAAACTGAGTGACTGGGGTTGAACTCCTGACCCTTAAGTTTTACATTCCAACTAAGCAAAAAGAGAAAAATAAATTGCAAATGGCACAGCAAACATCGGAGAAGCGAGCAGCTCAGAATTATGATGCAATCAGAGGACAGGTTTTTTAGATGGCTGCTGGAGCCCAGAGTGTTTCAGAGTTTGTGAGGGGAACGAGGTGGGGTCCGCCGAACCGAATGGCGCTCAAACAAAAGAGATTGCTGCAATGTGTGCGTGAGCCCACATGGCCAGTGGCATGACTGGACGCAAACAATCCCTCACTATAGCAACCCAGCTCTGGCTTTGTCCAAGCTTTGTGCACGGACGACCGGACTGACTGGAGGGCCTGGACTGGGAAAAGGAGGCCAAACAATCTGTGACAATTACGAAGCAAGCGGTGCTTTCCTGTTGCTTCCTCTTTGTCTCCCTTCAACGAGGGTACGAGAAAGAACGGAGGTGTGAGCAGCAGCGGGGTTTCTCAACTTTAAGATTGGGCAAGGTGGCTGGATTCTTGTCTCCTGCTCCATCTCATGGAGCAACTATGTAATCCCTCCAAAGAATATATTAATTACTGACTGTGGAGTAATTCAGCTGATGTATCAGTCCTGTATCATGTTGACGACACGATAGTATTTTCTACTTGTAAAGGGTTACGAAGGCCGACTTCAATGTCTGGACTCCAACTCTGATTTGTCACTCTGTCAAACTTGTGGAAATTTAATCCCATTCATCCTGCTTAATCCTTACGGGGCGAAGGGTGTATCCCCAGTGTTCAACTGATGTTGTTGACCTAATTAGGTTTCAGGATTAGCAGATGCTCTAAAACCCGGCGACTGTAATCAGAACTGGCAAATTTTGAGCTTGATCAAGTGGATTAGTGGAAATGTGATCTCACTTAAAAAAAAAAAACAGATAACGAAATAAAAGGTTAAACCTAAACCTGACAGCAATTGTGCAGGCAGCCAACTACCCCAACTGAAGCCTACTTTAACCTTACAGTATAAGAAGGAGCTGAAGTTCCTGTTGTTGAGACACTGCAAAGTGACAGACTGTCATGTTCAGTGCCATGCTAGTGGCGCAAGGGTAAAATGGCAGCCAGAAACGCTAATGTCAGCAGGTGTTTCCTATGCAAGGAAATTCAATTTGATATGGACCCTTGTTCAGAGACATGATGTCACTTTCCTTGATAGAGTGTCCTGGACTCAGTGGTCCCTTCTCATACAGAAATACACTGATGACTTTGTGCTTTAGAGTTGGCAAGTCGCCTTCTTCCACTGTAGTATCCTGCTTCTACCCTTCAGTGTTACGTCTACTGCAATCTCTAAATTACCTCCGCTCAGCGAGGCCTTTTCTCTCTCTGGTTTGGAGTTTGTTAAAAAAAAAAAAAGGCAACAGCTGGAGACCATGACACGACCGCAGGCTTGGACAAATGTGGCTCGGAGGTGCTGAATGAAAAGTTTCAGGAGGTAATCAGCCCGGAAAGTGGTGCATTCATCCGCCGTCAGTCAGCTGTGAAACACAACGCGTGTGATTTTAGCTAGAACGCACATGAGGGCGGCGTTTCGGGCGCACCGCGTGAAGTTTACTGGAAAGACGTCACAATCACCACATTGGAGCGATGAAACCGCCACCATGCAACCTCAAAAGTTAAAACTAATCAGATTGATGAAGACAATAAGCCTGTAAGTCTGGCGGCTTAGCTGACCACGTGATGAGAGGGGGGGGGGGGGGAGTCTGCTGAAAGACAAAGATTTACTCCAGTAATTCTGTTAAGACTTTTTTCCAATGCAGTAGCTCAAATTGTACAGGCAAAAACAGGATGGATGATTTCTTCCTGAAAAACGTACTTTGGTGTCTGATTGGTAGTCTATTACTTACCTCTGAATTATGTCACCTAACAGCTGAAAGTAAATAAATAACTGGTTTAGGGGGTAATTTTGTCCAAACAGTTATAACATAACATTTACCTTTATGACTCTTTGCGTTTTAGCTTTGAGAAATATCCAGGAAAGCTCAGTGTTGGGCTTTAAAGATGGCAACTAAGGTGTTGCACATAAGGATGCTTTAAACCTCGGATCAGTAAGTCGTAAAGTTTTCAGCTTCAATTCAAAATATGCAACAACAAAAAATATGATATATGTCCAGTTGTTCACTGGAATTGTTTCATTTTGCTTGTTCAAATGTCCAAGCAGGAATCAGCTGTGGTGTGCAAGGTGTAAGCAAACATTGCTGTGGCTAATAATGCTAGAGTTGTAGTTGAATATATAAATCATGATGCTATATATGGATACTGGGCATTAGGCTGGCTGTTATTTCATATCATCAAAAGCTAAATGTGATATTTTAAATATGGGATAAAAGGTTATTTATATACTATAATCAAAGTTTCCCCCAGGAAACTTGCTAAGCCCGGTGGTTGGGTTACGAGGGCAGTCATTCATCCAGCGGCCCGTCGTGATTTTGAGTTAAAAAAAAATCTTTAAAGTTGAGAGGAAATTTGAAAATATCACTTGATAATTCTGTATTATTGAAAGATTGAACACCAACTATAAAGCCTTAAAAAATGTAAACATTTTAAAAAGACTTAAATAAATGAGCAATGATTAGCCTTGGAGGGGGCACAAATAAAGCCTGCACTCTACTTGTGGCCCCTCCACTGTGTGTCAAAGCAACCTTTACCGTTTAAGAAACTAGCATTCATTACCACAGCAACAGTCCTAATATTCTCCTTACGCTTAACGTAACTTCTAACTTGGGGTGCATTTTTAACCAAAGATTTAAAAAAAAAAGTTTTTTGCTCACTTACAAAACATAGACAGCAGTACATTTGATTTAAATAATAATTCTATGCCGGTGGCTCTAGCTGCTCACTTTGCTTCTGCTTTAGGCCGGCTTTGCATCAAAGTGCTACTACTACCAAACATACAACTAACTGCTGGCTGTGATAAAGTTCCCTTTACCTTCATCACACATGAGCTTCCAGCCCCTTGTTTGCTCTGCTGTTGGTCAATAACTCCAATTAGAAACGTTTTGATTAAAAATCCACTGCTGAGTGGGCTCTATTAGGGGATTCATCAGCAGACCCTCTCACCCACGCACAAACCAATTACTTATACACTCACTGTACACTCACTTCCTGACGGCTCATCGATCTGGTATGTCCTGTCCAGAACACGTGGTGTCATTACTGTAATATCTCTCTGGACTTGTCGCTCAGATAGGAGGACCAGAAAGACGGCGGGACAAAAATATGAAAGTTATGCAACAGCTGAACAGTTAAACTAGACAACATAACCACGAGCTGGTGCTGAAAGCCAACATTGAGTCTGTCATGTTTTAACGCAGTGCGAATCTCAGCCGCATACCTCATTGAGCCGCAGCTCACCGCCTGTCGGAGCTTTTTAAAAAGCCGTCCCGCTGCTCCGGAGCCTCTTCTGAGTAAAATTCACCGATTCCTGGGGCGTGTAGAGCAGGTTGAGATCCCGGGTTCAATCCGTGCCTTCCCGCTCCTGCAGGAGTTAACGGTGCGCAGCCTCCTCCTCCTCCTCCTCCTCTGTGAAGACGTGTGGATGTAAACGCCACTCGGTCCGTCCCGTCGTCGGACATCCGACACGAAGGCTGCCCGATGCAGCATCCGCCGCTCTGCCCATCAGTGACGGGGACGCGAGTGTTGAATTAGATCGGAAAATGACCGCACCGCAAGGCATGATGGACGGTGTGCGAGAGAAAACCGCCGCTGTCGTTATCGACCGGTGTGAGACAGAGAATGAAAACATATCGGAAGATGCGTTCAAGCTGCCTCGATCTCTTAACGTGGTCCAATACTCAATGAACGGGAAGAATGCCAGTGTTTAAACGGCTTTGTACGAACTCTTCCTGTGAAGAGCAAAGTTCTGGTGACTGGCAGAGTAAGCACATGTTGCATACCCGTATGCTACCTGTCCGTGTTAGCTTACAGGTAAGCTAACACGGACAGGTAGTCCGTGACGTAGCTAATTAGCTTAGCTACCTCAGCTAAGCTAATTTTGCTAGCTCGGCAGTAAGTACGACAATAAATATCACCATTTATCTTAGTATTACACAGAGGTGGGTAGAGTACTCAAGAACTGTAATAATAATAATAGCTGTAATGTATTTATGTTGTTAATAAATTAGGTAGGAACAGGCGAGAGCTCCGCTTATGGCTTGTTTTATTGTCGTCATAGCAACTCCTTAGCAGCTGCCTAGTTACAAAGTTTACGGAAGTGTGACGTCACATGACAACCATTGCAGCGTCTGCATTCTTAGAAAGCCGAGTTTGTTTAAAAAAAAAAAAAAATTGGAGGCGAATCACGTCACAGCGCTGCATGTATTCCTGTTCTGACCATCATATTTTGTGATGTCACGCCTCGCGTAACAGGTGGACGGGTTTATAAGACTCCTTTAGCTAAAATTCTCCCTGTTGGTTGGTTTTAGTGGTAGCAGATTCAAGTGTACGCAAGCAAGATGGGTTTTTCAATTGTACTTAGAAATGCACTCCAGGTCATAGTGGACGACTCTGTGATTCCTGCCATCGATGAGTTCATCCACTGTATTCCAGAAGGAGAGTGGGAAGATCTGGCATCTGGATGTCCAGATGAAAGCATCAGAGAACGGATAGCAGATCTGGTGCACTACCTGACACAGGTCTGTTCAGATGTGGTTTTGGACATCAAGAACTTCCAATACGACTACAGAGATTTGAAAGCCATAATGGGCAACATAATTTCTCAGGCTTTCGCTCGAGTCCTGGGCATCGAAGAGGACTTCCAGACAGAGAGTACGGAGATATTTAACATCCTTTTCTTAAAACATGTCATCTCAGCAGCCACATCTCCTTTGGACAAAGAAGACCCCTCACAGTGGCTGCAGGTGAGAGTAAGATTCAATTCTTTGATCCAACACGTCACCATCTTGATCCAGGAACTTCTGGAAATGAGGAGAAAAATCGAAGAGCTGAGAAAGTCAAAACTTTCCTCAAAGAAATTCTCAGGCATTCCAGAGGATGGAGTGTCTGAGGAAGACAGGAAAGACGCAGTTCGGCTTTTCGTGAAGCTCTTAATGTCTAGAAGCATCAAGAAGGCAAAGATATCGTGCTTTCCTGATCACCTGGAAGCCACGGAAGAACGAATTGTGGGGAAAATCTGGACGAAGGTTGAGACACAGGAATTTCAGATTAAACAGAAATGCATTCCTAGTCTGTGCCACCAGGTTTTCAAGAGCATCACTGAAACCATAGGTTGCTCCGCTGGAAGGACGCTGGCTCTCATCGAACATAATTTAGTCGACAACGTAGTTGTGTCATGTTTTGAACATGAACTGAAGAAGCACCAGAAAAAGAAACACAATTCTTTCAGAAGATTCTTTTCTCGTGCCATGAAAACTTTGACACACAATTTTACTAAATAAGAGACCTGGAGAAGAACACCAAGAGGAGGTTGTTCCTCTGAAGATAGCAGTGAGAGTACAAATGATTACACATTTCAAGGCTCCAATGCTAAGAAGTTAGAGGTAATATTTGGTACATCTTTGACATAAATGTATTTCCACCTGGAAAGACTCGCACACAGTGAAAGTAAGTTTACGAAGGAGGAGCATGACAAGGTGACTGGCTGGACTGGTGAGATGAAGAGTTTTCCAGTTTGAATTTATGCTCAGGCTTCATTTTGACCAGCAGAGAGAAAGTGGCTATTAGAAAGTTTATTTGACAGATGATCTTTGGTGCTTGGACCCCGGCAGAAGACGTGTCTCTGGTAACCTCCGTCAGAGAGGATGACCTGCCGCGGAGAAGGATTAGAGACGTCTTTCCCCCTAAAATCAAATAAAAGAGGGGACCGGGACCGAGCTAAGGTCGGAAGAAATAAAGAATGCTTGAGAAGATGACCAGGCAAAAAGACAAGCGTACCTGCAGAGAAGAATAGGTAGAGACTGCTTGAGAATCGAAAGGGAAGAAATGGGCTGGATGAGCCTGCAAAGGTGAAGGAAAGGACAGTAAGTGGGTGCCTGCAGAATAATAAATAGTACGTGAAAAGCTGAGATGATGATAATGGCAAAGGGACAATGATGCCATCGAGGGCATAAGGAGGGTGCATGTAGAGATGTCAGTAGGGCAGTGTTTCTCGGTTCCAGTCCTCAGGCCCCTATGCCCTGCATGGTTTAGGTGTTTCCCTTCTGCCACACACATGGATTTAATCTGTGGGCGATTAACAGACTTCTGCAGTACTTGATGGCTGCAGAAGAGGTCATGAAATCATTTGGGTCAGCTGTTCTGGAACAGAGGCAGATCTGGAACATGCAGAGCGGCGGAGGGGCCTGGGGACTGGAATTGAGAAGCACTGCAGTAGGGAAAGATAAGGATGCCTGCCAAGCCATTGAGAGGGACTGCAAAGGCACCAGGAGCCTGGCAGGGTTTGGTAGAGATGAAGCTTCATCTCACCATCACTGAGATTCTCCTGATCAGAGCAGAGAAAGAGGAGAAAGTGGATCTGAGCAGCAGGAGCTTTCTCAAGTGTAGATAAAAAAGAAGAATAACAAAGAAGGAAGGCCAGGGATCTCTAGGAAGAGGCATCATGATCTTATGCCAGATCGTGATTCCATGATGAGGTTGTGTGGAAATCGCCAGGCTTTATGAAGGCATGATGAGCCTGATGATCGGAGGAGATGAGGATGATGAAGAGTTTTCCAGTTTGAATTTATGCTAAGGCTTCATTCAACTGTGTGAAAAAGATCAATTTAGTTTGTTTGAAGCAACTGAAATTAATTTTGTTTTTAAATCCAAAGCTGTTTTTTTAATTGTCATTGTGAAGCTGTGTGAAGTATTCATTTTAACATACAAAGTTACATTTTTTCTCTTAAGTTGTGCTTTTGAGCTCCTTCCTTATTTTCTTCCTTCACCTGCAAATAATTTAGGTTTTTTTATGACAGGTGTTTGATTTGATTTGTTATATGAATGCAACAAAAGAAATTGACCAGTTTCTTTTTGTAATGTTAGTTGCGTCTGTGTAGAAGCTTTTTAAATTTTTTTTTTGGGGGACTATATAGTTTAAATATTAAGAGCTTACAACTAACTGGCTGACTTTACAGAACAATCCAGCGGATTTAAAGCATTAATCATATTTGTTATTTGAGTCTCATGTAACATTAAAAACAATCATGTCACAAACAAAACACTTTGACAGTATTTACATCTTCTCTCCATAAAGTCAACTCTTTTTGTTTCCTAATGACAAAGTTTCTGCCCATCAAATACAATAATTTTGATGAATCCCAAATGGGACTTGATTTCTAAATAAAATATTTTCCATTTACAATAAACCTATTCATCCTACATTCACATCCGGAATTATGACGGATCTCTGGGTCTGTCAGATTAAGTCTCTTCTAGCCCTGCCTGTCGGATGAATAGTCATGTTTCGTTGGGCTTTGCGGTTTCATCGTACCTGCTCCGTTTTTGAATAATGGACTGAACAGTCCTTCGTGAGATGTTCAAAACCTCAGATTATATTTTATAATCCAACTCTGCTTCATAACTTCCTCTCTGACCCGTCCGCTGCGCATCTTAGTCTTCATGTTGCTGCTTGTGCACTATTAGAAAATAGAAACGCAAAATGACGGATTGCGGCAAAATTAACAACTTCATGCAGTTGGCTGTTTTGTTTTATGGTTGGGATTAAATTGTCTACATTCACTGCATATTTCTATGAAAAATTAATTCATTTGTCTTGAGAAGACATTTATGAATCAGCAGCACTGTAAATATACCGAGTTGAACTGAATCCATTATTTCAAAGTGGCTTATAAACTGACGCAGCATAACTTAGTCAACCTGGTTGTCAATAGTGGTAATCTTCTTACCATTTCAATGATTTAATTTGGACGTCGGACCTATTCAGTGTAAGCAAACATTATGCCAGCCAATTTAAAAGTAATCATCTTGAGTTTTGCTTAAAGAAAATGCAGTTTTTCTGTATTTTTTATTCGTTTTTTTTTTTTACTAGAAGATCTCCCATTTGTGCTCACTTAAAATTCCAGTCAGCTCTGGCGTCTTCATGTCCCGCAGCATTAATCACGACAGCTGCCTGTTCTGCTGATCGGACAGAATCAGGCAACCTTCAGCTTTTAGTCCACTGTAATTTCACCTTTCCTGTTTTTTCCAACAAGTTTATTCGCTACCTGCTGTATTTACGACAGTCAATCTATTTAGTCTGCTGTCCAGAAGAACAAATTGATCCGTTTCCCATTAGACATCATTAGGTTTTCATAAATAATAATAAAACAGTAATACTGTTATTTTTCTGAGTCGCTCCAACATAACATTTTCATTCATTATTTCAAAACTGTTGTTTTTACTCCGCAGTCGACATACGAGTCAACCTTTCCTTTTCAGGAGGTCATTTAAAAAAAAATGTCTCAGACTAAAGGAAAATTTGTGAGGTATCTGAAAACAACAGATAAAGCTACATGAAAATTTAAACAACTGTCACACAGTTGTCACAGCATGTCTAAACAAACATATTTCGCGTGTCTAGAAGCAAAAAAACATTAACTGCATTTTCTGGAATGCATTAAGAATGCCAATTTTTCACTGACTAGCGATGTAATTGGATTCAGAAACAATCTTTCATTCAGTTTTTCTATTCAAACAGCTTACAGATTCTGTTTAAGTTTTGTGACAGATAAGAGGGAAAAAAAACAGCGCGAGGAAACAGAAAATGTATTTAAATCAGTTCCATGCTGCATCAAATTACATCAATCTATGATTACACTAAAATAGGTTTGTACATACAAATCTGTAGCTTAGTATTCATGTTAGCTTAGCTGTCAGGCTTTTTCTTAAATAAAAAAAAAGTCAAAGAATTATTTAAAAAAATAACCCACCATAGTAATTTATCACCTGAAGGATTCATGAGCTATGAAGTATTTGAGTTATTCAGAAAACCGGTTGTACAGGTCTGCTGTTGGAGCCACTTCAAGTATTCAGTGTGTTCATGTACGGAAATCCGATAGCTTAGAAAAATATTTATCCTGTCAGAAGTGTGGGGCAAGTTGAAATGGCAAGTATTTTATTAATAATTGTGTAGTGTTCAGATTGGAATCAACCAGTCTTTTACTTCTGGGAACTGAATTGTGTCCAATACAGCAAAAAAATTCAGCATTAAGTAGTTAAGTTTTGTCTTCCAGTTTGCAGACTTTGTTGTTGTCACATTGAGGCTAAAAACAAATCAGTAAAACCGATGTGTGACCGCCGCCCAGTGTTTCCATTCAGCAACAAATATACCAGTTGCACCTGTGCTGCAGATATTTGGTCTTTAATAGGTTCAGTGTGCAGGTTGGCTGAAATGCCTCAATAGGGGAGCCACCAATAAAAGATATCTTAGTAAAACAACAGTTAGATTTGACGGAGTTCAAGTCATCTGCTGTTTTTTTTTTAATTTTTATTAATCTCTGAGGCAGAGATTCTACCTTTTAAACACAGATTGCAATTGAAATTTTTGATAAAACTAATGGTACCACTCGGCTTTACACTGGTGTTTAAGTAATTTCTGCCATCCTGTCTCTTTAAAGTCGTTCCTCATTTACATTGGAAAGCAATGATGGTTGGTCAGATTTTCATCATTGGCAGGATAAAAGCAGTACTCCTCATTAGGACTCAAACTCCCATTAAAATCCACACAATCACTTTTTTCCAACTTTGTACGAATAAGGGCGGAACTTCAGACATTCTCAGAAAAGTACGACATTTAGTTTTTTTCCCCCCCCTCCTTGCTTTAAAAATGTGCACATTATTTCGAGCAGTTTGACCTGATTGCCGACATCCCCAACAACAAAGACCTCACTGTAAAGTAAAAACCATCTGCCTTTCTCCCAGTTTCCGCTGAAGATCTGTGAATGAATCCTTTCTGTACGTCTGAAACATGCTTAGCCAGATTACGTGACGGTCGGCACCAGCATGTTCCACTTTAGGACCCCAGTGGCAAACAAATCTATTCTCATGTTTCTCCACACCTGCTGTCACTGGCTATTCTGGTGTTTTGGATGCATTTTATTTCTGCAGTGGTCTAAAAATATTCTCCTGGCTTCTTCGAGGAAAGTCCGACCGGTGAAGGGACGGAACTGGCGTGACATTTCTCTGACTAATCCCATAATGCCTTTTCTATTAAAAGTTACAAGATGAAGCTTTTCTTGTGAAACAAGAAATTGGTCCAATTCTCACAGACAAGGATGTGGGAAAACAAGTAAGCTATTGATAAGGGGATTTGGCTTCTACTTAGTCTTATCCTTCGTCTGCCAAGACAGCAGTCTTTAATTCATGGCCTTTATCGTCATATTAGTTCTCAAAATGGGTGAAATTGGTACTTGTAACCCAAAAAGGAAGAAAAGAGGTTATTAGTTTATAAAAACCTGGGGTTTTGTGTGGAGAAAGCATGTAAAACACCTTTTCATTAATGAATGTGCCTCTGATTCTGTTGACGAAGCACCGCTGCCCTCTGGTGGACACAACAGAAAAATTATATTCCTCGATTGAAAATGTGTTGAACATTTTAAAAGGAGGCAAATTTCATTTAAAGAAAGGCTATTTAATATATTTATATTCCTATGATACTTTATGTTCAGTTGACAAAACCATTTGTTCTGGCAAAACATCCAGATTCCTCTAAGCTCACCCAATTTCCTTTTTTAAAAACTGGAATTAAACGGAGATCACCATGTAAGAACATTGATCATTTCTGCATTGACTGGGCGCAATGCAGAAATGCATTTCTGCTATATACTGTATTTATAGCATATAAATATATTTATATGCTATAAATATAGTTTGATCGCAATCCAGCTAAAACATCCAATGACAATTTTCAGTTTACCGGTTCTCTCCTTTCCAGGTTCGAAGAATGGGAAGGACTAATATTTATAACCTAGGCAAAAAGAAAGTCCAAACTTGCGCTGAAAAGTAATTAGCTTCTTACCATTTAGCAGATGTTCTCAAATGAAATTTTTTTTTTTAATCTCTTCCGTAAAATAAATGGTTTTAATAGTTCTTTACAGGAGCTTCCCATGGGACGTGAACACAACACAAACTAGCAGAAAAAGACTCAAATTGCATTCAGTCATTGCTACAGAAGCAATAAGTAACATTATCTTGTGGCTCTATGTATAAATAAAAGGACTAAGACAAAATTGGTGTTATTGTGTAAGCTCGATTTAAAAGATCTAATCACTATCTCCTCTAAATTGAAAGTGTTCATACCAAGTTGACATTTGTTAAATGAAGTTAATCTCTGTGGGGCCTCGGCTGTTTAAATAAAAACACATCCGAGTTGGGGCAGAGAAGAGAAGCTCCGTTTTCCATTTCTGTCTCAGTTAAATTGTGCTTGGATGGCAGTCCGTCCCATGTCTTGACCTTAAAAACCTTTTATTAACAGAGAGGTAATGCTGGCTGGCGCCTTGCCTCTCGACTCCTCCCCTATTTCAGATTTACCGCAGTGCAGTTCCCCCTGCCAAGAGGGATGCTGTCAAGTCACTCATCTGATCAGAGAACTTCAAGTACAGTTGGGCTTAATTTTGGCCAGCTATAATGGTTAGCCAACCTTACGAAGCTACATCTAAATATTTTGATTTGTTTTGAGTCGCTTTCTTAAAAGCTCTTTAGTAAGTTTACAAAATTTCCAAAGCCATTCAAATGTATTTTGTGAAATAAATGTTTATTTACACAAAAAAAAGATTTCTTGCTACAATTAAAAGTACATTTTTGAAAACTTTACACTTCATGTATTCGATAATTACATTTCTTCCCATCTACAGAATTTTTTCTATTGTAGATCATTTGTTGATTTAATTTGTTTTACTGCTATTCTTCGCAGCATTGTCACAGAAAGTGCTTAGTAATTAATATCATCAGGTGTTGAGCTGCCTTTATACATTTATAAAAAAACATACTTTTTTTAAAAAAGCCTGGCATTATCTTTGCCACAAAGAATTCAAGTTTGCTAAATTTCTTCAATCCATAAGGGACTGGACAGTGGCTAGGAATATTTACTTCATTGTGGTTGCCTAAAAAGTGCTTTGATATCATCTCTGTCTCCTACTTAAAAAGGCATAAATAATTTGAACATTTCATCCCATATTTCTTTGTGCACTGTAATAAAAAAAATAACTCCTAATGGAAAAAAAATGGTGTTTTGTATATTTTATTGCTGACTATGGAATCAGATTTCCTGATGTTGAGCTCCGTTGCAGGACTTCAGAGCCTTTTGTAGCATTTGCTGAGGAGAATTTTGGGGCATTTTGGTTTTATCCTGTTGAGAAACAAAAAACAAAAACACACACACAAAAAAGAAAGGAGGACTTATTATGCAGTCTGCATCTGGAAAAGTCGACATGGTTTTTGGAAATGTAAATTAAATTCATTTTTGTACCTCATTCTGAACACAATACGCCTTAAAGTTGTTAATTTTTTTTCTCTAAATAAAATTCCTCATACATGAGAATTTACCGTTTCTATCTTTGTGTTGAAAGTTGAAATTTTGCCTTAGTGTGAGGTTCAAAATGCATCTCTGCCTACAGTCATCTATGCAACTAGTCTCTGTTGCATAAAAGTCCTCCTTCAACATGATGCTGTTAGTAAGGTGATGAGCAATGCACATGTTCTACAGACAAGTAGTACTTTTGTTTCTCTGGGTGTGTTCATACAGAAATCTAACAATCTCTTGTGTACATTATTGCTCCACCGTTAAAAGGCACCTAGTTCTAATTCATAAAAACGAGCTTCCCCCCCCCCCCATTTCTTTCAGATTGTGCTTTGACATAATCCAGTCTTTGAGGTCTTGCTTGCAACAGCTCCTCTGACCTTATTGCTTGGCTCCTTCTATAAAATTCACATCAATTATAAGCTTCCTCCAGTCCAAGTTATATCCAGGCAATTAAATTTACCACAAGTGGACTGCATTCAAGTAGTAGAAACACCTAAAGGTCAAAATATGTACTTTAGCTCCATCTTAAGGGTCACAAAAGGGCATGTACATGTTTTGTTGTTGATTGATCAGCTTTTACACCCAGTCTTGACTCAAGTTAAAACTATAACTAAGAGGTCGGGCAGGTGATGGGTTCACTGGGTTCACAAACAGCAGCCAAGACAAGTTAAACATTATTCAGGCTCTTTTGGTTTGACTCATCAGGAAGAACAGGACGAATCATCATGGTGCAAATTAAGAACTAAATGGAGAGATCTACAGATAGCCGCGACAGAGTGATGTGTGGATGGACTCACTTCTTCTAGATGTTTGTGAAGACTCCAACGGGGCAACGCGTCCCTCAGCTCCTCCACCGCCTGTTCAGCTTTACTGGATTCATAATGAAAAGATGGGAGGGAAAAAGTGAAGAGGGTCACATATAGCCATTAAGAAGATAAAACGTGATTTTTTTTCACTTGAGCTAGATGTTGGATATTCCACTAACCCTGTGTATTTCTTCTGCAACATATCATTCACGTCCGTATGACGGCTGAGATACGAGGCCGTCTCCACGCTGTTCTTGCTCAAGTTTACGAGGATCCCACACAGAATCGGCATCAGCTCAGCAGATTCTTCTGCACTGATGTCCAAATAATGTATAAAGGTTTTTGTGTCTTTGGCCGACAACAAATTATCAACTGCAAAAGTAAAACAAAATAAAACAAAATCTCAATAATGAAATTACAGTAAAAAAAATTCAAACCCCTTAGAATTCATTGAACATCTTCTTCATGTTACAACAAACTTATTTTATTTAGGTTCTATGACAGATTAGCAGAAAGGATCGCAGAGCGAAGCACGCAAAACACTTTTCCGATTTTTGTTTCTGCAAAAATCTGTAAAACAGTTTCCCCCCCTCTCCCCTTTTTCACAGTCATGCAGTTCTCTGTTGCATAAAAATCCAATACGACACAAATTACTCTGAAGGTGTAATGAGTTTTCTTGCTTTTTAAGTGAAAGGGTTTGAAAATAAATGTTCTGGAACAGTAAAGTTCAAAAGTGAGAGGGTGGAGTTACAGATGGAGCCGTGAAGGTCTGGAAAGCGGGAGAGGTTCCTGATCAGCAGCAAGGCTGGTTTCTTCAGCATAACGTCGTTTTTTAAGAGCGTCTTAATTTTCCCAGGTCCGTTTTGCTCCTTGATAATTCTGGCGACGTACTCAGAGATCTGTCAGGTCACAGAAAAAGCATTTTTTAAAATATCTCCATCTACAGGTCAAACATAAAGCAGCAACAAAGTTTCCTAATTAGCTAAAAAGTTAAAAAGCACAAAAACAAAACAAATGTTAGTTTTATTATTTAAAGAAATATTGCTAAAAAGTGATAAAACTGTGCAATGAAGCGTTATTTTTCCTATCAGAAATTGCATTTAAAGAAGTTATACAAAGTGTCAGAGGTTAAACTTTGTCTCTTTTTACCTCTCCCTTTCCCACCGTGAGGTTCTGCAGCGCCCCCATGGCAGCCTCCAGCGTCATTTTGTCTTTGTTGCAGGCCAACAGCGACAGATACGCCCGGACAAGCTGACCGCTCCACAGCCACTGAGCTCCATGCGGGTCGTCGTTACTCTGCAGGAGGCGTCCTTTCTCTGCTTCCTCCGAGTCCGTTGGGTCCTGGGAGGAAATAATTTAGAGGTGCAGAGGTCGGTCAGGCAGGCGACGGGCGTTCACTGGGGTCACCAACGGCAGCTAAATCAAGTTCAACATTATTTAGGCTCCTTCTTGTTATTCTGGTTTGATCCACCAGGAGATGTTACCAAATATCTACCAGTGCGACTTTAATCATGCAGTCATGCATTTCAATGCGTTTCCGCCTTGCACTGCATTTCACGATCATCACAAACTTTCTAAACGTTTGCTTAAAAATAATATTTCTAGAGAAAACAAGAACCAAACGGCTTTCTTTTCCTCTTGCACAAAACATTTAAGAAATTCATTTAAAAGATAATGCATGAAGTTTATTCTCGTAATGACTTTATGCAAAATAAATTCAATAGAAATACCAGTTTTTTGTGCGTTTTCTGGTTATATTGAACTTTGTAGCCCAGGTGTAAAAATGCAAGCCACACTTTGCTTTGCTTCTATTTGTAAAAAATAATTGAAATTTTGCCTCTATCTTACATTGTACAATAATGCACTGAGTTCTGTTGGTCAACAAAAATGGCTTTTTAATCATGAATTGATTACCTTTCCGAGGTCGGCACGGCGATAAGGAAAACAGCTGCAAGTCGTCTCTTTGGGAGTCGCATTTTGTTGAGTCTCTTCCTTATTTTTGGTGGTCTGAGGGATGCAGTCTTCCTCAGCTTCATAGGTCAAGTTTTGAAGGATGCAGACACAGTTTTTTGTGCACTTCAAAAAGAGAGAGTGACGCATATGAATATCTAAAAAAAAAAAATAATAAACTTGAACAAAAACTCTTGTCAAGCAGGAATCTGAATGAACCCAAACCTCTAAAATATTAACCCATATTGTGGCCCAACTGTGGGCTCATTGGGGATTGCAAAACTATTTTACAAACTATTTTAGTACAAATATTTCGCTGCAATTATTGCTGCATACCTCTTACAAAACTCAAACAGGTTTTCTTACAGGACTGATCTAGCTTCCCGACAACAATAACCAACTTTGTCTCTCAAGAAAAAAACATCCCATTGGCATCAGGCTGCCATGGTGCATTCAGGGCGATGTGAAGTGTTAGTATAAAGCGTTCCGTGTCTCCGACATGACCTTTGAAAAACTGCCAACATAATATATGATTCAGAGCAAGAGAATTTATTTCACAATTAAGCTTTACTTTGCATTTTGTTCTGATCTCATGTTTTTGATCTACACATTGATATTTGTACTTAGGCAATAATAAAAAAAAGACACTCAGGAGGTATGAATACCGATGCAAACAAGCATGTTTGGTTTTCTTCTCACCTCGTCATCAGGTGTGCGTTGGGTTGCAGTCTCTGTAGTATAAAAAACCAGCGAGTCAATGAGATTTTCACAGCGCCTCATATTCCTCCTGTGGTTGCAGTCAGAGCTCAGATTCCTGCAGGAACACAAACAGATCATCGTCATGAGGCGACTACCGTAGTTTCCGCACTATAAGGCGCACCTAAAAACCTTCAATTTTCTCAAAAGCCGACAGTGCGCCATATAATCCGGTGCGCCTTATACAGTTCCGACCAAAAGTTTGGACACACCTTCTAATTCAATGGGTTTTCTTTATCTTCATGACTATTTATAAGGCAAGAAATCCCACTTATTAACCTGACAGGGCAGGTTGACCTATGAAGTGAAAACCATTTCAGGTGACGACCTCTTGTGGCTCATCAAGAAAATGCAGAGTGTGTGCAAAGCAGTAATCACAGCAAAAGGTTGCTACTTTGAAGAAACTAGAATATAAGGGGTATTTTCAGTTGTTTTACACTTTTTTGTTTAGTGCATATTTCCACATGTGTTATTCATAGTTTTGATGCCTTCAGTGTGAATCTACAATGTCAATAGTCATGAAAATAAAGGAAACTCATTGAATTAAAAGGTGTGTCCAAACTTTTGGT
Source organism: Xiphophorus couchianus (assembly GCF_001444195.1). Lineage (NCBI taxonomy): Eukaryota > Metazoa > Chordata > Actinopteri > Cyprinodontiformes > Poeciliidae > Xiphophorus > Xiphophorus couchianus. The sequence goes on along the minus strand of NC_040244.1, from coordinate 11,964,203 downwards.
CTGTACTGTATATGGACCAATATTGAGCCACAACAAATCTCGCAACTACAGTAAGCAGCTGCCGACTTCATTTTCCCCCGTAGAAGAAGAAACGGGGAAAGCAGCCGCCGATGCAGCCAGCGGTGCACGCTGGGTTTTGTGTAAAGACCCCAAAATGGCTCCTATTAAGAGACACGCTTACAACGCAGAGTTTAAGCTCAAGGCGATCAGTCACACAGTAGAACACGGGAATAGAGCAGCAGCAAGAGAATTTAACATGAACGAATCAATGGTGCGGAAGTGGAGGAAGCAACAGCTGTTTGTTCATTTTGGGAATGAACGGCGTTTTCAGAACGCTGGTTTGTAATCTATTAATAAAGTTTGACTGACCTATATGACTATTTTGTCGACATTCCCTTTAGCGCAGCTCCATCTAATGGATGCATAACGTAACCCCAGCCTCTACTGTAGCGTCTATTCTATGCGCCTTATAATGCGATGCGCCTTGTATATGAAAAAAGTTTTAAAATAGGCCATTCATTGAAGGTGCGCCTTATAATGCGGTGCGCCTTATAGTGCGGAAAATACAGTAGTTTTCAACATTTAGGTGCATGTAAGGGCAAAAAGTTATTTCACAATTACCCGCTGCTTTTTCAATCTGGGAAACAGAATCTTTGTGCAGTCACAAAACAGTGGATGTTTTTTTTTGTAAACAAAAAGGTCTGAGAACGCGGTAAGCAGATCTTGACGGTAGGATTTCCATGAGGACAGAATCATTTCAGCTCAGCTGAGTGGCGCAGCGAGAGAGCTTCCTGAATAATTCAGTCTGTCGCTCTTTTCTTCGAGCTGCAGTCGTGCGCAACATGCGCCTGACACCCCCTGCTTCGCAAACCCTCCTAAGCCATAGATCGAACAAATACAACGAGCACGAGTCATAATATTTACAGGAAACCTCACAAGAAATGTGACATGGTACTGAACATTTCTTTGGAATTCAGATCTGTATTTCCTGCTCCATTCTCAGCAGGAAGGGTGCTACCAAGGAACCATGTTGACCTGTTTGGCATGCCCAGGTAAACAGCATTCTTACGCTTTTCAGGTAAAAGGCTCACATTTCCAGATCCAGCTTCCTAGAGTTTGCTTTCCTGTATGGTCATTTGAAAACTAAAGTTCCCTATGCATTTATGACATGCGTTTCTGCAGCAGATAACTTTAAATATGGAGGCTGAGTGGGTAGAAGACAAGGGAGCGCAAGGAAGAAAAGAACAGGATAAGTGAAGAAATGAAGGATGGAAATTTGGAAGCAGGAACGTTTTTCCTTGCTCATTTTCTTTTCACAGACCTGGAAAATACCAAAACCAACTTCCAGACTTTCCGCGACTGTGCAGGATTCCTCTCCAGTAGCAAATAAAAAACAGAAAAAAACTGGTTGAATTTCCTACCGTAGGCAGGCTGTAGCGCAGAGGAAAGCGTTGGGATCGGCGATCAAATCACGTTTGGATTCTGCCTCTCCATTTATGTGAGAGAATGGCACCAAAATCACCTTGGTGAGGAGACGAGGGAAATTTTCATCAAAACGCTTCTTGATCGTATCATCTGAAGACAGATTCCACAAGAGACCTGTAGGCGAGGGACATGTGATGATAAACTATTCCTGGTGGGGAGAAAAGTAAACATCTAAATACCTAACCTGCAAGCTGGCATACGGTCTCCTTATCATGCGTCTCGTTCAGTAACTTCAGGATGACGGTAAGGCCATCTTCGTCCGTCACGTCCTTCTTGTTGTCTCCGTTCTTGTAGACGACATTACGCAAGGCCCCTGCTGCGGCCCGCTGCACCTCTTCGTTGTCGATTTTGAGCAGCAGTACAAGCTTTCTAGCCCCATTCTCCGTCTGAACCTGAAACCAAGAGGACTTAATGAGACGGCAAATGTCGACATCAAGAGACTCCGCCTCCTCAAACCTGCTAAAGCTTCGCCAGGCAGATAATGGAGAAAATGTTCCCGGATTATTTATTCTGAGTAAATGTACCTCCACTCTGGCTTCGTCTTTTCTCCAACATTGGTTCTGAATGTATGCGGCAGCACAGATCAGCTCTTCCTCGTTCATCTTGTCCAGAAGATTTACGGCCCTTTTAATTGTCATCTCTGGAGGCTTTGGAGCTGACTGCCTAGGCGAGAGGTCACAAATTGTTCCTCCTATTTTATGGGATGGCTACAGAAAAGACATACATAAAATATTTGGAGTGAAAGTAAATCTTACAGTGCTTGATTCTTCATTGTCCTTACAGCCTGCCTGTTGGTGAACCTCTCTGCGTTGCCCGATTCCCGTCTCTGGGATATCGGAGCCAGTTGGACAAAACCTCCGTCTATGTGGGTGGTTCCGAGCCGCCCAGATGTCCTTCGCTGTACCGTTTGTCTGTCATGTTTTACAAAACCGTGTTTCTGATTCTGGCCATTTCTAAAGCTGTACTGTCCCGCCATGGATGCAGACAGATTCTTTGTTCTCACTGACTGATGAGTGAGCGAGTTGCTTCTGGACTTCCCAGGTTGATGCGCGGACGCTCGGGTGGGTGTGCTGCGGGACGTCTCGGAGACGGCGCACTGGTACTGTGGATTCAAGCCGTCAGGCCAATCTGCCAGCGCACCTACAGTCCGTAAATGTCTGCGATCACAGCCTGAGGCCGGCCTCTGGAAACGTGTACCGGAACCGAACCGGTCCGCACCGGGACACGGGGACATGGCCACCCTTTCGGACGTTTTCCGAGCTTGGATACCTTTTGAGGAGAGACCGCCCAAATCAGATCCGTTTACCTTTAAAACAAAATGAATTACACTCTTAGTAATGTTTAAGACAGCAAAGGTTTCCAAACATTTTCCTTTTCAATGGTTTTTAAAAAAAATAACTTTTCCAGACTCAAACTTCAACAGTAGCATGTTTAAAAATATATATATATATATTTCTCACCTCATAAATTAATTTTGCTGTTTTTTTAACATTTGTTTTGGTCACAGTAACTGGAAACAAACAAACACGTTGGTACGCAGTTTTCGCACTAAAAATTAAGGTTTTAGTGCAAACCACTTATTTAAATTCAAGCATTTGTTTTTGTATTTTCCCATAAACAGGATGTGATTTTCAATAACAACGGTGATGAAAACAAAACCTATGCACTTGTTCCACCTCACTTAGACTGTCTAGCTGTGTATTGTACTGTGTGCAGCTAAAGATAAGAATACTCTGACTCGTGGGATCGGCTTGCAGGAAGTGAGTGTTAAAAACCCCAGCAGCATCACAGATTTGTGTAAATTCAAATTCAGGAGTAGAACATGTAAAGCGCAGCTACAAATTCATTTGGCTCAGTCTTGTTATGAACAGGCTAAACTCAGATATGCTTTTAGCTGAAATAAGAAAGAAAGGAAATCATTTAGCGGCATTCTGATCAAACGAAGCAGTCGCAAAGGCATTTGTTTGCTTTGGTGCTTGGAGTTTTAGCCAGAGGAGTGACGGCGTGTTTTACCTTTGTGAAAAAAGCAACTCCATCCGAGCTCCTGGATGAATTTTGTAAGCTGGCTCCCCCTGAAACAAAGTCCAAAAGAATCCTTTATATATATTCAGTTCAACTTGGTATTTACTCAATCCATGGCAACACTTCCTCCGGTCAGGGTGCTTTTTCCCCGACACGAGTTCATCAACTAGGAGAACAATCCTCACTCAGAAAATCTTCTGAAGCTGCGAAACAAACATGTCAGTCGGCTTAAAGATAAAAAGAAACCTGGGATTAGACTAGAGTTTAAGTACCATTTAGTTTCAGCAGGCGGCAGAGTGAATTGTGATTCATGTTTATGATACTGAGCGGGTTTCCTTTCATGCCTCTGGTGAGTCAATAGTCGTAGTATGAAAGGATGAGGTCTAACATTCCTGCAGACATTTAGTTCCAGAGAAAATGCCCAAATGATGTTGGTTCTTTCACATTTAGTTCGTTTCCACAACTGTTGACTCTGTGTGGACTTTTAACTCGGTGACAACAAAAAGAGCTTGGCTTGAGCAGTCAAGAGAGGAACCGATGATTTCATTTATTGAGATATTTAAACCTACCTGGCTATGTGTAAACAAAAAGCGTTTGCTTTTGGTAGCTGTTAGCAGCAACAGCTACCATCAAATGGACTTAATACCTTTTATATTGCCGCCTTAATTCAGCAATACTGGAAATATGCCAAAACACCTCATTCATATATACATTAGTCTACATTGGTGTTTTTTTGTCCATAAAAGCACCAAATCGATCTGATATTCCTGTTGATTATTGGTGGATCAAATTCTATAGCTAAAGTTGTTTTACGCTTTATACCAAATATTTATCGAGGGGTTTCTTTAACCATAAAAAAATAATTGAGATAATACATTTCTGCTTGTAGATCATCTAAAAACCAGCTTGGAGGATTCATAAAATGTGATTTGAGTGACGGGAATTTGGATGCAGGCTTATTATAAACACTCAAACTGTTTAAGCTAAACTTTTGTTTTGTTTCTCCACATAAAAGTCCCGTAGAACCTGCCCAATTAGTGAAAACATTTTCACTTTAATTATGTGTAAGTGGGACCAGTCTACGCAGTGAAATGTAGGCTCAACTTCCTGTGGTTTTATCGGCCTTGAGGCGGATCGACGAAACTGCAGGAACCTGTTGGACAAGGGCCCCACTGTTCAGCAGGAGAAAATTATTTACCTTACTTATTTAATCTTTGTGAGCCTTCATTAGGTTACAATAGGAGGTAAAGAATGTAATTAGGAGGCACACAATGTCTCTAATTAACAAGAATAATAAATAAATATTTGAGCAGCTTGGATGTGAAACATTAAATGATTTGTTTGCTGACAAAAACAAATGTTTTCAGAGTTTAGTTTAAGGAGAGAGAGGTAAACTTGGTTTCATGCTTGCTTCGCAGGGCAAGCCGCTCAAAGACTTAGTTTAATTCAAACAAAGAGGCCTGGTGTGTATTTCGTTTGGGTTTTTTTTATGTTACTATAAAGTGTTTATCTAAAATTTGAAATGCCGATATTACCGTTGGAGACCCCGTTCTTTCGCAGTGAAAGCTGAGCCCGGTTCGGAGCCACCAGAAGGTTCTTCTCGTCAGACAAGATTCCGGTCATGAAGGATTTCGGTGTCGGTTCGGTCGGAGAAGCCAGGCTGGCGGGCTGCTGGTAGAGAAACTCTGACCGCCTCGACTTTAAATGCCTCCTTTCCATTACGAAGCCCTTCCAATGGCCCCTGTCGTCCTCATGCGGGATAATTTGCTCCTTCGCTGAGTTAACGAGCTCTGCTTTGTTGTGCCGACCTCACCTGAGTGGACCAGCCAGGTGGCGGTGCGGTGGGCGGGGCTTAACACGCACCTGACGTGTCGGGTGTCTCCACTCAAAGGGCTACAAAACCAAAAAATATATATACTTGTCATGTATAGAATTTAACTTTGTAACTCGCATTTATTTATGTAATTTTTTCTCTCTTTATTTTAGTTTTTGTAATTTGTTTGTTTTTGGGGTTCTGTGCTTTGTCTTGATTTTTTGGGGGGGATATGCAATTTTTTTCAAGATTGCTCACCCACAAGTAAGGAAGAGGATCAGGGTCACTGAAAGAAAAATAATAATAATAATTCTGACTTTAATCTAAGATTGGCCCTAATCCTCTTTTGTATGCAACAGAGGTGAAGTTCTAAATAAAGTGTAAAAAAAATAAAATAAGCGAAAAAGCGGTTTGACCTGTGACGGAATGATGACACCCCAGATTTAGATTTCAGAGATATGAGCCCAAAAACAACAACATGACTGACTAGTTTCACATCTCTATTATTTAACTACATGTGATTTAAAAGTCTGGATTGGACGAGTCAAGGTTTTTGAACCAAAGGAAACAGCGCCGCCTATCATGCGCGGTGGCAGCAGCGTCATGATGGAGTTTTGTTGTAGCTGAACTACAAAAGGTGGATGGAATAACGCAGGCAGCCTGCCTCCTACTGTTTAATCTCACCTCAACAGTTAGTCATTAAAGGCACACATCCAACCTCAACTATGCTGAAAACTTGCAGACTAAACTTAAAAGCTATAGGTCAGTACCAACTGTGAAGCATGGAGGCGGCTCCATCATGCTCAGGGTCAGACAGTATATTCAAAATGTTAAAATATGCACATATAGTGACATTATAATGAACCGCTTAGTTTGAAAATGTCTTTTTAAAAAAAAGTGATTTTAAGTGTTTAATATCACAACACGTCTTCCAAAACGAATGAATACTCAACAGTTGGAGTTCAGTTGCTCTTCCTTTAATGCAATCTCTTCCTTCCAGCCCAGATCACGTTCGCATCGAGCTTCGCGCAACGTCACGATAAACAGTAAGAACACTTTCACTTGCCTTGATTAAAAGCTTTTCAACAGGAGAATAAGAGCAGATGGAAACTGGCTAAGACTTTAAACATTCAACGGCGTTTCGGCACACGCAGCCGACTCGTTTCAGGCAGAATTAAACCACCAATTAGATGGTATATATATATATATATATATATATATATATATATAATTTGTCTTTAAGAAATAAACCTTCATAAAACATTTTAAATACTTTGTAGAAACTCATGATTGGACCTTATCTAATTTTCAACATATAGATGATTTTTTTTTCCTAGTATAGCACAAATTTTGACATTTGGCACAATTAATTTTAATTTTAAATTCAAATTGATCATAAAAGAAAGAAAAAGTCTGGAAAACATGTCCAAAGTTAACCGTACTAAACGGTCTGGTCTGCCAGTGTTGGAAACGGAAACACATTTCAGGTTGTAGTATTTTTTGAAATTTCTCAAAAAATGTTTCTACGGTTTTTTAATTTATTTTAAAAACAATCATTTTTGCCTCAACCTAAGATGGGACTTCCTATTGTATACTCAGGCTCTGCAGGTGTTTGAGTGAATAAAAAAAATCAAATCAAATCAAACAAGTCTTGAAATTAAAAATAACCTTGTGTTTTCTCATGAATGAGACACTACTCTCCTTTTCCACAGCCTTCACATCATAAACATCCCACACTGTACACGTCCTGTTTGTGCATCATTTTTAAAAATATAGAAAATATTAAAGAGGTACAGGTTAAAAACACATTTTACAATGCCTCTTAAAGTTATTTACACACATCGAGTGTTCATTCAGCTGTCGAAGTAAAAGGTAGGGAGGCCATTTTCATACAGGTTATATTTTCTCTTGCTTTTCGATCCGTTTACAATTTACATGTTGCAGAAAATTCATAATAAATCTGGATTTGACATTGTGAAAGCATTTTCACAAACTATAGGTGCATTTGGACTGCAGGAACCTTTCCAGGATTATTGCTCCTCCCCTCCATTTCCAATGCGTTTACCGGAATAACACGATTATTGTACATGCTGACTCGCAAAAACATCCTGGCTGAGGGGCAGTAAATTTCCATTTACCCCCCAGAAACGTACAAAAAAAAAACCCTAAAAAGTTATGGTGACAAACAATGTCATGGGAAACTAAAGTTCAGGGTATCATGTGAGGGTTTGCATTTCTTTAATTTTTATATGTAGAATCTTTTCTTTTGTTCGAAACTAATGATATTTTGAAAAAACAAATCAGTAATCAAATACAGGGAGATCCATCTTTTTTACTGGATCACTTTATCAGACAGCTTTGAAGTATGAGGGAAAACATCGACGTTTGCAGAAAGAGCAGAGAAACACGTTCAAGATATTTCAAACAAGTCCTCCTGTTTTATATAGAGATGCACCGATCAGACATTTCCTGGCCACTACAGACGCAGATTTAGATTTTTTTTTTTTTTTTAAAGGAATACAACAAATTAGAAAGAAAAACAAAACAAAACACGCCTCACGCTTCCTAACAGCAGCAATAAACCACCCGGTGCCTAGGTTGGCTTCTGGTTCTCCTCTCAGGGTGGTAAAGGGAAATTTCAGCTTTTCTGGAATCTGGATCTAATTTAGTTCTCATTTTGCAATCTATACAATATCTCCACTTGGCAAATACAAGCTCAACTGTTGAACAATAAATGGGGATTCTTTAATAGACAATATTATTTCTGATCAATTTTGTTAGCTTTGATTAGTCTGTTTAAATCAAAATGACAGCAGGTCTAGAAGTAAAAAAAAAAAAAAAACAAAGTTGTGAAATGACAGCTTTTGCATCTTGAGCAGAATCTCAGTATTTGATGTAAATGCAAAAATGTTTATTTAAATAGACGACTAATATTTATTTTTAAGAAATTCAGATTCTTTCCAAAAAAAAAAATTGCAACAAGGAACAAACTTAGAACATTTTCCATTCTTATCCAGACATAGAAAAATAATTAAATGAAATCCTAGTGGTGTGCTTACCGAACAAATATAGGGGCTGATTTTAGTTTTGATGCTTTTGATTAAAAAAAAAAAAAAACCAGAAAAAAGTCTTATATGTTGGTATTTCACCACAGAAGAAATAAGAAAATAGAATCAGATTTTGATCTCTGGCCAACTAACTGATCAGTGCATCTCTACTTTAATATCTGGAAATATCAGCTCAGATAAATCCACCAGAGCTGCAGTCTGCTGGATTTAACACTTCAGGCAGAAGATGGTGTGCACACACTAGTTAGGTAACGCCTAACGCTGAACTTTAATTAGTAGCATTGCGTCAGAAGAGGTCACCGAACAGGATGGTCGTGTCCAGTTTAAGTATACTGAGGTAGAACATATTGAAAACTTAAGCTTTTTTCCCCCCAAAAGTACATTTTAAACTTCATTTACTTTTGAAAAGCAATGCAGGAAAGCAGATTTAATAGCTAATTTATCTTTATATTATACAACTGTAAAAAAAAGAAAAGAAGAAAAAGTTTACACAAAGTGAAACAAAGGGATTTTTGAACTTGAAGGTGTTTTCTTTTTAATAAATATTCATGTGTAATATATTTACCGTTACCATCGTGCGTTGATGACATTACCATGGAAACATTCTGCACACCGATGTGTTGCTGCAACCAGCTACTCTTTTCATTTGTATTTTTTCCCACAGCCCGCACGCCGCCGCTAAAAAGGTAACCGCGACGGGTAGTGAATCAAAACATTCGCACAAAGTTTCAATAAGGCATCCCATAGTTAAAGTTCATTCACACCAGCAGTGTCCAGCCATCCTTGTTTTTTTTTTTCCCCCTCCCCAACGCTGCAGTCTGAATCTTGCCAGCATCAGAGACGTTTCAGTCTTCCATCACAGTCCTGGCAGCAGCTTTGGTCAGTCTTGAAGCGAGGGGAAGAAATAATAAATACAGGCGAGCCGAGGCTCTGAGGAGTCTTTTAGATTTCATGCAAGAGACTGTACAGACTTCCTGTGAACTGTCCCGAGCCGGGACAGGCGAGGCGGCGGCGCGGTAGAGGTCCTATCTGCAGGAGGAGCCCAGCACGCTGCCCGTCGAGGGGGCGCCGGTGGTGGTGCTGTAGTGAGGGTAGTTGTCGTTCGGAGGCGGGCTCGGGAGGATGGAGTTCCCGTTGGTGGGGGAGCAGCTGAGCTGGAGCCTCCGCAGGTACTCGGCGTGAACGGGTTTGTGGCTCTGCAGCACTTTGATGGCGTCGTCCACGGTGAACCACTCCCGCTTCCGGCCTGCAGATGGAGACAGAGGACATAAATATGTTGGGAGGCTAAACAGAAAAAAAGAAACTGAGCTGCAATAAGTAAAAACTTGATAGATATTTCAGTTTTGATGCGTACACTAGAATTGGACTTCTATTCCTACAAAGAACACCGTAACGCAGGTAGAAGGTGTTCTCTGGACACGCCAATGCTGCCATCTGCAGCTCTGACGACAGCGGTTTACTGCAGCCGCAGCTGAGATCCATGGCCTAGATTTGCAGTCACCTGTTATCACTGTATTCCCCATTCAGTCTCCACTCAGCAGAGAGGCCTCCACATAAATAAAAGCCATGCTGTACCTATGTTAACCGAGTCCTCCCAGGCCTCCAGCGTCTCCGTCACAGTCAAAACATAAACGTACGTCCGGTGCTTCCGGTCCTGGTTTTGCTTTATGTTACAGGAAAAAACAAACAGACAACGATGCATACGTTTTAGGATTAGCGCCGAGTTTATTGCGTAAATAAAAGCAGATTAGGATCCTTTCGTTATCTAAAAAGTGCTGCATTATTTATTTGGTTGTTCGTCTCACAAATATAGAAGAAGCTTACCTCGAACACGCCGAGAAGGCGTCCCAGTTTGCCCTTCACGCCGGCCTGGGGAACAAACGAAAGGTTTTACTTTCAGCTGAAGAGACAGATTCCCTCTGGGTGTGGTGTGAGCCGCCTCTCCACACAAATCAGTCACGACAAAAGAAAAAAAGGGCAGCACTCCAGTATTATTTTTGATTTTTTTGTCAAAACAATAAAAATTCTGTATGGGATTAACACATAAAACTGACTGAATCTTATTTTAACCCCTTTTGTCATTTCTCATTTATGTGAAAGACTGAAAACCATGGATCATTGTCCTTTAAACATCATCATTTACAACCGTGTGTTAGTCTATCACATAAAAACGTCAAATTTGAGGCTATGACATCAGAAAATATATTGTAAAAATGGATGGATACTTTTGCAAACACACAGGCTGTGTTTGTTGTGGCTCCAGTCCCTCATCCCTTTTCAGGGGCCATAATGTCTAAAGGACCATACACAATGTTAAACGAGGGTTCCACATGGAGTCCATTACACAATAAAAGCCACATTTATCATTTCTAGTGTCTTATCGCCTTGGTAAAACCCCTGCTGTCTCCTTATTGCAGGAAGGCCATTATATCTTCCATGACGGTTATTTAATAGCCAAGATGTACTTGACACATATCAAATAGCGGGCAGGACACAGGACATGTGCCCTGCCCGCTATTCAGCATGCTTGACATCCGGCGACCGAGGCCACACGGGGGTCTTCGTAGCCAATTTTAGACGGCTGACGCAGCAGAGAACAAGTGGTTCCCAAACAGCGACACCCCAGAAACGCCGGGCGACCCCCGAGTGACCGAGCTGCTGTCACCATAGCCGCTTGGAAATCGTTTTGTCAGGGTGTGTCACGCTTCCAAACATATCAGCTCCCCCTCACTGGGTATATTAACCAAAGTACGCAAAAGGTAACCGAGAGACTTTAGCTTCGGATCACATTTGTTTAATTTGCAATACACTCGAGACGAAACCTGGCCTCCGACTCGAAATGTGTGACTTAAAAGAAAAAAAGAAAAAAAAAAAAAAGTCTCCAGTTTTAGCACAGATCCCTGCCCATTTAATAAATATGAATAATAAAAAAAAACTCTTAAGAAACTTATTTTTTATTGCAAAAGCACAACCTAACAATAAAAATGTAGTTCATTTTAGAGAGAATATATAAAAATATATGTTTTATCAATAATCTCTGCAACCCCAACCATTCCTATTAATTTATATTTTACTTTTATAAAGTTCATTAGAGAAGCAGGGTACTTTTAACTCATAATTTATGACCTTCGGTTTCTCTGAGATGTAAATATGCCATAAAAAGGCCAGTGTCTTTTAGACACTCCTCAAAATGGGAAAGACAACAGTGCATAACAGCTACAAAACATCAATCTCCACAGATATTTTAGGTTCTTTTTGTCCTTTTCATTTACAAGCAAAATAGGTCCAATCACATTTATGCTACATGAAGTTAAGGAAGTTCCTAAAATCTACTAAGAAAAATACTAATTACTTCTCTCACTTTCATTTATTTTATAGGACGGAAAAGGTGACAACAAAAAAAACCAAACATATACAATATATTAAAGTGGGATTTTTAAAACTTTTACATCGTCGCCAGGCCACCTTCCTTCTGATTAAATGTAGAGGGTGCTTTGTTTTCAAACACAGAGCTGTGTACAACCATCTAGCAGGAACTCTGAGGCCTACTTTGTATTTTCTCATACCACGAATCCCCGCGATATTAAAAACGAGGCCACAGATTTACTGACCTCCTCGAAGACTTCTCGCACCGCCGCGCCCCAGGGCTCCTCCTCGGGCTCCATCCCTCCTCCGGGAACGATCCACTGATCCGGGTGCCGACTGCTGCTGACCAGCAGAACCTGACGAAAACAAAAAAACATGTTGATTAACCACGATACATTTACCTTTTTTTTTTTTTTTAAATACCTCCATTTCATTTAAGTACAAACCGACGCAACATAACCTACATTTTCAGCCGTTTTTGCAATAAAACAGAAACGACACACAACCGAGATGCTGCTCACAGATCAAAGTCAGCTAAACCGAAGATATTCTCAGCGTTCCCCCCGTGAGGCCTAGTTAAAGGCTCGAATTACACCACTGTTGCAGTGTTCACCGATCCGAATGGATCAGATCCGCCTGTGCAGGTTTGGTGGCAGGATCCGTCTTAGGAATCAAAACAAGACATAAGAGAATCTGCTGTCAACATCGTCACATTTGCTCCATCGTCAACGCGGCCGATGTTTCCACAGGGGGCCGTGGGTGGCAAGATACCAGCACCCAACATCGCTAGAGGCTGTATTAACTAAGAAAAACCAGGGGAGGAAGTAGAAGTTTCAAGAAGACAAAGCGCTTCAAGTTGGATCAACTCTTAAGATATAATTCACATCAGTGAGCGTGAATGTATGTCGATGACGGAAACAGCTTGAGCAGCAGATGGTGAAATCCACCTCCACCGAGCTGCTGATCGGCAGTAATCTGCCGCAGGAGTCAGGCTGTCACTTAATCCAAAACAGGGATTTCGCATAGCTTCCCTTACATTCTCTAATGGGATTGTGGCAGCAGTCACAGGAGGCCCTCGGATGAGGCTCCTCTCGGGGGCCAAAACCCAACCGTAAGCTGCCTCCGGCACGTGCCGCAAAAGCCCCAACTCAGACACCGGCCTCGGTGTCGCAAGAAGAATGTTAGGGGTTAGGGTGAAGCAGAGGAATGGGTTGGAAAAAATAAAAACAAAAACAATAAAAGCTGTGGTATAGGTGCAACTCTTCTCTAATTTACGCTAGAGGAAGAAATGGTTTTCCGCTGACAGCAGGAGGTGACGTCTTCTCAGGGAGGTGAGAAGTGTGAGGGGCAAACGTAAACTTCACGTCCAAATCCGAAGCCATTCCGGTCAGAGGTTAGCACACTTTCAGTAGGTCTCAGGTTGGTTTTTAAAGCTTAAACTCAAATGCGCTCAATTCATTTATACATATATTTCCATCAAGGCTAATCTTTAAAAATAAAAGCTGCACAAAACACACTTAAAGAAGGACAAATGTATAAATGATTGGCCAACCGATGGAGAATATGGATGGTTGGGTGACTTGCAAAGTCAACATTTTGTCACATTACAGCCACGAATCTAGAAGTATTTCAAACTTTGATCAAAGCTGTCCTGTATGCTAAAGGTTGCTACACTACCACAGTCTCTAGTTAGTTATCCCCCCATTCTGCAACACATTTCCTTCCAGGGTGCCCTTTTTTTAAAACATCCCAACAGCATGATGCTGCCACCTCCATGTTTCACAGTGGTTTCTACAGGCATTTGCAGTTTTCTACTACAAATGCCTGTTTGTAAGTTGGACGAAAACTATCATTTTGGCCTCATCCGACAAGGATGATACGACTCTGGATCTCATCCAGAGCTTGCTGTGAGCTACAAACAGGTTGGCCTTCAACAATAGCTTTGTTCTCTCTGACTTCTATGACTAATGCTCGTCCCATTGACAGATTCCTCCGCCTGATTTCTTCAGCTCCCCCACATAGAAGGCGTGAACAGAAATGCACTCCATGCTTTTCCGGTTTTTATTTGTCAAAAAACAAAGACATTAATGTTCTCTCTGCTTCACAACCATTCCCCCGGTTTGTTTCACCAGACATTAAAATCCCAAAAAGTAAGAAGTTGTCAAGGGAGCAAATGTGGAAGGGTTCAAAATATCAGAGTTTTCTTGTAAAGTGCTGTCTTAAGTTTATATGACAGGAGACAGTTTTCATTATTTACCAGGACATGGAAAGTCAGTCATTTTCTATTCTTTCCCAGACTGCCTAAACATCCCCTCAGGAGCCTAGAGCTTCTTTTTCATTACTGAATCTTCAGGTTCTTTATTGGCTTAGCTGTGTCACGATTAAAATATATATTTTTTTCTTTCATTCCTATCTGTCCAACAGTGTTAGTCTGCCGGCCTGCAGCCAGCGGGGCTTAAAGGGGACGTGCTCCAAGCCGACAGTGGGGATGTATACAAAACAAGAGCCGGACGGCTTCCGGTGGCAGCGGGGACAAAAGAGATTTCTGCTCTGCTTGCTCCATTTTTATCTTTTTGTTGTCACCAGAGAGGGAGTCGGATCAGTCAGCAGCACAGGATTTATTCAGGCTTTATTTATTTATTTTTTTTACGTCAATGTGCATTTAAAAAAACTTACCATGCAGCAAAACTGTTTTACCAGGGAATGAATTTGTCTTTCTCTGCGCTTTCCCAAGCAGCAGTGGCTCACACTACACAGGCAGCGGTGTAAAGTGGGCCCCAAGTGCAAAAACAAAATAACTCGCATCATGATGAGAGCAGGGTCAACAGTCAGCTGACAGCTGAAACCTTACCGCAGCTCCACATGCATTCATAAAGAGGATAAGGATGAAGGAAAAACCTCAGAGGAAGCGCTGCTGCGGTGTTGAATGACGACATTTCATCAAAACACCGACGAGCCAGATGATCTGAACATGATTTAAATCCTGCTTTAGAGTAAGAGAATAACTGAATATATGATTAAACCCAGGCGATGACATCGCCTAAAACGGACAACCGGCACGGATACTCCGGCGGACATAAACACGTCCTGCTTCTCCTTAAAGAGGCACGCCTGGTAGCTGTCGATTAAAGGATGCTCTGAATGCGAGAGCGGGCACGGCACCAAGAGGAGGGACTGATGGGAAGTGCAAAATCGGAGCTGCTAAAATGGGAGTAAAGCCACTAATGCACATAATAAATGTTTCAGGTTACATTAAACGTGGGAGGAAACACTGATTATGTCCTTTTAATTGTCCCAGGATGACTTTATTGACAACCTGCTGCAGCATTCACCCTCTAGGTTGTAATTTGGTTGTCATAATAAGGGTAAGACATCCATCTGTTGAATGATTACCTTCAGTTTACCAAGATAAAACTCTATTATTTCAAGGAAAAAGTTGTAATTATATCATTTTAAAGGCAGGAACGTAGGAGTTACATTCAACCTTAAATTGGGACGGATGCCATTTACTGTTCGCTGATGAGATTAAACACGAAGCAACAGCCTTTTAAAATGCTTCAAAAAAAAAAGAAAGTAAAAAAGAAAAACTGCAATCAGATGAGTTTCAAAACAGCAGAGACAATTTGAAACCGATAAATGTAATTTTTTTTCTCTGGTCAGTGAACAGCTCTCCATTCTGAGGATTTTGCTACCGAATCCCAACATTATGGACAGTTTCAGGAGGTTTTAAACATTATTAATTGGAACCTATGGTGACAACAACAAACAGAAATTCTTTCTCGTTGGGGTTTTTTTTTGTACGAGGCTGCTATTGGCAAGTCCTATAAAGAAACACAGGGCACCTTCTGATGTAGACGGTTATTGTCAGTTTAACTGAAAACATTTCATAAATATCACTTTACAGGTTAGCCAGCTGCAGACCGACACATAGCTTGGAAAACTCCAGAAAACATTAATTTAGTTTTCTAAAAATGGACAGTATAAAACAAATAGCAAGGGTTCCCCCAGAAAACTTGATTGGATGCTAGAGCAGTCGATCAAAAACACGGCCTGTTGTGTTTTCGAGTTAAGAAATGTTTAACGTTGACCAGAAATGTGAAAATATCACTTGATAATTATGCGTTATTGAAAGATTGGAAGATTAACACCTGAACACTTCTTAAAAAAATGCAAACATTTTAAAAAGACTTAAATAAATAAGCAATGCTTAGCCTGGTGGGGGCACAAGTAAAGCCTGGTGGCCCGCCAGGCTTATAATACTCTGGAGAAACCCTGAGATAGTAAAAAGGCTTTCTTTCACCCAACGCTGGGTAGTTACAACATAAAATAATAACAGAGGCTTCATGCAATTAAGCTGTCACTGCTGTCCTTCTGCATTGTCCAACTTGTTATTGGTTTGCTCACTTGCTGTCACAGGGTATCGTGACCTAGGGGCTCCACTTTCTCCTTTTCCTCTCCATAACAAAACTACCCGACAGCGTGCGCAGCTCCAATTAAACAACAGCCAGGTGTCATGTGTCTGAGAAGAATTGATTACGTCGTGAGTTTAAGGAAACCGGATATCAGACGCAAAGCTTGGTTACAATCAAAGCATCCTGCTGGTTCTCTTACTGTATCCTCCAAACGATTGCACGAGTACCCATGTCTGTCATAACCTGACAATTCTGAGAAATGCTTGTGCTGTAACAAGTCTTCCCTTAAGTTTCTTCCAGGTAAACATTGTTTGAAATTTGGAGAAAAAGATAAAAACAAGGCGCTTTGTATGTTCTAAGAAAAGCTGGGTGGGAGTGCAGATAGAAGGTGTTGCAGCAAGTCTAAAGCTGCTCCATGAATGCACAAACGCATACTGTATCCAGATGTCTTGACTGACTTATCCAACAAATTTCAACCCTATATTCACACTTGCAGATTCAAGCAGAGATGCAGGGTGTGAGCATGTGTGGTTACACAGAAGCTGGCGGTGTTGTAAAGCCAAACACTGGAACGTCCAGGCAGTGGCCGCCCCTCTGCCGACACCAATAACTGCACAAGGTGTAAAAACTTTGTTTATGCCATGGGCTAAAATTACACCAACGGGAATATGCAGGATATGGGTTTGGCATATGGACGTGAATATGACTGACAAATTTAAAGAACAAGTCATGAATGTGAATCTCAGGGTGACCAAAAACAAAACACACAGGAGACAAAACAGTGAAGGAAGCAAAGGAAATATTAGATCACCTGTATTTTAGTACAGTTAATTTACGTTATGTTGCTTTTCCTCTTTATAAAAAATAGTCATGCATGTCAAAAACTTGTCTTGATTTTTGTTGTTTTTCTCTGCAATCTCTTAAAAACATGTAGAACCCGATTGAAAGTCATCCTTTATAAGTTTGAGGTGGGCGCATTTTGTCTTTTTAATATTTCCCACTATTGTCAGACAAAACTTTCATCACTATTCTGGTATATTTAATAACACTCCGGACACCACATAACAAAACATTTAGCAAGCTTGTTTTAATGATCTGTATATTCCACATATCATGAAACAAACATTATTGAAGTTGACTTCCAACATAGTAGTCTAGTAAAAGACTATTTCACTGCTTTTTTGATTAGAGCCAAATTAGATCAGTCTAACTTTAATAAAGATTTATCAAAGCAAGAATTTCTGTAACCTCCCAATGCCAAAAAGCTTTCATAAGCAAGAAATCCATGGCGTGATTAGCCAAAACAGACATTATATTTTACATTTGTATTAGTTTGTTTTATTGTTTGTTTTTTTTTTGGAGAGAGAATATTACTGTAATATCTGTTTTTATATGTTACTGTCCCTTTAAGAACTCGTGAACATGCCTGTTACGCAGCTGGTTGCTGAAGGCCGGCGGGATGCAGCGGCTTTCATAAATGACTACCTCTCCGTCACAGATGCAAACGCAACTTTAGAGTTATTGCATGAAGCTATATTTGATTTCTAGATTTAGAAAAAAGATCCATGGCTCGTATACTTGTCCCTTAACTAAATGCGGGACGATAAACTGCTTTAAAACACCGAAAGCCTCGCCCTCGCGGTCCTCTACCTCCCTCAAGCTAGCAGACAGCTAGCAGGATGTGTCAAATGGTAACCTTCAAAATAAAAGCTTAACGGTTGTGATAGCGTATTTCCAAAAGTGCACTTCAACTTGGGGGTTTTATTTTTGCAAAAATCAGTCATTTGTTCAGTCGTTTAAATACGTGACTTGACGTCGGCGCCTTTTTCCCCCTCAACGTCGTACTCCTCAAACTAGCCCAAACTGGCTGGCCCCGGGCGCATCAGCGGCGGCGGCGACAGAGCAGGCTCACGTCGAGGCGTTACGGAACACAAACGGACACAAATACCGCAAAAGTGAAAGCAAAAATGAAAGCCAATATGTGGAATAAACGGATTTGGCTAGTTTTTTATCTGTGACCGCGCAACCTCACAACACACCCGCTGAAAATGTAACAGATTATCCCGCTGCGGGGTCTCGTACCTCCTCCTCCCGTTCATTCTTGAAGCACAGACACGCCGCTCTTTTCTTAAAACCCTCTCCGTCGTACGTCCTGGTCTGGTTCGGTTTCAGCTTCATTATTGTGGATTCCAGATTTCCTCTGCCCTTCTTGAAGATAGAAACCAACAAAAAAAAACACCAAGCTTCAGCTCAGTTTGTGTCCAAAGAGTTAACAGCGGTGCCGACGCATCGCCGCTTGCCTTTGCGTCCAAGATGATCTGTCATCAGCTGGGTGACGAGGTATATATGCAAGAGATGTCCCAGTCGTACAACCCTGTGATTCAGCTTACCCTCCAAAACGAAAAAATAAAAAATACTCCCGTCAAAAAAAGATAAAGCTCAAAGAGCTCCAGCCAGCGGTAAATGTGTAAGTTCCCACAGGGACAGATCTTATGAAGGCTACACCTTCTTGGCCCTCCTCTGGATCCGTACATGCAGGAGCTCTAGGGAGGCGAGGAGCTCATTGGCTGAGCGCCTGTCAGTGGGCGGGGCTAATCTGCTGCTCAAAACAAGGCTGACATGTTCTAGCAGTGCAGCAGGAGCAGTTCACATGATGACCTGTGGCTGTGCAGTCTCCGGTGGGGACAAAAAGGTCCAAAGATGTCATTTAGGAGTTTTTACTTTTTGTATATCTCATGTTGCTCAGGTTTATTTACATTCTACTTTCGGTGTGTAATATTGTTCCAACATGGATGTATAAACCATGTTTACTACAGAAGGAAATGTTTTATTAGTAAAAACTTTTGCTTCACAAGTCACTTCACTTTGTGTCGGTCCAACGCGAAAAATCCAAACAAATTACACTGGAGTGACTGGTTGTAATATAAAAAATGTGAAGAATTTTAAGGGGTATTGTTACTTTTGTAATATTCTGGGTTAAAATACTTCATTTTGTTCTTTTTGCTTGTCTTAAGAGTTACACCATATGCTGTAATTATACAGCATATGGAACATAATCAGCCCCTGCAAAAGTGTTATACAAAACAGAGGGCTCCTGTTGATGTCAGTGAGAAGCATATACCTCGTAAAACAAAAATAGATCAGTATTTATGAAACTGACGGCTTTACGATGAACCAAACCACAGCTGGGATACTTAGAACATCTTAAATAACTTATTTTGATGTCATGAGATTAAGTCATTAAAAACATATGAAAGACGGGGAGAAAACTTTTCTTTTTTTTAAACCAATTGATTTTTTTTCTAAACGAGTGATTTATAAAGTAAAGTCTACAAAAGCTATCACTTATGTGTTTGGATAATTTAGATGACTGTGTAGAAATAAATATTCCCCAACAGCTTTAGCTTGGATGGTTAAGCTGCATGACGGCTCTGTCCCAGGAAGGAGGAATAACAACTGAACTTTGGCTTTTGTGAAACCAAATCCTTATATTGGTAGAAGTCTGGATCAGATATAATGCTCAGTCCTGGATTTTCCAGCCCTGGATTTCCAAATTTGCAAAGCATCTGCACAAAAGGCCGATCAAGCCACGTGTCAGTCACTTCCAAACCTCCACATAAAGTCCAGCCCCATTTATTTATTACCAATCACCCGGCTATGTCTGTTTTACTGCAGTTTTATCATTTCACCTCTGCAAGTTCCACTTTTCAGGTTCTACTTTTTCATAAACGTGCACACCAACGCAACAATCCGGGGCTTTGTGTTTGCTTAACATGATTTAAATTACATTTTCATACACGGTCACTCACGTGTAAAGCCATCAAGTTGATTATTTGGTCAAAGCACCAGATCGGGTGCTTTACGCTCAGTCTGATGTATTGGGGAAACAAATCAGTGACTCCCACCTTCCATTGTTTTCCATGTCATTACTTTGGTCACTTTTTGACCTTTTCATGATGCGTTCTTCTTTTTAACTAAAGGAGTGGAGTCCAGAAATGGGAAGAAGTGTTTGCTCAATCATTTAAACTCATGGTCCAAAGTTCTACAACGTTTGTAAAAGAAAAAAAAACTGTGGGTCTCTGTTGCAAAACTGTTTCTTTGTCAATGTGAATCAGCACCACTCCCACTGCACTTAAAGTCAAACTCATAAAAATGTGATACTATAAACAGGTGGAGTTTAAAAAAAACCTGCTAATCCACAATGAGAAGCTATAGCTAATCAGCTGACATTGTTAGCCAGACCTCATTTGTAACCGTGGCAGATAATCAAATTGTAGAGTATATGTGAACGTGTGCTGACGGCACAATAAAAATCGAGGGCAATATCTTTTGCACAGTTCTGCAGCGCCCTCCTTCACTGGTAAATGATCTTTGAGTGATGAAAACAATGTAGGCTCCTCCACATAACCAAGGGATGTGATTATTAAAAGCAATCAAGTGACATTCGATCTTTCTTGAAGCGAAATGATTCAGAGAATCAAACTAAAATGAGGTCAGTTTAAATGAAAACCTGGCCGATTCGCCCAGAAAAATAAAAATAGGTCATCATTCGGATTTTTACCACCACAGGGATCAAAGCATATTACCAAATCAACACAAGATTTTTGGTCTTTTTTGCCACTAAATAAATGTACTAGAATTAAAAGTTGGATTTCTCGAAAAGTTTCTCCTTGAATGAAGCGTGCGTTTTAAAAGTTTTGAGCAATAAAGCGTCCAGGCTTTATCCAGGAACCTCTTACACCAAAACCTGCTGCTTACTGGAAATCAGCGGAAGTGGTTTTGGGATTGCAGAAGTGACTGATGAGCTCACCGCAAGGTGTCACAGGACCAACTCTTCATGACTAAAATAAAATCCTCTTTTATTTCACCTGTACACACAAAACAAGGATGCAAAAAAAAAAAAAAAAAAAACAACAACAGTTTTGCTGAGAGACCTAGCTACTTATTGCTTCCAAGCTGATGTAGTCACTAAAAGCATACCGACAGCTCGTTTTGTACTGTGACGTGATTTGATGAAAAACTTTCCCATTTAGAGGGGCTATTTGGAATAAAGCCGTATAACCATTGCAATGTGATTTATAATACGCGCTCCGTCAGAGGCTAAAATTAGAATTTAACCTGCTGAACTCAATCCTATCCGCAAATATAACAACAGATGGCATAATCTGATAAACATCCGCCAGCGGGGAAAATAAAGCTGTCATCATATACTTAAATCAGCTTATCACCATCTTCCCTCATGGCAAAGGGGAGCAGCAAGGAGTTCCTCTTTTAACCGAGGTATGAAGGTGGGGGGAGAGGATCCGGTTTCCTCAAGCTGTTTCGACAGATGGAGGGGGTGAACGTCAGCTTCGACTTTGTCACAGCCGTCAGACGACGTCTGCTGTCTGACAAATGTCAAACATCACAGGCCCGTCCGCACAAGGTGCACAAAACACACACACACACACACACACACACACACACACACACACACACACACACACACACACACACACACACACACACACACACACACACACACACACAGCTGTTCGAGCTCCCACACTTAAGAGTCTAATCTCCTTGTTCGTTCGCCCGTGATCTACTGATCTTGGTAGCCAACTCTGAGTAGTAAAATCCTGAGCTGATTAGCTGAGCCATAAGTCTCTTCTTTGACCTCAACACCGAGCAGGAGCCATGGGAGGGCATCATAAAGCAGAAATCACAGCTACTAAATGTTCCCCCCTCAACATAAATTACTCAAAATAATTGAGCACTTCCTAACTCTAAGTTCTTGGACGTTGGACAAGCTTTAAATATAAATCCGATCTCTGCTCTCATCAACACTTCGGTTTGCAAACTCATCCTTCTTCATAAATTTTCTTACATTAACAGCATTTTATTTTTTATTTTATCTACAACTGCTACTCAGTGGTAGTTGTTCTTGTGTCTTGTCTCTATGCTGTAACTGCGAAGTAATTTCCCTGCTGGGATGAATAAAGTACTTCTATTCTATTCTATTCTATTCTAAATGTTCAATTACAACCAAAGTTGGGGGGCGAGAGGGGATTTGGGAGACTGGACGACTGTCCTCGGAGGAGGGTGACACTCAGCCGGTGACGAAGTGAACTTCTGATGGCTTGTCAAGGCTGCCGAAATAGACCTGACCCATCGTCAGATATTAGACACAGACGATGAGTCTTCTTTTAAATGGTTTGTGACTCGAGTAAAGTTGTTTTTTCCGCTAAGCCAGCAGCCGAGAGCCGAGAGCATCCCGTCATTTCTGACAACTGATAAATGACCAAACATTCCTTCCTGTTCTTTGCTCCTTTTTGGTCTCCACCACCTTCTGAAGATCCTCTGGGGGTTTATTAAGTGGCGTGAGAGTAAAAGAGGGCTGCTTTAAAAAGCATGTATCCCCCTTTTGGTTTGACCCATCGCATAAAATGCAACACTCTGAAATGTGTGGCTATGATGCGACAACAGGGCAGAAAGCTTAAAGGGCACGAATGTGTTAGCATGGCACTGTACGCTGAGATTCAGAAGAGGTGAAGCTGATGGTGATGGATCACTGATAATAATGTGTTGTGAGATCTGATGGCCACTTGTTGCCACACACTGAGATCTATCATAATGATAGCTGTGGATAATCCTGGCTCAGTGGGAAGAAATGTTACTGGAGATGAATTTCTCAGAGTGAACTGATCAGGTGTTTTCTTTCTGGACAGCAGATTTGCTTAATTCGGCATCCTATATAAAAATAAATGAATATACGACATCTTTTAAATAAAGTTGGGGTTTTTTTAGGGTGGTGGGGGAGAACTGTGGAATACCATTGTTAGCTGCTGATAAAAAGATGCCTTTGTCTGTTTGAGAACAAAAACACTGGCACTGTGTAATCATGGGGAGGCTGAGGTTTAAGGAGCATTAACAAAGCCAGACGGTGTGATCGGGTGTGGGAGCGTTGTCTGAAACAAACCCACACAGCAGCGGTGACGACACACAGGTCTTTTAATTAAGATTCTCCATGGTTTCCTTTAAGACCACCAAGCTGGAGGTTTTTAAATAATAAAGTAAATCCTGGGCAACATCAAAGGAGTAAAACGTCAAAACAATGGCAAGTAAAGTAACATCTTTGGTCTCCAGTGTTTCTGAAACATTTATTGCAACGTGTCACGTTTTTCTAAAACGACATTTTTCCGTTTTTCTTAGAACACAAGTGTTGCCGTCATCTCAATTGTAAACCCAGTAAACCTGCTCTATCATGTGGGCAAAAGTATTTGTCCCACTTTAGGATCTGCAACCTGCCATGCAGCTCCGTTAAAAGTTTAACTCGACGTCCAAATAAATGAAAACATTTTAAGAAATGTAGTATTTTTAACGCTTTCTAACTCGCTTCACTTTTCCAAGCATTAGGTCCAATCTCATTAAGCTCTGCACCTTACTTTTTGCCATATTGTTCTTTTTTTTTCGCATTCAGTTATGGATACTGATGTCAAGCCTTAGAACATTTCCACGACAAGCTCATGCTCTCAGTTTAAAGTGTTAAAGCTCAACAGAGTTTAGAAAGCGAGTAAAAGTTAAGGGCTTTTTCTACCGAGTAGGCGAGGATACCTTAAGCACATCTTTTTGGTAAACGTGTTGAGTGCAAATAAAGGTCTTCTGGTGACACACACACACAAAAAACCCCCCAGAATCAGGCTTTGGAACATCATGATGTGCCAACAAACTCTTAGCTAAAATTAGTCGCAGTAATGAGTGACCTGACAGGCCTTGTTTTGCCCTCGCAGGTGCAAAGGCGAGAAAACAGAACCGGCAGCTCGCAGTTCACGTGAAATCCCTCCGGCCGCATGGGTTTCGCTCGATCAAACATTAACATCTTGCCATATTTCGTGCACATCCCTAATGAGTGCAAAACGGGCCGAGCTGTCGTAGCAGGCTTTACTCAGTGCAGGATGGCGACTCGGGCTGGTCACATTGTCTGGTGTCCAGCAGAGTCGCCCAACAACGGCACCAGTCTGTGAACATGGCTGACAACTAAAGGTTGAATATAACAAATGCTGCCGAGGAAGAAAAAAAACCCAACAAATTTACTAGCATGCATGCGTGCAAATGCATTGGAAAGTATATCAATATCATATCATACATAAATGATGAGTGTAAACATGTTACTGGACTTTGCCAGTAACGGTACTTTTGCTGCCATTAACCTTATATTCTCTTAGAAAGGACGGCTGACGTCATGCCTCTGATCTTAGCTGTGTGTTTTTCTTTTTTAGAGTTATTGATGTAGCTGTTCCTGTCACTGTATTTCTGTGCTTCCTGTTTCTCTTTCCCATCGAAGGTACCGCTTGCTCTCTGTTTTTCTTCTGCGTCTCCTTCCTGTCCACTGGCCCAATAGGAGGGAGATTGCAAGAGGCTCAGATTCAATAGCAAACTTTTTAATAAGTAACATTTTATCATGAGCTGAATTCGTATTGTAATATATGCAGGACTGAATTAGCAAGTTTGTCTCTTTCGTTATGCTTTATGTGATCAGTTACTGGAATAAATTTGGACTTGTAAGCCAGAACCTGCTCAGTAATGGCGTAGCAACAGTATTTATGAAACATTTTCTCAACCCAAAACAGATACTCTTAGAATATCATTCTTTTTAATAAAGTGCCACACCTCTTCCAAGCTGTTTAGATTTTGGTTTCTTGACAGCTGCAGCACATGAATTGCCTCCTGGAACGACATGACGACTATTCGTGCTGCAGCAAAAATTCTCCTCGCGTCGACATTTTCTAAACGTCTGGAGTCTCTTTTCCACGTCCCTTCCCCGAGGTGTGGTGCTGTTTTATGAATGAGTTGTTATGCAAGAAACAGTGACCTGAATACAGACAGACAAAAAGATGAAGGGAGGGAGGGAGGGGACGATGACGGAGGAGGACCGGAGAAGACTCTACTCCTGCAACTCAAGTAACATCATCTTCCTGTGAAAAGAAATCCTGACTCATGTTCTTTGTGCTTGTTGACACCTACGTTGCAACGGTTTTTCTGCTCAGTGCTTTTTTGTTATAAGGACTGTTGTGTTTGAAAGCACAGTAAAGTTGGAGATTTACGATTGTTTGCTAAGATGGTCAAGGTCAAAAAAATCCTCCTAGCAACAACTGGCAGACATTTTGTAGTTCTTTTTACGTCTTGCGTCACCAAGGCAGATGTGGCTGTGAAACATTTATATCTTTCCTCCGTTTTTCAGATCGTCACACAAATGTCAACTCAACATAATCATAAGTGGCAATTTTCAAACTGTGATATTATCCACTAAGGGTTAAAAGCTATCCAAACTTTCCTGAATCTGTGTGAAAATATAGTTGGATCTACTAAACAGAACCTGTCTGGCAGCATGAAGTAGGCTTAAAAAAAAAAATCCACTTCTGACCAAAAGGACACAAAGACTTGTCTCACATTTACCAAAAACAGTCTTGATGATACCCAAGAAATGTGAACTGAGGAACCAGAACTGGAATATTTTTAAACAGAGTTTCATTGATTGTTGATTTGAAATACTTAGGCTTGACAAATGTTCTTTTTTTTTTAAAAAAAAAAAGAAGAATTTGTTAAGGGGGTAAATAGCTGCAACTCCAACACATCTTGTGAACACTTTATCCTCAAAACACTTAGAAGGGGAGCGAGTTAATATACAATGTAACTCTACTCAGACATTTCTACATCGTCCTGTTGGACCTTCCACATCTCTGACACAGATTCAGAAACAATTTAGCTGCAGCCAGCAAAAGCCTTTTGATTGAATTACTTAATTACAGAACAGGAGCATCATAGATTAAACTTGGCATAATTGCAGAATGATTAAATTGTCACTCTGAATGATCATTTACACGTTAATAAATCCTGCAACCCTCCCCCACTCATCAACTTATCGCTTTATGTGAAGCATCAAAGGTCACATGTGTCGACCTGTCTGGGACACGTCAGCAAGACCAACACTTGATAACATGCAGTCAGAGTAAGGTTTGTTTTAATAATCCAATCAGAGATTGGAGAAAGCTACAGAAAAGTTGGAATTTGCTCTGGAAATCGACAACTTCAGCTTTGTGCCTCCGTAGTCGTTATCCCGTTCAGACCTCAAACTTGCCATGGAAACTAATCGACAAAACGGCAACTCGCTGCTGGACAGGCTGCCGATCAGCACCGTGAGCACGACTCCCTAGGAAGCAGGAACACAGAGTCGTGGTGGGTTTGTTTACGCATCGGCTGGTGGTTATCGTGGCTCCTGGTCAGAGACACTGAATGGAGGCTGTTAATTATTTACATTCAACAAGGCAGCACGAGACGACTGCCGGACCGCTGGCTGTGTGTGTTTGCAGTGTTTTGTGTTTGTGGGGGTGGGCGTGTGTGTGTATGTGTGTGTGTCAAGACCCAGGTTCCAACTGGATTACTCCACAATATGTGGTGTAAACCGACGTCAAGCCCTTTTAAAGACATAAAAAAAAAACAGCACAGCATGAATCCACCATTATTTGTGACAAACAAAATGGAAACAAACTGAAAAACAAAACAATAATTTACTCTGAACCACAGGCTTCATTATATTACATATTGGCATCTTATGTGATAGTAGACCAACAGATTCTCAACTGAATTTAGGGCGGGACTTTAACTAGGCCATTCTGACACATGTATATGCTTCTATCTAAACAATAGATGTAATTCTGGCTTTTTAATTGTTATTAACCTGTTAAGAAGTAAACTTTTGCCCCAGTTGTAAGTCTTTCTCAGTCTCTATCATGGCATGATTCTGCCGCCACCGTGCCTCTTAATGGGTTATGTGAATTGTACATTTCCTGCCATGCACAGTGGTTTGTTTACAGGCAAAAAAACAATTCATATGTTCAAAATGACTTCCCATGGTTTTCTCTCCAGCTTCAGCTACTGGCTGTGTTCAAGGCCTGTGAATTTGTTCCTCATCGGTCTGCATGATGCTATGTGTCCTTTACTGTTCTCTAACAAAACCTCCTTCACAGACCATCTGGTTATAAACCGAGCATCAAGCACACACAGGTGACGCCTGAAAGCAGCAGGTTGCACCACATAAAGACGGCCGAATGCAAATAGAGGTCACACTTTTTAAGCTTTTATCTGTTAAAACATTCGAAATCCATCTTTTTGTTCTTCTGCTTTACGCGTTTGCACTCTAAGTGATTTTATAGCGTTAGGTCCTGGCAAAAATGTATTCAAATCAGTCGTCTTCAACATCAAAGCCATTTGCTTGTTTACGTTTGAACAGGGGAAATTCATACAAGGTCAAGCCGCCATTTAATCATAGTAGCAAAGTACTGACAACTTGTGTAAATTATCTGCTAAAGTCCAACAGCATCCAGGGGATTTGGCCAGAATTTAAAGGCACACACACACACACACATAAATTTGCTCTTGTGTCCTTGTCTGCAGTGTTGTTAGATATAGAGAGCGGAGTAGAAAGATGGCTCAGGACAGCCTGTTCTTGCTACTGATGAAAAACTCAGGCGCAGACGAGGAATCCCTCTTACTACGTTCCACACACAAACACAAAGTTGCATGTATACGGCTTTATTTTTCTACGTTGATCTTGTTTGGTTTTACTCTTACTAAATATACTCTTGCTAAACATGTCAGGAAGTTATAGTAATTTCTTTTGTTTTGCTTTTCACTTGTAAGGACTAGGGTTTGTTTTTTTGTGTGCGTGATGCCTGCTTTAACATGCGTAGAACCTCCTTCATGCATTTTACCAGGATGCCTCAGACACTAAGGCGTGCTGCAGCTGTTTTTTTATGCGCAAGTAAAAAAAAACAAAAAAAAAACATGTAGCAGCAGCATCAAGAGGTTAAAGACTTGGAGACTTCAAAGGAACAGGTCAGCAGAGTGAAAGGATGGATCAAAACTAACTGGAAAAAAATCACTGCCTGCAGTAATATCCCACTGCAGCTGTCTTGTGTAACCCTAAATCTCTTCAAATATTAAGAGCTTGGGGTACCTGCTGCAGCCTCCACAAGGGATTCCCTTTTGGCTTGCTGAATTTTGGTTTTACGCATGGGAGGATAATTAGGGTGGTTATGTAACGAGGGGAGCGGGTGAGGTGAGGTGAGAAGGATCGGACTGCAGTGCCCCTCTGGTTTATCTGCAGTGGGACAGGGAAGAGGACGAGAAAGGGGAATGAAAAGTTAAGAAAATAGTGTTGATGAAAAACACAAGGAATATGAAGGAGATAAAAAAAAACAAAAGTGGGGGGAAAAGACTGAAGGTTATATAAAACCATTAGGTTTCATAACAGATGGCAGATATCCTCTCTGGTCAGAGGAGCTCCCTCATATTCCCCAGCAACCAGCGGGTTTACATCAGGTGCGGCCAGCAAATCCGGCGTCACCTGACAGTTCATCAGCGGCAGAATGTGACGGGAATGTTTTTACCTGCAGTCAGCAGAGAGACGATCCGCTGTGTCACAGGAGAAGGCCTATGTTTAGGATCCTCACTCTGGATCTTTGGAGGCGGGTCTTCAAAAAAACATCAGTAAAAACGTGCAAACCTAATAATGTCAGCATAAAAAGTTAGTAACAAGTAAAGTTTTGATAGGAACCCTCTAAAGCTGAAATTCCTAAATCTTTTTTTTTTTTTTTTGCCCCACCTAAATCATCCTCCATCCTTAATACATCTAGTAAAAATCATTGAATAAATTCTTCAAAGTTGTCCATAATTCTGTGTCCTCTCCAAAGTTTACAACGGGATTTTAAGTTTCTACATTTTAAGGTTTTCAGAACCTTTTCAGGTGGAACAAGCCCACAGCATCACAGATATTCCACCGTACTTAACAGTATCCGTGAGGTGCCTTTTCATCCTTTGTATGTAAAGTTGCTTGTAGTTTCTCTTTTTTTTTTTTATTAGGATATTTTCCCTGTTAATATTTTGAATCTAACTGACCTGGCCCACAAGGAAATCTCTGTTTAATCTATTAAATTATTTTTAAATTTGATGTGTTTTCTAGATATAACAGGATTTAACGGAAAATTCCCTTTTCTAAATCGACCAGCTTCATTGTATAACCTTTGCTCAGTTCGAATTAAAATAATTCAACAAAATACTAGCATTTGAAGTTGGCCTATTTCTGTTTTGAGTAAAAAAAAAAACAATCTAAACACAGTTGACAGAATCTGTATTGACCTGTAATACAAAAACATGTACTTGTGGTCAGTAATTACATGTTTCCCGTTTATAGTTTTCCAGATATATCTAAGGTCGTCGTGCGTCAGGGACTGACTAACTGTAGGAAATATCACTTTGCTGAGCTGTGGCTGTCCGCCGCAACAACAAAGCCCTTTGCAGAGGCAGTGGCCTCACAGGCTGGTTAATGTTTTCTCAGATTGCTGCAGATAGTGACGGGAGAATCGTTTCCTGCACTTCCACCCAAAGATCGAGCCTCAATGACTCACTGTTGCCATATAAACCAAAGCATGACCATAAAACACTGAGCTTCTTTTAAACAGAGGACTGGTCACCAGAAAAGTCACCTTTCACAGAGGAATAGATTTAAACTCCGAAAATAGAAAGACTTCATTTTAATCAGATCATGTGTAAAAGTCTACACTGAAGGAATCAATGGCAATTTTAATAACTCACCTTGTTTGTATACTTTTTGACGAGCAGTGATTGATTCTAGGGGGGTTTTTTCTGCTTGCAGTGCCCCCTGGTGGCCTCAGGGAGAAATAACCCGAAAGGATTACAACACATATCCATTTTCCTGCTTGTAAACCAACCTTGATAGCAAAAGGTAAGCTTGAAGCTTGATATATTCCAAATCAGTGTTATTTGCTTAATATTTCACTGGTTATAGTTAAGAGAAGATGAACAGTAAACTTGCATAAAAAGAAAAAATGTGGTCTTACCTGACCAGAATACATTCTGCCGCGTGTTTGTTGCATTCCCATCATGGTTTGTGGTAAACTACAAGCTGGACTTCTTCCTGGCACTCTCCCATGGAGTTTAGGTTTCTGTAGTTCACGTCCAACACTTATGCTGTTCATAGATTCGTCCACCAGAGCTGTGTTTTGTTGCAGCGCCGTCATACGTTTTCCATTTTAAAAGACGAGCTGCTCTGTTAAACGTTCACAGTATTGTATGAAAGTGTAACATGGCTCTGAACATCTCCACAACCTCATTCCTGACCCGCCTGCTGCGTTCCCAATGTATTACATTGGGTCGCCACAAAACAGACGGATTACAATGAGATTAAATTACGCTCTCTGTCTACTAATTAGGTGACCTCCGAGGTAATTGATGACACTGGTTTTTATTTAAGGGAATCGCAATAAATAAATCTGAATTCAAATGGGCAGAATTTTCAGATATTTGCATCTTTTCTTTTCTGCTTCACGGCCAAGCCTTACTTCGTCTTGGTTAAACTAATATTTTGATAAAACACACTCATTTCCATGGATGACAAAATATAAACAAATCACAGATTTTATTTGTCCAACCTAAAGCAACATATTTTATTCCTGAAATTAGTTTTGACCTACATTTTCTGGGGCAGAATTACTCTGAAGAGTAACTTAACATTGATTAAGTTGGTTTGTTTTTGAATACATCAAGTCATTTTGATGACCTGTATTTATTTGTGTGTGGAATCATTTTGTTATTTTCGTGTTTCAGTTATCAAGAAAACAATATGTGGTTCAGCTGAATGAGTTTAAAGGTCATTAGAACCCGAAAACATGGGGTCACTTTGAAACTAATCGTAAATGTGTCAACTGTGGACTTATGGACACAATTGGGTCAGCAACTTCACCACATGAACTCCGAACTCCAGCAGAAATGATTTAGTAGTTTCTCTAGATTCAACAAAACACGAAACTTGTAAAAACCACTGCAGTCTGAACACTACTCGGCATGTTGACGAGCATTTGTTCTGACCTGCTGCAGACATGATTCATAGCCAGACGCACGCCTCTTGCATCACTCCTGTGGAAGGTTTGCCCACAAAGGCCTCCGGTTCATTAAGGTTTGATAAGATTAGTAATTATGTTTTACAAAAAAACGCCCGAGATTTGCAAAATTTGCGACGAAGGTGAATAGTTTCAGGTGCAACTCGGTGTGGGCTTTTCCAAAGGGACGCTAATCCTTAAGTGTAATCTTCTAATGATTCACGCTGCGCACCTTAAAAATAAAAAAAACAGAGGAGACTCCTCTTACTTACTCAACTCAGTTTATTTACAGCATGTTTGAAGAGCCATGTAAGCAAATGTACTCAAATCATTGACAGAATTGCTTCTTCTCTTTTTTTTTTTTTCCAGTACACACGGGGAGCTGGTTTATCAGTTTGATCTCAAATTATTTCCATCTAGCTGCTCCGACCACTTCCTGCCATAAACTCCTATTGGAAAACAATAAATTAAAGATTTATGGCCATCCTTTAGGGTTTAAGCTAGAGAAAACATAGCAGTTAGTAACTGGATGACAAATCTAAGCAACAACTAGAGGACAATAACCCTCCTCCCAAACCCCAACAAAAATTTATTTTACAACATGTTAAGTCCTAACCCAGTTACTGAGGCAATAGTCTGTTGAGACACAATCTGACCACAGAAATCATCATTCAGCCTCCCACACTAGATGCTGACAGCTTTCTTCCATCCAACACAAAATCCTGTAGGAATTGAGGAAATGTTCTATTTTGTAACATCACCTTTCTTTCTGCCACCAAACTGACCTTATTCCCCCCTCTGGAGTCAAGTAAATGCACTTGCATAATCATTACATCATTACAGACAGTTCGAACATAAGCGTGACTGACTCAAAAGAAAGAAAATGAACACCCATATGAACCAGTTCATGTTGCTCCGATCAGCTTGGGTCTGACGAATGCCTTTATTTATTGTTCTTAAAAATCAAAGATGGACAGGCAGCTAAAGCAAGTCATTTTCAACACTTCTAAACCTTCTTTATTTACCGACTGAGATGATTCTAGACGTTTTGGGAAATGACTAAGCATGTAAATGTACTCTGCTCACCCTCCCCAAAGGGTCCAAAAATATTCCTGACACAAAAAGAAAACAACAAAAAAAAAAGTGGCCTCTGGTTCTGTACTAACTTCCTTTCATTATCCAGCTTTTGCAGATGTTCAAATACCTGGTTTGATCACAGAAACGTGTAATTGCATGGAGATAAAAATGATAAATGCGCATGCAGATGACGTTTTATGTTCCAGAATAAAACAAATATAGCAAAATATGTAAGTCATAACGTGAACTATACTGCATTGAAGGACGATTTGTCTCACTTAGCTGGAAGAATGTGAGAATAATTTACTGCAGGAATTTTGAACACTAATTTTTTGTGTTATTTTTTTTTAGTTTTACCAAATGAAACTCAAATCTTTTATTAACCTCAAAATCCTCTTGCTTTTCAGGACATAAAATTCAGATTCACTCATTCCACTAGTCTTAGATGGAAAACAAATACTTTTCATCTGCTGCTTGGACAAAACAAACAAAAAAAAAGACAAAGATGTGTTGACAAATGATGGGTTTGTTAAAAGAAAAAAACTTTAATGAATGAATATTTTGCAAACGTACCAGTCTGTGACTAGCTCAGGACAACATATCGCATGTACTTTAGGACATGGGGAGGGTGTTGATGGTTGTCCATGCATTTAAATAGCAACACGGGGAAAAAAAGAAAACAAAATCAAAAGGCTAACACACACTTAACGCGTCTTAAGAGAGGAAAATAAGTCACCCAAGGGTCTGCAGCAGTAATTCTCATCATTTCTTTCAAATATATTTGGACTTATTCCTTGTTTTTGTTTGTTTTGTTTTTTCTATGTGTCCGTTAAATTCAAAGGTTGACAGTATAGGAGTACATTTTGAGGATCACATTCAGACGCCTCTTCTCGGTTCCTCTATACTTCAGTGTTGCTCGCGTAGAGCCTGGTCCATGTTCGGGCTGCGGGAGGGGAGAGGAAGGAAGGGAGAGAAACAGGAAGCTTGTGATGTCGAGCAAGGTGGTGAAACGATTGTTGAACCGATCTGGATCATCTGTAAGTCCTTCAGAATAACGAGAATCATTCATAGAAAGACTTAAGACTGTAAAGTTGTTTTCTCTGTGATCCAGCAGGGACTGGACTGCTACACTCTTGACTTCAAATTAAAGCGAAGCTCTTCTGAGAGAATAAAAATCTATTTAATCTTGAAACAGTTTTACTCCGCGTCGAAACGGAGCGAAGTTAATCTGCGCTCATGCTGTTCGGCTCAGCCGACCTTCGGTAGCTCCTCTGCTGGAGCTCATAAAAATAACCTCCGAGATAAGATCGTAAGATTTAACAGCGCAGATGTGGCTCACTGACATTTTTAAGGAAGCGAAACTCATGACGGAGCAGAGCTTCGGTAATAAACTATAATAAATGACAAAACACCATAAGAAAAAAAGCTAGGAGCAAGCAAATTGAGTATTTTTCAGATACATTTGTGCATAAAATGCTGTGTTAAGGTTTTATTATAAAATAAAATACAGATGCTCTGATCAGGACTTTCCGGGTTTTGTTTTGCTGATATCATCAATGACCACTCCTGTAATATTTAATGAGATGATAGATTTTTGACAAAAACAACAGTTTTCCTGTAAATACTATGTAGTTGCTTAATGATCTCACTTCTCAAACCTTTTCATGCTGATTTAAAACAAATATGACCAAATATATCAGAAACATAAAGAGCATAAATGCCTA
Source organism: Xiphophorus couchianus (assembly GCF_001444195.1). Taxonomy (NCBI): domain Eukaryota; kingdom Metazoa; phylum Chordata; class Actinopteri; order Cyprinodontiformes; family Poeciliidae; genus Xiphophorus; species Xiphophorus couchianus. The sequence goes on along the minus strand of NC_040244.1, from coordinate 11,930,297 downwards.
GTATTTATATAGTCAGGTTTGACTTTTTTTTGCAGTCCGTTGTAACAAGAATATTGTGAGATTGTGATAGATTTGCAATATATACCGACCTTTTTTTTAAGGTAGAAGTTGTCTAATCACTTTCTGGGATTCTGCCAACAGGAGTTTCTTAAAATAAAATCCTCAATCTAAAATGAGGTTAGACAAGTCGTCTCTCTGGCATGTTTCCAGCTGTTTAACTTCCAGATGCACATCTGACTAATTAGCACGGTGTCTGTGGTAATTTGCAGCCATGTCAATCATCTAAAATAAAAAAAGAATCTAAACTTTTTGACAATTGTCAAAAACTTGTTCAGAAAAGTTTTCTATCATATTGTAGAAAAACTCCTTTAAAATAGCACATAAAGTGAATAAATAAAAGCCGTTTTATGTTCATTTTCCTTCAAGGGGTTGGACTCATGACGGCACTGAGAGTTATTTATATCTATTTTTTAGCTTAATCACATAATATTGAAATTTTATTTTCTATTCATATTTTAGAGAGCTGTGTTTTTTCAGTTTTAATTTGTGCTTTGCAGTCAAAGTTTTTATAAAAAGAGGCCAATTTGCTTTTTCTGAGACTTTGACGCCAGACGACTCCCACGTTTTGATCAATAACCACATTATTGAACTGCATGTGCACTGATGCACTTTAGGGTTTAATTAAAAAACAAAACAACAACTGACAAACTGAGGTATGAGTAAGAAGAATTTCTTCATTTTATGTTGTATTCAAAATGGCTGCCTCTGTAAAACATGCAGCACATTTTTATTCTTAAAAATAAAAAGTCTGATGGATCCATCTGTACATATAGTCGAGTGGCTGCAGGCTATTTGCATTTTCTGCCTCCAAACAACTCACAACATCCATCCATCATCTACACTCGCTTATCCTAACAAGGTTAGCCTAGCGCTAGTGTTAGTGGGAGAGAGGCAGGTACACCCTGGAGGATTCAGGAATTTCTTTCACCTCTCCGTCTGTTGTCTGTGTTTTCCGTCTGATTATGTTAATGCTGTCCCTCCTACGAAGCCGCAGGCAGAGTCAACACTGGTTAGCGATTCTTCTGGAGCCTGTAAAACTATCGCCGAGCTTTGGCTGTGGGTGGAATTTCAAAGATCTGGAATTCAGCTAATATTTCCAGCCATCTGTCAAAGTATTTCTCCAACTGCGACGCGGCGACAACCTGAAGGAGCTGCAATGCGGTTTGCCTGCTCTCGTTCCCTTGTTTTCACATCAAATCGAGTCAAAACAGATAAATCTTACACCGACCTGTCTCGATGGCATGGCTTTCGTTTTTCTTCCACTGCTCTGCGACGTCGTTTGCCAGGGGGTCGTCTGGGTTGGGAGCGCTTAATAATGCCTGGATAGATAGCAACACTGTGCGGATCTGCAGGGCTGGGGACCACTTGTCTGTTGGAAGTGTGGAAAAGATGCAAAACAGAGAACTATTGATAGTGATGCAAAATATGCAAAACAGAGAAACGGCCGACGATTACAACAATAACAACACGGATCCACTGGAGAGCAGAAGCTGAGCGAAATTATTCCAATAGCAGGGAGAAGCAATGAATCAAAATGATGCATTTCAATGCAAAACAGAAAAGATGCAACATGTTTTTTTGCAGCAGCGGTACATGTACCCATTTACATTCAAAACTTTACAAACAATTCAAACTATTATAACTACTTCAGTACACCAGCTATATATGGTTGTGCAATTCACCCAATAAAAAGCTAATAAATTAAATTAAGTAATATTTTCAAAAGTATTAATATTTATTGATGCTCTCATGAAACAGGTTGAATAAAATAGATCAAACAAGCTTATTTATTATTATCCCAATAAAGCTAAGCTGCATTTAGAATCAATTAAACACAGGTACACTAATAAGTGACTTCTGTATTCCGATTAATTCAATCCTATAAATAAATGCTCCACTTTTGAGACTTGTTTACAAAAAAGTTATTTTGAACCCATGTATCAAATTCCGTAAACTTCATAAAATCCTATTGAAATACATTTTAAGTCCCATTTCCAAAAATGTAGAAAGCTCATCAGGTGTGCACACTGAAAGGCTGTAATAATTATTTTACACCTCTCCATGCTGTTTTAAATAACATAAAATTAAAATGGATGTTTCTCGTTAAGCTTTTAAATTCTATTTTACCTTGACGCAGAGAAACTAAATTAAAAAAAGTTTCGCTTCCCAATTAAACTGGATTATTTGTTGCTTAAATTAAAGGTTCTGTTTTATGTGTAAATGTTGACATTAATCTTAAGAGTTCAAACACACAGATTGTCAGTATTCTTTCAGACAAATACTGTAAACACAAAATAGCCTATTATTTAAAAAAGCAAAGGATATTTTTTTTATCAAAACTAATAACTTTAGACTGACAGGTAGAAATTAGTTTGGTTTTTTTTAAGTAAAAGCTAAATGAAAAACATTTTAATGTTTAAGATGTAAACTCAGATTGCAGTGAAACGTTTTTTTTTTTTAAATATATATATATATATATACCTTGAGCTAATTTGAAGGAAAAGGAAATGAGAAACTTTCTCACCTTTCAAAATGTCTAAACATATTCTTCCCAGTTTGTCGACGTTGGGGTGATAGATTTTGGTCATGAATCGCACTTTGGGAGCTGCCATGGGATACTCTTCTGGAAGAAATAGTTCAAGTTTAAACGTGCCTCCCTCGAACGGCGAGTCCTGAGGCCCTGCGATGACCACATGGAAGTAGCGTGCGTTCCCCTCGTCGGGCGTAGCTGTGATCCCCGGGACGGGCTCTGCCATCAACCGCTGTGTCTCCTGCGTGTGATCGGGAAGACAACATGCATGCTTGTTGACTTTTATTAAAACAAACATGCAAGTGTGTTTCTTTCAAGTAGGCGACAGATGACAGAGTCTGCCTTCAACCGCATATATAAGGACTGCATTCCAGGAGTTCGGCGTGGAAACAACACGACTAATCACTAACTGATAGCTAATTTTACTAACAGGCGTACTTCTCTTTACCTTAAGAGTTTAAATTCTTGCATTCATCCATCTCCATTTTCTGTTACTCAGCTCTCTTCTCTTGTTTAATCTGTATTTGGCTGCAAATCAAAAAGCGCCCACAGCAGTGTTTGGCTTTGCGACTAGAACTGTGACGTTAAGGGCAGACAGAGACTCATTAAATCACCCTGAAATTAATATTAGGAGCTGCTGCTGCTAAACCACAGAAATAATGGGTGTAGGCTGGAAAATAATATGCAAACACCGCGCTCTTGATGGTTTCACTTAGCAGTAGCACTTGTTCTAAAAAAAAAATACAAATAACTCTTAGATCTTATATTTGGCTACCAAAGTTTTGATAAATAGGCAGCCTTTTTCACAAACTAATTTCATAATGCACTCTAGATACCCAAAAATCCATTTTTATTATTTCAGAAACCAAAAAAAAGGACAGATTTTTATGACTGACCAATCAGGTGCAGACTTAAGTACCATCAGATGGGAGGAAACCGATTATATCTGACTCAAACAAACGCCTCTGTTGTAAAGGTGAAAGAAGAAAAATGCGGAACGACAAAAAAGACAGAAACCTGGAAGTGGTTTCACTTTGTCAACTTGACGGAGCAGGCAGAGAAAACCTGCCAAACCTGAGGCTCGGCGTGGCGGAAAAGGCTGATCGCGCTCACTGCCGGTGTTGTGCCGAAAAAAGCGCCCTTGCTGACTGAAACACATTCTTAAAGGAAGCGGATATTAATGAGGCTGTCTGTTTATACATTTGATAAGCTCACTAAATACAGACGTGAGAAAAGCCAACTTTCGTTAAATTGTTAATGCGCATAATGAACACTGAAATGCGCTTCCTGTGAGGGAGGGGGATCTTGAAAAGACAGGGGTGTTTTTTTTCGGCAAAACACAGGACCAGGCCCAAAAGGAGGCTCCGGTGCGGCAAAGGGAGGAAACCGCAGAGCAACTGGACTCACAATACACCATTTTCTTTTGGTTTGCTCAATGACGCAGAAGCAACGCCAGTACATTTTCTCAAATCAAGACAATTTCAACACTTCAGGACCGCATAAGGGCAGAGTTTCACAGAAACCGCCAGGCATGTGTAGAAAACCAGAGGGGCTACAGCTGCTAGCCTAGCTTGAACAGCGAATTCATTCATATGACCACTGGGACGAATTACAACGACTGGCTCGTTGGTGGGATTAATTAGATAAGAAATAAACAACAAGTCAAATTCTTCCGAGTTTAAGCACAAGCAGACAATAACGGAGTAAACGGAAGTGTCAAACAAAACAGTTGCAGTGAAGCGAGTTAGCTCGACAGCTAGCAAGGCTATGCTAACGCGAGCCTACAAGCGATATAGTGTCAATTTATTTCACCAAATAATAACCGAGCGATTCCCAGAAAACTCCCACGGTGTCTTATATACGTGCGCACACACTAGTCGTTGTCAGGTGTACCTTTATAATCCTACGAGGCAAACCGGCCATCTTGTGTTAGCAGTTATATTTGTAGCCGCTGACTCGCCCTGTCTTCAGGTTGGATTGAGCGAAGTGCCGGGGCGGGGACTGATAACTCACTCCTCCGGTACATTCAGATGATGACCTAACGACGTGCGGAGCCAGCAGCATAGCTACACTTTTTTTAAAAAAAGTTCACATAGATTAATTAAATTAGAGTATTATTTAAAAGATATTTTAGGTCAGTGACTCTTTCACTGGGTGAAGCACATTATAGAGACTAATGTTTTCCAGCCTTTTTTATTCTGCAATTAGGATTTTCCACTCGGAGCTATGAAAACACATTTGAGATTAGAATATATCAGGTCAATAAATTAATCATCTTAGTACACGCATTAAAGGTTATTTTTCAAAAGGTTCTTTTGACCAGATAAATTCATGTGAATGCATATTCTAATCTACTGAAGAGAACTTTGACTGGGCCATTCCAACATATGTGCAGTGGCTCCCAAATTCAGTCACCCAGAGCTTATATTTAAATCAGGGGTGTCAAACTCCAGTCCTCAAGGGCCGCTGTCTTGCAACTTTTAGATGTGCCTCTGCTGCACCACACCTGAATAGAATAACTTGTATGATTATTAGCAAGGATCTGGAGAACTGATCTACACAAGGAGGTAATTAAGTCATTTCAGTCCAGTGGCAAATCTAAAAACTGCAGGACATCGGCCCTTGAGGACTGGAGTTTGACACCTGTGCTTTAAATCAAATAAATTGCTCATCACCAGGTTTTAGCCATTTTCTCCATCCCATTTTCAGGTCTTTTTTCCCCACTAACAGGTTTTCTTTCTCTTTTGTCTTCTGTGCCCCCAAGGCTTTGGAAGTCCCTCACTCTGAGATGACTCAAGTCGTTTCCTTCTTTTGAAGCAGGAAAGAAGGAAAACTTCAATTTTGTTTAAATTTGTTTTGAAGCACTTGGTTTAATCTTGAAAAATACAGTTTTAATAATTACTTCTTTGTTAAGTGCCCAGATTTTGTCAGGGCAAAGTCTGGTTAAAGTATCATCCATCTTTCCATTATTTCTGAACAGCTTCCCAGAACCTACAAAACAACAACTTTCCAACAGCAGTATGACGGCTCCTCCATCGTGTTTCACAGTCAGAATAGGCGTATCTTGGCATTTATGGAGCCTTAAGTCTTTTGTCTTTGCATTTAAGTTCAAAAGTAAAATTTTTGGTCTCATCTGACCACAGCAACGTCTTCATGAATGTGTTGCAAACTGTAAACAATTCTTTGTTGCCATTCCATAAAGGCTATTTTTTTTTCATTATGGTACAATATATACAGATATACACGGTAAGGAAACTGCACAAAATGCTAAATATAAATTGAGGTAAACGTTTGTTTTGAACATGTTTAGATTTTCCATCTTAATATGCAAAACTGAAAAAAAAAAAAGTTTAGTCTCATCATTAAATTTTAAACAATTGTTTTGAAATGAGCACAAATCCAGTGGAGAAAACAATCCCACATTACAATATTGATGATTTTGTTGAACTCTTTTACAGTTTTAAGTGTCTATGAACTTTAGTTTGTAATATAAATATGGAATAACATTTCTCACTGAGGGAAAGACAAAAGAACATGCCATTTAGATAAAACAGCAACATGAAAATAGCTTCTTGACTAAGAACTCAAGTTCTTATGTTCAGACAAAGCAATACTTAAAAATGTGAACTGTTATAAAACATGGCTGCACAAAGATCCATGTTTATCTACCCAGCAGCCAGGAATATGCCGACAAAGGTTTAATAAAAATATTTAGCAAAGAAAACCAACAAATCTTCTTAGAGCTATAAACTAATATGATTTAATATCCAAATAAATCCCTGAGTGCCTAAAGAAAAGACGTGCAAAATATTAGAACAATTAAAAAAAGGTTTAAAAGTACTATATGAGGTCAGTTTGATTTCTTACACCAAACAAAAATAATAAGGTTTTCCTGATCATTCTATATTTGTATTGTTAGAATAAAATCTCTGGACTGCAGCTACTTTCAACAAACTTTGAATTCTTTTTTCAAACAAGCATTATACATCAGTAGCTCCCCGTTTCTCTCATATGTTAGCTTGATGCTGATGGAGCGGGAGGGGGGCAGGTAAAGGACAACAGACTGAACATTCACCAGTTTATTAAACAATGTTTTTACAAGTCAAACATCAGTTTATGCACGTTGATCATCTGTCCTTAGGGGGGGTTTTATTGATGCGCCTCGAGACGTACCTGTGAACAGTGAAAAGGATTGCTTGATATTTGCAAACAATCTCAATCTCAGATAGTGAAGAAATAAAAACAAGACAGGCCTGGTCTATACAGTAGACATATACATAGGAACAGAACAGTATTGTTAATGTGAGAAAAGTAGGAGACATTGTATGATCATCTTTAACTGGTATAACACCAGTTTTAGTTTTATCTTACACAAACTACAAAGAGCAAAAAGCACTTTCACTCTCGTTTTAAATGGCATTTTAAGCAATAGTTCAATGCAAAGTAATAAAATTGGGAAGAGGAAAAAAGAATCTATAGGTTTTCAGAAATGTGATGTGTGTGTATTAAGCCCTCTTGAGTTTGTCGAGGTAGCTTTAGCTGCAAATCTTTCACAGTGGGGCAGAACTTTTATCTCTCCCCCCCCAACATCTAGAGACTCAAAATCTCCGGACAGCTTTCCGGTCCCTCCTGTCGAAATGTAACCCCAAAGCACAATGCCGCCACCGTGTCTCATGGTGGAAATAACACCAGATTTCTTCCGTAAAGCATTTTAAAAACCATCCATCATTTTTGTTGCAACTCACATTGAGGCACCCCTCCATGTTTGCTTCTCTCATAAAAACCCAATAAACCACAGAAATGTAGAAACGCCAAGGTGTACAATACTTTTGTAGGACACTGCTTCTTTAAAAGTTGTTGTATTTGTATACTTACTGTCCTTTAGGATAAAAGCGGTGTTTGGTGGTGAAGAACATCTTGCTCAGCTCCTCTATAGTCGGCCCCTTTTTGCCGTCCAGCACCTCTTTGCTGAGGTGGGCTTTCAAAACTTGATCGTGGGTTTCTGCTTGGTTGGTCAAAGGGTCTGGTCGCTCTATGGGCTGCAGAGGTATACACACAATGGGTTTTTTTTTTGGCACACACTCATATTGCTCATCCTATCATACATATAGCGTAACATTGCAGTTCAAGAACAACTTAATGAGTTTAAATAGTCGAAAAATAATGTTTCACTTCTCTATGTGGTTTCACAAGACAATCAGGCAAACGGTTTGGCCTGAGCGCAGAGTAGGTGAGCTTACCTGAGTGAGCTCGTATGGAACGTCAACAGCAGGATGGTAGCATACTATGGTTTTCCCATCAGATGTAACACCTATTTCCACCTCACTAAATGATAGAAATTAAGAAGTTAATGTCCAAGATGTAGCTCAACAATGTAGGTGTTTTGTTTTACTACATGCAACTAAATGAAAAGTTGATTTTGATTGATTAATGATTAAGTATTTTTTCTACAAAAGTGCATATCAGAGAGAATCAAATCTGTCCATTTTTGACTGAGAAGTGACTTTAGGATTGATCCACTTTTTCTGTAATTATTCCTCACCTGAAAAAAAATGTTCTAATAATAACTCATAATTCTTACAGAGAGTAAATTTAGACATTTAGAGCTACAATCAGTAAAACGTTTTGAGACAGATCAAAATCGCGTTTTTCACAAATAGTGCTTCTTCAACATTTCATAAGGTTTATGCAAAACGATTAATATTCACAATAAATATTGTGAACACCAACAGAGACTCAACAAAACTAGCTTCACAAAAAGTGAAGTCACAAGGTTTGTGGGGGAAAATATTTTTTTTTTCTGCCAGTCTCAAAGCTTTAGTATGTGTATTTAGACGTAGAGACACATTCAAAGTAACACACCAGTTATGGCCTTGAATTAATGAAGGGTTAACACCGGACTTCAGTCGAAGTGGCACCAAACACGCTGCAAAGGAAAAAAGCAGGGATACAACTCGTCATCAATACAACATCACGGTCCAGTGAAGGAGTCACAAAAACTACTTTAAACTGACTACAGGAGCACGTTATCCATTTCCTAAAATAAATAAGTTATATTGAAAATATAACGTAATAAAATATTCAATACAGTATTTAAATTAAAATATTTTCTGTATTTCACACAGAGAAATCTGTATTAACGACTGTGTACTAAATCAATATGTTTAATTGCTGGACAGACGTCAAGGTTAGCCCCACTGTTAGCCTTAGCAGCTATCGTCAGTGTTTTAGGCGCTTTAAATTGGAAACTCAACTACTATATAAAAAAAATGTATGGGTTCGCTATGAGTAAAAACAACACTTACTCTGCACGTTTCGCAGCGTAGCGCCGTATAAAAGTCGAGATGCACAGCTGTGCAGCTTGCACAAGTGACCCGACGCCATGCTCGGTTATTATGGAGTGTGCGTCAAAATAATAGTTCCGACTAAGCAATCCGATCAAAGGTTCCTCTGTACTACTAACCAACTACCTGGATAAATAACGACTTTATTTTCAAGTAAAAAATCTTAGATGGCGGTAATGCACATCTAAAAGTTGTTTGCCAACCGCCATAAAAAAGGAAAAGAAGAAGAAGAAGAAGAAGTAAAAAATCTTAAAAGTTAAAAACGTTACTTTCCCCAGCAGCTTAAGATGCCAGTCTGGACCTTAAGTACAGGTACTTTGGTAATAAGCAACTTAGATACTATGTAGCATGCTTCTGTATTTTCATGGAATCTTACTGAAATGTTGATAGACCAACCCAAAGTTATACATAACTGTAAAATACCAGTGTCTTAGGTACTTCAGTGGAAATTATTGTATTCTTCCACTATATTGCAACAAAATTTATTCAAAACCCACTTCTATTCATTCAGTGACACGTTTTTAATTGCTTTAAACAGATTTAAATGGTGCTAATGTTATTTGTGAACAGGAACCAAAACATCAGCAAAAAAGATGCTAAACATATAGTGCATGCAACCGGAAGCCATAGACTGACATCGCTAAACAATTTATACCATATTTGATCTACTTTAAACAAAATGTTCGTTTTACAACTGAACGCCAAACAAAGACCAATGGTAATATTAGGATCCACATAAAAAATAAAAACAGATTCAACAGCAACATATCTGGTAACTTAACATTTGTAATTACTATAAAACACTTTAGTTGATGTATTTTGTGTGAACAGGTAAATCAGTACTACTACTTTTAATAGTGATTTGTACTTGTAATACACTGAGCGAGGCACGGGGGCAAAGATCTGAGAAAATGTGTACGATGTGTACTAGCACAGTTATAAAAAAATAGCATTTCTGCCTCCATCAGATAATCTCATCTAATTATTGTAATTTCCATTTTATTAACTAGTTTGTGTTCCAGTCTTTTTAGATACATGTTGGTCAGTCTTTATTCTACGCTGTGAGTTCAGATTTATCTAGTTCTGCCCTTCTCGCGGCAAGGCACGACAGGGAAACCTGCTGGGTTTCCATGGTAATTCGACTAATTTATGGTTACAGACGAGCCAGAAGATCACTAGGAGACTTCCATGTCTGCTGTGGCTGCAGGCGAGGAAGCCTGGCTTCCCGGGTTCACCGTCATGCGCTCTCGGCTGCCGAACACCTCGCTCACTAAAAGCAGACAGCAAAAGAGGCAGTTGAATGAAGAGGGTAAGAAAGTTATAGGAAAAGGAAAAACTCAGAGGGATTGCACGTACCTGCTGCAACGTCACTTATGTCCCAAATTCGCAAGCCATCCTTCTGTCCCCCGAAGGCGTAGACGAAGGGCAGATCAGGGCAGCACGAAGCACAGAACAGCACCCCCTGCTCACACCAAAAAATAAATTTCAATTCACCACCCAAAAACCTAAAAGATATTCCACAGCTGCAGCTTTATCTAAAATTATTCAAAACTCGACTACGCAACTTCTCACCATTTTCATGTCTCGAGAGTGCACCAGGCTGGGCTTGTTGCTTAAAATGTCCCAAATCTTTACGTGTTTGTCAGCAGATGAGGTGACGAGACATCCTTTGATCTGGCTGCTGAGGTCTAAACCTGCAAAAGTTCAATAAAAATGTCATCTTATTCCACCATAAACGACACAGACCGACAAAACGAAAAGTTTCTCCATCAGCATCTGACAAACCTGACACTTCTTCGTCGTGTGCCTTTAGTGTGAACAATGGTTTATCGGTGCGGGCATCTAGACAGTAGACGAAACCGTCTTCTGTGCTGGCCTTAAACACACACACAGAGATAAATACTAACAGACAAATACTGTAGCAAGTTATTGTAAATGAGTATGCTTGAAGTTCTGAGTATTCACCAGGAAGTTGAAGGGTGAAAAGTGGTTCCAGGCCAGCCTCTCCACTTGCCCACTAAACCTCCAGGTTCTGAAGCTGCTGTCTGGATTCCGGCAGTCATAAAGGACGGCTGTCCTAAAGAGGAAACCCTGACGTTAATGCGAAACCATACAAGTATCTGTCGGCAAAGACGCAGCGAAGATCACGCTTACTTGTCATATGATCCAGATATCAAGGTCTGTGCCTCGAAGGGATGAAATCTCAACGTCTGGACCTGGAACATAAGAAGTCGGTTGTTTCACAGCGGCTAAAGGCTGCCCACTCTGAGAAAGCAAATCCTGAACATTTCAGCATCGCAGGATACCTTGTCTGTATGCTTCCGCAGAGTTGTGGCTGGCTTGCCTTGAGACAGATCCCACAGGACGACCGTGTCGTCTGCAGATCCACTGGCCAGCACATTCCTTAAAATGAGCAAATGTTGGAAATAAAACATGTAAATCATATCGGGTTGACTATTGCAGACAGACAAATGAGGGCTGGACGGATGATTTAAACAGCAGTCTGAAAATACAGCCATTTTTCTTTGCTTTGTTGTCATCTTTCATGCTTGCCCAGATCTAATAAAGGTTTTAAGACTTTTCCAGAACTGAGATTGGAGTAAAAATCACTGACCTGACCAGCTTGTTCCAGGATAAATCCAACACTGCATCTGTGTGTCCCTCCACAGGCTCCACTGCTGCACCCTGCAACACAGCGACATGTTCAAACATTTGCCACCAAAACAAGCTTTTAATAAGTTATTATGCCACAATGACGGCAATAAAATAGTCAGGCCAAAATGAAATAAATTCTCCCCTGCATGTGCGGCTAGTTGTGTAACATTAATGGGATTTTTGCACCTTTTTGCTTTTCTTTTTCTTCTTGGAGGCCTTTTTGCTCCCGAGGGAGAAGACTGGCTCCAAACAGTCCACCACATCCAGATCCCACACGTCTATCTGTGGAGTCATGTTGCCCACGGCGACGTAGTTAGCTGCAGAGTGGATGAACAAGGAACATTATTTTGATTTCTTTTTACTAAAGCTTGAAACATGACTTATCAAATAACTGGAGTTTTTTTTCTTATTATTCTTGACTGAAGGCTTCGTTACCTCGTCCCTCTTGTGGGTTGGGATCGAAGTCCAGCCATTCCACACACAACGGATAGGCTGGCAGCAGGATGTCATGATGGACATACATAGATTCCTCCTCTGAGTTATAAACTGGGAAGTTGCACAACACATTTATAAATGCTCTTTTCTAAAAAAAGAATGCACTTAACTTCAAATATGAATTATTAAAACAGGGTTCCTACACATTTCCACAGACTCGCAATTCTGATTATTTTTTTTTATCAGATAAGTGGATGCTTTAGAAATGTAGACTTTTGTTTTTAGACAAAGAAGCACCGCAGAAACACTGTTTTTCCATACTGCTATTTTTCCAACCGAGGAGTAATAGATTGTTCCAGTTTTCCAATCATCAAACACACTTATCATAATAAAAATGATATATTTACTATAGATCTCTAAGTTGCAGCAGTCCTTCTCCGTTTTGCCAGCCAGGATGAGGTTATCAGTGGGTTTGATGTGGAAGTCTTCTCGCTCATACTGGTCCTAGACGGAGGTGAGCAAACAGAATTACACAGGTGGGACTTTATTTGGGACAAATAAGACCCGATCTGAACAGATACTCACCGTGTCTTTGATGGTGATGTAGGGATCCTCGTCGTTAGAGCTGAACACTGTGAGCCCAGCTAGACTGTCACCAAGGTTAGCAGTAGCTGAATTGGAGTCGATGAAATGTTTTAAATATCCTTGAATTTATCTACAATTTGTAAAGTCATAAACAAAAAAAGCAACGGTATTCTATTGGTATTGTAGGCGATAGACCAAAACAAAATAGCACAGATGTGAAGGGGAAGGGAAATGATACATAAATACATAGAATCGCTATATTAGCAATTGCCTGTCCGTATTTTTACTGCCATAATTTTAGTTGACATGTTTTGTTTTGTATTGTTTATATTTTTTGTTACTACAACTCTTATTTTGAAAGGTTAAAGTAGGCAGTGGAATCCAGCATGTTGCTAGGGAACCAGAGAAAGAAGATGCATGCGATATGAAAGCATAGCTTTAGTAAGTGGCTGTAAAAGGGTAATTTAAGTTTAAGAATTTATTTAATAACCTCATTTCTACCTCGAAAGGAAGGGTCAGCCAGCGAGGTATGTTTATATGTAATTATATCATTTTTTATGTCGTTATTGTCGTTATTGACAGCGTCTCACTTAAGTTTATGTTGTATTTTAGTTCGACGGTGGTGTTGGTATCAGTGGAACAAAGTGAAATAGTAACAAGAGCAACTTCAAAGATTGACATTAAAGCTGACTTCACACCAGCAGTTCAACAAACTCTTCATTCATTAAGAAGAAGAGGTGGAAGTGATGCGTACGTCGGCACCATATTTGCTTGATGGTGATTATACTGCCAATCATTTAGCTGTAATCTTACTTTTAATCTATTTTTTTAATAATCTCATTACATATACATTTTGTAGAATCTGCATGCATTTATTTCTAGCTGATTTATTTTACTTTTCTTAGATTTGACACCACTGTAAGGTTTATTTTATTTTTTTAAATAATATCAATTTTATTAGTAATGATAAAAGTACCGATTTTCTACTCTATTATTCTGCTTCCTCTCCCCTCATGATGCTATCGCTGCAATATTTCAATGAATACTACTTTCTGCTTAGGTGATGTGCAGCATTTTTTAGTAAATGGGGGAATGTGGATGCAGGTCAGACTTTTCTGAAAACATTTGGAAAACATTTTCCTAGCGTCTTTCCACTGCACAATTGAAGGCTACGTTCTTCTCGTCTCTCAAAAAAACAAACAAACAAACAAAAAAAACTTTAAGGTTGTGTAAATACTTTTGCAAATGATTTTTAATTGCTGCGTAGAAGAGGAGGAACAAATAAAAACACAAATACTCTGCCCATTTACCTGCATCCTCTTCATCATACTTGTCCAGCCCATACTCCGCCAGTTCATCGTCTTCCTCCTCGTCATCATTCCCAGTCTTTGGACCCAACTCATCATCATCATCATCATCATCATCTACTGTTTCTCCAGATGGATCGTCATCACGTGGAATACCTTCATCTTCCTCCTCATCTTCATCTTCCCCTGCTACGTCCCTGGGTTCAATGACAAAAAGTGGCACTTGTCGCTTGCCATCAAAATCAAATCAGTGTTCTGTCTTTGCATTTGCAATGATTACCCCAGATCGTCTCTAGCTTCGGTGATGATGCGTTGAAGCTCCTCTTGGCTCAGCTCGACCTGAGAGAAAAATAAAACAGAAGCCTTGCTTTTGTACACACGCGATAAATGAAAGTGAAATATAAATGTATATTTAATTTCAAGTGATTCTTATATGTGTTATGCCATCTGTTAGTCCATACATTTCTTTTAGACAGACTGAAGTTTTAAAATGTCAGTAAAAGCACCTAAAGCATGATCACGAAGGCTTTAAACTGCCGTGTTGACATTTTTCTTCTGTATGTTTACATTCCCTACCTTGTCAGGGGTTTCCTTGGCAACGCCACGCTTCACCCACCCGACACACGTAATCTGGGAGCTCATAATGTAAAAATACTTGTAGACCAGCAGCAGTAAATATAATAAAATGTCCTTTTATCCCCCTTCTCAGACTGTATCACTTCAGGCATGCACACTGTGGTACATGTGAGAGATTAGGACCGCTCCTACTTAGGCCGTTTAAAAATCTGCCTGATTAAAATTCCGTCAAAGACGCAGAAAAGGACCGAATTAGTTTCGAAATGCCTTACAAAAAGCTGAAGTAAAATTTTCAAGCCTATCGAAAGTCAGAAATTAAAACTGTATTTCATAATCTAGCGAACGTAGGTCGTCAAAACATACTGGAACTCCATCGGCGGCTATGTGAGAAAAGGGAGACACCGAAGATGGATATCTAAACTGGAACACTAAAGTCAGCACAACACTGCTTCGGTTGAAAATAGTATTTATGTCTATGTTTTAGGGACCGTCAAGTTGCCATTTCCCACTAAAATGTTAAAAACTTTAATAACTTGGACTTAAAAATCTATGTATCTGACATAACCTCCCCTTATGGCAGTGCAACTATTAAATTAGAAGCGTGTATGCTAAAAAAAAACAAACTTGGAGAAGTTGTTGAACTTTGTTGTTTTTAACAACTTTTTTTGTAGATGGTCGCTAACAAGCTGACTGCTTTTAATATTTTTAAAATAAAGACAACATAAGACACCTGAACATCTAAACATGGTTTAAACTTCCCCAACAGCTATTTGTTGTTTATGGTAAAGGACTATAAAATAGGAAGGTGTGAAAATTATAGAACAAAATAAAACAGAAATATGTTGATACATTTAAGAAAAAACATTTGCTTTCAGTAGACAAAGATGGAGCAATTTATCTAGGCTACATAAAGAAAATAAAATTAATGTTGCTACCCCCATAATCATGATAAAAATTTAATAAAACGGTTTAAAATAAGTTCTAAAATACAAAAACAAACAAGACATTAGTCGTTATATGTCATGGTGTTGGCTGAAGCTGATAACGGTATTTAGAAAAGTAATATAAAATTATTTTGAGACAAGTTCAAAATATAATTTTATGTTTCCAAAAGTTGCAAGCGAAGCACAGAGTAAAAGGATCCCACAGGGTTAATGGAATAAAACAAGTGTTTGTTTCTTGTTAAATAATAATAATAACAAAAAAAACAGTTTAATAACAGCATATGAGTGACAACACAAAAATATATAAAATCTTACTGAAACAATATTGTTTGCATATATGATGGATGTAGTACCACTGATCAACACAGGTAATAATACAACTTTGGCTTGTACACAAATGCATAACTAAAGATCAAGTGCATTATTTCTTATTCGAGGAGGTAACAGACAGTTAATGGTTAGCAAAGTAACTTTACGGAGTAGAAAAGTTGCAATATTCATAAATACAGCAACAGAAAGAGAGATTATTCTCACAACAGTTAAAGGTTTACAAAAAATTGACCCCATTTAACAGGATGCATAGAGCTTCGGTGTACAATTACACATTTACAATTGTCAGCAGTCAAAGCGGAAGCTAATTTAAATTAAAAAAAACATTTGGCCAGATCAAACCAGCTTAAGAAATGTACTTTTGTAAATATAAAAACTTGGGCGGCTTTAAGTTTGTAACATATAAGAATGTTTCACAGATCACCTTGGCCTTTAAATCGAGAATAAAAATTACAAGAAAACAAACAAAAAAATTATGGTTAGCTCAAATGTTGTCGCATGTTATTTTTAATTCAATACTGATATTATATGACACCATTTGAGCAAAGTATGTGTAACCCTTCTGTGTTAACATGTACTTTGATAAAGCTTAAAATGTTGCATAAAACTACTGGGATTCAAATTAATCAAAATCTACCAGTTAAATATTTAAAGGCTACAATTCATCTGAGGAAAATGGTTTGAAACTCACCACTCTTTGTTATCAGTTATTTTATAACATTCCCCTTATTTACTGGCTCAAAAATAACCATCATGATAAACCAAATAAAGTGGTTAGAGGTGGAGGAAGAAATGATTCCCTAATTTCTTTTAGTCTTTACGTTTTTCAAACAAATGCATTTACCTTCAGAGAGCACAATACATCCAGGTGTAGCTTTAGATTATTAATTTTTCACAGGATGCTAAGGATTGTCGGAACAACAGCAACAAAAACCAAAGTGAACCAAAGTGTCCTCTGCAGGGTGTTTCTGTCAGTATTCTGAGAGTTCGAGTTCATTGTCTATGTTTCTTGCCATGTGACTTGACATGTCATGTACAGCCGGTTTCAAGCGTTTGGACACCAGGTTCAGGTTAACCTCGTGAAGGATTACTTGGGTCAGGTACTTCTCTCGTTTGAGCTGTTCTCTGGTGGTGTACGAGACGTCTGGGATTACGGAGGCGAGGATGAACTTGGTGAGGTACGCAACGTGCTGTGAAGAGGAGATAAAGAGTAAATACTTTTGTCCAGCGCTTTCATAATAAGAAACGTGTATTTTTTTCGTGTGCCCGAGTAGGATTTCCCCTCACCTCTACAACAATTATAAAAGCCATTTTGGCAGCAATCACATGCCAGTAGTGCATGTTGTACTGATATTGTCTGGGGTGTCCAGGAGGAAACCGAAAGTCTCGATACCTTAAGAGGAAAAATATATTTTAATTTGCCCTTCAGGGTGAAACAATTAGTTTTTTGTACATCTGTGATAGATTTCTTGTTCAAAGACAGCTTCACTCACATTTAGTACATTGGTTCCCCTGGCGAAGAGTTTTCAAAAAGCATTAATTACTCAAGTACCATAATCTCACACTGAAAAATGTACTTATTTGTACAACCCCTTTTGGCCAAAAAGGTATAATCTAATAAAGAAACAAATACAATTAAATAATAAAATCTCTTTTCTAATGTTTTGAATGGTTGGAGCATATGGGAAACGGTACTTTTGACCAGCTCATTTTGCTATATTGTCCCAAATGCAATGTGGTTTCTGATGTCCTTTTATTTCTCTTACGTTTAACTGACATGTTTCGAGGGGGTTTTTTACGCTTCAGAGAAAAAGTCGTCTAAAATGACCAGAAACACACACAGGGTAGAAAGCTCATGTGGGGTCCACTGGACCCACTCTTAGGACGGTATATTTTACTTCTTAAAGTAAAATATACTTTACTTATATTATACAGGAACAGTCAGGAGTGCCAATAAGTAAGCAAAAACTATTATGTCTAAGTTTTGGATATTTTTCACTGCTGAATAAAAGTGTTCAAACATAGGTTGGATTTTACAACATTTTTCAGGATGAGATTAAGCTAGTGTGAGAAAAGATTACTTTATAAAAGTTTTGGGTTTTTTTTACAGGTCATTTACCAGAGGAGCCAATGAGAGCATAAGAAACAGACCCCGCACCTGCAAATGGTGATGTCGCGAGGTCGCTCGACTGCATCTGTTACTGTGGCCGGACTGAAATTACTGGTGTTGAAATAAGATAGGGAGCTGTTGATGAAGCCGCTCATGGTGTGGTTACCGTAACCTTCCTCCACAGAAAATGACCAGTAGTAAACCATCCGTGGGATTATGTCGGATGTAAACGCAATGAGCATGGCCTGTAGAGACACCAAAGCAGCATGCAAGTTAAATGAAAGAAGGTTGTTGTTTGTGTCTGCATTCAATTGTTATAAATGGGGGTTATTTTTTTCCTGCACATTATTTCACGCTATAAACAAAAAAGTGCTAAAATCCAACTTACATTTGTTGCGACTGCCAATATGGCGATGCTTTGAAGAATGGGCTGCCAAGCTCCAATGTCCTGGGCTTTCTCAGGCAGTATGCGTTGAAACTGAGTTGTCATTTTCCAAGCGTCGACTCGGATCTCGATAACGTTGTTGACCAGAGCCAGAAACGGAGCCAGAGGGAAAGAGGCCACGAACAGCGTCACAAAGCCGAACTGGATCACTGGGAGGAACGAAAGACTGATTGGGATCCTGTAGCGACTAAACTGGGTCCATGTCGACAGGTCCACAAGGTACAGATCCATGTTAGATAATACTGAAGCATTTTTACCCATCTCAAGATATTCATAGAAGAGCCCGAGTTTTGTGAAGGGCTGAAGCTCAAAGTCTTGCTCCCAGCGAGGCGGCTCCACCTTCTTATCGGACGCCCGGGTGCAGTAGCGGAAGATCAGATTCTTAAGCCACCTGTGGACGACCGACAATGTTTGAACATGAAAAATGTTGCAGTATTTTGCCGCCAGACAAAGAGGCAGATTGTTTTCAACATGGACATAATAAAAGAGTTTTGGTTGCACAGGCACAGAAAATACTGCGGCCATCTTGGAGCGGTCGTCCCTCCTACTCTGCTAAACCAAAACAGGAGAAGATGCTTCGGCACGGCGGGATATTTGTTTTCAGGACTATTGACAGCAGGGCTCTGGGGTCAACTTTTCACAAGTAAGATGGACATATCATTGTTTATATTTTGTAAGTAGAATATTACTATACTGTATTTATGTCCGTCAGTAAAATGCCAGCTAATATTAGCTGTAGTGCTTGTGATAATAGCAGTGTTCAGCCCCAGCTATGAAGGCTAACCGACACCTCGTGAATCTTAAAACGTTTTAATTATTCCCTAACATTAACTTAGATTATATGACACAAGAGTGCTACCTTATAAATAAAACAATGTGATGTTATTTTAAATATATCATATGTTATAACACTCCCCATCCAAGTTTGCACCGGTGGAAAAGACTATAATTTATATGCAATTATTTCACTCTATCAAAAGTAAGATACATAGGCAAGAGCAGTCCATGAAGCGTCCATTCTTTATTATGGCTGTCATAATAAGCTGTCTGATAGCTGTCGGAAAAGAGTTGGTTTGATGCGATTACTTACGGTAGCAAGACCTCCTGGATGTTGTTCCAGATTGCTTTCCCTCCCATGATGATGGCGAGCTGAGTGGTCAGCTCAATCAGACAGCCACCGGGATCACACTGCAGGAGTCAGACACACAGGACAAGCCGCAGCAAAAGTGAGAAAAACATTTGTAGCTTCACATGAGCAGATCGTGCGCATCTAGTCTCATTGTAACTACAAAAGTCCACCCATTTTATTGTGATTTTATGTGACAAAGCGGCACAAAGTAGTGCATAATTGTGAAAAGGCAAGGAAAGGCTAAAAAACGCTACTATCTGTGACAAAGATCTAACACAACACATCATCCTGAACACATTCTCTCTACAGTTAAACACTCGAAGTGACTAGCAGCAGCAAACGCAATGAAGTTGGTTCTCTTGACTAGGGATTGAAAAGAGGACACAGAAAAGACAGGTGAGTCGCTTCATATTAGCACTCCACACTTAACAGATTATGCACAAACATTTGCTCAGTTGTACCCACCAGCAGCTCATTGCTCTGAGTAACAATTATTCTCCCTTGACAGGCAACCACCACCTCACTTCTCAATGAGGAGCTGCTGTGCAGAGCCCAGAACAAAAGGCTACATGCTAATCTCTAAAAACACTCAATAAATACAATTAAAACTTCTTGTGTGCAAAATTATTGATGTGCAAATCTATGCTTAAAGTGCAGTGCTAAATAAAGTGCTTGTTAGTAAAGTGCAAAAAGTGCTTTTAAAGTGCTATACAGTGACTTAAGTAAAAGTAGTCAGTACAGCAACCAAAGCAAAAACAAAAGGAAAACCTACAAATTTTCTCACAAATCACAAATAGTAATTAGTTTCTGTTGGTCTGTCACATAAAATCCCAACATAATATATTAAAGTGGTTGCAATATCATAAAATTAAAAATAAAATGTTTCCAAGAAACTGAATATCACCTCCTCGTTCCGATATTTTCCCAGGATATAAACAGGTTGACCGGGGTGGCCGACTATCTTTCCTTTTACAAAAGCAATGTAGAAGCATGAGGAGTAATAGTTGACAAACTGGAAGAGGAACATCTTCAGCGTCAAGCTGTTCTCGTAGTCCGTTCTGGTCCGAGGAATCTCTGCCGACACGTGGAAGATTAAATTAAAAGCCAGTTCGAATCGGCGGAGACGGAAACAGAAGCACAAGTACAGGACAGACTAACCATAATCCGTGATCCAGATTGCAACCCGCTCATAAAGAGTGTTGAGGATCATGATCACGACGAAGTTAATGAGGCCGGCTGTGACGGAGGTGGCCATCTGCGGCGTTACGTACTCTTTTAGGGGCTCCAGAGTAGTAAAATTGCCTGGGTTTTTCAGTTTGATTGACAGAGAAAAGAAAACAGCTAGTCGGTAGATAATGATGGCCACGATGGACGCCACGATCAGCATGATCTGGAGGACGAAAAGCAAATAGATTGTTGTACATCATCAGGCGTAGAAGTTGGGTGTTGAAAATGGCGAGTCAAGACCAGTCACGCAAAACAAGCACAAGACACATACATGAACGTCTGTTTCCAGAACAATCACTGTGAATCGTTTATTATATTTTAAACGCTACAGTACAGGCACTGTTAAAAATTAAGTAGCAATAATTTTAATGAGATTACCCAGAACAGGACTGTCCCAATTCCTATTGAGAGTCGAAAACATCGTCCATAGAATGTAAATGGCACCTTCTCTTTCACCTACGTCACATAAACACACGTTAGTACGATATGGTAACTATCGCCAACAGAAATAGCTGTTATTCAAGACGTGTTTTCGTTTTCTTTTTTTTTTTTTTTTACCCCTGTGACAGAATTGATCCTGTCATGAACACACTCGGCATCGTATTCGGGGCGAGATGGTTCTTGCTGCTCCAGGAACTCCACTGTGTCCCATTCGAACTCCAACTGCGACTGGTAGCGCTTCCAGAACTCCAGGAACACTGTGACTGCAGCACAGAGGAAAAAGCACAGAAAGGCGGAGCAAGCACAATTAGGGGAAAGAAAGTTGGCGGTAAAGCCTGGAAAATAGGAATATTATTGTTAATAATACGTTGACACAAACTCACCCCACACTGCCATGAAAACAGCAAACACCAGCGTTCCAAAATGATCAAATATAGTAAGGGTCTGAAAGGAAAACAACAGCAAATCAATTACAAAAGTGAATTACAAAAAAGCTTAACACACAATATTAAGATCAATAATTGTTTAATGTAACATCTTCAATATAATTTAAATACAGTAAAAACGTCCCTAATTTTACAAGATTTCTGGTTTCTCTCTTTGAAGTGACTGATTAATTAAACATAGCATACTATCAGTTTAGACTTGGAGATAAGATTCGTTCTTCTTTGTGACCTTTCAAGATTTTTTCTGTATGTGTTTTTTTTTTTTTACCATCTTGTCGCAAATTCCTATCCTGGTGGACGATTTGTTTCTATCTGTTAGGAAACTACAGCTTCGAAGAACATTTATCTTCCAGCAAGACAATGACCTGAAGCATCCAGCTAAAGCTACACGAAATGGCTTCAGACAACAAGGTGGATGTTCAGGAGTGGCCCAGTCAAAGCACAGACCTCAATCTGATTGAGAAATTGTGGCTGGACTTGAAAAGAGCTGTCCACAGCTGATCCCCGCGCAACCTGACAGAGCTTGAACAGTTTTGTATCGACTAAATACTGACTTGAAGGGGGTGAATATTAACGAAATAATTTATTTTATGTCACATATTGGATTTATTTGTCATTATTTTGTAGAAACCGGTTTTAGCTTCAATATTAAAGTTTTGTTTTCTAATTTTTTTTGTAAAAAAAAGACAAACTTTTATGATTGATTTGAGAAAGCAATAAAGAGAGCGAAGCACTCAAGGAGACGAATACTTTATAGAAGAACTGTAAATAAAGTGAAATACAGTTTTCGTCAAAAAGCTCACCTTTGAAGTGTCACAGGTGCTGTTTAAGATCCAATAGTTGCAGAGGTCACACTGAGGGCACATTACAATCTTTCCTCCAATGTCAGGGTCGCACACCTCTTTGCTGCATCGTTTTAAAAAAGAGCAGAAAGAAAAGAAATCAATAGAAAGAAAAGCATGTCTACCAAATAAGTTCACATCCGACGGAAAAGCGAGCAAACACAACATACATCTCATAGGTCACTTATCTGAAATACCTCCATGTGCTCTTTTCTTGAATGTGGTATCCATAGAAGAAACAGGCCAGTCCCACCACAGAAGCAAAAGCCAGCATCTTGGTGTAGAAACCCAGCCAGGCGAAGTAAATGCCGATCTTCTCCCCATAGTACTTTCTGTAGGAAGGAAATCATACTCTTTGTGCAAGTGCAATAAAAGAAAAAAAAATACTTTGCTGGTATATTACTAGTTGGATGAGCTTTTTTTCCCTCCAAATTAAATAGAATATTAAATTATTAGATAAAAGATATGGAAATTTTGAATTCTAACAATGGCAAAAATAGAGACGTGTAGAATTGTGTACATCTCAGTTAATGGCACCATATGCTTACTCGGGGAGTTGTCCATTCACTTGTTTATTTAACTTCTTTTTGTCTTTCAACTAGGGGTGCACTGATTTGTCGGCCAGCCGATTCACCAGTGCCGATTTCCTTCATTTTGGGAAATTGGTGATCGGCCGATTTTTACATGTGAAGCCGACCTTGTCCACCGAGGTCGACTGAGGTTGATAACATATCAACCTCGGCAAAGGTAAAAAAAAATCAACCACTGTGCTTTTCTTTTCTCCTTTGAGAGACGTTTGACTGACAAACTGACCGACCAGGTCATGTCTGCACATTTACAGCTAACAGTAGCCACCCCATCGTTGCCAATTTCAGCAACTTTCTTGATATATTGAGCAACATTTCAGAAAAAAAAATAGTATCGGCTTAAATCGGAATTGGTAAGTTAAGCTTTTTAAAATATCAGTAATCGGCGATGGGCCAGAAAACTGCAATCGGTGCAGCCCTACTTTCCACACAATTTATCATAAAATCTTATTAACAAGTTGGATCTGTCTGCAAAACTGAAATGACTTTCTCTGTTAGATAAAGAACCCCTCTAATATGTTTTTTTCCACTGTGGGGTTCCACAAGATTCAGTTCTGGAGTCACTGTCTTTTTGTTTCTGCATTTTTCCATTCACTGGAATCACTCAGTCTTTTTATGACACTTCCCATCCTTTCAATACTGATGACTCTGAGCTACATGAGCTGTAACACTGACCACCACAGTCCACAGTTTAACTCAGATTAGTGACATACGCCTGAGCAATTATTTTTGTTTTAAAAATCAGTAATTCACCAGTCAGACTTTCAAAAATCATTCAGGCTCCTGTGTAATGGGAAACTACAGTTTTTTCCTTAACCACAGAGTAACGTTTGACTCCTTAGATTTGATTTACAGATTAAATCTATCTCTCGTTCGTGTTTGTTGATTCAATAAACATTTTAAAAGTAAATGATAGTATGTGACGCATTGATCCAACGCTCCTCTCCTGTTATATATTTTCTAAAATGTTTCTCTCGAACAGAGCTTTGTAACTGTGTCTGAGAAACCACTTTAAATCAACCTTATTTACTTAATCATTTATTTTAGCACTCTTGAAATGTAACTCCAGTAAACCTTGAATATAAAACCACATCATAACACAGTTTGCAAACCTTATGAGGTCCAGTGGTTGTGTCTTGTAGAAGTTCTTGGGATGAGCCCACTCCTTATAGAGCAGATATCTCTCGTTGGGACAGCTTTCCACTGTGGACTTGACATTGAATCTGCACTGAAAAAAAAAAATAAAATAAAAAAATCAGAAGCATTTCACATATTTACACTGATATAAGCAGCAAAAAAAAAAAAACCACACACTTACATCATGTAGTGGGTAGGCAGCTTTGTAAACTCCACTACGCAGCAGTTTGGTGATACCAAACTTTTTTACATTCCCTCTGATTTCATAAGGAGCTCTGCACAGGATGAAGTTTGCCTGAGATAAGAAGAGCTTAAAAGTTATCTTCTGCGTAAATCACGTCATCAACATTAAGATCAGGTTAGGACAGGTAGAATGCTCTTAAAGGGGCAGTACTATGCTTTTTCCAGGCACAAAGTGCCATTTTATAGCACAATCAAGCAACTATGTTAACTTCAGTTATTACAAAATGCTGTATATGACAAATATGACTTAAAAGAAACCCCCTGTCACTTTAAAAGCTCCTTTAAAAGATTAAGATTTTTTACATTTGGAGAAAAAAAGAGAAAAGCTTGAAAGGTTGGCTTATCAAGTGCTCAAATTTTGTTAGACACATTACAAAGTATAGCCAGAGTTCAGGGTGCATTGATTTATTGGCCAGCCGATTTGTCGGTACCGATTTCCTTAATTTTGAGAGATCGTTGATCGGCCAATTTTTACATGTGAAGTCGACTTTATCCACTGATCCTATCTAGCTTGGCAAAGGTCAAAAAATGAACCACTGTGCTGTTCTTTTCTCCTGTGAGACGTTTGACTGGTCATGTCTGCACATTGTTGCCCATTGTTGCCAACTCAGCAACTTTCTTGATATATTGAGCAACATTTCAGACAAAAAAATGGTATCGGCCTAAATCGGAATCGGTACGTTAGGCTTTTTAAAAGTATCGGTAATCTGCGATCGGCCGGAAAACTGCAATCGGTGCAGCCCTAGCCAGAGTGTTATTATTTATCTTGTTCCTGACAACAGCAATGTAATGAAATGACAATACCGAACAGTGTGACGTGGCATAAAAACGAAGATAACTCGGCACAGGTATTTTCAACAATGCCGAGAGATCGAAAGCTTTAAAATACGCAACAACTCGCCATTCTGCTCCTCATGGATGGGGTGAAGTACTTTTCCTTGTTCATCTTTAGGAAGCACTCATGACGTTCCTTCTGATAGGGTGCGGTGTAGCAGTCTGCTTCCTTTTTTATCAGTTTCTCGTTGGGTTTGAAGTGCTTGGTGATACAGTCGAAAAGGTTCCCGATGGAGTACTGGACGGTGTGTTCGTTGACCGCTATGGGAATCTTGATGTGCAGGACTTCGGCGTAGGTGCACTGTACCTCCCACGGCACGTGAACTTTCACATATACGAGGTTGTCTTTGTGGACCTGCAGAACGCAATGAGAGTTAGTTTCAAGCAGGGGGGGGGACATGACTGACAATGGCAGCTTCCACTTACAGATTGCGTTGCTTCCAGCTCCAGGCCCATCTGCATCAGGCAGCTCTCGAAGTACTCTCGCCGTTTCTACAGTGAAAAGAAATGAGTCAATTTTCCAACTGAAATGGCTAACTAGGAACTTTTAAATAGTAACCCACAACTTCCTGTTATCATTATGGCTTCACATTGAGGTTTGTTTCATCTGTCTGCTAACCATCTCTGTCCTGATAAATTCTGCAGAAAATCTGTGGGGTAAATTGAAGGGAACATCTAAAAAGTGCACCAAGCATTTTTTATTATTATTATTATTTTAAAGCCTTGCCACAGACGAAACATAACAAACATAAAGTTTCCACCATTTTGCTAAACCGGGATCAGTGTCTTATGAAATAACTGAGTCATTCCAGGTGGATTCAAACTGGAATGCGTCTGTGCCAATATTTCTGTTATCACCTGCAGCACCATTGTTGCCGCTTCCTTTTTTTTTTCATAACCAGCTGTACTTCATTTCCAAGAAAAACAGGAAATGGTGCCATTCAACTCAATAAACTGAATTCGTTGCTCTTCCTGTTTTTCTCAAAAAGAACTACATGAAAACTAAATAATCTGTCATGTGATTGAATAAAAGCCCAGTTTTCTATATTTTTATATGCAACAGTGATCAGTTAAAACCGTCTTTATTGGCATTCGACTCTCCAGCAGCCAGAGTTACAACAGAAACAGAATGAGCCAACCGAGAATGTGTGTTACATTATGACAAATATAAATTGCCTCAGTGTATCTACTGTGCAATAAGTGTTAGCGCCGCTTTTGAGTAGCTCTACAAGCCCAGCATTTTCAAGGAACTGAAACAAGCTGATCAGCTTTGAGACTGGGCATGTTTTCAGGCGCCATTCATTTAAGCAAAAAAACCCCCCAAAAACATCCCTATATCAGAACCCTGAAGGGAATCACATTTAAAAGAATTAAGGCCATAATGTCGCTTCTTTAATTACCTAATCTAAAAAAATCCAAGGGTGCACGCTGCACACGGTGCGGTGTTTTCAAAACAAACAATACATTAAGCCTCTTATGAAAGACATGAAGGTAACAAACATACATGGGTGTACCGTCTTCAAACTATTTTAATGTTTGGTTCATTTCATTCCCAAACCAACTGGATGCACTAATTTAAAATAACTACGCTCGACAAACTGTAATATTAAATTCAGTTTCGGACTGAATTCAGCCTGGACTTTGAAGTTTTTAAGTGCACGAATTGTGTTTTTTAGTGGCCTTCCTCAGCCACGTCAAAGGTAAAGCGGTAGGTGATATTGTGTACACACAGCCAGCAGAGACGTTCATCCTGGTGCAAATAATGGACTGACAGCAATACAATTCCTCAGAGCAATGAAATGTGTCTCCTACTGTAAGTCTTTGATGCGTTTTTAAAAGAAACGTAATCATTTGTCAGCCAATAACGTCTTCATACTAAGTATTTTTCTGCGATTCCTGAGTTTTTATTGTGTGTACAGAACTTACTTTATTAGAAAAATAGCTCGATTTTCTTGCAAAAGATAAAATAGTATAATCTAAGCAAAGTTTTCGATTGTTATTATCATCACATATGTTTCTAATACAGTGCTTTAAGCATTGTTGGTGTCATTTATCTCATTAATTAAGAATACTTTGCATAATTACCTCAGGCAAACGGGTATGTGTAAGAAATGAGAAGCTTACCTTGCGTCTTTTGAATGTGTACTTCTTGTCAAACGGTTTCGTCTCCTCATCTTCGTACACCAGGATGAAGTCCACACTCCTCACACCGTCGTTGAAGAACAATGAGTCCGGCTGGTTGTTGTAGTCAACCTGAGGGCAGAAACAAAGCCCTTCGGGTAAGTCGACGTCCTGAAACTCGTACGAGTCTTCCTCCATAACTTTGTACATGTTGGAGAGAATGGCAGGTTAAAAAGGACGTTTGGTACGGCAGGCAGTTGCTGCCCCTGATGAGCTAATTTCATTTGTGATGCTATGAAAGGAAAAAGGGAAGAGTCAACAAACCCAAGAACACCCGCCCTCTGACTCCCTCTCTCCTTCCCACTCTTCACACAATGAAACTTTTGTCATTGTAATCTATTAAAATGTCTATCTTGTGTAAACTCTGTGTAAATTGCCTTAGAAATGTATGAAACAAAAAGTTTAATGCTGGTCAATTTGCATAATAATAACAGCCTGTGTTATTTTTTTCAGTACAAATTAACATTAAATTGTGATTTAACAATGAGGTGATGCATTTTTCACATTTATTTGAATAGCACGTTTCAGCAGCAAGGCGGTTCAATGTGCTTTATATAATAAAAACAGAAAATGACAAGATTATAAAGAAAACACCATACAGGCAACAACTGAACAGATATTATGTTTTCATGAGTACCATCACAAAAATCATAAACGCTAAATAATAATAATAATAATACAATAAATTAAACAATCAAACATTTATGGTGACTAAAAAGCAAGAGAAAAGAAAAACATATTTAAAGGTGCACATATATTTACAGTACTGTACACAGTGATTATACACTGCCTGGCCAAACAAAAAGTCGCCACCTGGATTTAACTAAGCAAATAGGTACAAGCCTCCTATTGGATAAGTACTGCATAGGCGATTATCTTTCAGCTGGCAACAAGTTATTTAACCCCAGCCGATGCAATGAGTAACTCCTCATTTCTTAAACAACCATGGCAAAAGACACATCCTGTGGTCGTGGAAAAGACGTTAGTCTGTTTAAGAAGGGTCAAATCATTGGCATGCATCAAGCAGAGAAAACATCTAAGGAGACTGCAGAAACTACTAGAATTGGGTTAAGAACTGTCCAACGCATCATTAAAAACTGGAAGGATGGTGGGGAACCATCGTCTTCCAGGAAGAAATGTGGTCGGAAAAAAATCCTGAATGATCGTGATCGGCGATTACTTAAACGTTTGGTCAAATCAAATCGAAGAAAAACAACAGCAGAACTCAGGAGTATGTTTAATTGTGAACGCAAAAGCATTTCCACACACACAATGCGAAGGGAACTCAAGGGGTTGGGATTGAACAGCTGTGTAGCCGTAAGAAAACCTCTAATCAGTAAGGCTAACCAGAAATAAAGGCTTCAGTTTGCTAGGGAGCATAAAGATTGGACTCTGGAGGAATGGAAGAGGGTCATGTGGTCTGAGGAGTCCAGATTTACCCTGTTCCAGAGTGATGGGCGCATCAGGGTAAGAAGAGAGGCAGGTGAAGTGATGCACCCATCATGCCTAGTGCCTACTGTACAAGCCTGTGGGGGCAGTGCTATGATCTGGGGTTGCTGCAGTTGGTCAGGTCTAGGTTCAGCAACATTGTGTGCCCAAAGAATGAGGTCAGCTGACTACCTGAATATACTGAATGACCAGGTTATTCCATCAATGGATTTTGTCTCCCCAAATGGAACGGGCATATTCCAAGATGACAATGCCAGGATTCATGGGGCTCACATTGTGAAAGAGTGGTTCAGGGAGCATGAGACATCTTTTTCACACATGGATTGGCCACCACAGAGTCCAGACCTTAACCCCATTGAGAATCTTTGGGATGTGCTGGAGAAGGCTTTGCGCAGTGGTCAGACTCTCCCATCATCAATACAAGATCTTGGTGAAAGATTAATGCAACACTGGATGGAAATAAATCTTGTGACACTGCAGAAGCTTATTGAAACAATGCCACAGCGAATGCGGGCTGTAATCAAAGCTAAAGGCGGTCCAACAAAATATTAGAGAGTGTGACCATTTTTTGGTGGCGACTTTTTTTTTGGCCAGGCAGTGTATCTGACTCACATCCAAAGACAGGGACTCACCAGATTTGTTTTGTTTGCTGGCACTTCTGCTTTAATAGCGTAATAAGTGGGTAAAAACTCCTCAGGGTACACTGTAAGAGAGAAATGATGACACAGCCTTAAATAAAACAGTAAACACATACAGCACAAATACAGAGTGGATTACTTCCATCCAAATCTTTTGCAGAGCAAAAAAATGTTCATCTTAGTTTTAATTAAGAAAAAGTGGAGATGCATTAAGTATATAAAAACCATAGTTGTGTAATGAATGCACATTCTGTACATTATATAGAATTCTTTTTTTTTAGATTTGGGGATTTTTAATAACCTTAAGCCATAATAACCTGATAAACATTTTTTACGATACAAATACAACACTATGTCTCTAAAGTACACGAGTGACACTTTTTCGTAGGAATTACTGCTACGTTGACGTTTAAATGGAGATTCTTAACATTGGATTTTTCTTTTACTTAAATTGAAGGTTATGCTATTGCAGTAAGACCTGAAATGGAATTGAAGGCTTTTTAGACAGGTTCACAAAAGGTGCTAATAAGGGTGGAGGACACTGTGCAAGTACATGACTGAGACAGAAATAAAAAAAAGTTATTTGTAAATGACAACAGGACTCTTTATTTATTCAGCTTTTGTCACTGGGGAGCTGCTGATTTGACAGTTTGCATCCCTTAGTTTGCATCACTCTGAAAAGTGAACAGGAAGTGTTTCTCTTTGGAATATGTCGTTCCTTTTTCTTAGCATTCAACTGTCACTGATACTTTTTAACTTCATAGATTAAAAATTCTCACTGCAATGGTGAAAGTTGGTTCAGCGTTTAGTTGTGTTTCTCCAAATTCTGGGCCTACTCCCCCAGAACTTATCGAGAACAGCAAGCAACAAAAGATTGTATGCTGTCATAGTTATTGACAGACATTCTTTTAACATATGGGTGGTGTCCCACACCTTTCAGGTTCCCGGATATAGTGTGGAGAATAGTGTGAACACTTGGGGGGGGGGGAAACATGATGTCTGCTGCACTTTAAATTCATTTCCTGTTGCTTATTTGCATGTCCAGTCAATAGAGAGTGTTTCTTCTGTGTCGTACCAAACGTAAGCGCTGACAGGAAATATCCCCTGGCTAACAATGCTTCAAACTAGCAACTAAACCAAAGAGCTTTTCAAAGTTTTTGAGGAATCTTAACTTCATCAAATACTGCTAGAACATAGAAAAAGCAAAAAACAAGTGAACTTTGTGGGGCGCAAATACTTAAAACACAGCGCTGTCACTCACATCTGAGGGGTAAGAATGGAAGCTCACACTACAGCTAATTGTTGACGGCAAGAAGACGACACAGCTTTAAATATGGAAAGTCTTGCCTTCTTGGCACGTGAAGAGGAGCAATAATTAAAGACAGATGTTGTTTTTACAAACTGGCCATAGCAACTGGCTGGGAAAATAAGAGCGGAATCATTATTTATATTTTTTTTAAAAAAGACTTTGCAAAGTCCGAACTTTGTAAAAAACAAACACTGCTTCAACGTGAGTTTCACATAAATGCCTCGACCGGTTTCATCTTCATTGCTGCGCTGCCACACGTTTGTTCTGACGTGAAAGCCAAGATGTCGCAATGAGTCTTTCTACTTGAGAAATATGGACTGAAAATGTTTTCCAGGGATTTACATTAAGTCGGACTCGTAAAAAAAAAAAATACCGGGTCTGCCACTGACAGTTGCAGAAAAAAAAATCTGCTTTTATGCCGCAGCCCACAGAGCACATGCTTACTTCCTCTCAAGTGAACATCCTCCTATCAGCATGCAAAGCAAAAACGGCTCAACCAAGCAGGAAAACAGCATCATACCTTTATTTGTTCCACCTTTTTACAGTCCATGATTACTGTTTAAACCAATAAATTAGATAAGAAAGGCTCTTCTGCCTGTTCTACTGACAGGAAATAGCTGTCTGCATTAGACAGTTGTAACATCTGTAATTCACTACAGAGCCACCTCCATGACAACAATCAGCTCAAAGATCTTGCTTAAGCGTGAGCAGTGTTTGGTATGACAAACCCTTCCTGTCGGCTTAGAAATGTTTATTTTCCAAAGAAAACAATAATGAAGCACTTTGTCTTTGCAAAACATTTTGTATTCAAGTGCCAAATTAGATTCAGTATCAGATCAATGGGAAACAGAGCAATTACAACTGGGCGACAGCAGCTGTAAGCCTATGTATTCAGCTGAACATAATCAACGAATACATTAACAATTAATGGCAATAGAAGACAGTCTATTGAGAACCACTTTGTGGTCCAGTCTAGATGCTTTGTGTGGTTGGATTTTCCCAACCACACAAAGCATGGCTGATTACCAATAACAAAAATACACGAAAATACACACAATGTGGGATTCATGATAGGTAAATAAGCTAAATAAGACATAAAAAAGCTCATACAAAACCTTGGAAATGTATTTATACCTCTTGAACTTTGTGACATTAACAACCAAAAACTTTAATAACACTTAATTTCACTCTTATGTAACAGACTTAGTTAGCTAGCTCTCCTGTGAAGACATGAGAAATTGTTGAATGAAACCTGGAAGAAGGCATTTTAATCAGATGAGAGTAAACTTAGAATTTGTGCTCTCAATTACTGCGCCTGAGGTATTTTACTAATAAGAATGGGGACATATTTCTCTAGATGTACAAACTGGTGCAACCCTAACCATAACCCCAACAGGTGAACAGCTATAATGGTAGGTTAAACATAAAACACCCACCACACTTTTTAGATTTTCATTTGCAAAAATGTTTTAAAAAACCTCGAATGTCTTTCCTTCAATAAAATTTCAGCATGATTTCCATAAACCATTTGTTACCTTAAATGCTCTATGTTATATTTAGTCATGAATTACGTCATCGCTTTGTAAAAAAATTTTGGAAAGTTAAATCAAATGAGTTCAAATGAAATTCCTTCAAGCTTCTTGTTAGTTTCTCAGAGAAATCAGAACTACACAGAAAGAACATCTGAGGGTCTAAAAATAAAACTGACCAAGTACAATGCACACAAGAACATGTACATATATGACGGGTACTTTTGGCACTTTTAGATTCCTGTATAACAGAATGATAGAAATGTGGCTGAATTGAAAGATACAGCCAAATAGGCTATGTCCCTACGGGATCCAAACATACCAAAAATATATATCACATACGTTAGTGAGTATTGCAGAGGTCTAAAACGACTTAACTGCTGAATGAATATGGAAATTAAAAACCAGTCAAGCCACATTCATTTCTCAGTTCAACTTGTCTGCACCTCTGTAGTACTGTTATTCAGATATATGGGATTCAAAATATATCAAATATATATATACATGTTCACATCTGCAGCCTGTGCATAGCTATGCCTTCTGCCGAAGCTAATATCTACAGTCTTCCTTATTTTCACTCTTGTAGGTACAGCCAATCAGTGCAATGGAAAGTAAATGGCGCTCCTGAACTTTCCAAATGCTAGCCAGTATCTGCCAGTAGTATAAATAATTTTGGGTTGAACAGTAGACTTGAATATATATAGTCAAATGTATTGGCATGTTCATTTTTACACAGATAAGGCAGCAGGCAAAGGTAATTACACTTATGAACATGTTCAGACATTTTAGACTTTTGGCACTTTTAATTCCTGTACACCAAACTAACAAAAAAACACTAGAGGAGTAACTCTTTTGAGATGCCAAACCCAAATTTCTTGCGAGCTTTGTATCAGAGGATGAGGTAGCCCCAAAAAATAACTGTAGATATGACCACGTATTAATGTCACTACATCTTGGCACATTTAGAACTCCAAACATTTGTCCGACTATTTTTTTATGTAGTCCAGATGCAATGGTGGAATGGGGCTTTTCCGAGATGTGGGAACGTCACGCCCATTGCTGAGCAGTTTTCCACTGAACCCAGTTTGCATATTTTGAACATTTAAACACTAAGTTTTTACATTATTATCGACTAGCTAGTGACAACACCGTGAGTTTCACAAAAGCATGTAAAAACTTGAGTAGAAATAAAAATAAGTTGTAACTTGAATGTCATCAAGTTAAAGTTACAATCGATTAGAAATAATGAGGAGAAATGTTGGTATCTAGTGGCGGTTTTAGAGTTACACCACAAAAAAAAAAAAAAAAAAAAAAAAAAAGAAGCACGTTGTTTGAAGAGTAGCAGAATTACCGGGGCAGTTAAGGAGAATTAAAGATACCTCAGCTCAGACACAATAGGCACGTCAGGACTGAAAACGTCTCTTGCGAAAGAAAAAAGTGGCGCTCTCACCAACTTCCTCATGTATCATGCCCAGTTTCGAATCATCGAAGTCCTCGTTGTCCGAGTCCATCTCGAGTATATTGTCGTCCATGGTCCCCGCAGCGAGTCAGCAGGGACCTCCAGCTGAAACAAACACGAATCCACCGATTCACTCTGTGAACAGCAAGAGGTGAGTTAGTGTGGGTTTAAAGCGCGACTCAGCCTCCGGTAGGCTACATTCCTGCATAATTTCAACACACTATCAGTTGAACAACCAAAAAAAAAAAAAAAAAAAAAACACACAACAACAAAAAAAACTTGGTCAAGTTGAAGCTTGACAAAATGAAAATCATACAATAGGGTGGGGTTGAGGAGGAGGCGGCGAAGGAGGAGGAGGAGGAGGATAGAGTGCTGAAGAGAGATTTGATCACGTCAGACGGGAATCTTTGGGTACATTTTACCGAATGTTTCCGAACCCGTGGAAACATAAGAGTAACTTGAATAGGCCCAAGTTCAAGTTATACGTACATGTTGAGTAAGAACAAGGTTTCCAAGGCAATGGTTACTATAACTTAGCCCAGGATATTACTTTAAATCTCATATAAGTTCACTAAAATATTCTAAAATAAATATATATGATTAGAATCAAACTGTA
This sequence comes from Xiphophorus couchianus, assembly GCF_001444195.1. NCBI lineage: Eukaryota > Metazoa > Chordata > Actinopteri > Cyprinodontiformes > Poeciliidae > Xiphophorus > Xiphophorus couchianus. Next base: position 11,895,909 of record NC_040244.1, on the reverse strand, counting down.
AAACGTACACATTAAGTTGACTGAAAGACACTGGGTGATGTAGTGGATGCGTTTATTCATGGGAATTTTGACAAAAAACGTGTCACAGCTAAAACAAAATCCAAAAAGTTGTTTCTTAGAAGATTAGAACTGGCTACTATCTGACAATTCTGAGATTTTTAATGCACAAAGGCTATGCTAGACTGTCAGTTTTCCAGCGAGCAAGACTCCCTACACAGAGTGGAAGGCACAAAGGTCACTGAAAACACATAGAGTGAAAGACAAAATGCTGCTTAAAGCCCCCAAGCCCCCAAAGTCTTCCATGAATGCTTGAATTTTAACACAAACCACAGATCTAAACTTTTTATATTTGTTTATTATGAATAAGCATACTATTATATAGAAAAGTTGAGTGGAAGGAAAAAGTGTGGTGGACATAGAGCCACAAGCAACAGGTATAATTGCAGATGCAAGAGGAATATGAAGTAAGGTATTTGAGAATTTTGGGGAGATTTACAAAAAAAAAAAATAAATAAAAATTTAACAGGGGTTTTAAGCAAAATGTATTTTATTTTAGCTATAAGGTGCAAAGTCAAATTTCTGACATATGCAGCATTTTCATAGCAACTGAAAGTAAATTAATAGTTACTTGATTGTGGTATAAAATGGCACTGTGTGCTTGTAAAATACAAAACATCCCACGCTTTTTTCCACATGCTGGACAGAATATCTACTCGATACTTTGAGAAGATTAGATTGTGGCACTCCAAAGTTTAAAGGAGGCTCAGGTTTCTAATAGCAGCCATCGGCTCAAATGTGTTGTTGGTTCTGCATCCTTCATCTTTTTTTCCTTCACCTTTGAAGGACGCAGAACCATCCTTCATCTGTCAATGAGATTAAGATCAAGAGAGTTTTCTGGGACGTCAAGAACATTGGTATAACGCATATTAGTATTGGTGTTCACTGTTTTGGCAGGTGCCCGGCCCTGCTGGAAAATGAAACAGCAAAAGTGCGGGTTTAAAGCATGACTCACACATTCCTGCACATTCCTGAATAATTTCAACACACTGTCAGTTGAAAAAAAAACCCCTTCAAAGATCACCAGCAGATGACGTGGCTGCTCAAATCAACCAGGTTTACGAATCATTGGAACTCAAAAACCGTGGAGTCCACTTTTCCACAAGATTCTAGGACCTTAATTTTCAAATAAATGCAAATTTGACTTTCTTCTGAAAGTCAAGCTTGGGAACAGTCCAATTATCTTTTTCTTCTTAACTCAAGTAAGAAGACCCTTATGACATTGTCACTTATTTGGTCATGGTTTAAGACCAGGCATGGGACGGTTCTGGCATGTCTGTGTGGTTGGTCTTTATGGGTTGAGTGCAAGTGTAGAATTAACAAGCAGCCTCACGGTCATCCAAGTTAATAGAAATAAATAAACACTTACAAATATTATGCTGTGTAATTAATCTACGTCATTTTCAAAGTTGTGCTGTACTGAAGTAAATTAACTTCACTGAGAAATATTCCTCGAACATTTTTGTCTTTGCATTAGTCATAAACAAACTGAAAATCCAGTTGAGTTAGAAAAAGCACATCGTTTATTTTTCTCTATATCTATGAGGTTGAATCCTATAATGTCATAAACGTGAACAAATGGAGTGGCGAAAATGGGGTTCCTTTCACTCAGCTCATTCACTTTGTTACGTCGCATCGATCGGAAATGGGAACATGTTTTCATTGAGTCTCATCAACGAGGGGAATCAAAAGAGCGACGGAACAGCAGTGAGACTACTTCCGCTAATAACAAAAACTGCTAGCCCGAATGGATCTGAAGTGTATTGTCTGGTCTTAGCTTTAGCACGCATCTAAAAAAACGGACCATATGTTAGTGGATTACTCTGAAGACCCACATATAAGTATTTTACGACTGACCCAATGTGTAGCTGCCTGTACTGTTGAGCGCTATAAAACAATCCGCCTGCTGTTAGCTTACATGCTAACGCAGCGGTTGCTTTATCACGTCGGTTGACATTAGTTCGTTGTTATCCGTTATAAACATGACCTGAGACTGACTGTGACCCGGATCGAAAGTTATAACCATTTATAGACGCATCTGATTTCCAGACCAGACAGCTTTCTGACCAGGTGAGATAATTGGGCAACAGGTCGTGTTGTGTTTCACCTATCAGTCTCAATTAAATAGATCGGCTGTGGTTCTGAATGCGATAACTAACTCCCGTCATTTATGTAAAGCAAGTGGAGAAAAAATGATTGATATGGGTCTGAAAGAAATCTCTAACACATTCAATTTGTTCAAGTTTCTATAAACTAGAGTAAAACTGTCGCTCTGCTTTCTATGCGCTTTTGTTGTCTTGTGTTTTTCAGATTTTACGCACTCCGCGGGTTTGCAAAATGAAGATGTTCTCAGTAGCACACAAGACGGTCTTCGTGGTGGACCACTGTCCCTACATGGCCGAGTCCAGTCGGCAGCAGGTGGAGTGTGACGTGCTAACGAAGAGCCGAGCCCAAGGGGTCATTCCTCTGGCCCCCGTGTCCAAGTCCCTGTGGACCTGCGCGGTGGAGTGCTCCATGGAGTACTGCAGGATCCTCTTCGATGTTTACCCAAAGGACAAGCTGGTTGGATTCTTTCTGATTTGTTCATTTTTGTTTAAAAAGATCATTTTAATTATCTTTTCACAACTTGATTTAAAAAAAAAACCCTTTTGGTCTTAAAGTTTCAGTATAATAACTAAGTCCATTCTTTTCTGCAGTAACAATTCTTCCTCCCGATGAAAACCTTTATGAAATATGTTTAAAGAACTTGTGTTGCTACCTCTTACAGGTGAATTATATTGTGAGTGACTCAGAGTTCCACATATTAAACACATGGAGGCGAGAAGATCAGAGCACCCATGAAGTAAGCTTCTCTACCTGAATGGGCTATTTTGAACATTGTCACGTTTTCAAAAAGAAACAAACTTAAAAGTGGATCTCTTCTTTTGATTTCCAGCTAATGTCGGCTCTGGCAGCTGTCGGGCCACCAAATCCACGCGAGGACCCGGAATGCTGCAGCATCTTGCACGGCCTGGTCGCCGCCGTGGAGGCGTTGTGCAAGATCACGGAGCTGCAGCATGAGAAGCGCACGGCTTTAATGGACACAGCGGAGAGAGTGGCCAACAGAGGGCGAATTATCTGCTTAACTAATGCTAAAAGGTAAAATAACAGTAGACACTGCTTGGGTTCTATAGAGCTACTTCCTTGCACAAGTGCACTTTTAAATTTAGGCAGACTTGAATAATTATCCAAATAACTAAGGTTTGTGGTTTCGGTAAGTACGAATTTGGTGTGTATTACTTGAGATTAATCTCCCAAATTTAGTAGATTAATCTAATTATGGAAAAAATAAATGATGGACGTCATCACAGAATCAGGAGTTTAACCACAACTCCCTGCATGCCAGGTGCAATGCACGATAACAAGTGATCCTCAACCCAACATGCATTTTTAAAAAAAAGAAAAAAAACATGATCAGAAAATAGAAGTTAAAAGCAAAAATCTTCGCCGTTGGACCAATGCCAAATACAAAGAAACAAAACATGATGATGGGAAGTCAAAATGAGACACGAAAGACCGTTATTGCTACAAAGAGATGAAAGTAGTTTTTTGGTAATTTGTCACATCTGTTTCTTGCTCCGTCAGTGATACTCATGTGCGGATGTTGGAGGACTGCATCCAGGAAACCATTTCAGAACAAAACAAGCTGGCAGCAGGCTCCGACAGGTCTGTAGCCAACAAGCTTAATTTGGTTAAATTAGCTTTATATGTACGGTTAAGTCAGTTTTACCCAAATGTGATGCCTGTCTGTTTTATCCGTATGGGCTTCAGGTTGATGGCCATCCAGCAGTGTGATCTGGTTCTAGTCCACATCTACCCACAGGGGGAGGAAACATTGGTGTCGGACCGACCCAAGAAAGAGGTGGGTGAGACCCCGGGGGGCTAAGTGTACATATTGCACACACGCACACCCCCACACACACAAACTGCTCATCTGCTACTATTACAACACCGCACTGTACCGTGTCTTCCTCAGATCTCCCCGCTACTCACTAGTGAAGTTCACAGCGTGCGTGCTGGGAGACATCTGGCTTCTAAACTCAACATTTTGGTCCAGCAGCACTTTGACTTGGCCTCCACCACCATAACAAACATCCCCATGAAGGTAAGGGACCTGCTTCTGATTCCTTTTGTGTGTACTTTTGTTCACCAACATAAAACTTTGACGTGTTTTGTTCTTGCTTCTAGAAAAAAAAAAGTTCAGATCACTGTGTTTGGTTATTTTCCTCATTATATTGCTTGTATTTCTGTTACTTCCTCCTTTCTAAAGCACATTGTTTTCCTTTTGCTTGCTGAATCGTCGTAACAAATCTCTCCAGCCCCGTCCTTTTTTGTTCAGCCCATCTGCATGCTGATATGACTGTGAACGTGCTGCTGGTTTCATGCTGTATTTTCTGTTTTGCTAGCCCACATTAAATGTTTGCGAACAGGTTAGTACTCTGATCACACACACATCAAAGTACGCAATAGGGAAGAGTTCACAGCATGTAGCTCCGCTGCTGAAACTGTCATTTTTGGTGCCGAGGCTCAAGTAGAGAACAGGCAACGTTGGTCTGAAAGTGTTTACTGTTCAAGAGAGAGAATTGACCTTATTTGTGACATTTTCTACCAGATTAAAATGTAACAACAACCTTGATTATGTAGCTGTTGTGCGTAAATGTGACCAGCGTTGCCTCCTCTGAGTTACTTACTGCCATCAGTGTGTAGTTTTCCAATCCAGCTCTGCTCTGTTTTCCCTTCCTCTCAGTTATTGTCCTTCAATGGAAAACTCTTTATTTTTCCCCCATTCAGTGTGTCCATGTGCTCCATTGTAAAGTCCAATGGAGTCCTGGCCAAATGTACAGTACACTGCAAAAATATTCAGCCTCTTTCAGACCCCTTACTGCGATACCCCTAAATAAAATCCAATGCAATCCAAAGCTTCAAACATTTCACAGAAGACTAGTTTGCCCCTCATCTAAAAATGCAACAAGTATGGTACAACTGCTTATAACCATAAGACATGACCAGTGTGAGAATGAGAGCATTAATCAAAGAAGCAGCCAAGAGGCAGAACAGCCATTAATCAAACCTTTATTGAAGATGGGAAAGAAGAAAGCTATTATCGAAAGAAAACTATTACAGTCCTGTTTGCAAATTGCCTCAAACCAAGTAGGAGATGCAGACAAAGCATGAAACAAGGTGCTTTTTGACCTTCATGCAACTAGCAATGTGAACACATCATCTGTGTACATTTGAGGCCAGGATGAGTTCATGGGAAGATGAATGGGAAAAGTCCACAGCCAAGGCTGTAATAGAAAGCATTCTCATGAGTTAGAATGGCCTAGTCAAAGTTCAAACAGAATTTCAATTCACTGGATAAAATCTGATACTGTTGCTTTCCAAAGTTGATGGAAACATGCCCCAAAACACCTAGGTTTGCATCTTATGCAAAAAGTAGGCATTCAAGTTTTCAAACCAGTGTATCGTATTCTTTTTAGTTTATACTTTAGAAATACTTTTGTTTTTCTACAATATAATAAGTTAAATGTCGTGGTTGTAACATAAAGGGTAGAAGCAAGTTAGGATGTTTGAATACTTTTGCAAAGTTCTGTACATGGTTGAGAAATCTAAAGCAGTTTCTTTGCCTTTTGTGTGTCAAATCAAATCAGACTCGATCCCAAACACACGACGCCGTTTTTCCTTCAAAGCTGCTCATCAAACGGTTCCCTGAGCAATAATGTTTCTTTTACTTCGCCCGTCCTTGTTTCTCCTTTTGGATACATGAAATCAGCAAGCAGAGTTAATGTTTGCCTCTGCATATCTGTGTATGCTCGAGCCCTAGTTTTCCAGTCTCACCCGTGTTTGTCACTTTGTTTTGCGGGTGGACAGGAGGAGCAGCACGCCAACACGTCGGCGAATTATGACGTCGAGCTCCTGCATCACCGAGACGCACACATTGAGTTCTTCAAAAGCGGTGGGTCTTTATGCCTCACAGGACTGTGGGTTGAAGTAGTTAAACCAAATGCTTTCAAGTGTGATCCGATAATTGCTATTTGGGGTCTGTATTCTGCAGGGGACTTGCACATGGCGGGAACAAGCACTAGAGAAAATGGAGTGAAAGAGACGATGACGCTGAAATGGTGCACACCCCGGACGAACAGCATCGGTGGGACCGATCGACACGAGTTTTATTGATTTTTATACTTATCTGAAATACTTTTACTCATCTCCAAGGGGAAACGGCGTATTTGATCAATTTGAAACCTTCATTTCGCTTTCATATTGCACAAAAGTGTAAAACAAAATATCGCATAAACGACGTAATTATTCAATTAAGTAACACTGTTTGTCTGAAGGCAAAATAAATGGACAACTAAGCCAAACGGATATCTAAAAGTTTTGCAGCAGATCAAACTATTCTGCAGCAGATTAATCTTTTGCTTGAAACAAAGAAATACACCTGACCTCAATTATACCGTACGTTCATGTTCCTGTTTTAGCAGTTTAAATTCCTGATTTTAAGCATCTACATATCATTAAATTAGCGTGAAGCAGCTATAACTTAAGAAAATAATGCATAGTGCTTTACGTCGTAGAACACAGAATTTCCCGCATCAAAGTTATGTTAATGAGTGTAATAATTATAAATACCTTAACAACTTTTCGATTTTTTTATTTACCTCTGCAGAACTGCATTATTGCACAGGAGCCTACCGCATCTCCCCTACAGACGTAAACAGTCGTCCGTCGTCATGCCTGACAAACTTTCTTCTTAACGGTGAGCTGCGGAAACCTGTCAATCTCTTTCAATGGCGCTGTTCTCAAAAAATTTACATTTTATGATTGCTCCTTTTTTTAAATTATTATTTTTTTTGCTCATAGGGAGATCAGTGTTACTAGAGCAGCCTCGAAAGTCGGGGTCTAAGGTCATCAGCCACATGCTCAGCAGCCACGGAGGCGAGATCTTCCTGCATGTCCTCAACAGCAACCGCTCCACCTTGGAGGACCCGCCCTCCATCAGCGAGGGCTGCGGCGGCCGAGTGACGGACTACAGAATCACCGTGCGTTCAGCTCGCTGCACCCGCGCTGAAATGTGACACACGATTTAACCTCAGCGTTGCCGTTTTCCCTCAGGACTTTGGCGAATTTATGAGGGACAACCGGCTCACTCCTGTGGCGGAGGCTTCTCACGATCCTTCAGGGAAACTGCCGGTAGAAAGGGCCAAAGCTCAGCTGGAACGTTACACCAGATACTGGCCAATGATCATCTCCCAGACTACCATCTTCAACATGCAGGCGGTGAGTATCACTCGGAAATCTCTGTTTTTTTTATATTCACATATAATCAGCATTTAGAGATTTGTGTATGCGCTTTTGTTTATCTCCACCAGGTGGTCCCATTGGCTAACCTCATAGTGAAAGAGGCTCTCACTGAGGAGGACTTGCTAACCTGCCAGAAAACCATCTACAACCTGGTCGACATGGAGAGGAAGAACGACCCGCTCCCCATTTCTACAGTCGGATCCAGAGGCAAAGGCCCCAAGAGGCGAGCTTTCTAATTTAGCATCCTTCATCTAGAGCAGGGATGTCAAACTTTTACTCATTTTGCACCATTACAAGATCATGAATGTTCCTAATGGGCTGGGTTTGCATTTATAAAGCCATAAACAAATTAAAATATTAATAAATAACAGCCTCTGCATTCGATTAGTACTTCTTAAAATTAAGTCTGATTTATTTGAACATCTCTTAACATTGATCAGTCCCTCCAGGATATCCCAATTGTTTGTGATTTTTTTTTTTTTTTTGCAATTAAAATCACAGATTTTGTGATGCTAAGTTAAAAATATTTGCGGTTATGTATGACGTTATCAATCACTGACTACAACTTGACATCAAGTCAGGCTGAGGCAGCAGTGAAGCAAAAGTAAGAAATACTGCCAGCTGCAGGTGGGAGTTAGCAGCAACTAAAACACAATGTGTTTTGTTTTTTTTACAATTTTTGCAAAAAAAAGTTGCAATAAACTCTCAGTTATGCATTAGTGCGAAAATTGGCAGGGACCTGTTGATTCTGGATTCCAAAACGCTGGAGGGACGAATTGATGTAATTTGGTGTCTGATGTCTAAAGAGCCACATAAAAAGCTACGACAGGCTGGATTTATGCCACAAACAATCCAATTATTAAAAGTTTAGTCAAAATTTGCTGGAGAAGCGTCTGCGAACAGCAAGTTCTCAATTGGATTTACTGTAAGGTTTGGACTTTGACTAGGCACTTTACTCCGTCTAACCAGAAATGAGGGTGAATCACATCAGTGATGAGTTTGAATTGCTGTCATTGGCAGGGATGAGCAGTACCGCATCATGTGGAACGAGCTGGAAACGCTGGTGAAGACGCACGCCGGCGCCACCGACAGGCACCAAAGAGTTCTGGAGTGCATCATCGCCTGCCGCAGCAAACCTCCAGAGGAAGAGGAGAGGAAGAAGAGAGGGAGGAAGAGGGAAGAGAGGGAGGACAGGACAGAGAAAAATGGCAGCAAAGAGGCAGAAGATAAAAGCTGGCAGGAATCTGAAAGGTGAGTGTGACGTTTCCTGTCTGCATGTGCAGCTCTTACTCATCGTCTCCTCTGATGTCTGATTATTCTCCTCTCTCCTGCAGACTAAAGGGTTTGCTGGAGAAGGAGGATCAGGAATCCGAAGTGATCAAAGATTCCCCGGACTCACCGGAGCCGCTCAACAAGAAGCCTCGCCTGATCTCAGAGGACGTTCAGCCTCCAGAGAGAGCAAAAGGTTCCAACACTTAACTTTCACACCAAAACCAAAACAACCCACCAACAAACAACAAATCCTGATTGTTTCGTTTTTTTCCTCTCCTCAGGTCCTGCCACACTCCTCAGCATGTGGACCAATCGGATCACTGTGGCCAATTCTAGGAAGCACCAGGAGTTTTTTGGAAGAGCAAGCTCGGTGAACAGCAAGTTTGAGTTGTACCAGCACCTGAAGGAGGAGAACGGGTAAGCTTTAAAACCAGTCCGACCCCCACTGTCATCCTTCCTGCTCTTGTGGGCTGCACATGCAGTTTTATTGTACTATTTGCAGGATGGATGCCCATGAAAATGGAAAAGCTACCAGATGATTGTCCAATTGATCAGTTTCTCTGGCAAAGACTCTGACGTTCTCCAATACGGACAATAACTGAATTGGATGGTGAATTGTAACAATAAATTTCTAATTTTTTTACGCATCATTTTGTAGATATGATCTTTACATACTGTACTATTCAATAAAAGCTGTCTGTAGAAAACAAAAGTTTGCTTTTTTTATAAGACACAATATTGTTACCACACAAAAAAATTGCATAAGTATACAAGTCGCAGTTCTTTGAAAGTTACTAAATATTTTTGAGCAGCAGAGGGAGCAGTGGACTCAATATATCCCTCCAACTGTGGTAGACAAAGATACTAAAAAAGGTTTAATCTCACCTAGAGGTTTTATCACATATGAATCTAAAGGAAAGAGGTGGTATTTGTAACTCTTCTTTTAAATTTTTGCTAAATATATGTGAAAATATTCTCAGCTTGTGCTTAAGGTTCTGTTTATTGAATGACAGATATCAGCAGTGAAACATTCACAGGCGTAAATAAAATTTGGATTTGCGGGATCACACCTATTGACGTATATTTAGTGAAAGTGAAATGGCAGCTAAAACTAAGAGTGATGATGTCAGATGAGACTAAAAGTAAGTTTTGAGGCTAATTTATCAAAATGTTATGTTGGATTTAAAAGTAACAACACACACATAACCTTGAAGTGCTAAGCTAGTAGAGGCATAAAAGACTCGCTGGTATAGTTTATTTTGTGCTATTATATATTTATAACTGTATTTCTCTAGTTCTTTTTAATTTATTTTACTGGTGTTGATGCTTTTTTGTTTATAAACTTTTATTTATATAGCTATGAAGTACTTTAAACTATATGATTAATGCACATAATCATTAAAAACATCTCACAGCTCTGTTTCAGCTCAATGCAAACTATTTGGCCTTGCCTATTGTAGAGGAATATAATTATATAAATAGTTTAAAATTATGTTGTTTTGCTGCTTCGCATTAAGAAACAAACACCTTGATTAATACACTCAACAAAAATATAAATGCAACACTTTTGTTTTCGCTCCCATTTTTCAACTTGTTGGATTATCTCAGCAAAGCAGTAGTGCTCACTATCAAACATTTAGACAGATTTGTGGACAACATTTGAAAGAAATGGTAATATTGTTTATCTGGAATGAATTTTAGATCTTTGAGTCCATCTCATGAAAAATGGGAGCAAAAACAAAGGTGTTGCGTTTATATTTTTGTTGAGTGTAGTTTTTCTGATGGAGCAGAATTGAATCCAGGAGGTCAAATAGTAATTCTCGGAACTTCCAAATACATATTTACTGTAAAACGGAGTCAGAATTAATGTGCTGGGCAGTATCGCCATTGGTCAAAGCTTCCCAATACACCCAGTAGAGCTGGAACTGATGTCAGAAGCAGAAGTCAAGAGATTTGGGATTTCTGTAAAAACATAAATGTGACGTTTTGGTTCCGCAGATGTGTATTAAATCTCTTCCCGTTTTTGGCTATGAGCAGAAGGAATTTGTATCATTTCTTTATTTATATATTCCACGAGTTTAGGCACCCTTAAATTCATCCATACTATATAAGACCATATGTCCTCCCTGTTATTCATGCATACAGTTCTTATAATTAACTCATTCCAGCATATGATCTGTGTGACTAACATCCAGAACAACCACATACATTCACATAGGAGTGAACAGCAGCAGACATATCTCATGTACTCACTGTGGACCGACTGTCTGACTAACTGTGGTTGGCTCTGTTGGGTCCAGTCCAGATGGGGGGGGTTTCCCGGTGAGGTCACGGGGTCAGACGACTGGTGAGCGATTCTGCGGAAGGCTTCGTGGAAGTCGCACGGTGAGGGGCCAGGGTCAGTGGGAGTGGAGGGAACCAGTGCAGAAGTCTGAACAAAATCTCTTGACTGTTGGGGGCAAAAAGGATGATTTAAACCTGAACTGTTAAAGTCTTATTAATTACATGTTAAAAAAAAAAAACAACTACTGTATATATATATATATATGTATATATATATATTTTTTATATATATATATATAAATATTTAGCGCTACATATTTAATTTAGCTAGTATGCTAAGTGTTTAGCTCTGCTAACTTGTTTGGCTAGCATGATACATATTTTATTTCACAGTTAAAATTTGACTTAGCGACACATTCAGCTAAAATAATTTACTAACCAAAAATAAATATTTAGCAAAAAACTTTATCCAACAAATGCTAAGTGCTAAATTCTTTGCCACATTCATATCTCAAAATATCACTGCATATTCAGCTGACTTTTTAGCTACGTTTGTAATTTAGCTAACAAGCTAAATATTTAATCCAACCAAATAATTAAGTTTATAAAAAGGTAAATATTAGCAAAATATGTATCTTCATCTTTATTTTATGCTTAATATTTTATTTAAAAAGTATTAAGCATAAGTATTTAAACAAATAATTAGCTAAAAACAAAATTTAGCTAACATGGTAAATATTCTGTGATGGACTGGTGAAAAGTCCAAGTTTACCCCGACTCTCCAAATGCCTGCTAATGTACAGTAAAAACAAAAAGCTGACAGTAAAAAATACTTTTCAGTATCAAGTAACAGCTCATTTATTATAAGTCTGCGAAGGATCCATTTTACGCATGTTTTCATTACACTCCCATGAAGGCCTATTTTGGGGGGCTGACATTGTGCATAATTTTAAAAAATTCTGTGAAAATATTTGGGTGAAAAACGTCTTAAATCATGATTCGAATTTTCAGAGTAATCATAAAACATCAGAACATAAACAGTCATTTCTGTTGAGTTTTTTTTTTTTTTTTTTGGAATGCTAGCTTTACAGTTTTTATAAAATAACTGCATTGCAAACTTGAGCTGTTTTTTTTTCTTTTCCCTTTAGAGTCACAAAAGCAATAATCTTTCTAGAGGCAGTGATTTAAAAAACAAAAAAACAACGTTGGAACATTTGGCAAAGGTGTAACTTGGAACTTTTAAAAACCAGAATGTTGTTAAAACAGGTTCACATTAGTTCATGTGTTTTAACGTGGAGTTTGAAAGTGTCCTCCAGCCTGAAGATCCGACCACATTCCAAACACTGTAAGGACTTTTTGCTCGAGTGGATTTTAAGGTGCTTTTTCTGCGCTCTCAGCGTGGGAAAGGATTTCGGACACATTGGACACCGGTAGGGACTCTCTCCGGTGTGCCGGCGAGTGTGAACAGTCAGCAGGCATTTGGCGATGAAGCCTTTCCCGCAGTGTTTGCACGTGTATGGCCTCTCCCCCGTGTGATACCGCATGTGAAGCTTCAGCTCCCCGTTGGAGAGGAACGCCTTGCCGCACTCGGTGCACAGGTAGTTCTTCTCCCCTCTGTGCATGCGCATGTGCCTCGTCAGGTGCTGGTTGGAGGTTTTCCCGCAGATGTGACACTTGTAGCGCCGCTCTCCAGTGTGGACGCGCATGTGCAGGTCAAGGTAGGCCGAGGACCTGAACCCTTGGCCGCAGTGAGAGCACAGATACGGAGTCTCGCCCGTGTGGATCCGGTAGTGGACGATCAGGGACGATTTGGAGAGGTACCTTTTGTCACACTTGGCGCATTGATATGGAGGACCTTGGATGTTTGATGTTGTTACATTTGATAAGAGTTCGCTGGAAAGCTCACAATCCAGCCCCACGCTGGTGTTTTGAATGAAGTGGTCTTCAAAAGTGTCGTCTATCGGACTCAGGTGCTCCTGCCGGATGTGGTTGAGGAATGCAGACACTCTGGTGTCGGTGAAGGAACACATGGAGCAGCGATGCAGTTTTAAAGGTGTAGACATGACACCTAAAAGAGAGGAATAAAACAGCTCCAAATAGCTACACTTTCCAAATTAAAATTGTCATTTGAAAACTGCTTTATGGATTCTTTACTTTCTCTCTTACAATAAAACTACTTGATGTTAAATGTTTAACAAAAGCTAGTACAGAAGAAAACTGTAAGAGGGCAAATACTTCTGTAAAACCTGCCGTAATACACATCTTCATACATACTTGAGCAGTTGGCTGCTATCACACCATCGCTCTGTTTATCTTCCAGGTTCTCCAAGACTGAATTATCGTGCGTTTGGCTTTCATCATCGTCATCAGGAGCCGACCCTTCGCGTTGAACTGGTAGTTGCTGCCTCGAGTTCGCTTTCAGGTGAAGAGACAGCGAGGGTAAAAACATATTCTGAGCTTGAGGCAAGCCTGTAAGAGAAAAACATTTAAACCCCTTCAGACCAGATTTCTTTCTAGTGAGCAAAACATTTTTTTACTCCTCTTAAGCATAGAAATAAAGGGCAAAAAACACATTTTTTCTACAGTATGTCATGTTTTTATATGTTTTATATGGCTAAATGAGTCATAAAAACTTCTAAACTTTTTTCATAGTTTCATGTAGTACACTGCCTGGCCAAAAAAAAAAGTCGCCACCAATAAATGGTCACACTCTCTAATATTTTGTTGGACCGCCTTTAGCTTTGATTACAGCCCGCATTCGCTGTGGCATTGTTTCAATAAGCTTCTGCAGTGTCACAAGATTTATTTCCATCCAGTGTTGCATTAATCTTTCACCAAGATCTTGTATTGATGATGGGAGAGTCTGACCACTGCGCAAAGCCTTCTCCAGCACATCCCAAAGATTCTCAATGGGGTTAAGGTCTGGACTCTGTGGTGGCCAATCCATGTGTGAAAAAGATGTCTCATGCTCCCTGAACCACTCTTTCACAATGTGAGCCCCATGAATCCTGGCATTGTCATCTTGGAATATTCCATTTGGGAAGACAAAATCCATTGATGGAATAACCTGGTCATTCAGTATATTCAGGTAGTCAGCTGACCTCATTCTTTGGGCACACAATGTTGTTGAACCTAGACCTGACCAACTGCAGCAACCCCAGATCATAGCACTGCCCCCACAGGCTTGTACAGTAGGCACTAGGCATGATGGGTGCATCACTTCACCTGCCTCTCTTCTTACCCTGATGCGCCCATCACTCTGGAACAGGGTAAATCTGGACTCCTCAGACCACATGACCCTCTTCCATTCCTCCAGAGTCCAATCTTTATGCTCCCTAGCAAACTGAAGCCTTTTTTTCTGGTTAGCCTTACTGATTAGAGGTTTTCTTACGGCTACACAGCTGTTCAATCCCAACCCCTTGAGTTCCCTTCGCATTGTGCGTGTGGAAATGCTTTTGCGTTCACAATTAAACATACTCCTGAGTTCTGCTGTTGTTTTTCTTCGATGTGATTTGACCAAACGTTTAAGTAATCGCCGATCACGATCATTCAGGATTTTTTTCCGACCACATTTCTTCCTGGAAGACGATGGTTCCCCACCATCCTTCCAGTTTTTAATGATGCGTTGGACAGTTCTTAACCCAATTCTAGTAGTTCCTGCAATCTCCTTAGATGTTTTCTCTGCTTGATGCATGCCAATGATTTGACCCTTCTTAAACAGACTAACGTCTTTTCCACGACCACAGGATGTGTCTTTTGCCATGGTTGTTTAAGAAATGAGGAGTTACTCATTGCATCAGCTGGGGTTAAATAACTTGTTGCCAGCTGAAAGATAATAGCCTATGCAGTACTTATCCAATAGGAGGCTTGTACCTATTTGCTTAGTTAAATCCAGGTGGCGACTTTTTGTTTGGCCAGGCAGTGTATCTAATCTCAACTTTTAAAACTGGATGTTTGCTTTTTTATCAGTATACATGTCTGAATAGAGAATACATAATACAAAATATAGTTTTGACTTTAGTAATGTGTCGGTGAACTTTCAAATGCATTGACATGGTATTATTTGTAGTAATCTAAACGTATAACAACGGATTACACAGTTACCAAATAGTTGACAGAGCATCAGCTAGCTGGGTATTCTCATGTAATCTCTCATGTTTGATGAGCATCCTAGAAGCAGTTTCAGTGTGGCATACAGCACAGGTGGGTTTTACATTTGTTACAGTAGACATGAGTTTTTCCAGTGCATTATAGCTTCTTGCATCTGGTAGGCACTGACTTTTCCCCCCAGATTTTTGTGTGGTACAGACTGATAATTTCATCTAGCAGGACAACACCACCCATTGATTTGCTGCGCTGCTTGAACATCTAATTCCTGTTCTCACATGGCTTATTTCCTAGATCCAGGCACTCGAGATCGGATATCTCTTGATGTACAATCAATCGGAAAGTCTGAGAGTATTTTTTCTAGGCTGCTATAAACTTACATTAATATTTCTGATGGAAAACAGATACTCCTCCCTGTTTCTGTTTTCATACACATGCTCGTCTTGTCTGATGCCTGGGATTATTGGCTTAATCCTAGAAAATTATCCACTGATATTCCACTGGAATGTTAAACTAACCAAAACAATCAAAAAACAGCATGCTGATTTCATTTATATTCTTCAAAATTGTAGTGAATTACATTTGTTTGGATTTCCTGTTTGTTGCTCTTGGAAGTTCAGCAGCGTCCTCAGCTGTTCTGGATCCAAAACCAGCTTCCCACATTCTTCCATGACTGAGGGGGCGCTACTGAGCCACTCTGCAGTCTGTATCAGGCATTAAAATAACAACAAAAAAGCATCAACAAATGAAGATGACTCCAGCTTTGTAAAATGGAATAAATCCTTCTTTAATATGCAGCACCTTTTTTCAGCAACTCATTCTGATAGTTTACCTGTTTTATATCAGGAATGGGCAAGAGATTATCCAATCTGGAGATGAATTTCCAAACTAATCTTTGCAGCGTAGCTTCATACTGCTCTCCATAGTGTGTTGGGAAGACTTCCTGGGAAGACAACAACAACTAGCATGTTCGGTCTTTACTGAAACTGCAAAATCCTACTAGAATCACAGCGACTGTTTTAAGAGAATCCCACCTTGAAAAACCTCTTTCTTTCCTCTGCGTCCTCCAGCAAGGCATAAACAACTTCTACAAAATTTGACTTTGAACTCTCCAACTCATTCAGCTCCTTTAAATTAAGAGTCAAAACCAAAACAATGAAGTATGTTAGCCGTCTTCTGTGACGATAAGATGCAAACAGACATCAGGTTCAAAATGCTGACAATTAATGTAATTCACATTATTATCTCTCCGGTAAAGATGTGTAAAAAGTCTCAAGCTAAATTCATCTTTATTTGTGGCTCACACAACATATTTTTGAAAAAGAAAGCCTTTTAATTTGAATGCGGTGTCTAATGGTTGTTATGGAGATTTGATAAAGTGATTAAAATTCAAACTGGGCTCCTTGTCCAGTCTTGTTTTTTGTTCTTATAGGTGATACGGGCAAGTTTTGGTTATTAGCCATCTCATTACAGCCACCTTAGTCAAAAGGTGACGTCTTCTCTCGTCTTCCCACGTTAAAGAATGAGAGATTAAGAGCCATACCAATAAAGATTGATTCAGATCAACTAAAAAAGGAAAAATGTATAAAATAAAAACCTCCTACGAACCTCCTGACCGCAGTCGGCATTCATCTTGAGATCTTGAATAATCCTCAGGTGAGGTTGGATGTTCAGCAGGTTCGCTGTGCTCCGACTCTGACACAACTCCAGCACAAACTGGAACAGAAACGGAGATATAGAAGTGCTCATTGTTACGTTTTTACTCCTACAAAACATGAGTAAAAAGCAGTAAGATGTGGCTGTAGTTACCCTCGCCCTCAGTCTGAGCAGGAGCTGAACTCTTTCTCTGGCTGTAAGCAGCTCTGGAGACAACTCCGTCACCAGCACCACCAGCTCCTCCACCTTTCGGTAGTGTGGAGCGTTGCCGCTCTGGATCACCTTCCAGGCAAAGGCACACATCAGGCGCAGGGTGGGAACCAGGAGGCACAGAGACGGGATGGACAAGTCGCACGCTGCGAACAAGATGACATCCTAACATGAGGAGATGAGCATCGATGTCTCAATGTGAAAGAAACTTTCTTTTCTTGAGAATCGCTAAGACAGAAACATTCAAACTTCACTTTTTTATTAGTATTATTTTCTCATTTATTACTACAGTTATCTTTTGCAAAGTTGTTTTTATTTTACAGATGCAGATCTCAATTATTTAGACTGACATTTAGTTCAGTAAGTTGGTTCAGAAAGTGAAATTTATTTATAAATTACACGTTATCGCTCAAAAAGTGGCATATTTTAAGCATTAATTTCTGTTAATGGTTATTATGGATTATAGTTTAGATGAAGCAGACGTTTTATATACAAAGGTTATGTTATGGCCATGTTACCGTCTACGCAATCATTAGAAAGGCAGCTGACTGTTTTCTAGCATCTTATCACCCTCTAAAAAAGAATACAGAAGCTACAAAGAATGACATACGTAGGCATATTACTGGAAAGTTGAGTGGAAGGAAAAACTGTGACAAGTGAAACAAATAGCACAAGTATAATAACTGGAAAGTTGGGTGGAAGAAAATTTATTTTAATATACATATTAACAAAAAGCTGAGAGGAAGGGAAAATGTTAAGAAAAAGCTGCACAAGGATATTAACTGGAAAGTTCAGTGGAAGGAAGGAAATGTGAGTGAAAAAGATGTACAACCATATTAATGGAAAGTTGAGAGGAAAAAAAACTAACACAAAAATGTACACAGGCACAGTCAGTGAAAGTTTATTGAGGAAAAACTGCTTAGAAAAAGGTGTGAGGACTTCTAACAGTAAGCTGAAAGGGAAACGTGCGGAAGAAGCAGGTGCATAAACAAAGCTAACCACAGACATGAACCTTTATGAAGAAAGGTTCATAAAATCATTAGAAGAAAGACTGATAAGGTGTGGACAATGGATGGAGACACTTTGAATCAACTTTCTTGAACAAATAAGCCTTCTGATAATATTCTAATTAACTAAGATGCACCTGTGAATAACCTGTAAATTATTTTTCTGTGTTTTTCTGTCTGTAATAAAACAATACCTTCTAGTCGTTCAGGTTGTTCATGCTGTGAGGTCTCCACAGACGACGGCCTGGACTCCGTTTCAGGCTGGTGGCAACGGAAAACATTCTCCATGATGACGAACCACCTAGTCTTTTGTGCTTTGGAGTCCTTCTGCTCCTTGATCCTCTCGTACTCTTGTTTGAGCAGTCGGAGTTTGGTCCTGCACTGACTGGTGGTCTTATCGAAGCCCTGAGTGGCGAGCTCGGAGCTCAGCTGGGCGTACACCCTCTGGTCGTCCTCGGTGGATTTCAGCTGATCCTGGACATGCTCCTCTGCCCACTTTGTCAGCAGAGCGTCAACTTCCTCCGTTGTCCAAAGAGTGTGCGAAAAATCTATTGGAAACAACAAAGCGGACATAAACCCTGAACCTCTCTCCTAAGCGTTCAGCCATCAAACGCTGCCGCTCACCTTCGGGGGGATTAGAGGCCGTCAGCACGGCAGACAAGTTACGCTCTTTGGAAGCGTCTCCTTCGGGGAAGAGAACGCTATCCATGATGGCAAACCAGTCGCTCTTGTCGTTCACGTTTGCCCCCTCCTGCTTCAGTTTGGCGTACTCCTTCTTCAGCTTGTCCACTTTCAGACTACACTGCTGGGGCGACTTGGCGAAGCCGACCTGAGCCAGCTCATCGCTGAGGTACGTGAAGACTTCGTCGTTTTCCCCTGAGGCGGGCAGCTGCTTCTGAATGTTTGGCTGCGCCCAGAGAGTGATGAGCACCTGCACTTCATCAGCAGACCACCTACATTCATCTGTGAGATTTGGAAGAAGAAGAAGGAGAGGAAATGTTTGATAGAAATTTATGGATAATATTTCTAAGGTGGTCAAGATTTAAACATAAAACTCTGACACGGTAAGGGTGGATGGGTAAATGGATGGAAGAATGAAATTGATGCTTTCATTGATTTCTCCACTAACCCTCAGCCTCCATATCCCCTTCACTTGGCCCTCCTAATAAAGGATTCAGAGTTTTGGAACATTTCGACGGCGCACCCTGAGAACCAAGGACTTCATCCAGAATCCCAAACCACGCAGTCCTTGCCCAACCAACATGCTGGCTGTTCTTCACCCTCCTGTAGTCCTGCTTCAGTTTCTTTATTTTCTCCTTGCATTTCTGTGCCGACTTGCTAAATCCCAGCGACGCCAGTTTGGCGCTGAGGCTGTTGTAGACGGCGTTGTTTCTCACGTTGCGGCGGAGCTCCTCCTGGATGACCGGATTGGCCCAGTAAGCCAGCAAAGCCTGGACCTCCTTTTTAGACCAGCTGCATGTGTGGACGTCTGTTTAAATGACACCAGGTTGCACAAACTCAGTATTCATAAAAGTGCAATTTTGAGCTCTAAATAACACATAACACAGGTTTTACAGAAAATTATATTACAAACAAAGTTAGGATTTTTTGTAGCTTGTCTTTGATCTAAAAAGGGTCAAAATTATTCAAACGTACAACTACAAACTTCTACATTAGTCAGTATGCTCTTCATCCATATTGAACGTTTCGGGTTATATGGTTAAAACCTGGACAAGACAATGACCTCAAACACAAATTGAAAATAGTTTTTATAATGCATAAAACCCTCAACCCTCTTGGATAAAATTTTTTTGATAAGTTATCACTTGTTGTGTTTTTGGAAATAGAAAGCATCCTAAACAAGGAGACAGATACTGTTTTAACCTTCTGTTTTCAGGGCTTTTATACCTACATTTTCGTTTTTTCACATGGCTGGTTGCAAACATGTCAGGTGCCTGCTGAGCGGAGGAGGAACCTGCAGTGCTTGTCGATGGCGTGCCGTCTTCGATTCTGACTACGAAGAAATCCGTTTCTTTCATCACGTCGGAGGGTGTGGGCGCTGGGTCGGGCTCGGAGAAGGTGTCAAAATCATTTGTCGAAGGGGAAAAACCTGCAATAAAAGCGCATTAAAAGCTAATAAGCTTCGCCTGCTGGAACCTGCGGGTGGATGGATGTTTACTTCTGATTACCTTGACAGTTCTCTTCAAACAAAACTGGTAGAGCGGGCTCTGCTGAGGACCGCTTTGGGGTTTCTGGACGTTTTTGTACTGAAGCGCCAAGAACCTGATCAATGATGTCAAACCATATATTCTTCCCACCGTCCAAGTGATTGCTGTTCTTGATTCTCCTGTAATCCTGCTTCAGCTTCTTCAGTTTCTCCTTGCACTTCTGCGCCGTTTTGTTGTACCCGAGCGACGCCAGCTTGGCGCTGAGGCTGCTGTAGACGGCGTTGTTCCTCACGTTGCGACTGAGCTCCTGCTGCACGGCCGGATTGGCCCAATGCGTCAGCAGCGTCAGGACCTCTTTCTTTGACCAGCTGCACGTGGGCTTATCTGAGAAAAACAAAGGCGATACAGCCAAAGGCGAAGAGTCGATTGGTTCTCGGGTCAAGCGATCCCCTTCCACTGCAACACTCCAGACTGTGTCTTTATTTACACCGCTATGATGGAGTATTCTCACTTTTAGAGACAAATCTGTCCTTGATCTTACCTCTTCTCCTTCCCACAGCGGTGGGTGGCCACATGGCTGAAGTCTGCAATAAAGCCTCAACCTCCCCGTTGCTTGTGCACGGAGTATTAGAGTCCTCCACTTTAATGGGGTAGAAAGCAGCATCCTTTGTGATTTCTGGTTTTTTAAGTCCTTGGAAACTTGTGGTGAAGGAATTGGGAATATTTGTCACAACAGATGGATCTACAAGGGGACAAAAAGGATCAAATGTGTGTTAGTTTTGGCTGTCTTGATGCACACGATATAAAATGTGCCCAGGATGTGAATTTTGGAATTCACTTAAATTTTGACATTCTCCAACTTTTTAATATACATATCAATTAAAAGTATCAATTTGTGTCCCTGCAAAAATTCTGTAATTTAGTTCCATTTAAAATTACTTTGGTTTTGCATCGCAAAACAATTTGATTCCTACTTTTATTATTCTTTCCTTATTAAAATATTTTCAAAATTCCATGGTATATTGTTTTCAACACAGCGGAGATGCCCGTTTCCCCTTAATAACTTTGAACACTCACATAAAGTCTGATCATAATCAATGTTGTTGAGAGAATAAACATGACTCGTGGCTAAACATACATACATATTTCTTGAATGGTGATGAATAAAGTTAATAATGACATTTAAAAAACATAAAATTGAATGTCGATTCATAACATTTCAGTACCTGTTCTTAAATTAACATTTTTGTGCCAAGGGGATAAAAGTGGAGCAATATATTTAAAATTGACAGCGCACAAAAAAATAATTAAGAAAAAGAGAAGTCAATGATGCGTTTTCGTTTTCTATGTTTTTTATTTTATTTATTTTTTTATAAATCTATTCATTGTAAACGATGTTAATTTCAACGGCTCTTTAAGAGACAATTTTCGTATCTTGGGGCACAACATGCAAGGGAACCTTAAGAATTTAATGAATGATCAATTTCATAAAGAAGGGATGAGATAATCAGTTTCTAACGGTGTGTTGGGCTTTTAGTGACTGTTGTTGTTCTAACAATATATTCACAGCATCACCGTCCTTTATGATACAGTCTAAGCGTCAGAGCAATAAAAAGGGTGTTTCAGACAGGCTTGTCTCTAAGGTTTGACTGACATTTCCCTATAAACCTTCTCATTGCTTATCGATATCGCCAACTCACGTTGAATTTTCTCCTCCGACCACAGGGAGAGGAGCGCCTCGGTCTGTTCGGGAGACCAGCTCACCGTTGGCTCCATGTCCGCTTCTTCTACCGTGAATACAAAGCTTACAAAATACTGATAACGAATACAAAAGATTAATGTGGAATGTTTTCACTTTTTTTTTTTTTTTCAAAATGGCGCCCAGTTTTCTGGTCGCTTTTGTTACGTATTGGGACACGAGCCAATCAGAACGAAAACGTATCCGTCGCCTTGACTTCAGCTGTTCCATTGCAGCGATACGTCAACGTCGCCGCCATCTTGGTAGAGGATGCCCTCCTCCCCACAGAATACTAGCCTGTTTTATTGCATACTGCTATTCTGCATTATATTTGTAATACAAGATAGCAATGTTTAATTTATAACATAAAATGATTAAAAACTACAATCATTCAAGATGGCACTCTGATTAATTAATTTAAAATATACACAAAGAGATTAATTAATTAATTAAAAATATACACAAAGAGCTACAACCCAGAGTAACACTGCTATACAAATATTGAATTTGACAAGTAAAATAAGGTTCAATTATAACTGAACAGCTGCTAGTAGCTATGGATTTTCTTTGATGCTACTGCAGCAGAATCTCGCCCAAAACATCCCAGGTTAACTGTTAGTTGTTTTTTTTCTGGAAACATAACTGAAGCAGCTCTTGCTCCGATTAACTCAGTAATCTGTGTTTTCTTAACACAAAAACTCCTGGACCGCTGCTTGTGACCCCTTTCTGTAATTTCAAGCCCTGCCAGTCTGATGGTTTTTGGTTCTGCTGGCGGTTTCCTTCTGTTGAAGGGAAATGATTCTTTGAGTGCTATGTGGTCATGCAGCAATCTGCAGAGCATTTTCCCCACTTCTACTGACATTACAACTAACCATTACCTAGTGGGAGTCCATTTCAGAAAGAATTATAAGATACATTAGAAAAACAGTTATTTTACTATTTATTAATTTTTTTACAGCATGAAAAACAAAAATACTCAGAACAAGCATATTATGGCTGGGGTGTATATAGTATATAAAACTGCTTACACATAATTTTAATGACACAATTGCTGTGATAAACTTTAAACTAATCAATTTCTACTGTTTAGGTAATAAAATAGGGAAAAAAACAACTGATACATAGATCAAAACAAAAAGGCTCTTGGCATTCAGCAAAAACAGAAAAGATGAAATGTTTACATCAATGATTGAGTACAGAATATTGATGAAGAAAGATTTCCACCAGAATAGAGAATTAAAATGCTTTCTTTTTCTGCCACAGCCTTTTTAATACACAGAAAACAAAAATTATCTACAGTCACACGTTTTGAAAAACAAGTATTGTTGGATGCTCACATTACAAGCTGACTATAAAAATGCAGCCTTCTGCTAAAGATGATGTTGGATTTTTATAGAGATGCACCAATTAGCAAAGAATTATAAACCTACTGATTTCCCTTTATTGACTGATTTCTGAATGCATCAACAAACATAATTAAAAAACAGATGAAGACTCGGGATCTGTGGTTTGATGTATAAGGGGAATAATCTCCCAAGTTCTTCATTTCCTGTTGGATTCACAAAATAAGTATATCAAAGTAACTGCTGTACATCTGTTTTCTCTAAAGTGTTGTCTTCATCAGAAAGAAAAAGCATGATCAGTGCATCAATTTTTTTTAACAACTTCCAAAATCACATTTTTAAAATTATTATTCAAACAATATATTCTGATTCATCAGCCAGAGTCAGCTAAATTTTGCCTGTGAAAAATCAGATCCAGACGGTTCCATTCAGTAAATACACCCAAATTACCTTTCATCACTTTCTGTCCACGAATGAATCACTCAACATTCATTTGAGTTTATTAAAATCATAATCTGTAAATGTTAAGAACAGTCTTTAATGCCTTAATGGGGATAAAATGTAATTCTGTAAATTTTGCAGGATCCAAATTTATGACCTTGTACAAAGATGATGCACTGTATTTTTTTGAGCTACAGTTCTTACAGGAACAAAAAAGGCCTGATATGTTCATAATTTATTTATTTTACTAAACTTCCGGCATCTACCCTTTTGTTTGTGTTTGCATTACTAAAACAAACTCTGACCCATGCATTATTCATGCATGAGCACACATAAGAGCCACTCGATTTACTCTAAACTCTAACTATAATCTTAAGATTCAGTTGTCTTTTAATCAGCCACGTGTTTTCAGTCATAAATCCACATACTGAGCTGCATCTTTAAGTTGGCGCTGAATAGTAACTGTTTCCATTGACCTATCTGAGCAGCGATCAGCAATAAGCTCGGATTAGGGGACTCTCATTCATCATGTCTCCTTCAATAGTTGTCATCGCTGCCCTCTTCTTCCTCGTCATATTTCTTGTTCAGCGACTGCTTCTTGTGCTTTCCCCTCACCCTCCGCTTGCCGGCAAAATCAGGGTTTGCCTCCTTCACGTGGATCTGCTCGTGCTTCCTGAGCAGGGCGGGAACCGTGAACCCTTTCCCGCACGTCTCGCATGTCCAGGGTTTCTTGCATGAGTGAGTCCTTTTGTGGACGTTGAGGTGGGACGCCAGCTTGTAGGTCTTCCCGCACACGTCACAGTTGAAGGGGCGCTCGTTAGTGTGCAGCCGGATGTGGACCTTCAGGTTTCCGACCTGCGTGAAGCTCTTGTCGCACAGTGGGCACCGGTAGGGCCTCTCTCTGGTGTGGATTCTCAGATGAACTCGCAGGCAGTACTTGCTGGAGAACTTCTTCTGGCAAACAGGGCATGGGATCTTCGTTTTAGGCAGGTGGTCGTGTTGGTGCCTCTTCAGGTCGGACAGGTACACGAACGTCTTCCCGCATTGGGAACAGAGGTACTGGCGTTCGCCGATGTGGTAGCCCATGTGTCTCTTCAACAGACTGGGGACCAGGAATCGCTTCCCGCAGCGCTCGCACATGTGCGGGCGATCCCGGGTGTGCCAGCGCTCGTGGTTGGAGAGTTTGAATGACGTCGGAAAGGTTTTGCTGCAGTGCTTGCAGGGGAACGTCATCTGGCTTGTGTGACACTCCATGTGCCGCTTGAAGTAGGTGGACTGCGTGAAGCCCTTATTGCAGATGTTGCAGTAGAAAGGCTTCTGTCCGCTGTGGGCGAGGATGTGCTTCGTCAGGGTCTGCAGTTTGGCGAAACACTTGCCGCATTGGCCGCAGGCGTAGGGCCGCATTGTGCTGTGCGTCTTCAGGTGGTTGTTGAGGAATGCCTGCGTGCGGAAGCTCTTGTTGCACGCCGAGCATTGAAAGGGCTTCTCTCCCGTGTGAATGCGCTCGTGGTCCATCAGCTTGGACTGGTAGGGGAAGCTCTTATCGCACACGGTGCAGCTGAACCGATCAATCAGGTGCCTCAACTGCTTCTTCCGTCTGATGCTCGGCCTCGGGTCGTCGTCATCGTCGCTCAGTCTGCCAGGAGGAAGGGGCGGCAATGCTGGGAGAGACATGGAGTTTGTGGCGATCTGTGACACCCACTGATGTAAAGTGACTCGATGGGTTTGAGGCTTTTGGTTGTCTTTTGTTAACGTGGAAGAAGGCTTGACGGGGACTTGAACAACCCTGAAAGGGATTGATGTCAGAGGCAGCTGCTGTAACTCTGGTTGCTCTGACGCTGCTGGTGTTTCATCTTTCTTTTCTCCTTGAGGAGTTGTTGCCGCCTGCTGCTGCTGTTCAGAACTTTTTTCCGGCTGGTTTTGCACTGATGCTGTGACATCCTTTTCCTTTGCTCCATTTCCATCCGCTGTTTTGTAGCCTATTAGCCCTTCCTGCTGAGGTGCGTCGACGGAGGGTGCCGGGCTCGAAGCATCATCTGAAAGACCTCCACCATCTTCGCTGTCACAGGGAGAGGCAGGGCTGCTTTCCATGACTGCGACCTCTGGTTGCTTTTGTGGCTGTTGCTGTGGCGGTGGTGGAGGTGGTGCTTCTACTGGTTTGGGCATGAAAGCCAAAGAGGAGAGCACACAGTCGCCCACTGAAGTCGAGACAGTTGCTGCAAAAAACAAAAACAACCAAAAAAGTACAATGAGCCATTATTTCTCCTAATAAGTTTCTTCTTTGTCACCAAAATCGCCAACAAAATGAACTAAAAGTGCTTTTCTAAAATATTTTATGCCCTCCAAAAGAAAAGAAAAAAAATCACATTTACATTACAGGCCTAAACTCTAATGTTTGAAAACTATGTAACCCTTCCTTCCAATTAAAAACCATTTGCTACATTATATTGGTTTATATCATAAAATCCCAACTCTGTGGTTGTGTTTGAAAAAATATACCTTTCACACCAAGGAGTCCTTTGCTCTGATGGTGCTGCAGAAGAGTCTTTAGATCGCCACGGTCAGGGATGAACCCCCCACATGCATCAAGAACAGTTGCATCCGTTGAGATCATGGCACCAAGCTACAGCAGGAGTACCAAGAAGTGGAAGTTATTAGTACATTTTCAGGACAAACGGTTTTGTAGTAATTTTTCTGTATGTTCTTGCAGATTTGATCTATTCTAATTCTGATTCCTTAAAAAAAAGTTAACTGCAGAGGGTAAATTGCTGAGACGCTAGGTGTGCATACTTGAGACAAATTGGGAACGGGAAGAAGTTGCTCCAGTTTGCACACCAGGCCAGCAATCAAGGCTTGCAGTGCCGTGTCAAACTTGACGCCGTACTGAACAGGGAACATTTCCTGCAAAAGATGTTTCAAGTATCAATCAAGCACGGAATAGAACTGGATCTGCAGACAATATAAGAGACAATAATAAAAAAAACAAGTTCCAACACATATCAAGTCATACCTGAAAGAACCGTTTCCTCTCAGTGGGATTTTTAAGCAGATTCTGGATCAGAACCATAAAGTTTGTCTGGGATTTCTCCACCTCTACATCCTTCTAAGGGATAAAAACATTCTGTCAGATTTTATTCATGCCATATTATCCTGGTATACTGTGTTTAGTTGGAATACACAGTATATTCTACAGAAGTAACAAGTCGCATGCATACCGCCGAGGATGTTATCTTTAACCTATTTATAAGAGTCTGAATAGTCTTGGAATCTGGTGGGCCGTCATTCTGAAGCAGGTCCAAGATTATCTAAGTGGTTGAACAGAAATACAAATATAAAATTGGTGAGAAAATAAATAATCTGAGAGTTCTGTTGTAGGCATAAAAAAAAAAAACTCACCCTTGCTCTTAACCCCAGGATAAGTTGCGCTGTCTGCTTGAAACTCAGAAGCTCAGGAACAATCTGCGTCACCATGGTCACAAACTCCTCCACTTTGCCGTAATGCTTCACGTTCCTCTGCCGTATGACCTGCCATATGTACGAATAGGTCAGCTGCAGCGGGGAGGCCAGCAGGCGGAGGGAGGCCAGAGGAAGGGCACCTCCTGTTCAAAGACATTTCAGCTGCAGCGTTACATGTGATGGAGTTACATGTGATGGAGTTACATGTGCAATGAGAACAACCACACAGATGTATGATGAAAAGCTCAATAATCAAGAAAACTAGGTTCTGGCAAATAATCCGTTTCAAATATACATACTTTTCCTGACACAAACTTTAAGGCTTTCAAAGCAATTTATAAAGTTTTTTTTCTTTTTAAATAGTTATAAAACATCCACTTAGCTGGGTTTCATTATGAAGTCGCAAAATCAAGTTGACAATTTGTGGCAGGACTTGAAAACTGATGTTTATATTTTTCATACAATCTGATTGAGCCTTAGCTACTTTGCAAAGAAGAATGGACAAAACATTTAGTCTCTAGATCTGCAAAGCTGATAGAGACACCCCAGAACGCAAGCAGCTGAAAGGTGGCTCTACAAAAGGACTCAGAATTGATTTAGTGAAATGCACGCCACACTTTTCAGATTTCTATTTACAAAAACCGCTTAAAAAACAAGAATTTTTCTTCCAAGTCAGAGTTCTGTACCGTTTTGTTTTGGTCTGTTTCAAGGTAAAGCCACGTGCCGCCGCAGGGGGCGCTGCAGCAGTGGCCAGGGTGAGTAGAGTTGTTTTTGGAAAAAGTGCACGCCTGCGTGTGCATGTGCAGCGATGGAGAGATTGAGCGCGCCAAGCTAATGTCATACTTCAAACTTTGCAAGCAGACATCAGTCCGCCTCACTGACGTGATGAGCCGTTTCTGGAGATGCTTTACAGCTGGGCGGAGCGCGAATTTAGATGGCTTCATTTAAACGACAAAAAAAAAAAAGAAAAAAATCACAAAGCAGCCAAAGCTTGATAGTTGGCTGACTTGCTTATTATGCATCTCCAGCAAAACACGGAACAGACGTGTGATTGTTTACGCCGCTGAAAAGGAGAAAACAGTCTTCTTGCAGCAGATGGAGCTTCCTTCATTTTCTTATTTTACACCATTCTTGGCGGCAGCTACAGTTAGCTTAGCAACTTACCTGTTGTACTGGACCGTCTGTCCATACTGGCCTCAAAACGCGCGGCTGGGTCAACCAACTGACCGACGGCTCAAAACAAACTAATAACACAACAGGCTATCCTTAAATATAATAGTTACAATTATTTAACCGCCTTATCTCGGGCGTCAAGCCACGAAGAATAATGGCGGCCACTGGATTCCAGCCTTCCAAAACAAAAGCCTGACTACTTCCGCCGGATGTTCCTGTACAAAATAAAAGCACAGTCTTTTGAGTATGTGATGGGAGTCTCGGCTTTTTTCCCAAGATCCTGATAATTTGGCTCAAAACAAAGTTCCAAATTATTCCTCATAGATTCTGACATAATCAAGTGTGTATTCGTAAAATAAGAATACACATATAAGTGCATCATCAAAAAAGTATAACAGGAGTATTTTTATACACTTGAAATTGGACAAATCGCCTAAAAAACAGTTTTTACCCGATGGCAATCATGGCACTAAATTCAAAGGCATAAGAACTTCTGCTCTTGACACCACTTTGTTATAAATGTAAATTCTGTTGCGACACCTCCAGGCGCTGCAACCATCTTCTGATGTCTATTTATTTCTCATTTTGTACTATTCATTTCTTTATCTTTGTATATTACGTATATACACATAACCTGCATCTTAACTCGAGTCGAGCAAATCTCAATGTCGTTGTAATCTGTTGATGAGAATGACAAATAAATCCTATCTTATCTTATTAAAGCATTTTCCTGTCATTTTGCAGCATTTATTTCCTGTCCCATTCTCTAAATGTTGCATCACAGTCAGTCTTTTGTTATTGCATTTTCTGTTTATTACCTTTTCATGGTTTTCATACTGAAATTTCATATTTACACTCATAACACTCAAACCATACTGACCTATTTAAATGTTTTTCACAAAAAAACGTGTTTTATTTTTGGTGAAAATAAAGCACATTTATATGGCGTCTATGAACTCCTTATGTCTGCTGTTGCTCCTGTTTTAAATATTCCTGGTTATTTGATTTGGATAGTCAGAGACTTTAGCTGTTGGTAGGTATTGCTGTTGCAATTTTGGGTCAGGTGCACAAAATACACATTATGCTAAGAGGAAAATAACCCTTTTATATAAATATTTTAGAGACAATAGCACACAGGATGTTTTATGTCACTGCGCAACATATTCCTTTGTGATACTTAATTTTAGTTCTGTTTGGGCTTCTCCAAAAGTCAGCATTTCAACCTTTTCCCAATACAAGCAAGAATGTATTATAAAAATGGTTCTCACGCTTTTTCCTCTTTTTGGTTTTACACAAATTCCATTTGACAGTAGTTGTAAAACTGTTACTTCAAGGCTTGGAAAAAGAAAGGACCAGGATCTTGCTCTTC
Organism: Xiphophorus couchianus; assembly: GCF_001444195.1. Lineage (NCBI taxonomy): Eukaryota > Metazoa > Chordata > Actinopteri > Cyprinodontiformes > Poeciliidae > Xiphophorus > Xiphophorus couchianus. The sequence continues at coordinate 11,866,285 of NC_040244.1, read as the reverse complement.
TGAATTTTATTGCAGTTGAAGGAAACATCATCGCCACCTACTGGTGCACTACTAATATTACACAATTTTTGACTAGAGTCTCATTTAAATTCTACATTATAAACCATGGAGGTTTTTTTTTTTTTTAAAAAGTGGATTTAAAAAAAATATCCAGAGAAAAGTAGGGGTCGGATTTATATTTTTACATGAGTCTGTTTGTTAAACAGTTGATAAAAGTTTATTTGCGTTTGAAAGACATTCAGAGCATAACAGAAGAACTAAAATACATACAAACACACATTTTTGACAATAATAATAATAATAATAAAAAAAATCAAATTCATCGATATAGTACACTGAGAAGATAGTGAAAGTTTTCCTGGTTTTGAACCTCATCCAAAATATTTCACTATAGAACAAGCCATGTCATTGGCCTGTTTTGGAAGTAAATCATTTGAACTGTTATTGAAATGCTGACCAGTCCCTGCAAATCCAACTACATAGCCTGCGGTCTGCAGAGATTCTTAGCCTGTTGATTCATAGAGATCTGTCGACATTGGTCATGTTTGTAACTGGCACTTCCTCCAGCCTACGGCCTGCTCTTTTGTGACGAGAACAATCCCTCCTTATGCTCTTCACTGAGCTCATCCGTTCATTTATCTGTCTGTCTCTATCTCCCTCACTTTCCCTCGCTGGTCCTGTCCTGTCTCTTGCTCCCGGTTTCTGACACATACAGCACAAGAGCACTCACACTCTTGAGAGTCATGCTCTCATGACTGAAATTGATTGACTCTGAAACTGAGGCATTAAAAACCTCCCAGCACACTCGCAGTGGCTGAGGAGCAGCAATAGTTCACTGTGCAACGGCTTCGAAGCACAATGACCGGATTCAAAGGCCCTCTGGCCATGGCTATCTGCCATCTGGTCAGATCTTTGATTCATAAAGTCGGACATTTGTCGAACTACTCAGAGTGTTGTTTGTGACTAGTAGGTTCCAAAATTTGTGACAGATAACAGATCACAACAATGTCAACAACAAGTACAAGAGAGGCATCAGTTCTTTTAGGATTCTTTTTACACAACTTTTGTAGGAATGGACTTTTTCTCATAAACTCCTTAAAAGATTTCAAAAGAAGTCAGTACAAGAGCAGTTTGGAGTTCATGTTTGATTGTATAGAAATGAAAGGACAATAACTTTGACAACTCACTTCATGAGTGTTGTTCCCTTTCGAAACAACAAGGTTCTCTCTGAACTGTGGAGTATTGTACTGATGTGAAGCCCCAGTGACTCAACCCCACCTTGAATGGCATTAAAGTGGCTTTTAACTTCGCAGAACAGAACAGCTAAAGAGCTGTGATTCACCAGTCAAAACAAGATCATGTTTTTTTTTTTTTTTACTTTGGCAGCCAGTTTCAGAGAGGATAACTCTTGTGTCGACTCAAGAGCTGGGGGAACCAAGAGCTGGGGGAACTTTGCCAACGCACCTTCCCTTTACACCAGCTCCAGTTCCTCTGGCGCTCGAGCAGGAAAAGTGACAGACCACACAAATTTTTCTATGCTTCATCACGCTTCATCCGCTCTCATGTTCAGAGATTGCCTCCCCCGTTGGCTGGCTGTCATCGGCGTGGGTGAGCGTTTGAAGTGGGATGGAGATAGACACAGTTGGGATCAGGTCAGGAGATGCAGTTTGGCCATTTGAAGTGTTGCACGCTGTTGAGTTCCTCCCAGACTTAACCTACAGGGGGGGAAAAAAAAGAAGAAGTAGAAATCAGTACTAAAAAACAAACAGCAAATAAACACCAGCTGGTGTTTGCAGCTGGTGTCATAAAAGTGGCCATGAGGGCGTGCTGTGGTTAGCGCGACCCACGTTCAGAATCAACGTGGCCTCGACGAGGCTGTCACGGGTGACTCTCGGACCCGATGATGCTTACCGCATGTCTTTCCCCTTCTCCGTTCCCCTTCCCCATCAGCCTACTTTGAAAAAGGCTACTTTGACAAAGAGACCCCTTGTGGGGTGATAAAAAAAACAATTAGAAAAAAAAAAGAAAAAAAAAGTGGCCATGACATTACCACAGCTGCAAATACTATCTAAATATTTTATGAGTTGCAGTCAAATTTACAAGCCTTGTCTTCTTGGAAATGCTCTCTGAAATATGGACAGACAATCTCACAGGGCTAGACTGACCAAAGGAGAGATACAAACACATAAAAATCAATTTAGCTTCCAGAATTTCCTCTGAAAGGAAGCCTTCTGTGTTCAAAAGCCAATTAACCACTTATGTGGTTCAGGCTTAAACAATCTACTGTTTGTAACTTGGACTCAATTTATCCAGGAAGTTGGGAGTCAAATCTGAGAATTATCACACACTTAACATAACCATGTTCCAGGTCAAAGGAGCTCGCCAACATATTGTTCTTTAAAACTGTAGCCATATGTAGACAAAAGACGGTTGAGTAAGGATGAGTATAATCTCAGTTATTATTGCAGTTCCCACCTTTTACTCACAGTTTTAATGTACAGTAATAGTATAGTAAAAATTTAACACACCATCTAGCTGCAAAAATTGAAATCTTGCTACTTTCTTTCCATGTATTCAACTAACTGTCCAAATGTCTTCTCTTTTCTCATATGGCTGGTGCACACGGCACTGAGAATGGAATGAAATTACAGTGGACTCCTGCCTGTTTGTGGATCAGTGTTCACAAATTCATCGTTTTGCACATTTTTCTAAGAGTGTTTCTGAAGGATTCTCAAGTATGCACGGGTTTACGCTGCTCGCAGGTGGTTTTCTACTCGAAACGTCTGAACTGATATATTTAGTATATGTGCATTCATTACATACTCAGTCTTAATTGTATCTACAAAGTAAGAACAGTGGTCTAAACTTGGATACGAAAATGACTCATCTGAAAATTGTTCAAGTTGGAAAACAGGGAACGGTTTTGCGAATTATTGTGAGACTAGCAAAACAAGACTACAACAATAGTAATTTTATGTATTCAAACAGTAAAGGAACATGTTCACAAATAAATATTGTTCAACATAATGCTTCTCTAGGATTTATATGCAAAGCTATTTTAATGAGTCCAAACTGGGGCCGCTGGGTGACCTCCAGCTTTCCCATCCGAATTTCAACATAAGGGCGCTTTCTGTCTCTCGCTTTCTGTCTCTCGCTTTCTGTCTCTCAGTATCTGTCTCTCAAGGCTCCAGCACATGGCATGCATTTGTTTTATACCGCTAGCATATGACATCATTAATTGACTGTTGCTAGTGAAAAGAATAGCTAAATAAATTGAACTCCAGGAGAAGACATTTGCTTAAAGGAACATGTGGTAGACATTTCTAACAATGTCTATCACATCAACACTTTATCATACCAACATTGGCAGGATATTTTGTTATTGAGCCAACACATTTTTTAAATACTGAAAAGTTTTATCAAAAAATGTAAATATATATCATGATAGTGCCTAGAGAGACAGTAAATGTCTCACGTTTGTCATTTTTCTCAACGCATCGCTAGCAATTGTTAGCATTTAGGTAGCATTCACTCACTCACAGTCATTTCCCTCCAAAAAGTGGTCACATTGTTTGAAAAGCATTTTGAAACAGACTGAAGTCATTTAAAGAGAGTTATCGTCTTAGGCCAGTTTAGGTGAACATAGTGGCAACATAATATGAGTTAAATCTGAAAATTTACACGCTAATAACATCTTAAGCATCTTAGGGGGACATTTCCAACTGTATTCCATGACTATATGAGTGAATGTAATGTAACAATTATTCATAAACTTGAAAGCATTTTAAAATCTTTCTTGATAAAAACCTTCCAAACTCATTTGGACCATTTGTTGTGGTGGGTTTAACTCCTAAGTGACCAAAAGTTTTTTGGGGTTTTTTCAGTTCTCATTTCTATTTCCCACTTGTAGTTTAACACAACACGAGTTACACTTATTGTCCCCTTCCTATTTCTATCATCACAAAGGATTGCAAGGTGAAATTCTAAGGTCTTACCTGCCAGACTATCAGCACAATACAGGCTGTGAAGGGGATTAGCACCAAGAGCAAAGAGCTGCTCTTTAACCATCTGTATTTGCGACTCTCCTCCTGACCTTCTGCAAGAAGAGAATAATTGCAGCTGTAATTGAATATGCTTACACATACGAAATGAGATAGTGGACAGGCACGACGTCGCACTTTTTGTATGACATTAAATCTATAAGTGTTATCTAATTCTTCTCCTTTGCGGCTTCGAGGCATCCGTCTGAATAAAACTGCCAGACGCAAATAAATGGCGTACCTGCTGTTTGCGGATGATTAAGGCATGGCTGTGGCTTGCAAGAGAAACTCAATGTTCCTTGAGTGGCCGCACGCAAGAGGTCTTGGATGTAGTCAAAGTAAAGTCCAGAGAGTAAGCTCTTCTCTCGATAGTGACACTGGAAGACCTGCATTGCTGTTTCCTGGGGGGGGGGGGGGGGGGTCAGTCAACAATCATCCTGGAATAATTCACTTATGCAATTTAACGTGCAAAACAGTCACATAATCTTCCTGCGGTGCCTCCCTCAGAGCTACAGTTGTTTGCAATGTTCTGTTTTTGTTTTGTTTTTCTATCTGTAACCTAATAAGTAAAATATTATGTGTGCACTCAAGAAAAGAGCACACCTCGAGTGAAGCTGCCTGTTACCCACCAGCTCTTCATGGTCAAAGGTGAGGCGTAAACTCTTCAGCATCGTGACAAAGACGTTGACGTCGTCTCTGTTTGATGACATGTCACCGAACATGCTGGCCAGCTTTTCAAGACTTCGCTCCAAAGGATAGATGTTTAAAACCACCCAGCACGTGCCAGCCTGCGATCCAGGTAGACAAATAAAAAACTTTTTTTTTTAGTCCATATGAAATCCATCATTCCTTATCCAACTGTCTCGCTGCATCTCATCGATGTGTTGTACATACCACCTCTCTGGGAATGTAACCAACAGGAATCTCATAATCAGAGGGGATATTCTGCTTCTGTAGGGGGAAAGGAGAGGCAGAACAGAGCAGCATCCGGGTCAGAAACAAAACACATACCGCAGTCGGACAAATGATGCCGTCAATATGAGGATTGTAATCTCACCAACACAGACAGCTTGCTCACATCATCAGTTATTGGCGTTCCAAATTTCCCAGAGCAGAGATGCAAACTTGAAAACAGACCCAAGAGGACACAAGTTGTGCTGATGATCTAAAGCCAAGACATAAATATTAAACAATAATTTGGTTTTACTTGTTGACCATTAGCATGCTTTTAGATTATAGTTATACAAAAAAAAAAAAAAAAACCTGAAGATGACCTCTCTGAGGGGAATGAAGGTATTTTATTGGCCGATATGGCTTTTTACCATTTCATCAAGGACTATGAACACAGCGGAGGCTCTCTGACAGTTTTGTGATTTTTATTGAAGTTTCCACTGGGTAGTGAAGGAGCACCTCCCTGTATTTTGCACAGTGAGAAAAAAGAAAGTATATCTGTAGAAGTTGATTTAGTCTGCACTAATGTAAAGAGCTACTGATGATTTCTTTTTTTAGGAGAAATTTAATCTACATTTGAACTCTGTAGTTCTAAAATCTAAAATACTTTGATCAAACCTGACCTAAATTATTCTCCAATTATAGAAAAGATTCTTTACGGCTAGTAGACAGACCTTTCTACTGATAAATATCCCCCAACTCATTTGACATATTATCATCTAATTGGTAACATGTTATTAATTTTTCTATATATATATATATATATATTTTTTTTTTGCTATAGAATTAGTAATGCCAGCTTACTTGCTTGATCTATTGCCTCATTTTGTGTCATTAATGTGAATCAGACCTGTATTTTCTGTAGTTTACTGATAAAAACGTAGTATTTTATACATTTTTGCAGTGGATATTCCAGTGGACAGCATCTTTAAACCACAGGAAGCCTTTACTCTATTTAAGAAATCACAAAGGGTGTTTGTTTGGGATTTTAGCACCAGAAAGTGTGAAGATGTAAATATTGAAATGGCTCAAACCTGGACTGAATCATCCTTTTTTAATCCCACGCTCATTCTTCTTCTTTTTTTTTTTTTTTTTTTTTTACAGTTTTTTTTATTTAATGTCTTTCTTTAAAAAAAACTGTTGACGGACTGGTCAAATACGTAAACAAAAATAAAGCATTATTATGAAAATATTACATGGATATCACGCTTTGTCTATCCTCCAAAAGTTTTACATTTATATTTAAACAAAAAAGATTTAAAATGTCAATATTTCACACTAATTGACATTTTCCTCTATTTTGTTGTTAGTGGACTGAACAGCGATAGGCAATGAATGCAACAGATGAATTAAGACGTTATAATAACATCTTAAATTTTATTTTTTAAATTGATTTCCAGAAACAAACAAAAAAAGTTAACTGCAGCTCTAAGTCAACGCTTTTGGTTTTGGTGCTAAAAAACTTTTTTTTTTATTTTCTCAAAACTCATTAGATTTTTTAATCCTTTCACTTTGCAACCCCTTTTCTTTCAGCACAATCTGGAGCCACGACCAGGAAGCCCTTAGAACAGTAAATCATCTTTTAAAGGAGCATTTTTCATTATTTGCCATTTTTCACAAAAGAATCTATAAGCTTTCAGTTACAGTAGGGAAATATTTATTACATTGATTTATCTGTTCTGTTTTTTAAAAAAGGTGTCAGTTTCTGCAAAACTAAAAATGCTACATTTCTGTTTTTGTCATTTTGAGCCTCAAAAATGATCAGCAGCTGAAACAGCAGAATGAGAAAAAATTGTATTTTATTTTTTTTTAACCAAGCACCAGCAGAATGTCAGACAATGCGTTAAATATCATGCAAAAGTTTAAAGAATTGACTTACTTTCTTCCTCATATGGAGCAAGGTTCCTCAGATCAACCTCTTAAAATTCAGCCTTTTCCATTTGCAGAAAGAACTCGGAGCTCTGTGCATGTTTGCATGTGTGTCGATGATGTCCAAATGAGTAGTGAAACCCAAGGATGGGCCAGCAGTCTGCTCTCGCATCAGACAAACTGGTGGGGTCTTTTTTGACGTGGTGGAGAGGCCGCCTACAAGCTGAGTCATTATGTCACGCTCTGACGCTGTCTGAGACTTTTCCATAAACTCCCACGTATCAATTTGGTCATCGGGAGAAGTGGGTGCTTGTTCTCCTGCGAGGATATTTCACTTGCAATATGTCAGGGTTATTCCCCAAGCTGTTGTTTGTAAAAAAAGTGAGAACAGGACGATGGGGAGCAATTAAGACGTTCAGCCGTGTTATTTCTTGCTTTATTTAATCGTGTATACTTATTAAGATTTTGTTTGTTTATTAAATTTTGATCCACGGTAGAAATCCTGACTCCTGTGTCTCGGCGTGCACGTGCAAATGTTTTGCAATGCAATCCGGCTCATGGTTCCTCCTGATAAGTGGACCCATGTACAAGCCATTATCCATAATTGATTTCCATTACCAAATCAATAGCTGTCACAAGGGAGAGATTCAGGAAATGAGGAAAAGCAAATGATTTAGAAAACCAAGCTCTTCATTTCCTGAGGACGGCACACTTTGTCTGCTTGTCCTCTAGTCGAGGTTTTCTCAGGAGCACAGTAGTTTCATTTACACTCCAAAGACTCGAATGCCAGGTGAATTATTCATTCATTCATTCATTCATTCATTCATTAATCTCCGTGGTAGACTGGCAGTGTCTCTACTAATGGATTTAGTCATGGAATATGCTATCAGTCAGCAGGAGTGTGTAAAGGTTTTTAAGGGTAACAAGCTGAAACACTAACTTTTGCTGGAGGTTGGTGCAGTCAGGTGTTGCAGGAAGTCAGAACACCTGACTTCAAACTTGCCTTAAGTTTGAAGTCATGAAAATGGCTCAATACGTCTGCATTGGTTGTGGAAATTAGTTGCTACTAAGATTTTTTTTTTCCAGTGTAGAACAGATGGCAACCATATTTATCCCAATACAACCTCAAACTGCTGATCAGACCTCTTTGACTTGGTTGGGAATCTACATGGATTCTAAGATTTAGTCGGATGAGGAGTCATCATGAGGAACTGACAGGTATTCAAATGAATCACAAGTCGACTTCGGCTAAAGTGAGAGCAGCTTCACATTAGAAAGATGATAAATGATTTCTACCATTTTCCTAAAACAACTGCTATAAATATCGAGGAACTTCTCCAGTAACCTCAATAACTAATCAGTTTAATAATGATTTCGAAGTTTATTGAGGCCGTTTTCACATTCAACCATTGCAAAGGTGTAATCTTTCCCCTGAATAAAAGACAGCTAGCTTCTAATGATTGCTACATTAATAATCAGTGCTGAAATGTGAGTTTAAGCATGGCTTATCCACCAACTTTCCTTAAAAAAATGCCGCAAGCTATACTAGCGAACCCAAAAGAAGACAAAGATTGCTAAGTAGTTCAAGGGTTTCATTACAAATGTTGTTTTTGGGTGAAGTTGAGGGTCTTTGAATGGATATTTGTGGCTGTTGAAGGTTTCCTGAGTGCTGTAAGGAGGTCCAAAGAAAGCTGCAGCAGCAGCAGATTCCAGGAATTTTTCCCATGGTGGAAATCTATAGATGGAAGAGGACATGTTAGATAAATTCACTTAGAGAGATAACTTCTAATTGCTCAGAAGGAGTCAGCACTAACTGTGGAACTGCTGTAGAGCTTCAAGATTACACTTAGCTGCAGAGGGAAAAGAAAAAAGAAAAAAAAACTGTGTTGTTGTTTAATTAATCAGCTATATTAGTCCTGCTTGTACGACTTTATTATATTCTGAGCTAAAAAAAAAAAAAAAAAAAAGTGAAAGAAGAAGCGCAGATTTCCCCCCCCCCCGCCAACAACAGATCCGTTGTGTTCGGCGTATAAAGTTTGGCATCACTGCACAAACTTGTCATGTGGGTTTCATCCACATGTCAGCGAAATGATTCGATTTGAACGTCGGCAGCTTCAGCTGCTGGAGAAGTGAAAGAAACGACAGACGGCACACTCTGAGCTTAGTCATGACGGTTAAAGTAGGCCACTTCTAATAATAACACAGACCACCGAGGACCCTGCAAAACAAAAACATGGAGGCAACACGCTAGAGAAATCAAGGACACGTACTCACACCAACAGGTGAGGGACGGATACTGCTAAATAACATAAAGCAAGACTTCGTTTTTATATACGGCTGTGTGACACTAACATGTTTGCATTCGACACTCATGTGTTGGTAGTGATACAGTTACCCTTTAACATGCTGCATTCCCAAAGCTAGGCAGACTAACGCAAACTACAGGGATACGTGAGCTCAAAATATTTTTTTATTTGTACAAACTCTCTTTCTTATCACATTTCCTCACTATATAGAAATGGAGGACCTTGAGGAGGAAGGCGTTAATGAAGAGCTGATTGAGTTTGCCATTCTGGAGAGCATTCAAGATGCCTTCAGGCTGCGGTGTTCAGCGCCAGCACACTGGTATGAAAAATCCAAACGTGCACGAAAAGTCGGGTCTGGGGCTACACTCCGTGATGAATGTTTTGGGGAAAAGTAAACTGTTGAAGGTAACCTGCGTTCGTTTCGCCAGGAAACAGCCAAACAGTGAAAACTTTATGAAGATAATGACGGCGATAGATGGAGGTAAAGCGATACACGCATGTAGATATGAGTAATAATGTGCAACAAATGGCCCTAGATGTTTTCCAGGTTTTGCATATTTACATTCCAAATTGTCATTCTCAACTTTATTCATCTCTGAACTTTGACTTTGCCAATTCGTACACTGTGATTTTAGCCTCCTATTAACTTGAAAAGCTTCCCTGTGCCCACTAAAGAAAGGCCTTCCCTCAGCCCCTCCTCCATTCCAGTCACAATCTGCATTCCATGATATGTTAATCTGATATTTAACACTCTTTAAAACTGTATCTCTGTAGGTGATGTAGCTGCACTGCAGGTGCTGTCGTGCTGCGCGTCTGCCTTCGGAGAGAGCGACAGCAGGGGCTGGCTTCCTCTGCATGCAGCAGCTGCTCTGCCAAAGACAGAAATGCTGCATGTGGTGCTGCAGGGTAAGAGAGCGCTGAGGGACTCAGCTCAGCGTTAGATCCTCATATCTAAGCTGTATTTATTTGTCACCCTTGCAGTAATGGCATCCATGGACGCGACACTAGAAGAGCAGACGAAGGACGGGGACACGGCGTTGACGCTGGCAGCAGAAGCTAACCAAGTGGAAAACATCAAGCTGCTGCTGCGGCACGGAGCCTCGCCGCACAACACAAACAGCAGGAATGAATCTCCTCTGCTCCTCGGTAGCACAATCACACCGCTACCCAGAAAAGACGCACACTCACCTCACAGGTGGCCTGAAATGTTGAGCCAGTGTGGTGGAGTCTGACCCAATAATACATCTATCAGGGGTCTCAAACTCCAGTCCTCGAGGGCCGGTGTCCTGCAGTTTTAGATGTGCCACAGGTACAAAACACTGGAATAAAATGGCTTAATTTCCTCCTCCTTGTGTAGATCAGTTCTCTAGAGCCTTGCTAATGACCTTATTATTTTATTCAGGTGTGGTGCAGCAGAGACGCATCTAAAAGTTGCAGGACAGTGGCCCTCCAGGACTGGAGTTTGACACCTGTGCTCCAAAGTCTTGGACAGATTTCCACTGCATGGTCTTGGCCAGGTTTTTGAGGGAATTTAAGCAAAAATTGTACATTTTTAGGGAATGCCTAATTTAAGGGAGTCGTAACCTAAATATAAAATTCACCCATGTCCCTATATTTACTATATGAGCACTGACCGACCTAAAAAAAAAAAGAAGAGGTTTTTAGGTAGTGTTGAGATGACGTCCTTCCTGATTCTGTCAAATTATATCACTCTGACCACTATTTACTGCAGACAAACTCACTACTCACACACCACAGCATAACAACAACCTTCAACTGTTCCTTTTACATGTCAAATACAAATTTGTCAAATTTATTTGTTAAGATAGTCTATCATTTACAGTCACCAAAGTTCATGTTTCACCATCATTATCATTAATTCGCTGCGTCTTTAGCGGTTTTGTGAAAAAGAAACATTTGCTAAGATGCTTTTTTACTCACATACTTTCCACGTTTCGCAGCAGTGAGACAGAGTTCATATGACGGCGTTCATTCCCTCATCCTGGGCGGGGCCTTCGTGGAGCAGGTGTGTCTCACGAAGTGGACAGCGACTCATGAAGCTGCAAAGGTGGGAGGTGTTTTAAAGCTGCCATTAAAACTTTTCTGTAAAGTCAATCAAACTCACTTTGAGTATAGTTGATCAAGTTTACAAGACATCAAATCAAGATCAGGTTTACCACTAGCTTAGCTATTAAGTTGTAAAGCACTTTCTTCAAGATAAAATCTGCCCTTGTAAAAAACAAGTTTCTATGCCTATGATGACATCACATAAGGCAACTGATTAATTTTTTGAGTTGGCCCACTGTTTTCTCAGTGGGCTTTAAAACAAATTCTATTATCTGAAAATGTGAAAAATCGTACTTCGTTGCTTAGCAGGATTCTTCTTGTCGGTGCACATAGTTGACAGGTATTTTGTTCACCTAAATACAAAGAAAGAACCACAGACAACGTTTATGAGTTTTCGACCAAACTTCTGCAGAAGGAGAAGCCGCTTCTTCAAGCAGTTCACCATGTGTTCTAAAACTCTGCAGTAGAGCTTGACTTTTATTAACAAGAGCAAGGGCGCTGGTACTGATCAGATTAGGAGCCCACAGGAACTAGATTCTAAACACAGACAGTTTTACGACTAAGGAATCTCTACGAAGGGGGACACAGAATCTAAACTGACTCAGTTTTACATCTAAGGATTACCTCAGAAGACCATCTATAAAAAACATGTTTAAGGTTAAAGAAAGGGTAGCTATGTCTCGCACACTTTAACAAATTCCTCCTCTCTTGGGTATTAATACTAAAATATGCTTGAAATTCCGTGAAAGAGGTGTACGGAGCCTCGTGCCAGAAGCCCATTAAAATGCTGTCTGCATCGTTTTAAACTGTGTGATTGTGAGCGTGAGTGGGAATAAAAATAGCAATAGGTATTTTGCTCCATATAACACAGTAGGAGTGTAACAGGTAAACTTTCTATGGATGCAAACTCGACTAAAAACCCACCTGTTTAGGATTGTATTTGAAACGTAATCAATTACAAATTTATTGATGGAACCTGACTTAATGTCGTGTTTTGATTGTTGATTCTATGTTGCATTGTGTTTCTGTGTTTGATATGATGTAAAGCACTTTGAAATGCCTTGCTGCTGAAATGTGCTATACAAATAAAATTTGATTGATTGATTGATTGATTAAACCTTTAAATGAAAAGCAAACTGGTAACTATTTATGTAAGAATGATAACAAAACATAATAATTCTAACAATAGTAAACAATACTTTCTGTATAATTTCCCCCTAAAACAGCTTACTTCCCCATCTTGTTTTTCAGGTGGGATGTCCAGCTATTCTGATGCTGCTGCTTCGCCACGGAGCCCAGGTCACCGTCAGAGACGGTCATGGTGTGACCGCTATGGGAATTGCAGCGGAGCACGGCCGGACCGAAGCCCTAGAAATACTTATACAGCACGGTAAAACATTTAAAACACAACCACTTACCTATTTAATCATCCCCTTTTCTGGCGCATGTAATCTGACCCTGCCTAATTTCCCAACGAATCCCTCTGTTTTTGTACTTCCTCTGCCCTCCACTAGGGGGAGATGTGAACGCCCGGGCCAGCAATGGGGACACGGTCGTGTACGACGCGTCCGGGTCGGGGAACCTGGACTGTGTCAAGCTCCTTCTGCAGCACGGAGCCAACCCAAACGTGGCCAGCTACGCCTGTCAGCTGCCCATCCACAGGGCTGCGTATGAAGGACACACGCTGTGAGCTGCGGCCCGGTTTTTGAGAAAACATGAAGCGTCATTCTGATGCCTTAGAGGTGGAATTATTCTCAGCTCGTAGCATTTCAGCAGCAGATTCAGTTCTCGGAATAAAGAAATTGCTCTGCATTAAATAAAATTACTCACCCCCATTTTGTTTGCATCACAACAAGCAAACAATAGCGTGAACGTTCTCCACAAAGAGTCCTTTGTTTGTCACAGTTTCTCGGCTCAGTTCCTAAAATACACTGTAACTCAAACCACAGATTAATGACCGCTCTCTCTGTCCTGTTTGGTCTTTTTCACTCTGTTGATTCCTCTCTTTTTCCTGCCTCCCCCCCCCCCCCCCCCTTCTGCAGAGTCCTAAGAACTCTGATCCCTGTCACCACAAAGAGAGCGATCCGTCTCTCAGGCCAGAGCCCGGTCCACTCTGCTGCTGATGGGGGTCAGACTGAATGTCTCGAGCTCCTCATCCAGAATGGTTTTGACATCAACACACAGCTAGATAAACACATCTCCGGTAGGAGCGACTGTATAAGTGTATGTCTGCGCCACCACTTTTATCAAAAACGCGGTTGCTCGAGAATCCATACATCTGGCCTTTTTCATCCATCCATAAAAAAAATCTTGAAAGTGCGTTTAATTTCTCATGCCTTTCACAATTACGCAACTGCCTTGTGTTGGCCTATATCACATAAAAGCCCCCAAAATAAAATCCAGTAAAGTTTGAGGTTGCTTACATGAAATAAAAAAATGTTGCTTTCACTTTTAAGCAAGTTAATCACGTGCACCCCAAACATGTGGAATGTGTTTCTGCAAGAAATACTCCAATAAACTGCTCAAAATGGTTTTCTTATACATCTACAAATAAATTTGCATAGCAAACAAATGATACAACCTGTTTTTTCAATATCAGTTTTTCTTGCAAACTGTAAGATTTTAGATTCTGTTAATGGGTTTAATGACTTAACAACTTACACAATCGGTGAAGGGCTCACTCGCGCAACATTTCCTGGCAACACAGCTATTTGCAGAACTTGGAGCGCCTCAGAATAAGAATGAATGCTGGTCCGAAATACTTAAGATTTTCAGTTTTTCGTCATAAGCGCTCATTCTCCACTGGGCTCGCCACAAAGTGCTTTTAAATCTCTGGGTTGTGTGCCGGTTTCTTGAGTCTTCATGCTACTGCTCTAAAACGGTTTCTTCCTCCCACCTTACTTAACGAATCGCCACCTGAAGAACTAAAACTTTAACTTGAAACCTGATCACTGTGTTGTTCTCGGGCAGCTATTGTGCTATGCATCAATGTTCAACTTTTTCACATATTTCACTTTGACCAAGAAAATGAATACAATTATATTGAACTACAAATTTGAACACTACTAAAAAGAGAAAAAAAAATCTGAACATGACGAAAGATGCTTTTTAACCTGTAGTGTTTAATGTATGGAATCACATGCTCTGCTATTTGTAGTAAAAAAAACAAAATGCTAAGTTTACACTCACAATTTAGATTTTCATCTACTTCTTGGAACTAACTTGCTGACCTTTTTCAATCTTACAGAGAACTATGGCGACCTGAGGAAGACTCCTCTGTACTTTGCCGTCTCCAACGGCGACGTGACCGGTGCTGAGATCTTGCTGAAAGCTGGAGCAAGAACAGACCTGGACCCTCTGCGATGCATCTTGGTAGCTGTTCGGGCAGAGAGGTCTGCAGGAGGCAGTTAGCGTGATTTTGTCTGACGTGTAATTAACGCAGATTGCCCTAAAAACGATCCGCCGTGTCTAGGTATGAGTTGGTGAAGCTGCTGCTGTCCTACGGAGCCGAGGTGAACTGTTATTTCAGAGTGATCAACAACACTGCGTTCCCCACTGCGCTCTACTACTGCCTCAGAGACCACGACATGCTGCGATTGCTGCTCAACAGCGGCTATCAGGCTCACAAGCGCGTACCTTCAAAACTCAATTTAAACCTAACTTTGAACGACAATATTTACATTTTTAAATATTTTACTTCCTGTAGATGCTTTCAGTGCTTCCACAATGAGAGTGAAGACTTGGACAGTACCTGGACTGACCTCCACAACCAGGCCTACAAGATTTACTGTCAGCCTAATGTCATTCCAGTGAGAACTGACACACCTGCATTCCTTCCCCCTCCGCTTGCTGCATAATGAAGAGAGTGCGAGTTAACGCTAAAGGAAATTCCTGATCTTTGCTCTTTCAGTTCTGCGAGTTCGTGTCCGTGTCGTGGCTCGCCCATCTGGCAGGCAGCGTCGTAAGGATTCTTCTTGACTACGTCAGCCACATCAGCATCTGTACCAAACTGAAGCGCATCCTGGAGAGGACTCCTGAGTGGGAGGAGATTTCCGCCGTGCTGGGTGAGACCGTAAACACGTGATGCTGATTTTAGTTCCTGGCCAACTGGAGACTAATTAACTCTGTCTCTCCTCCAGGAGAACCTCGCCCCCTGCAGCACTTGTGCCGACTCGTGATCAGGGGCAGAATGAACATCAGGATGCTGAACGACCCGGAGGCCATGGACGCTGCTCCTTTTCCTCCCAGACTGATCGGCTACCTGACCTACAGGGCGGACGACCCGTACGGCGGACTCTAGTGGCAACAAGATTCGATTTGCAGTGACTAGCTAGGAATTTTGTAAATGTGTGCATTTTGTGCAGTTTTCTTCTTTTTTTTTTTTTCAAAACTCCACAGTTTTTACCTAAATCTACACGTTCCTGTATTTATACTGTTTATAACATTGTTGTAAAAGTTGCTAAAGTAGAACCAGAACAGAGGGAAAATGCATGCATGAGAAATAAAATAAGCGATATCTGGTAAATCTGCAAATCAGTAATCAAGTGACTGCAAAGCTATTAGCCAGACAATATAGTGAAGCAGATGAAACAAACTGCAGAAAAGGGCAACAGAAATTGAGACAAATCTGCAGAGGCAGAGGTAAATCAGGAGATAGAAAACAGCTGTGGGAAAGAGGAAACTGGAAAACCGAGGGAATGTGAATAAGCACTGGGACTGATGGAAGCTACAAATAAAGGAATAACATCCATTAGG
This sequence comes from Xiphophorus couchianus, assembly GCF_001444195.1. NCBI lineage: Eukaryota > Metazoa > Chordata > Actinopteri > Cyprinodontiformes > Poeciliidae > Xiphophorus > Xiphophorus couchianus. The sequence continues at coordinate 11,850,297 of NC_040244.1, read as the reverse complement.
AGAATCAGAACGTTTTGGTTGCATGTATTTCCAAACAATAACTTAGCTAATTACTGTTTTAATCTAGAGGTACTCAAACAATAAAAGAAAAAATCTTGGCTTGGATAACCCTGATGCGTTAGCCAGAAATACTACTGGATGCTCCGGATGCTTCGGCCGTCTTAAACCTCCAGTTCTCAGGTTTCCTGCATACCTGCAAACCTGAAGAGGAATCCAGAACCAGCTCGTTCCAGTGGTTTACAAGAACCTTAGAAATGGTTTTGTAAACGTTTAACAAATGTCAGAAACTTAGCTTCTCGCCTCTTGTTGAATTTTTCTAGGCCAGGTGATTAATGCTCTGCTTTCTGAGATCTTTTAACCTGTTTCATGTTGCCAAACAGATTATACTTAGATTATTATTTTTTTCTTTTCTCGTTTGACTAGTGAGACTGAACCAGAAAATTTGACTGATCACAGTTGACTCATGATTGAACAAGCAAAGTATTTAGTTTTTCAAATAGGATCTGGTTGGTTTGGTTAGTTTGTCTGAAACCTTGATTTAATATTAATTTTTTTTTAAATCTTTGAAATAAGAAAATGTGTTCAATTATCCGAAACATGACAAAAAAGCTAAACCAAAAGAAATCTGTAAACACAAACACTTTTTCACAGCACTGTACTTCCTTAGACTTAATACCACAGAACGAAGAGTATTTGCCTTTTGAACATGTTCGATGCTCACAGTTGCTAATAATGCTCAAGTGTTTGACATGTACACTTTTGAACAGTGACTCCCAAATAAAGCAAAATGAAACAATGGATGGATGGATGGATGGAAACATTTAATCTTTTTAAGGAGTAATCCACCGAAACGCGTCGGATTAATTAAACACATCTCCTTTTCGTTCTGCTTTTTCGATGACGCTCAGCCTTTTTTTGGCCATGAACAAAAGCCATTCAGGTCCCAGTGGCTGAGCGCTACAATGACAGACCACGGAGCCTCTGAGCTCACAGGCTTTTTGTAGCTCTGCCTATCTGGGTAGCGACTCCCAAAAAAAGACGCTGCATCATGGGGCCTACTCGCTGGTACGTTCCCTCTTAAAGCCTAAACAACAGCTGGCGAGATTAGAAAAGGAGAGGACACGGACACACACACACACACACACACGAACACACCCACATGTGCGCACCCTCACATAAAGTCGGTAGGCCAGGAGGAATCCAGTTCAGACTGGAGCAGGAGGGATACGTTTTGACTGGTCACATTGTACGGCATGAATCGACTGTTTTTTTAATCTAACTTTGCAGAGATCTTTATAGATCTCAAGCCTTTTGGTGGACCTTATGTTTTAATTGGCTTTCTTTATCAACACGCTTTTGTTTTGGGAGCACAATTAACACTCTGACCGTTTAATACTTGCTGGTCAGTGCTTCTCAGGCTTTGGCCATGAGTTTTTTCGGGTATCGCCGAGAGCTGAGCAAGTACGAAGATGTCGACGAGGACGAGCTCTTGGCGTCGCTCAGCCCGGAGGAGTTGGCCGAGTTGGAAAAGGAGCTGGTCGACATCGACCCTGACGCCAACGTGCCCATTGGACTCAGACAGAGAGACCAGACAGACAAAACCCCAACGGGTACTTTCAGCAGAGAAGCCCTCATGAAGTACTGGGAGAACGAGACCCGTAAACTTTTGGAAAATGAGATAGCAGGAGGGAGCCCCAAACTGGTAAGAGGAAGAAATGTACAGAAAAGTGATTTTGTTTATGCCACCTTAGAGATTTGCTTGATTTGGACTATTATGTCATCATTCCTGGGCTGACTTGTGCTGAAATGCAATTCAGCAATGAAGAAGCCTCAGAATGAAACTGCAGTTTGCACATGTACTCAAATATAAAAAGGGACATTTCAGGATATCAGCCAGGAGGTTAAGGCTTTTTTTTTTGCAAATCAATCTTAAAATCAGGGGTCTGCAATTTTTCTTAAATCTATTTTTCTTCTCATTACTTATCTATCTATTACATGTTTTACTACACAAATATCAACATCCCATAGAATTAAATTAAACCGTCCTTTTGTAACCAGTTCTTTAAAAAAAAAAAATGTCAGCACATTCCCCATACAGTCGTATTAGATAAATAAAAAGACAATGTTGAAAAGTTTACTTATTTCAATAAACCTGGCTCAGTTCCTCAAGGAGGAATGTGAGAAAATTCCTGCAAACTAATGTGAGAATCTTGTGCAAAGATACCAAAACACTGAATACAGTGAAACATTTGCGAGTTGCAACCAATTTTTCCCCCCCCTCTGTACCATAAGAGCTGTGCTTGTTGAACCTAAAGATCATTTGTATTCATATCTGCAGTCTACCACTCCTGGTATTTAATGACGTTCTCAAAACACAGGATGAAGAACAAGAAGACGAGTGTCTGACAGAGGAAAGCAGTGAAGAGGAGGAAGAAAAGAACGACGAGAGTGAAAAGGAAAGCAAACGGCCAGTAAATTCAAAGGGGGAAGATCACAAAGAGGAAGACAGTGATGATGAAGAAGAAGAGGAAGAAAGTGAGGAAGAGGAGCCTGTAACAGAAGAAGACGACGATGACGCTGAAACGGATGAAGACACACAAGACGATGTGGCAAAACCTGAACCCTTGGGAGACTCGGTGCATGCGGTCAAACCGACACTACTGAGGCCTCAGAAGGTGGAGCCTGTGAGGCTGACTCCGCCCCCTCCACCAGTGGACCTAATCACCAGTGGGAACCCTACAGTTGTTGAGGATGCGCTGCAACGAGTTCTCAGTGACGACTCCGAACTCACTGAGGTGAATCTGAACAACATTGATGACATCACACAGGTAACGACGTGTTTTGTTTGTCTAGTTTTTCCTCAGTTGAGCGTATCAGCCCTTTCCATGCAAATGTTTCGAAACATCCCTAGTTTCCATTTTCTTTGTTTCCAAGGAGATAGAAACTTTATCATATAAAACAAAACTTTTTGTGTGTTTTAAAAAAAAGATTCTTTAAAAGTGTTGTTTTGAATTCCAACTAATAAAAGAGATGCTCAGAGGGTATCTTGTAGCTGAAAGATGACCAATTTCTTTTAGTTCTTTAAACATAACATTGTTGAAAATATATTAGTTTTATATCTTAAAACTTAGTTATCTCTGGCAATGTGAAATAACAGACAAGCATGTATTTATTATGAATAACAAAACAATTTTTTTCTCTCTTCATTGCCTGATTTATTGTCATAAATTTCAATCTAATAAGCCCAGATTGAAGTCGGATCAAAACATCTTTTCATAAACCATTTCAGTTTGGTAGGGAAAGTCTTTCGGCTCCTTTCAATCATCTTTCAAAGTCGACTGGTTGACCAAACAATAACAAAATTAATCAGACACTAAACTTTCACTCTTTAAATTGCTGAGCAACCTTAAAGGTAACCGTGGGTTTAGGATTTTCTGTTTCTTCCTAATCCCTTTTGCAGGAAACTCTAATTCGATTTGCCGAAGCACTAAGAGCTAACACCCACGTGCGAGTCTTCAGTCTTGCGAACACGCGGGCCGATGACCACGTCGCTCTGGCCATCGCTAAGATGCTGAAGGAGAACGCATCCATCACCAGTCTGAACATCGAGTCCAACTACGTGAGCGGGAAGGGAGTGACGGCGTTGATCCAAGCACTTCCAGGCAACAACACCCTGACCGAGCTCCGCTTTCACAACCAGAGGCACATGTGTGGAGGACAGGTTGGTTTCAGTCCAGGTCAGCGAATCCCCAGTTACCATTACAGTCAATGTGAATTACTGCAATGACCTGCTGCAGGTGGAAATGGAGATGGTGAAGATTCTGAGGGAAAACCACACTTTGATCAAGCTTGGCTACCAGTTCAACCTCCCCGGTCCCAGGATGAGCATGACTGGGATACTGACCAGGAACCAGGACCGTCAGAGGCAAAGACGGCTGCAGGAGCAACGGCAACAGCAACAAGGAGGGCAAGATGGAGCTGTGAACCCCAGAACCTCTGCGCTGGTAATGAATTTGCTTCAAACTGTTCAAATCACTTGGATAGTTTGATTCATTAAACATTTCGATCCCATTTCAGCCAATGACTTACAACACAATCAGCTCTCACTGGTTCATTCGGTTCAATTCAAATTATATAATACACACTAACAATAACATGAATACTGGCACAAAATGTCTGGAGTAGTTTTTTTTCCATTAGTAGATTATCACATCAGATTAAAATCTAGTTGGATCAAATGTCCATCAGTGTCTCTCTCTGAAACTTTTCTGTTCGACTTAAACCTGTGAGAAAGGTTTGGAAAAGAGAAATACAAGTAAAGTGATGTGATAAGGAGAAACATGTTGACATGTTAGATTCAGAAAATCCAAATTTCCTCTCTGTGCTCTGGATCTTTCACCACCTCTCAGTGACCCGGAGCGAAGCTTTTACTGCTTCACTTCTTAGCTCACAAACAACTGTTCAAACCGGCCCATGGGCTCAGTGGAAGAGATTTTATCTGCCTCAGATTGTTGGAAATTTCCCCCCTCTTGGATAACTCCAAAGCCATATTGGACTCAATTCACTTAAGCTAAATTGCGTCGTAAATGTTTTGACCAAGGCCTTTTCTACAGTCTTGATTAGAGGAATGAAATTTGTCCAAAACGTCAGACACCTGAGGGTGTGTGTCGCTGCCTTTAATAAGATATTCCTCAAATTCTTACCTGTTAACTGGTTTCCATCTTCAATTCGGTTTTCATTATTTGTGCATTTTCTTTTCTAAAGAGAGGAACGCCCAGTTCGTCGCCCTACACTTCACCCAGAGCCTCACCTTGGTCCTCACCCAAACTAACGGCTAAAAAACAGACTCCGCCGCCTCCTCCTCCACCTCCACCTCCGCCCCCACCTCCTCCGCTGCCTCCTCCTCCTCTGCTCCTCCCACCGCAACAGGAGAAGAAGAGGCCCACGCGGATGATCGCGGAGGTCATCAAGGCCCACGAGGCGGGCAGCAAGAAGGTCACCAAAGCCAAAGGGAAGAAGGGCAAGAAGAGCAAGGCGAAGGAGACGAAAGGGGAGACGGGCTGCATCCTGAAGGAGCTCAAGAACGCCCTGAGGCCCATGTCGGCCGAGAGGAGGGCGGAGGAGGGCGGCAGCAGGCCATCCACGCCGATGAGGTCCGCCCACGATCAGCTAATGGAGTCCATCCGCAGCAGCAGCCTCAGGACCCTCAGACGGGTGAGAGAGAGTAGGGGAATCATGAGAAAGACACAACTTCCTCATTTGGGGGGGATTCGGTTGTGAAAAACAGGAGCGGGCAAACTCTCTGAAAGGCAAACTGCACAAGCAGTTTAATTTAGACGAGGATGACACAAAGTCAGTGGTGTGTGAGTCATCCTGGTGGCTGATGTGGTCTGATCTGTCTCTGGACAGCAGTAGGTGGGCAAAAGAGGCTGTTTGCCACCAGCGTGCTCTGGGATGAGCACATCGCTTTCACAGACAGTGCAGGAGAGAGAACACTGACAATGATAAAGTCAGTCAGCCAGCATTTTTTAAAATTTTTATTTTATCCTGAAGTGGATGATATGCTGACGTCCGTAATAGAGGAATGGAAAAGATAGATGGCAGGGCAAATAATGAAACTAAAAGCCCATATTATTCAGAATTTCCCCTATTTTCATATATCAGTAAGTGGAGATTTGAGTGTTGGCCTTTCCTGCAGCTGGAGCACAGCTTGTTACATTGTTGTGGAAAATCATCTGTGCCCTCAGATAATGGGGTCTCTGGCTGTAGCTGGCAGATTCCATCCACTCAGCGCCGGTATTTATAGAAACTGTTCTGTGGAGCTTCGATAACAACAGACTTGACGCTTTGTCGCATTAGCATGCCTGAAAACAGTCCAGGCTGCTGCTGTTTGGTCCTTTTTGCTGCTCTTCGTCTCATTCTTGTCCTCTAACATAATCTGTGATTTTCCAGGTGGAAGTTCCACATCATCTACGATAAGGAACGAAGACATCGGCCCTGCGGGATCTTGGTGGCGACGATGGAAGAGGAGACAAATTGGATTTCTTTCTCGGAGAAAATGGGAAGGTGTACTGGAAATTTGCACTCAAAATCCTGAACTATTTTTTGATATTTAAAGATACTGTCCCCCCCATCCGCTTTTGCAAAAAATAATTCCTACTTGTTTCAGGTCATCAAACAAATTTTAATATCAAACACATGCAACCTGAGTAAATACAGAATGCAGTTTCCAAATAATAAAATAAAAAGCTATTCAAAGCAGGTGAAATTCATTTATTCCAAATTGTCTTCAGATTTTGACACATTAGCAAACTTCAGTTTGTTAGAAGAATTTTCTAACTATAAGAGTCAGCATTTGCAAGGTAAGCAGCTGTCAAGGGCCTCCACACCACCAGGGGGCCCCAAGAGCAATAAACTAGCATTATATTAAAAAAAATATTTAAAAATAACATTGAATAATGCAAACTAAGTGCTATTGCTATGTTATTTTTGTAGATAATAATGATTACTCTCTTCCTGTTGATGGCTGCTGCCACTGTTGGGGAAATATAAGAAATTAAATTTAGTGTTTATCAGTTGATGTTACTTTCAAATAGTTAAAATAAGATGTCACACTTAAATACCACTCTGCATTTTAAAATCCAAGTGATTTTTTTTAGCATTTGTTACTCCTGTAAGTTTGAAATCAATAGTCATAATAGTACTAGTATAATGTACGCTAACAACAAATGATGCTAATGATAGCAGGTATGTTACACACATAGAGTAGCTTAGGAGTTATAAATCATCTGGTGTTGAAATGTGGGTATGGGGGCTGCTTAGGGCCCCAAAAAGGCTTGGACCGGCACCGGTGACAAATCAATTTGAACTTTTTAAAGTTTTTTTTCCCCCCTCAACCAATTTTATTCCAGTTTTGAAAGCAGCATTTTGTATCTACTCTGGCTATTTTAGTCTGATGATCTTAATCATTAAAGTGTGACAAAAAAAAGAAGAATGTCTTGCTTTAGCATCCTCCCACGGTAGAAAGTGACATGCGTTTTTCTTATTCTTGTTTACTGACATTTTCTAAATGTCTATTTTCATGTAAGACTGTAAATATGGTGTCTGTGTTTTTTTTGGTTGAAATATGTGTTCGTTTCTAAATATATCCATTCACTTACTTGCAGCTCTCGTGTCGTCTTTGGTTACTGGGTGAGTTTTATTCAAGGTGGCAAAAAGGGGGACGAGCTGTCACAAAGACGTATATGCGGATCATTTCTTAAAAAAATAAATGTATTTGCATTTTTTCAGCCTGAGTGAGTCAGCCTGCTGGCGAGGAGCCGCTGATGCACACAACCCCTCAGAGACGTTGACAACACACCCACTCGTGTGAGCGCGCTCTCTCTGAACAAGTTGCAAAACAGAACAAGTGAAGTGAAATAATAATAAAATTTTTAAAAAACACTCACTCTGACATCAGCGATGACGCCAATATTCCCAGCAGCAACTAGTGAGCAGTGAGTTTATAATTCTTTTTCTTAAAAGACGATGGGTGGAAACAGTGAAACACACGCGTACAGGCAAATGTGTTCATTTTTAACTTTCACTCGGCTTAAGCAATAAGGTCCAGCCCAAGCTTGTGTGAGGCCTAAAAATATATTGGTTAGACTTTATCTGTAATATTGAGTAAAGTTTTAGAGTTCCTTTATACAGAAAGGTAGAGAACGATGTGAACATGTTGTGTGACACTTAGCAAGGAAAAACACTGACGGATGATTTAAAATTACTGCGAAGAAACAAAGAATTTCTGTAAAATGTATATATATTTTTGGGGGGTTGATGGAGAATAAATGTATCCTCCATTAAAATGGCTAAAATCCAATATTCACATTATCACTACATCCTTACTGGGCGTTTTCATTCATTTTTAATGACCATAGAGATAGCTTAAGTGATTAAGCTACTTATTTGAAGTCATGGATCCATGAAAAAAGGTGATAGAAAGTGATTGCTTAAAAATAAAAAAGTCAAAAGTAAACTGAAAATTATTCTGTTAGATTTATTTTAAGGGTTAGGTGTTAGAATATGTTTTTCTTTTTTTTTTTTTCTGCACTGAGCAAGACCAGATTTCCACAAGCATGTAGCACTGCAATAATTACTATCATTGACTCATTTAGACAGCAGTGTGTAGGAATGGATTTAGAATTGCCTTCAGGTGTTGAGATTAATCTCACAAGATCACTGCAAGGTAAAAAGTATTTATAGGGTAGGACGCTATGGGACGCAAAGATGGCAAGGTAAAAACTTTGGAAGAGGAGACCTTGAGAATTTGAGAGGAGAGCTGGATTAGAAAGAGACACGCACTTCCTTTATCAGCTGTTCTAAGCCGGGGCCTCCGTTTGTCTTGGAAAAAGTCTCTGTCTCCTTGACTGCATCACAAGTGCTGTCTCTACATCAAATGTGCAGCTGCTAATTAGTGAAATGAAGCCAGACTAGGCAAGACAAAGTCCAAAAGTTACACTCTGCCTGTTGCATGCAAGGCGTTCTTCAAAGAAAGCGCCACAGTGTCGTCCTCCTCTGCAAGAACCAGAGTGGTTTGTAATATTTTTCAAGACGGGGAAGTCCTTCCATATCCTTCCATAGAACACAGACTTTCACCGACTGCATTGCTGCCATAAAGAATCACAACGAGAAATGTACAGAAGTTTCATTGTTCCTGTAAGAATTTCACCGTCGTTCTTTAAACCACATCCTTAAAAATGTTAAAATGTCACCAAACCGCACAATATCACAGAGCCTGTCAAGACCATCAGCCATAAACTCATGCCCCCCTGACTTTTCTGTCTATTCAGTGCAGGAGACCATTGTGTCAAATGGTATTTTCATTAATAGCTGACCTAATACTCAACTCTCTTTGGGTATTCCACATAGCATTTGCTGCCTAGAGGTCAAAAAACACTGGGTAACATAACAATTCAACCATGCAACTTTTCTACACAGAGTGATTTTTTACAATCTTTGTCATAAAGTTGAGAAGTGGATTGAAATGTTAATAAAATGCCACTTATTGCCCCAGATTTCTGTCTACACTTGGTTGAAAGTCGCACAAAGACACTAAATTAAGTTTCATTGGGATTTTATGTGACAAGGCTCCACTCTGATAGTTGAATCTGATTATTAAAGGAGCTATATTGGGATGAGAGCAAGGAGGCATTCCACTTTGAAAGAACTGGAGCTGTTTACCGAAGATAAATCATAATTATCAGTGGGAACATGAAAACAGCTGGTCGGGTTTGATTAATGTCACGCATGATTTTTCCGTCGATTACTGAGACGGGCATAAAGAATTACAAACATGTGACTCAGATCAAGTGTAGCTAGAAACAAATGCAATTTCTTTTTTATCCCATAAATTGGTACCCCTTTTACATTGTGAAATGTGCATACATCCATCTGCTTTGGACAAAAATGTGTCACTATATCAGGTCTGAATCCCATTACCATGCAAAACAGCCATTACCCAAAGTAGGAAAGCAGGGTGTTATGTAATAAAATTATTCAAATTACCCAGCTGCATGCTTACATCAAGTCAAAACCCTGATGTTGTGCTGCTGTTTCTGTAAAAGCTTTTGCGTGTCTGTCTCTGTGGAACCTCAGTGGTGCAACATCAGTGGAAAGTGCCATACCTCCTCTAATCCCTTTTATAAGCTCTGTAGCAAAGGCGACTGATGAAAGTTCAGCTGATGGGGACATCAACTAAAAATATAGCCCGCTCACTCAAGTGTCTTTTTCATTATAGATCATTTAATTTAGTTTTCTTTTCTTGAGTTTGTCTCATAATTGTCTTTCTATTCACAGATGAAGAAGATCCATGCCTTTATGATTTACAAGTGAGGTTCCTCCCCGTCCTATGAGACAAAACAGTAGCAGTAAAATACATAACGGCTAACAACTAACATTTTAAGAAAATGCTAAGCATGGACAAAAGGATTAAAAAGCATTTTTGTGAAGAAACCTTTATTGAAGTTTACAACACTGGAGCTCATTTGTTGTCAAGTTTTTTTTGTTTTTTTTTTGGATTGGAGTTGGTGTCATTCTTTTTTTTTTTTTTTTACAGTTTCCTGAAGAAGCCGACAAAAGAATTTGCATATTTTAACACCTAACAACAACAGAGATCTTAATTTAATCAAACAAGTGGCACTTTGTCTTTCACCGTCAGAAAATTTAAGATTGACAGTTCAGTTTTTGCCAACAGAAAAACAAACCAGCAGGAAAGGATGATAAGTTATTATTTCTGCCTGGATACGACTAAAGTTTCAAATAAGCATTTTAGAAACATGTTTTTTTTTTTTGTAGGACTGTGAACTGGTGTGCTATAAGCTAAGCTATCAGAATACGCTGCTGTTTCTTGGCAGCATTACAGCGATGGTAGTTTTCAATTCAAAACTCTTGAGCAGACATGACTGATGATTGTCATTTAAAACTAACAGAGGAATATCTTCAGTTTCATGAGCTGCTAATTGAACTGGGAGTGTGTTATGGTGCCAAGTAGCTCCCAACAGAAGGAACAAAAACTGATAGTGGGACAAGAAAATGTTTTTAGTCACCTTTTTTTCATACGAATGAAAATGTTACTCTGTGTTTCAGTATTTATTCCTATTGATATGCGGTGTCATTTGTAACTTTTAACTAAATTAATTTCCATGCCATTTCGCTTTACTTTTTTTTTTGTCAAATATTTTGATGGCTTAAATATGTTGTAGAAAACTCAAATCCCACGCATCATTTTACTGTACATTATTTTCTGAGATTTTAATTACACGCAGCCTCATTTTGGCCAATTGACTTTAAATATTTAATTTCCTGAATAAAGCTATGGTAGACATTACTTCTTAATCATACAACACTTCTTTGCAGTACACCTAAGCCAGATTTTGAAAAAAATTGCTTTAATTAACCTATAGTTAAAGTAGGAAGTAGGGACTATTATGGAATGTATGTTTGGAAACTTCTTGTAAACAAAATGTTTTGGTTCTTCATATTCAGCGTGCAAAACAAATGCAAACTCCTCCTCACACATTAACCTTTGATGGAGTATTTTCCAACGGGAACAAAACAAATGCTAGCAAATTTTAAGCTAATGACAAACACCAACTATTCTCTTCTACAATTAATGCGTTGCTAGGGAAAGATGGGTTGGAGTAGTGAGACTGCTCTCTTTGTGTTTTTGTTGCCCAAATAATTAAAATTCTTGTCTTTTAGCCACCAAAAATGAATACATATTTTACTCAAATAAGTTGCCCTGAAAAAGCCAGAAAACATTGGAATAAGCTCAAATTTTAAATGTGTATAAGCTAGTCAAATAACTACATAGCTAGCTATATAGCTAGCTATGTAGTTACATATAGCTATGTAGCTACATAGCTACAGATAGCTATGTAGCTATATAGCTAGCTAAATGGCTATCCAATCTTATATAATCTGAAGATGCTGTGTTCCTGAAAAACAAAAGTAAAACATCTTTACAAAACTTGGAATCCCTACATTAACAGATTTAATGTTGTCAGGGTTAGCAGCTGAGTTGCTAACAGGAACAAGGCAAATGTGGCCATCTCACTTGGCTTTCTGTTTAAGAGATTATACAAACACCGCCGAGTCGAACTTCATGCATTATAACCAGAAACATGAGAAACTATTTTGGCTTACATCCAAATTAACTACTTTGAAAATCCAAGCACTATTGTTAGGTGTTTAAAATGTATCTAGATGGCTTCACAACACCGCGATGATGATTAAAAAAAAAAAGGCCTCAGGGCAAACGGCAATTTTTCACACTTAAATAAAATTATGTTTTTTTGAAAGCAACAACGAAAAAGCGGAGAAGGTAAAAATGACCAGCATCTTTGTACCTTCATATTAGCAGTTCTGCATTATGTTGACTTTAGACTAAAACTACAATTGGCAAATGACAAACTTTACCCATCGTCATTTCTTTTTCTTCTACAGCCCCCCAAAATAATAAAAATAAAAATGTAAGAACTGCTGAGTCAAAAATTACATTTCTGAAATTCAGCTCATATTGTAATAAACGCATTTTTTTCATTTTTATGACTGCTATGCAAAATAATTAAACAATTTAACTGTGACATATCCACTTTGAAGGGTAAAACTTAAAAATTCAATGCTTACTTAATTCCACATTGACTGTGCATAGATGTCCCAATGTTACCGCTCATAATTAAAAGTAGTCAGTCAATACGTGGTCGGTAATTAATATGCCAGCGTTTGACCAGTACAGAAACGTAGAATGGACCCATTATAAGAATCAGTGTGCAAAACTAAAATATCTTTATTTTAGCATCACATGATGAATTACCTGATTACAATGAACAGGTATTTATTAATACTCTGCTTTCTACTGTAAAAAAAACAAAACAAAACAAATGAGCACAAAAGTCAATTAGTAGTGTTGCAGAGATAAAAAAAAGAAAGAGCCAAACATAACACTGTGGGCTACCCTCTTTACTGTTTGTAGTGTTAATGATCTACCATTTCAATTCCTCATGTATTTGGCTACATTACTTAAAGCACGTGCACTTTAAATTATGATGCGAACCCTAAAATGTTCTCTATCCCTGCAACGAGTCGGATTTTTCAATATGTGCAAAGAAAGACTCAAAGTTTAGAGCAAATGTACAGTCCACAGTGAATGAATGCTAAATATTCCAGAGTGCTGTCTTTTTCTTCTCTTTTTTTTTTTAAGAAAATATGATCAATAAACTAGAATTATTTGAATATGTAAAAATAAACTACAGAGCAACCGGGTACGAAAATAGCCTCTTTTTTTTCTCTTCTCCCTTTCTAACAATGATACAAATAAGATTTTGTGGCAACTTGTCTCGCTATCCTGTAAGCCCTCTCAAAGCGCTGAGGGAAAAAAAAAAAAAAAGTAGCCAACATTCAGCTCAAATGCTTAAGAGACGTTTAAAATTGCACATCGGGGTGAAAATAGGAGCAAAGTCGGATCGTGTGTGACAGGAGACAGCAGATGTGAAAAATGACAAACAGAGCGTGATCAACACATTTGGAAATATAGACGTCTGAGCTGCGTAGCAACAAAGGAAGAAAATTAATCCTATCAAGAGACAAGATGGAGCAAACGATGATAGACAACCTCTAAGATTAGACCGACAAACATTTATAGATTAAATGAGGTATTGCACAGATTAATAAAAAAGAAAAAGCATAAAGGCAACAGAAATAAAAATGTACAGAAAACTGAAGGAACATTTTTAATTATAATTATGAAGTCATCAACTTTATTTTAGAAAGACTGGGATAAATTTTAGTGTCATCGAGGGCAAAAAAAAAAAGGAAAGACAAAAAAAAGTTTCACTCGTCGTCCCATTCATCCTCTTCCTCAAAGTCGTCATCATCGTCGTCGTCGTCGTCATCGTCTGTGGGGGAAATGGAGAAAATGAATAACTGAATAAACGAATTTGTTGAAGGAGAGGTTAAGAAAAAAGAAACATGGAATATTTAGATCAGAGTTAATTGGTTTGGCAAATAAATTATTTCTCAGAAAATATTCAGGCAATAGAGTGAAAAGAGAAAACCTCCAATGTGAAAGAAAAATATCGGAAGCTGGCGGAGAACCAATCTGCCAACATCCCACCAAAACAATCTAAAAACTAAACATTAATGATACATTTCAATTACTTTTAGTTTTAAAAGAATAGTTTGATGAATATACACAGCTCTGGCAAATATTAAGAGACCACTTAAAATGTGGTCTCTTAAAAAGCAGGTAAAAAGTATATACCTATACTTTTTATAGGTATGTTTAGTAAAATGAAGGTTGTTCTTTTATTCCATGACCTACTGATAACAAGTCTCTGAAATTCCAAACAAGAAATTTAGCATTTATTTGCAGAAAATGAGAAATGGTAAAAATAACGACAAAGATGCAGTGCTTACAGACCTGAAATAATGCAAAGAAAACAAGTTTATAATCATTCAGAAGCAACAATACTAATATTTGAACTCAGGAAGAGTTCAGAAGTCAATATTTGGTGGAATATCCATGAGGTTTTCAATGGGGTTCAGTGCAGTGATCTCTTCATTTTTTCCCAGATCTGCATATATAAAAACCTAACTACATAAAAGTAATTGTTACTTTTATTTGTCAAAAAAAAAAAAAAAAAAAAGAGACAGATTTGGAAAGTAACATTCCAATCTCACACAGAGGAAATTTGTAAAATGAATCCACAAACTCCCTCTGCTGTGCAGCGTGTGTAAGAGCAAAGACCTCAACAACTGAGATACTAAAGGGTTCCTACACAACTTTTATTTCAAAATTCCAATCCCCTTACTGGAGATAAATTAAGATGTTCTGGATGTAGGTGTGTATATACAGTATATATATATATATATATATATATATATATTTATATATATATATATATGAGTTAGTGCTAATCAGTACTGAATCTGTGTGTACCCGAAGAGTGGATAGCTTTGCTTCTCTTCTGCATCGCGGCCATCAGCGCCCCGACGATGCCCGCTGTCGGCGCTGCGTCAGTAGATGTCGGTTCGGAGTTATCGTCCCTCTGTAAAGATGGGAAACCGGAATAAATGAGTTTCTGCATGAAACGCGTAGCTACTGGGCTCCTGTGTGTGTGACAGATGAACACTAACGGCTTTCAGCTGGACTCCTTGTCGGATCTGGTCCAGAAGTGCGTCTCTGCCGCCGGTGGACACCGGCCTCTCCTTCTGCTCCACCTTCTTCAGCTGCGCTCCCTCTCTGATCTGACTCAGCAGCGCAGACTTGCCCTCCCCTCCGTTGGCCTCCATGGAGGGCGGAGGAGGAGGTCCGGGAGGAGGCGGAGGGGGCGGGGGCGGAGGAGCGCCGTTGCTGGCCGGCGGCGGAGGGGGAGGAGGCGGGGCCACGGGGAGGGAGGCGTGCGCCGGGGCGGGCGGAGGCGGGAGAGCGCCGCGGCTGGGTGGCGGAGGCGGCGGGGCGGACATACCCGGTCGGGACGGGGGTGGAGGCGGAGGCGCCGAGACTGGAGGCCGGGAGTGGGGAGGAGGCGGCGGGGCGCCCCGGACCACCCGGGAAGGAGGAGGTGGTGGAGGGGCGGAGCCATGTTGGGGTGGGGGTGGAGGAGGAGGGCCACCTCTGGGTGGAGGCGGTGGAGGAGCTAAACAAAAACAAAACAAACGTATCATCAAAACAGACACTTTTCATGTCTGTAAGAAGTCACTGACAGTTACCATAACAACCAGATTTTATTTAGTTTTTATTCCCCCCTTTCGTGACAACTGCAGGGGGATCCTCATCATTTGACAGACTGAAATATTTGGCAGTTCTTACATGTGCCAAACCATGCAATCATAACTAAGCCATACAGGATCAGCCTTCTCAGCTGGAGTTCATATCAATGTTAGTAAAACCGAGAAATACAGCACCGTGTCACACTACAACCACAACAATGCACGTATTTTACTGGCATTTTATGTGATAGAATAGATGATGGTTGATCCATTTCCTTCCACAAAGGAGAACTATTACTCTTTCGTAAGAAAGCAATAATAAGTCTAGTTTCCTGTTTGCCGCAAGTCCTGTAGAAGGCGAGACAAATATGAAAGATGGTGCTCTGGTCTGATGAAACAAGTTTTAGCCACAAAAACGCCATTTGTTGAAGAAAGTAACCCTGCATTTTCCATAAACACATCGTTTCCACAGTGCGGTGAAATAAAAAAAAAAAACAGTTTAGAGGGTGCAAAGCAAAAAACCTGAGAGCAGAGGTTGAGCTTTCAGTAAAAAAAAAAAAAGAAAAAGTCTCAACACACAGCCAGAGGTGAAGTGCTGCATTTCCAATCAAAGTATTTTAGGTACTATACGAATTCCACAAAATCCAGACCTAAATCTAATGTTTGAAGACTTGAAAATTTATAGATCCTTTCTATTGTATTTGTGAGCCATTTCACAAAAACAAATGTAAAATGTTAAAGCCTCTAAACATGCAAAGCTGTTAAGAGTTGAAACTGTATCTGCAGCCAAAGGTTGACTCATGTGGTGGAAGAAAATTGCAAACTTTCCAGACTTTCCAGATTTGGAACAAAATGTTGCGAGCGATGAATCACCATCCTTCCCCTCCCCAACTGTGCACTTCTTCATGGTGTTGGTGGTCTATCACATAAAATCCCCCCAAAATACTTTGAAGTTTGTTGTCATAATGAGACAGAATTATCGCGTTCCACCATATAAAACCAAATTCCTTCTTGCACCAATCTACATGCAAAGAGTTGAACAAAGTCAACCAGAAGTTTAAAATTCTTTAGCTTCCAAAGGAAGGAGACACACAATTATTCAACAAAACATCAGAAGATGTATTCAGGAAGTCTTGTGACAGAGTATCACACAGCAGACAGAACCACTGCAGGAACTGCAAAACACCTCATGGTGGAATCTTAGCATAGCTGCACATGCAGCGTCACAGTTAGCTTACACAGCCGGTCATGCACAGAAACCTACCGCTCCACCTGGGCGGACCTGGGGATAAAACCACCACACTAGTTAGATTGTCAGCTCAAGACAATCGGCCCGCTTCAAAGAAATTCACATAATCCTGAAAAAACATTTCCATACAGTCATATTCAATTAGAGTATCTGTTCTAATGAGACTCGTTTGTGCGATTTAAAAAGTACTTTGACAAAGAAATGTGGGCTTAATGAGAAGGGTTTTTTCTTTTGGTGCGTTTCACTTTGTGAATTGCATCGCCGAAATGACTAAACTTTTCAATAACATTCAACTCTATTGAGTATGACTGCCCATCCCCATTCAGCGGCTGTTTATCCCCAGTTGTTCAGGATTAATTGCCTCGTTCTTACAGAAAATCTGTTTGAATCTAGATCCCGCGTAAACGCGGAGCAGAGAGTGCGGTTGCCGTCTTACCTTGTCTCCGTACCTCGTTTTTGACGGCCTCCACGCCTCCATTTTTCTCAATGAAGTCGTAGATGGCCTTGGAGGTCTCCTTGTCTTTCAGCTGAGCCTCGGAGATGCCGGCCAAATCAAACAGGTTCTTCAGCTCTGGGTCCAGGTTATTCATCTAGAGAAGGCAAAAAGAGAAAAGGGACACAGTAAATACGTTGATACATAGTTAATGTGAAAAAAATCATTTATACCCATTAACGCTTCTCACATTTTATCACGTTAAAACTACAAAAGATTTTTTTTTCCCCACCCAAACATACTTCAAGCTTAGTTAGATTGGAGTATAAGGGGTATGAATATTTTTTTCACTGTTATACAGAAATTTGTAAATACATAAGTAACCGTCCACCACCCAAAAAAAAAAGAACATACCTAAAAAATATGTATAATTTGAACAATGAAACCTAAAGAGACTCAAATGTAATCTGATTCTCCTAAAATAAATAAAATACAAATCTGCATCATCACTATCCCAAGTAACGTGAACATAACGTCTAACATAGTGTTTGACATTGGTAAAGTTTTCTGTGAAGATTCGTTTCACATTTTGAGCTGAACTTCCTGACTCCAAAAGAAACCAATTTCTGCGGCTCTGCCGCCACCTAGTGGCCAGTGTTGGAACATGTTCTGACCTTGACTTGGCTCGACAAAAGTCGAGCTCAAAAAGCTATTTTGAGGAGCTTTTCTTTTTCCACATTGTAAAATGATGATGATGGTGATACAATTCGCAGTTATTGGGACACATTCTGATGTTTCCACTTTTTGTTTTAGAAATCTGTGCATGAGCTCGCATGGCTGACAGTAGTTGATAGCAGACTAAAAGCTCTTTGATTTCACAAAGAGCTTTTGTGAGTTTAATTTTTCACAAAGAAAAATTAAACCTAAACTAACAATAAGGATCAAAAATAGCTTATCTTTACCTTAAGAGTAATTTACCAGGTAATAAACCTCTTAGCTCAGAGCTATGTATAAAAAGACTCCTGAATTCGTTAAGCTAAAATTCCCTGGGCTTAATTTTCTCATTTGCAGGCCGTGATCCATCCTCCTGAATCCAGCGGTTTCCCTGATTGGGACGTCTGAAACCTGAGCTATAGATTATGCAGATGCACGTTGATTCTCTTCCATCTGAAATCTGCTTGTGTGCGCAGCTCGGATTAACGTTTAAAAGCTGATATTACATTTAAATAATCCACCTCAGGGAGGCGTGGCCGACTGGATGCGGTTAGAGACGGTCTACCCGTCACGCACGTTCAAAACCGGAGACGCGGAAACAAACAGGAGCTCTGAATCAATGCTGCTTACATCAAAGCCGGTGTTTGGGTTCCATCCTATGTGATTTACATGCCTGTAAGAAGAAGAAAAAAAGCAGAAGAAATGTAAGTTAAGGCAGTCAGACAAGACTCAAATGGAGAAAAAGAGTTAGCAGCTAGACCTGTTTACTGTAATACTTGGTTCTTTTGTGGCCTGTAACAACTGAGTGATTGCACAGGGTTTTTACACAATTTAAAGGCAACATTTTATGTTTGACCAGATTTTTTCCTGATAAATGAAAGAAAGAGTTGATATCCTTCAGCAAGAAAGGCTGAAGGATGGCAAAGGAATGTGGAAGAAAGAAAAAACTGAAGGCAGACTTGAAGGATTGAAAGAAGGCTGGATAACATGAAGACTAGATCAAACAAACATTAAATATACACCGTCAGGACACTGGCAATTTTATGACAGCGTCGATCAGAGTTATTACCACTAAATCGCCAACGCCAACGCCAGCGGCTACTCACTGGAAGTTGCTGGGTGTGCCGATGTCGGCCTTGGTCAGCTTCTTCTTCTTCACCTTTTCCTTCTTGATCCTCCTGGGGAAGGAGCCGTGCACGAGGCTGTTCATCGGAGCGTTGTTGTGAATACGATGCGAGTTGCTGATCTCTGGGTGTTTGATGTCGACGGTCGCCATGGGCAACGCAGGTCCTGGAAAAACGGCGACCGTAGGGATAACGTTAATGTTGGGAAACGAGACAGAAAAATACATAGAAGACGGTAAACAGGAAAGCTTTAGACATTTCAGGTAGAGTCCTTTTAATATTAGTACAGATTTTTTTTATTATTACCGTTACACAGAGAAAACAGAGCATGTCTGCATTTGGTGGAAGTACAAACTCTTAGAATTTATACGAAAGAAAACACAATATGTTAAGACGCATGTGTGTTGAAAAAGTCAAATGATATTCATTTTACAAACAGAAATATATTTAAGGTATTTGAGGATTATGACGAAATTCAGTTTCAGAGTTCAATAAAATGTTGCTGTGCTGATTTTGGACTTCATTGCCAAAAAGAATCCACCAACCAGACCGCATACCCAGGATTAGTCTTTGAACAGTGACTCTTAAAGCATCGACTCCAACTGCAGTTCACATGTTGGGAATCTCCCTCAAACTCTACAGTGGATTGCACTTTACAATAGAGTAGCATATTGTCCCACAAAGGGGAAATTCAGGTATAGCAGCAGCATTAAAACATTTTAATTGGTCTTATGTAATATGCACATTGTCTGGGAACCAAAACGTTTGGGTTTTCATAAGATGTTGGTCATAAAAGCATAAACAAACTGTGTTGTGTCAGTTCTCAGACCCATACCTCTTGAACTCGCTTTACGGAAACATTTGGGAGTTAAGCAGGGTAGTGGTGACGCCGAGCGAGCGCATCGTCCTCCCGCCCTGCCCCAAACCCGTCCGCCTTCTCCTGCTCGGCAGCTGCTCAACCCAATGTCTACTAGCATTTTACCCGCAAGGCTGCGAGCTCGCTCCTCCATGCGAGAGGCAGAGTCAGAAAGAGACGGGTAGAGTTCGTCCTGAGGGAGGACCAGGCAGTGAAATGAAGACAGACAGCCTGGACCCAACCCACCAGCAGCATCGGGACCAGCAGCAGCTGCCGGAGCCGCTCGGCCTCCTCCGACCCCACCCTCAGAAAGAAGCTCCTCACATGGGGCCGAAAGAAAGGTTGTGCAGAACATCATGGCCGCTCTTGGAACCGATCAAAAGAAATAGCATTGATGCAAGAAGCAGATCTCAGGTCTTCCTTCACAGGTAAAAAAAAAAATTAAGTTGTAGAAGACGTCAAGCAGATAAGGCATCCAAAAAGATTTAAAAACAGCGACATTCAGCCAGCAGCAGATGGACATCCATCCTACTTCACTCCAAGCTGGCCAGAGTACAACGCTCCGTTCAGCTTTCCAGCATCCGTTTGCTGGTAAGACCAGCAGCTCCTGGTCTTACCCCGCAAAACACGCAAATGCATCTAATCCCAGATAGTTATTCTGGTCGGAGCGCTGCTGGTCTTTATGTAACCATTAAAACCCATCCAGGGCATAATCCCATATTAATCTGTGACGTTTCTAAAACACGATGAAGCTGCGGGATGGGAGAAAAACGAGGCAGACAGCGTAAGAGAGACTGAGACGGGATGAAAACAGAGACAGATTAAACGATGAGAAAAGGGGAAAAGAGCAGCCGAGGTCGTCGATGAGCGAAGGAAAGCTGGAACAGGAAGTAGTAGGAAAGGACCAGAGATGATGGGAGAATGAGAACAGGATAGACAGGAATACAGCTCTATGAGAGAAGAGAGATGTAACTCAATTTTTACATCTAGCTGAACTTCAGCTCTATAAAAATCTACATCTGTTAAAATGCCAACTTAACGTGGAGGTTATATTGTGTTACTGGGTGTAATGGATTCCTGCAACCACAAGGGGGCAATAATAACCAAGTTGTTACCCGTCAGCGAAGAGGGTCGCAAGAACGCAGCACTTAGTGAAAGGTAAATGATGAATCCAGATGTGATTTTGACCATTTCATAACATACAAGTAAAAAACGTACCATTTGGAGGGTCTCGCCTCTTCTCTGTGAACACAAATAAATCATATCATTACAACGCTGCATTTGACAAGTCCTATTAATTAGAGGAGAAAGCGAGCGCCAAAGTGTGCGCAGAGGTGAAATTTTTTTTTTTTTTAAAAAGAGCAAGAAGTTTCATCACTGTCAGTGCAGGAGTCAGCAGGTGGAGAAGAGTTGGTGAGAAAATTTTAGTTGGTGCGTTTAGGAGACGACCAGACCCTCTAGAAAACAATCATCCGCGTGTTTCTATGTGTCTCGCCTTAAAATATAGAAAAAGTAGCAACAAGGGAAGGAGAGGTGGAAAACATGGCTTCAAAAATACAAGTTTGTTTTCCAGTGGTTAAAGGTTTAACAGGAAATGGCATTAGTCATGAAACGCATTAGATTCAAAGCGGACCAGATGAAAAGATTAAGAAATAAAAGCCACAGAATGTGGAAAAAAAAAAGTTTTTAATTGAGCTTGTGATGATAAACGTGATGGAAAAGTGCTCATAAGTTTATGAAAACACATGTGAATAAGAAGTCGGAAGGAAACGATTAGACAGAGCATAGTCCAGAGTATGAGAAAAAAAACAGCAACAAAACAAAACAATTCACTCTGTTGTTTAAGAGTAGCAGTTGTTGTTAGTCAGAGACAATACATCCCTATAATAACATTGTACAAAAAATTATTTTGGAGCATCTCAACAAGTAAGAGTTCATGAAGATTCTTTTATTGTTTTGGTCATTTAATCCAAAAAGATGATTCATTGCAGAGTGATATATTTTAAGCATTAATCCCTGTTAGTGTTCCTGGTTTTTGCTCAACTCAACTTTCCAAAAATAAGCTTTAATAGACGACTGACTAGTCAGCATCTTCAGCAATGACCTTCTGTGGCTCATCCTGCTTGTGAAAGGTGTTGGAAACTGTTTTTCCACATTTTTATACTTAGAAAAATCTTTAATTCCACTTGTATAATAGTCAAAAAAAACCCCAATAACTTTGGATATAATTATTTGTAATTCAAAATGTGTCTAGCATAACTTTACTGACTCCTGAGGTACAAAAAGAGGGTCAAAGATCTGATAAGGTGAAGACACTGAAAAACACTTGAAGTGCTAAGAAATAACCTTATTAGCAGAGTAGGTATGATATACCTGTCACAATTAACAGAAACAAGTACTTGAAATGCATCACTCTGTGTCAAATTAATCTATTAAATTTAACAGAACTACTGAAACTAAAAACTGACCAGTGCGTCAAAAAAAGAGACGTTTAGGCATGGATTTAATTTGTGCTCCTATTTTCATAGTAGTTAAAGTCAACAATCGTGTTTCGTTGCATTTATTAGGCGCCATGATTTGGCTTAGAATCAGATAAAAATAATAAAAAAACAAAAAGTTACATTGTAAAATGCCCCAACCTTGTAATTGTTTTAAAGAAATAGCATTTGCAACCTTGAACTTTTTCACAATGCTCCCACATTTGGGATTTTATGTAACAGATTGATGCAGAGCGGCTCATAATTATGGTAGTAGAAGGGGCTGAATACATATGAATGCCACTCTTCAGATTTTATTTATGAAAACAATTAAAGCCGTAACTCCTTTTCCTTTCACAAACTACTTTGTGCTCACATGAAATCCCAGTAAAATACCTAGAAGACTGTGGTCTCGATATGAGAAAATGTGAAAAAGTTCAAAGCGTGTGAATAGTTTTTGCGAGTCGCCAAAGATCGACGGCGGAAGGTCGTACCCGTTTTCCTGTTTCTTTTCACCGTCAGCTCTGCTAAGGCGCCATGAAAACGTTTGGTCTCCTCTTCGTTGGCGAAGTTCAGACCCACTTGGCACGTCTGTAGATGCACACACACACACAAAAATGTGACAAAAACATAGCTTCAGCTGAACACCAATCTATTTTTAATTATGCGCGCAGGGACAGCACTCAGCTCCTACACACAGCCTGCTGGAGTCTCGCCAACAAAGGTCTTAACTCAACATATGCAGAGTTAAATCTTTGTTTGTCTACACTTAATTTGATCTGTTCATAAAAAACAATTAAGAATAATTTGAAAAACAATAACTTTTTGTCAAAAAAAAAAAAGTTATCTAGAGGCCTGATTTGTTCACAAAATTGCATGAGACATGACAGACAGTCATATCTAGTGAAAACCAGAATCTTTTAAACTAAAAACTTAAAAGCAGACATGGGCAACTCACATCTCCAGCAAATGTAATGAAGTAAGGTCTCTGCAGGTTACCATTGAAGCAGTTGTACAGCTCCTGTTCGAACATCATCTTACCCTCCTGTGAAATAAAAAATAAAAGTTGTTTTTTACTCCAGCTGTCCACTGATTTGGTGGTGCCAAAATGAAAACCCGTCACATCTCCACCTACCCTTATGTCCAAGACCCTGATGAAGTAGGAGCGCTGTGGGTTGTCCTTGACCAGACAGGCCACCCCGCAGCATCTTTTGTTCCAGCTGCCGTTTCGTTCTGCTGTGTACACCTGGACCACTCCTGAAGACAACGTCTGGAAAGGAAGAGCACGCATCACTAACCGGGTCGTTTCCACATGGAAAATTATTTACTAGCAGATGTAGTAACACACACACACAAAAGCGGACGCAACAGTGATGAAACGCTTGCTGCTGATTCTTTGTAACTGAATCATTCATCGAAAAGCCGCATGCTGAAAATAGCAGTGAAGCAGTGAGGTCATTCTTTCTGAGAAATGACAGGAGTCAAACCGGTGGCCCTTATTTTAGGACGCAAGCAGGAGCGCTGGCTCTGGACAATTCCTCTAAGAAGGGCTGACGAAACCGTGCGGTTCAACACATTGTTCAGAAAAACCTTACGGAGTGATAACACAGCTGAATGGAGGAGGAAGAAATGTAGAAAGAAGTTCCCAAAATTATCAGCTAAAATAAATGTTTTAAGAAATAAATTTATTGATAAAAATGTTGTATCGTGATAAGAACTTTGATTCCTCCTTATCAAGTTAAATTTCAATTAATAATGTTCAATCAAAAAATAAAACTAACACTATTTTCTCCATGAGCGCATCAATAAATACCAGGAAATTCAAACAGGATTAAATGTGTTCAACTTAGTGATGTAAACCAATCTTCTTTGATTTATATTTCAAACGGGAATGTTTTTCAAGAACAATTTGCGTTTGTGCCATGCTGTCACACATGTACAGTTACTCGAAAAAGCTGTAATAAATATTTTCTTTTATTATAATTTTTATCTTCATCACAATATTGCAAAATATGGTGATGGAAATTGTGAGTCCATAATCACCCACTCCTACTTTAAATCATAAGTACCTGGATGAAAATGGAAAAATCTCATTTGAATCCACAGATGAGTAGCGAAACCGTTAAAGATCATCAAGTTCAGGATGATGAGGTTTATAGTAATCTGCGAGTATCCTAGCAATCAGATTACACCTTTTTGATTAATCCACATATTTTATCTTCAATCATCGTTGGAGAAAATATAAATACCCAGCCGAGTCAGACAATGCTTCATTAGACTCACTATAACTTGGAAAATATTGTCAGGTTTTAGCATCACAAGATTTCATCATCCTCCTGTAAAAACAATAATTTCGATTCCCTAAAAATCGTCAAACAATTAATCTTACAGGAGCATCGAAGGACACAAAAACAGGTGTCGAAACCCAGAACTCATCTAATCTCCTCCTGTAGTAAAAGAAAATCCAAAAGGATTCAACACTAAAACTAAACTGACACCTTTTTAACCTCCTCCTTTAACAAATATTACACAGGTAAGCAAAGTCGACGTCCCAGCAACCTCTGCTGCAGAAGTCGGAGTACGAAACGCAACGCTGCTGTTCAAGCACATTCATGTGGTTCTGTTCTGGCCCATTACACTGCAGGAGCTAGCTTCAGAGTCTACACACACACACACACCTGTAGAGCACACGCAGACGAGATCATAAGGGTCAGATTAGGCTCCTATAGTTTTTACATGCGGCTGCAGGGTGTTGATCTCACAGGGGGGGCTCCGGTTTCACAGCCACTAAACACACACACGCCCACATGAAAGCGGGAGCATCAGGAGAGGAAAAACCCGGTGGGGCCTTTGGTTCCAGGAATTACTGCTTACATCAACATCTTCTCATAAACTGCTCAACAAATCAAACTAAAAGGAAAAAAGAAAAAGAAGAAAAACGCCACAAAGTGAAACATTGAGGAGACACAGAAGCAGCATGTTCTTTTTATTCCTACCAGCAACATTATGTAGCAGGTTTACGGTGAATTTTTCATGCAACACAATGGTGTCAAGGAGATTCATCTGTTTATGAAGCTCTGATTTTTCCTGACAGACCCAAAGGCAGCAGGAAAGGAGGAAAGAGGAGGATGGGGGGGGAGGTTGTGAATGTGACATCACCATAAATCCAAGAATATCACTCGCTTGCGAAGCCGCCGTCTCAACAGCAAACGGCCTCTTTATCACTCTCCTTCTCCAACATGCAACAGTGATGATGCAGTGATGTAACCGAGCAGAAACCCTGCAGTCAGCCCTTATTTACTCAAAGCGACATGGCTACCTACATGTTGCTCTTGGAAGGTCCAGCTCTACCAGGAGAGAAATTAAGAAAATGGAGCTCAGAAAATTTGGCTGACCTTTAAGCCTTTTAAAAACAGCTAAATAAAAAAAGCAGAAGAAAGCTGATTTTTTTTCCTCTCTCTTTCTTCCACAACCCCCTCCCAAGGCAAAAAATCCTGAGGCTGACCACAGGACTTCCTGTAGGACCTAACTGCTGATTAGGCAGTCCATACACACACACACACACTCACACACTCACAGGCCGAGTGAACTGGACCCTTTCCACCTTTCTGCCGAGTAAGACGGCGCTTTTGATACTGAACACAGCAGGAGGAATACTAATGAGCCAAACCAATCAGAGAGCTCGTTGTTGAAGTGTGTACCGGTGGGTGTCTGGAATGTCAATTAAAGAGCTGGATTTCACTATGAAAACAAAGACAAATTTTTCTGCTCGGTACACAACTGTTTTTGTTGTCGTCCTTTGATAAAGTTACAAACTGTGGCTCTTATAAACAAAAGTCGCTAAAAAACAAGAAACCAAAGTATTTAATGCCGATTCAACAGATTTACTGTAGCGAGAATTTTGCTGTTCTGTTAGCTATAAAGGCAATCCGTTCTTCTTATGCAGGTTTTTTTAAATGTGTGATATTTTACTGAATGCTCTTTTATAACCATCTCATTTCTCATGTGTTAAGATTTCTAAATTTATAACTTTAGACCTTCCAGAAGGTCTAACAGAAGGACTCTAGCTGGACGTGTTTGGAAATGGCTCTGATTATGTATATATACTGTTCATATGCTAATTAGCCATGCGCTACGCTGAGTTGAAAAGTCTTTCAGCCTACAACCCACTGCATTAAAAAAAATAATAAATTACTCAAAGATTCAAAAACGCATGTAAATTATAACATTGCCAGAAAAAATAAGGGGGCAAGTTTATCATCAACCTATGAAATAAGTCCTGAATTAAAAGTTTCACAAAACACACTCAAGTATATTCTCAGGTAAAAATTTCAGACTTTGTCAGAGGATTCTGTTTCTTGCATTTTCTGCATAATAAGTACATTACGTAATGTGCAATCATTCTGCAAGTCAGGACATCGCTTACTGCTGGCCATTCTAATTAGATCCAGCATGGAGTCACACTGTCAATCACTTCCAGTCTTCCCCTCGCAAACATCCGTCTCACACACATACTTTGTCTCTCTGCATGAGACGACAAGAGCGTGGGACTGGCAGGAATGTTCCCGATTCCACGTCTCCGTCACATTGCTGCAAGATAACAGTCAGGAAGCCAGAGGAACGCAGTCAGTGGATTTCAAACAGGTTACATAGCTGCGGGGACACGCCTTAGAAACCTGTGTGCTCATGTAAAACAAAAAAGGAAGAGAAAACACAAAGGAGGCGAGGCATGTCACCGTGTGACCTCATGCAGGCTCCGCCAAGCCTGTCATGAGACAGGAAACGTGCGCTTTTCTAAGCAGAGGAGCAGGAAAACGTTTCTGCGTACACCTGAGCAGAGAAATCCCGGCTGGTTTACCTGCGTTCGTATGAGGAGGAAGAGGCCATTTCTCGGTTGCTCAAGGAGCTTTTACCGAGCACAATTACAGGAAACAGCGAATGCTGTGAGGAACTAACTGAGAACATGCCGAGTTAAAGCAGCTGTGGAGCAGCAGTAAAGGACCTTTGAATGCACATTTACTGTAAAGTCACTCGATTGCACGATAACAAAATCAATCCGGAGGAAATAATGTAATAAAAGCAAATTTTAAAAAAGGGGTCATCTTACTGCACTGCCAGTAAGCTGGCTGAAAATTTAGGGAAACGTTCACCTGCAGACTTGCTTCCACAGCACAAAACCCAACTAATAAAGCTGGACAATAAACTATACTTCTAATCATTTTTGTCAGTTTATTGAGTGCAACGGGACTGACTGCACACAACATACTGCACTGACATCCTGCATGCCAGCCAAACAGCTGAAAGGCATTTTTCTGAACCTTGAAGCAAATATTTAAGGTACATTTCAGATTCCGAGATGCTAAAGCTAAGGGGAAGTGTTGGGAACTTCACAAGATAAAGGAAAAGAATGAGCAAGCAAAAAAAAGGGTTAGCCTTCACTGTTATTCCAATAATTACTGATAATATTGCACTTAAGTGTGTTTTAATAACAGACTAGCAAAATGCTGATGGCATCCATCTTTAGAGGAAAGAGAGCCACAATAACGCAGAAATGTATGGAGCACAGCATGAACCGAGTATGGAAGGCCTGGGTTTGTGTTAAAATTTATTATTATTATTATTTTTTAAATGCACTAGTGTTTCCTTCGGTCTAACTATTAACACCTAAGGTCCAAAAGCTACTTCATTCTCGGCCAACTCTCTAATCTATTCCAACACAGGAGTGAAACTTTAAATCATTAACTAAATGTCAGCAGTGGCAAACCGCAGCGCATGTCTAGGCTGATATCCATTGATCTAACGTCCCAGAGTAACTTAGTAATTTATATCCAATGAAACGCCACATAGTCAGAGAGACTGCGCCTTCTGCTGGAAGTATCGATCCCAGTCCAGGGCTGAAATTGTGATGACAGCTGCGAAATCCGTCCCAACTACAGTTTAACCATACCAGGAAGCCTGTGGAGATACACAGTCCGTTTAAAGTAACCATTTATGAAGATTGCGATACGGAAAAACACACACACACACACAAAAAAGGGAGAAAGTTGTTGCAGATTTTGGAACAAGTCTAAAGGATACACTGAAAAATTTAGCTGGCGACCCAAAACGGATGATATTTTTAGCCTGACTTGTTGACTGGAAACTCAGATTAGTGAACACAGTTTACTGGAAATTGCTTGGTATTTGCTGCAAGGTCGAATGAACTGCTTCTTGTGTCAGCGGGGTGAAAAAAATAAAAAAGAAATCAACATTTTTTCCCATGATACGGATAAAAACTGAACAACCAATAAATATGTCACTCCAAATAGATCTTTGCAAAATTAGTAGTTGATACTACTATCAACTAGCAACTCTGTACAAACAGAATATCTAGATTTGTAACATTATGGAAACCTCAGTCCAAAACAGAACTTGATTCGTCCACTGCTGGACGGTTTGGACATGTTCTGGACACCAAAGATTGAAGGCCAATTTCCATATTCCACTTAAAACTCCAATGTAAAGAAATATGAGTATATGAGCGCAATAATTAATGAAAACCAGACTCAAAAGGAAATTAGAACCAAAATAAACGGATAAATAGTGTGATAAAAACACTTTTTGAGGAAAAATATACAGTCAAGCTAAAATATACCGGAGATTTTT
The DNA here is from genome assembly GCF_001444195.1 of Xiphophorus couchianus. Taxonomy (NCBI): domain Eukaryota; kingdom Metazoa; phylum Chordata; class Actinopteri; order Cyprinodontiformes; family Poeciliidae; genus Xiphophorus; species Xiphophorus couchianus. Next base: position 11,821,547 of record NC_040244.1, on the reverse strand, counting down.
GCGAGTCATCTCCATAATTAAATAAAAATAAATAAATAAATACGTAACTTGATCACAAATCAAATAGATTCCCGGTGGTTTAGGTACATGAGTAGTGCAGAATGTTTTGCTTACAGGCATTAAATTGAACCTGGAAGAAACAAAAATGTCAACACGGAGGCACAATTTACAGATAAAAAAAACTAAATTGGTAAACGGTTGAAAAAAACCCAGGCTTGCTGCTGCTTCCAATAAAAACAACCGATGATCGCTCAATGGGAAAAAGTAATAAATAAAATAGATAAACAAAACCGCATCTCTACTGGTAACTTAACAGGTCAAAAAGCACAAATTCGTCCTAACTGAGGAAGGAAACGGAGAGAAATACAGCAAGACGTTTTAGCAGTTTTTAATATACAGCGTTGCTCTTTTTCCAGGGTGGCATTAAAATGAGGGCAGCATGAACTTGTCAAGAGTCACCTGTCAATTGCACCTTGTTTTTATTGCTTCCATTCAATTAGCAAAGCCATAACACCTGACGACAAATACTTAGTTATTATTATTTTTGCTATTATTTTTTATTCGATGTCTATAGAGGACAGAAGTATGATAACTCCACCGGTGCCTGTGTTTGTGGTTTGAGATGATTGGGGTTGGTGGAAGGGGGACATGCATGCACGCAAGAACCGCCTGCCACTGACAACGAGGACATGAATATGAATCACATACATGGAGAATATCTTATGTAATAAGAGATTATCGCATAGAAACTGAATCGTGACATTGCACTATTGTGATCCCTGCTGAAGGTATCGTGGAGAAACTGGAGGCTACTCCCAGATTTTATTTTTCATTTTTTGTTTTGGGGGAACTGGTCTGCCTTGCACTGGGAGGTTGAATTTTGAAGCGACTCAGCTCTGCTCCACTGCGCATTCTTCTCGGCGGACGCACACTTCCCGAAAACAAGCAGGCTCCAGCCACATTATGTAAGGAGAGTACCGAAAGCACTCCTTTCCCCCGCTGATGGGTTTAACAGCTCCGACACCCTGGCCGTGTTAACTCCAGGCTCGCTGCGGTTTTAGGCTGCCGACAGCGGAATTTCAGGGTTTCCTGGATGTTTCCAGCTCCCAACTTTGATTTAAACCCAATGGCAACAAACACAATATATATACATATATATAAATATATATGCGTATGGAATAAGAGTTGTCTTTTCAACCAAAGCTCCACACGGTCCCAACGACTGTCAAAACAAACCAGCTGTTTAACTTTGTAGCCTCGACATACAATTAAAATTGTAGGCCACAAACTCAAGCTGGAAATCGGTTCTCATGACGGCACAAGTTAGCAGCATTAGCCATTTTTTTTTCTTAGCAAGCTTAATAAGACAAACTTACGATGCATTTCCTCCCAAGGTAGTTAAAAAGGCTTTCATTGTCCTGCTGTGACAAGATTAAGGAGCCGACATTGCTTTGCCGCCGTTGCGGCGGGTGTCCACTCATTATTAGGGGTCAGTTTATGAAGTCTGCACCCGCTGACTGCTTGTAGGAGCTCCGGGAAGATACATCAACAATCCCTCGGTCATCCGTGGCCTGCCTCCGACTCCTCACGCCGGTGCGGGAGTATTCCGCCGCTCCGCCGAGGTAAAGGTGTGTGTGTGGGTGGGAGGGGAAACGAGCACGGTGCAGGAATGTAGCTTTGGCGTCTCTCGGCTCCTCAAAACCAGGCAAAAAACTGGGACAACAGCACGAAGCTGGGACGAGGAGAAAACTTTCCTTGGAAGTCCTGCCGTTATAGGAGCCCTGAGCCAGTTCCATCCAACATGGCAGAGTTAGGGCGAGTCCAAAATCTGGGAGCGGGGGAGGCAAGTCTCCCAAATGTGTCCAAAATTAAAAGAAAAACACAACTTAAATAGCATTTAAAAATAATGAAATGATCTAAATAAAGGTATATAATATCTATTTCTATATAATTGGAAGCCTACAGCACATTACGTCGCGGTATGTAGATTAAAAACGTAAAGCGCCACCCACAAAGATGGTTTGATCCTATCCGCCAGTGGCTTTTTCTGACAGGAATGTGTACAGAATTGGGAGGAGATAAGGAAAAAGGTGAAGCCGTGCATATGTCATAAAGCTTCACGAAAAGGGAATTATTAAACCCTGAACGCATGCAGATCAGTGTGTGAAAGTACAACAAGAAGGATTAATGATCTTCCTGCAATAAAAAAAAAAGTTTCCGATTGAAGGTTCCTCGGTTAAAGTCTGAAAGATGAAAGGTTCTCGTTGCTGAAAATTGGAACATTATTATTATTATTATTATTATTATCCGTTTAAATGTTACTTGCATTTAAACCAAAATAGCCTGCAACTAAACGAAAGAAAAATTATTAATGCTCCACTTACGCCTCAAGGACTAGAGGGCCTAATCTGACATATGCTTAAAAGTGCATATTTGGGTCAGGCTAACCCCGCCAACATGTATATTTGGATATGGGCTTGTTGGATGGGACGCGCTTTGGTTGATGAAATAAAAGCCACATCAGCAAAAACAGTTGACCATTGATGGTAGCTGTAATAGAAGTAGGTGTTAAGAAATCTTTAAGAAATCTCTTATTACCCAGAGTTGTGCTGCATTCAGTTTATAAAGGCAGTTAATTTAGGGCAGTTATAAACCTTTGAATATTCTCCATCCTTTTTTACTAAATTTGTCATTTACAAAATTGCTGGCGGAGCTGTAAGATTTTCAGAACATGAGGCTATTTATAAACTCTGAATCAGATATGTCGAGCCAGCTCCTTCAAACAAAGGCAGTGTGTATGCTTTTGCATATTTTTAATAATCCACCTTGGGGTGTTTGTGTCACTTTCGACGACATGTTTGGTCAGGCTCATCATCTGAAGCTGTTTGTAACTTGGGATTTTGCTCTGTAATGTAATTCTGCTCCCTGTATTTACCGTAAAGGTTTTAATTTAAATCAGCAGATAAACAATCAGTAACAGAAACTTTTGTCTAGTTTTGTGTCGATGTAATCTCATTCATGTCATTTTCATGTACTATTTTAAGGTGGTCTTTAAGCATTTTGTATTGGTAACGCACGTCCAATCACTGTGGTTGTTACTGTCACTGTAAAAAAAACAACGTAATTTCTCACAATAAAAACTTTAACCTCAAATCAGAGGCACTGCCAAAAGGAGGGCGCTGAGGGGCAATGGCTCTTGTAAATTTCCTGGTTATGAATTTATTAAAGCGGACATCAAGTTACAGTAAGTTGTAATCGATTTTTGTCTTTTATAGCAGGCTGACTGACACGCCTTAATATGACTGCATGGTATAAATTCTGAGATCCTTTTGTTAATTTTGAGCACCACCCCAACATCACAAGCAGCCAAACCATTTAAAATCGCTTTCTGACGCACCTCTCCTGAAACGTGATGAACGTTACATCTCACCTGGCAGTCCATTTGAACAAATCGTTCCACTCAGATACATGTTTAAGCAAGCCTGTTCCTGCCTCCATCATTGCTCAACAGAGATTCAGCACTTAGAGAAAAATAAATGAACAATGCAGCTCAGTCTCCATACTGTTTTATCTGTTTAGGGCTGTATTTACTCGTTTGCTTACACATATGAGAGGTTATCATGTTTATATATAGATGTGTGCAGAAGTGTGTCAGAGCCCCACTTTTTTTTCTTCTTTTGGTCAGAATTGATTCTGTGTTTATGAACAATTATTACTCCTGTTTTTCAGCTGTTTCTTTCAGTTCTTGGTCAAATCTGACCCCTTTCTGTGAATGAACCTCAGCATACGTTCGCCATTATTTTCCTTCCTTTCCACCTGTTTAAAAGCTACCATTTGTTCTTCGTCCGACCTGAAAAACCCGACCGGCAGGTGGAGAAACACCTGAGGAAACTCAGCCTTCCTCCACCTATACAAGCTCAGCTATGTGAGTATCATTGTGAGTCAACCTGAAAAAGGAGGCCCAGTTTTGGTTGTTTCCCTACGCAAGACTAAAGTAAATACGGTGTCATTTTTAGACGAGGAGAAATGATACTGAAAACACGAAGGTAAGGTCTCATGAGGAAACCACTAAAATGATGTGAAATTTCTGAGAAATAGCCTTCCTGTTCTTTCCGGAGCCAATCTGAGTTTCAATGTGACATTCTTGACAATAGTTTGTGACGTGTGATGATGATTGTATCGATTTTGATGACAGCATGCAAAACCCGTTAACACCAGTTCCACCCTGTCTGCCTCACTTTATTGGGAACTTAACTGGACTCACTTCCTTCTGGTTCTGTAAAAACAAAGAAAAAAAAAACAAAAAACAAACTATTATTCAAAACTTTGCTCCAGACTTTTCCAAAAAAGATGCTGCAGTCTGAGTAAGGAAGTAAAAGCTGCATGCATGCAGTCACATGACAAGGACACAGACATGCCATTCAGTGAATTTCAATGACACAGACAACTGAAACCAGTTGGTATGCACTTACATTCCACAATGCCAAGACGTGAACTGAAAGCAAACACCATTGCTAGTGTAAAATATCTATTATATATATATCTATTATATATAATATATATTCATTATATATATTTTTTCCCTTAAGTCATTGTATCAAGAATGGTGGGTGTGGTAACATTAGTGCAGATGACTTTCCTGTCTTGTGAAAGTATGTACACCCCTTGACCTTTTTCCACATTATGCCATATTGCAGCAACAAAGTTTGGTGTTCTTGGGGGGATGTTATGTGTCAGACCGATACAATGTGGACTGTTATGTGCACGAATGAAGGATTTACCTCCCTAATCGAATTACACCTTATTTATATTAAAATTTAAAATGTTGTGGTTGTAACATGACATTGTGAAAATGTTTTAAGTCCTGTTGAAATGTGTCAGAACAATTTTATTAGCCAACAACTAAGAGACTTGTCTGACCCATTTTTGAGACTATGACTATGAGAGATTGAAGGAGGAGGGCATCATGAATATTATATTTTGTTCTCTGCAGGAAGACATCCCTTACAGGCTTCTTCATGAATGTTTAATAATGCCCGCCTTTTTGGATCTCTTCACAATGTTAGGTACCGAGGATTTATGGAAATGTCAAAACAGGGCCAGCCAAATGGATTGTTCCCATGTGAGAGGTGGCAATTTGCTTTACTCAAATTACATTGAGTAACTATAATGAATATGTTTGGTTGGTGAGAAAACAAGGACGCTAATATCTGAAGATGCCTGCTGGGCAGGACTGAGTCACACCTCCTACCTGCTTTCCAGTCAATGTTTGTTCTGTGATGAAGTCAAACAGTAATTAGCTGATGAATATGGAGGTCTGCAGTTCAGCTACTTTGCACCCGAAATATCAAATTAGGAGCCATCTTTGGCTGATGATCAGAAATTATATCATGATAACTGATCGTGTTGTTTTTTGTTCACAAACAGAAAAAGTTTTCATTTTTATTCATGCGAAGATTGGAAAAAAAAAGTCAGCAGCATTACTTTCAATAGATAATAAATCCCAACTGCTTGTTTAAAGCTTTCGGAGTGTGACCACAAGGTGGCAGAATTACACCGTTTTCTCAAGGCACACTGAGGGATTTGGGTTTTTCTTCGTCAAAGATTGCAAACAAAAATATTTTTAGACTCAGTTATTTCATGAGTTATTTAATTTATGAACTGAGTAAATGATCTGAGTATGTTTTATAATTGAAGGTAATAGCTTTATAGAAGAGACAAAATCTAATCTAATCTAATCTAATATGCTGTGGATATTTAATATGCCAGAGTCTTTTATTTTGGTAAAAGCAAAAGCACACCCCTTTGGGGCAAAGGTCATGAGATCAATTAACCTAACCATACAGCAAGAGCGACAATAGAATAATTTAGATCAATTTAGACAATTAATTAGAGAAAAGGAGTCTCAAAAATGGTCTTAAAAGAAGAAAAAAGCAGGTAAAGACATTTAGATTTAATGTGTGCTGCCCAAGAAGTAAGACTGTTTATGATAGAGGGTAACTGTTTACTGAACAACTTTTTATAGTTTATATATTTCATCAATTTTGAGTAGACTTGTTTTATAATTACGGAAAAGCAGACTTTCGCTTTGTTTATCTATCTGTACGTCTGGTTTGTAGTTATTTTTGGGAACAACAAACAAACAACTGAATACATGCTGTCAGTGTCAACGTCAGGAACAGCTCCCTCAACCTCCTACTGTGTTAAAAGACGTGGTCTGTTTGAATGCGCACTCCATTAGATTAGCTCCGTCTTAGGTTGCGTCTTCCATCGCTGCAGCGAAGGGTTTTCACTCAAGAGATCCAGTTTTCCAGCGGCGTTTGGTTTCTCCAATGTAACAAAACGCCTGGCGAGGTAGTAAAACAGAAAACTGGTGGTGCTCCCCCTATCATAATCTGCATCTACACTTTAAGTTTCACGAATTTATAACAAAATAACAACAAAGTGTGCAAAGCGTTCATGTGTTTCTGTTGTGTAGAACCAGGAGAGATCCTGACTAGATTTAAGGAGATCTGAGGCGAGGGAATAGATACGCTGGGACTAAAGGCTGATCAGGTAACGTGGTGCATCATTGATATCAACATCATGAAAGACACTGCAATATTTAAACAGAGACGACGGGTCCAATAGATGATGCTACAAGCTGCTACGGGTGAAGGGATGATGGTGAAGCGTGATACCGTCACCACCATGTTTTACTGTGTGGATGATGATGTGTTTGTGGTTGTGTGCAGTAGTAGTATTTAGGTTGTGGCCCAAAAAGTTCAAACTCAAGTGCATTTTCCAAAAGTTAGTTGGGTTCTCTGCATGTGGCATTGCAAACTGTAAACGGGACTTCTGTTGGTTTTCTCTCTCATCAATGACCGTCTTCTCTGCATTGCTTTTCTGGATAACACCGTCCGTGCCTCTCAGTTTAGTTGGTGAGTCATCTCTTAGAGGGTTTGCAGTTGAGTGGTTCAGTATTTATTTTAAGATGTTGGATTGAGCAGAACTCTGTGAGATGTTTAAAGCTGGGAAGCAGCTGTTTTTTTTTTTTAACCTAGCCCACACAAGCCTCCTCTTTTGCTTGGTCTTCATATTACTTTGAAGAATACCTTTTTTTTTTTTTTAGAAAAATTGGAAACCATGTATTACTTTTCTAACACTTTGCAAATATGCACTACTTTGTGTCAGCCTATCACACCAAATCTGAACAGAATAAATAGATTTTTATGGCTGCTACGCGCCAACATGCGAAGACGTTCTAGGTCACAAATAAGCTTTTTGTTAGGTATTCTAACCCGTACATATAAAGAACCACACAGAGAGTACTTATACTTTCAACCTTTGCAAAGGGGGAGAGTTTAGAGCGTCACTGAACCACAGCGGTGCTTCGAAACAACTCCGACTTGCCTCCCTGCAGCAGTCTGTTTTATTAAAAGCGGGGCGGGTGTTGGTCAGACAAAACAGAAACTTAAAGATAAGGAGTAGGTGCACATCTGAGCCGGCTGGTACCGATGTGTCCGAGAGCAGGATGTTCCAGCGCACCCAGTTTCAGCTGACAGCAGAGAGACAAACAACTTATTCATGAGGTAACCATTTGCAAAACTCTAACATCTCCCCCCTATTTATCGAATGAATACATATAAGCATGTGCTATAAGTAATAGAAAAATCTTTAAAAAACTGTGTTAATAAATGTCACTTTTTTTTTTTAAACAACAGGCACTGACTATACTTCAAAATATAAAACATAGCAAATACAATGCATCAATACACTCATCACTTGCTTTTGGCATTTTCAATGAGGAAATTATTCTGTATTTGCTTTAAAGCGGTTTCATCATACGAGCATCTTCCTTCATAATAATCTGGATCTTTTCGAAACGGTGGAACACAACCGTCATCTTTAGTCATTTGTAGGAGCTGGAGCTGAAGCTGTGACATCGCACATGTCACAGCTCGGATCACCGTGGACCTAAGGCAAGGTAAAATGCAGGATGTAAACAAAGAGAACAATACCAGTACAGCAATTACAGGTCTTAGACATTTCAACAGCATCTGCCACCAGGTACCGCTGGTGAGCCAGCGGAGAAAGTCCCATTCTTGTGGAACGTGGTCGTTTGCCATGGCTTTTTGCAGGTCCTTTAAGGATGCCGTTGCTTCTTCAATATGGGTGTCATTTTCTCCTGGAATGTAGGTTCAGCACGATGTCTCAATGATGTAGCAAACTCCTCCTTGGGCGGCAGTCAGCAGGTTCAGCACCATGCGATTTTGGAGCACCATCAGTCTGAGTGCTCCCATTTCTTCTCTTTGTCCAGCAAAAACGTCGATGGGGAGATTCCACAAATGTCTTCAGGTGGTGATCCACAGTTTCCAGTCTGCGGGTGTTTTTTGGCGAACCCTGACCGTGGGAGAAATGAATGTAGGAATTTTTGATTTTGAACTCGTCTGGAACGGCCGATTCCCAGACCCTTTTCTCACTAAGCTAATCTTTATGATAGCCATTTTAGGGACAAATGAACATTAATTCTACTCTGACAATTTCATGTTTAATTTATTTAAAAAAGTCAACGACCACTAATAAAACTAATACACAAACTAAACTGATGCGTTTTTCACATTTTATTAAGTGTTTCCCGTCTACATGACTACAATAGTCAGAATCAATATTTGGTGTCAGAGACAATCTTACCTTCAGTGGATATTTGCCTGTGATTTGACTGCATATGTAAATCAAGCGCACCAAGATTGGTGGCAAGAGTGTCGATTTCATGCCCTGAAATCACAAATTTAAGATAGAAATGAGTGAAATAAGAATAATCCTGTATTAAAATCCAATTTTACAGATTTCTAGCATATTATTTTGCTCTAACGCTACACTTATTACACAGAGTTGATTTGATGTATTTAGTACATATTAGTGCAGTCTACAGTAAAAACCTGCAGAAATTGAAATACATTTTTCTTCTATAGCAAACTTTTTAACAGGCAGTGAGTCAAAGTGAAAGAGATGACATTGGAAATTGATCAACTAAGCTGAAACGAAAATAAAATTTGAGATGTTAGCCTTTTTGTTTGTATTTATTGAGGCTATTCTGGGCAAAATCACTAATCCCTTTATGTTCAGTAATTTACTGACAGTCTGCTGTCCGGATATGAGAATATGTGATGCCGAAAAATAATGCCTATCAGCATGAAGTCACCCATAGACTGTCATATTTCATTAGACTCCATCCAAACAGGGATATGAAAATCCATCATCAGAAACAGAGTGTGATATAAAATCTTTAGCAGTTGATATATAGGCAAATTGAATTAGATTTGACATTTGAACATTTTCCTCAATATTCATTAGTTAAACTTATTTAAAATGTTCAGTTGCCAAAAAACAAACAGGTAAATAAATGAATTTGAGCTGGTAACAGTTGAGTACAGAGCTAAAACGTGAATTTACCGTAGGGCGGCTTGACCCAGACCAATCGGAAACCTTACTTATTTTTACAAACTGGTTGGGGATTTGCAGGTCAAGGATGGAGAACTTTTTTTTTAACAATAATAAAAATTGGTAAGTTTTTGTCTAAAAGTAATCAATGTTATCATAAAACTGTGTCTGCTCTCTTACAGAGAGACACTTGCTGTCAATCTTTGAAATGCAGCAGTCAACGCTCTACCTTCAGTACTTTATCATAATTGTAGACATATGTTGTAAGGCTGCATAAAGTTTGGTTGCTTACTACATTGTGGTTCAGATGGAACAGACATCAGGCCTAAAATGTCAACTCTTTATACTTTTATCCAACCTGTTTCAAAGTATCAGATTTCAGACTCATCCTTTTGTCCAAATATGGGGTTTCAGGCTCTCAAACGACCAAGACAGCAACTGCTGGATAGCATCACGGCGGCTTCCTCTTACAGTATTCAGGCTATGCACTTGAGATAAATAATGAGGCCTTTCAAACTGATTATTTATAGCTTCAGCAGGTATTAGGCTGATGGTGGGGAGGAGGGAGGGCTATGTAAAGGAAGCTTTTAAGTGGAGTAATGGTGAGGTAAATGGTTTCGTCTCACTTCCTGTTTTTGTATAGCTGAAACCTCACAAATCAGTATGCCACATTAGTTTAAGATTGCTAATGAGCGGGTATTAGGTGCCATCATGTATTCCCAGCGGGAGGTGTGGTGGAGTGTGCTGAAAGTCACAGGGGTGCTTGGTTGCAATCCCTTGGGTGGTGTGCTGTCTGAATGACTTGTTCATTCAGACAGCACACTGATGGTGCTTGTTCAGGTTAGTGGAATCTCACAGGCGCAACAAATAGTACGATGTTTACCTTTAAGCTTATTATCTCTAATCAACTTAAAAAGGTGAAGTACAGTTGACATGTGGTGAGATGATGTGTTTTTATGCGCTACATTTAATGGGTAACCTGAACAGAGGGTCAAAATCCAGGCTCACCTGTAGGAAAGCGAAAGCAAAACTAAACAGGGCCAATTTGACATGTAAATATATTCTCAAAGTGTGCTTGTTGACATAGCCACTTCAAACACTGGCAATTACAACAGTCATTTTATTAATAGAATGAATGAGTACAAGTTGAAGCTTTTCATCAAATCAAAAATGTGAATACAGTTCATGCTGCTGAGTTTTATTTTGTTATTTTTCTTTAGAAGAAGGGATGTACACCTTACTCAAACTTTTGTTAAATTAATTTTTCAAACTGGTTTTGGTCTCTCTCTTCATGAAAGTGCTCAAAAACAAATGTGAAGCATGGTTAAAGTACAGTTATGCGGTCAAGGAATATGTTTAGGATGTACAAAGCCATTCAATCATGCAGTAAATGGCATAAATATTTGAAATGTTAAAGAACATCAACATAGCTGCCGAGTCCATAGAACAAACCAACAAAATCACCAAGCCAGCCTCAGTACTTTAAGAAGTTGAATGCTATTTATCAAGAATAGTCTGTATCTGGGACAATTGCACTTCCAAATGAATCTAGGGAATTATATACAAGACGAAAATTCACTTTCTTATTAGAAAACATAAAACATTTACACGATTGTTTTTCTCAGTTTTGCAAGGTGAGCACTCAAACCGATGTACGTTTCCAATGTGTAATCTGTCTGGGATGCTGGGATCCATGGCTGCAGCACTTGCAGGAGTCATGTTATGTTTAGTCGAATCTCTGTTTGCACAGAAAGGCACTCCAGTAATGTTTGGTTCATGTAAAATTCACAGTAGTCCCACGTGGTTCCAGATTTCTACTCTGCTCAAGGTGCTGCATTGCTACATTTATGACTGGGTTCATATGTGATAACTTTAAAGGAATAGTTCAGCATTTTTAAAGTGAATTTCCATTAAAAGTTTAAAGGCAGTTCTCTCAGCTCCTTCTAACAACTTACTGGAACTTTACTTTTTAAATTTTGAACTATCTCTTCTGGTGGTGAATGGAAAACTCTCTCTCAAAAAAAAAAAAAAAATACAAAATATAGAACCAAACAGACAAATTCAAGTTCTGGAAATACGGACTTTGGAACATCAGGCAGCATTCAGTGCGTTGTACTTTGTTTTTAAAAAGTCTAAAAAGTTGAACATTTTTCTACACAGTTTCAGCATGCAGGTATGTGCAGGAGTTATGGCATGCTAAAAGAGTTGCTGCGATTAAAAACTGCCCACAATTCCTCCACTGGTGATTCTGCGCCAAGGTAGTGTGGGTCCCTGAACAAAGTTTGACTTGCAAGCCTTGCTTGCAATCAAAACTTGTTTCAAAAGATGGAATCAGGTTATGTGTCTTTAAATTTACAAATAAGTTGATCGTAGTACGCACATAAAAAGAACGGAAAACACAAAAATCCATTTGGGTTTCTTTTAACATTTTAACTTGTTTAACCACAAAATAATTTATTCGATAAAGCTTGCTGCAGTCCAGCTGCTCTAATTTACGGGACACAGAAGATGTCAGGTGTCACACGTTTTGTTTTGCGCGATACTTTGGGCCGGCTCTGGTCTGCAGATGAACTCCATGACAAAAAGAGCAGTTGCAGTTGTAAACATATCAAAATAGAAAATGTTCTTATTTTAGAATCCAAGATTTTACACTGTACATAAGAAAACGGCAGTAAGTTCATGTAATTTAAATAGGTTAGATAAAGAGTCAATGGCCTCAGTTGGGCGCCATAAAGTGAAAAATCAGAACATGTTCAATAAAATATGACATGCAGGTGCATCTCAATACATTAGAGAGTTAAATTATTTCAATAATTCAACTAAATTGAAACCCACATCCATTAGACACAAATTGATATAAGTGTCCCATTAATATTATGGTTTAAAAATAATGAAATTTAGTTTCCCAGAAAGCTGGAATACTAATACCAATATAAAAAAGGGAATGCCAGCATTTACAAGGAAGAATCGTTACTAAATAAGTGGCTGTTCAGAGTACTGTTACAAGCCCATTATCGGAAAGTTTAGTGGAAGGTAAAAGTACAGAAGAAAAAAAATGTTAATCCTGAAGCAACTTGGGTGTAGTCATAGTAGTCATTATATTGCATAGTACACGAGCATACCTTGTATGTGTGATTTTTCTTTTTCAATTAGTTGTATATAATACCTTTCACAGACTGAGTTTTTCCATTAGTTGTAAACTGGAAAATATACCTCTTTTACATTTTACACAAATAAGGAGCCTGCAGCCTCCTTACTGTTTGTGACTTTTGAAAAGCTGAATTTTGGGAAGCCATCATTCTCAAAGTAAGCAAATGCTTCAGATATTAAACCTGTTGATTAAAATAAGAGTTTCACATTTTGAACGGAATTGCAGAAACGTATGAACTTGTTGTAGACGGTCCAAGTTGCTGAGATGAACCTGAATCATTTTTTTTTAATAGATCTGTTAGGGAAGCTGATTTTACACGAAGAGTTATTTTTTCTTCGACTCCAGTTGTCCGTTGACCTCTCCGTTCTCCCCACTCACGCAGTCTGGGTCTTTGGTGCACCTTATTCTCAGCAGCACGTTAGACAGCACGTCCTGGTACAGACTCAGGATCAGCCAGCCTGGGAGGTACAGGAGGGTAATGAGTCCCATGAAATTGTGCGGATAGTGGGAGTAATCCCAGGAGCAGGCGTCAAACTGCCTCAGCGTCAGGCCACAGCAGAACTCCCAGGTGTAGATGAAGCAGATGTAGATGGGCAGGCGGCGCCATGTCCCCCAGCCTCTCCCGAAGTGCAGGTGGAAGTAGAGCTTCTCCACCACGAAGCTGCAGCTGCCGTACATGAGGAAGGACCACAGGGACGTGTGGCCCCCGGTGGCCCTAACCCCTTTCTCCACCAGGTTGAACAGAGACGTGAACAGCACCTCGTCCAGGAAACCGTGCATGCCGAAAAACAAGAACCGGGCGAACCCGGGAAGTCCGCCTGAAGGATGATGATGATGATGATGGTGATGATGGTGATGATGATGATGATGATGATGATGATGATCCGGACCGCCGAGGCTCCTCCAGAGGTCGGCGCAGCGGGAGGTGGGCTGGTACTGCAGGCGCGCGAGCCCTCTGTGAAACACCTGGGAGAAATACAAGGCCAGGATGTAGTGGACCACCAGCTGCGTCCCGGACACCACGCGCACCTGCTCGGTCAGAGTGTTGATGTTCCCGACGAGGATCTGCAGTCCGATGTAGACAGACGGATAAAAGACCAGGTGGAACACCACGGGCCGACCTCGGAAGCACTTCTTCTGGGAGTAGATCTGCTCCAGTGCGAAGTGGGTCAGTGCGTGCATGATGCACAGATACGGAGAGGAGAAGCCCACCAGCTTAGGGTCCCGACTGGTCAGGACCCCCTGCAGGGAGGAGAGCAGGACGTCCAGAGTCACGCCGTGCATGCCGTAGAGGTAGAGCCGCATCCATCTCGGCAGCTCTCGCAGCGACTCCCCGGCGTCTCCGGCGTCTCCGGATGGTTCCTGTTGCCGGGGCGCAGCAGCTGTTTCTAGGCTGATGCCATGCTCCCTCGAGCGGCTGCGATGACCTTCTCTCCACCGACTGGCCATGATCAGTCACTCACTGCGGAGAGACTATGTTGTCCTTTTTCCTTGACATTGTTGTTTTTAATTTATTTTCCGCTGCGTCCGCAAGGTGAAGCGAGAGATGCGGCAGCAAGCGGCTGGTGCCTTTAGTGCAGCCCGGAAATACCAGCTCCCGGAAGGCTAACCGAGGCCCACCCCTGCGGAGTTATAAACAAACAAATGAGTATAAATATGCTCTTCCCATTCAGTAAAGCTCCAGTGAAATAATTAAGCCAATTTACCATTTCGATTTCCCACCAAATGCCTTTAGCAAGAAATAAGAAATGACACATTCGCAAACTGACATCAAAATTCGCCTGTGACTCAATGTGCATAATGTTAAAAAATGGCAGTTATGATAATTGCGCAGTTCCGAGCTGCAACTGCGGCTAAAACCGGCAATTACTTGATGCCGATGAAGTAAACATAACGGGGTCATACCCATTTCTAACCGGCATTTGAAGGCAGCATCTGCAGTCAGGACGTTTGACGCTGACGCAGTCCCGCTGCGACGTCGTGACGCCGCTGTAATTACAAGTCATTAATGATGATTACATGAGATTAGAGCCAGTGAGGACGTGCCAAGCTGAACCACATCATCTCATTTAATCACATAGCTAATTCAGATAGATAGGAACAGGGAAACAATTGTTGAAAGAAGACCACAGAAGGTCACGTTTGCCACACACGCCACGAAGGGGCAAAACATGTAGAAGGAGGCGCTCCGATTAGCAACACTGACCTTGAACCTGAACACTTTGTCCCCACAGGATACATTGGTGGTGGCAGCATCATGCCAGTGACTAAGTTCTAAAGGAAGAAAGGCGAGAAATCTATCTTGCCTTCCGTTCATGTCAACAGGTGCTCGTAAGAATAATAATAAAAAAAAGTCCAGCGATACATAAGATACAAGAGTGATACTGTCTGTCCAAATGGAGGCCACATTGTCACAGTTGCAACATAGTGTGTGTTGCTGAATTTTTCGGTGGTTATGTGTGAAATACAGCCTGTGAGAATAACATGTATATAGTGTGCATTATCATCTTAAGCTTCTTCTAAAGACGTTAATCCAAACGCTAATCCTTTGCACAGCCTCCAGTCATTCAGCCCAGTCAAAACAGAGGTGAGGTTTGCTCTCAATTCAACCAAACAGCCACAGAGGGGCGCTGTTGAGTGCTGGGTCAACTGTATGTCTATTTCAGGACAAAAGTAAGCACAGGCAGCGTGTGTTTATGTGTGTGTTAATGAAATATTGCAGTAGTTTTGTTTATGTGTGAGGAAACCAACACGAGCCTCTTATGAAATATCAGACACATTTCTTACTTCCTTTGCATGAGTTTTTTTTTGTTTTAGGTTTGCATATGTGCGTGGATGCTTTTATAAGTTTTCCTTTTCAGTTTTTGCATATGTAACAGAACATATGGCGTTTCTAAGTGCATTATCCTACACTTCAGGAAATGTTTGCGAGCTGCTGTCGCCGTGTTTTGCAGTTGCGTGTTTGACTGCATTCACACTCATGCAAAACAGAGATGTTATCAGCGGCCTTCTCGGGTTTTTGCTGAAAACAGAATGAACCAGCTTTGTTTACCGTGATCTGAATCACAAAACCGAACTGCTACGAAGTGACAGCAAACCGACTGTGCTTTCCAAAAGTATCCATTTCATCACCATTTAGTCATTTTTTTATTTCAACACAGTTGAAAGTGATACATAGTTTTAAAACTGTTTTACAAATAGATCTGCATCTGTATTCAATTTGGATTTTATACAAAGGTATGCAGTACGTGTAGAGAGGAGCAGAATATTTGCAAATGTTTAGATTCTCAAACTTGCAAAAAAAAAAAAAAAAAAAAAAAAAAAAAATATATATATATATATATATATATATATATATATATATATATATATATATATATATATTGAAAACCCTATATTGCTTCCTCCCATCTTACAATTATGAACTTTGTTGACTTTGCCAATCAGTTTCAAGGAAGGAAACTACAAAGTTTCTGGTTGTAAAATGACAAAATGTGCAAAAGTTTGAGAGGCATAAACACTTTTGAGAGTCACAGTGTAAGGAAATAATATTAAGAGTTCAATTAAAAAAACACACTTAGATTTCTTTGTTTGTGCAACTTAATAATAAAAAAAATAAAATTCATGTTTGGAGTGAAACAGTCAGCTTTGATGTTTGAAGTCATTCCTTTGTAGCGCCTCCTGCTTTGAAGTCACAGCTTAAATGCAGCAGAATTGAAAAGTTACACACAACGGGATCTCAAAGGGGAAGAAATTATGTTTTCTTCTGCTCACAAGTTTTTCAGAGTGAGACTCCCACTCCCCTACCCCCCACTGTGCAATGTGAATCAAAGACATGGATAAATACATAAAAGAAACTAACTGCATGTGCAACGGAAAATGTCTGATGAAGGATGTTGTTTGCTAGTAGTGGACTTTAACCACACAATCTGTAGGATTCTCTTTCTGTTGTTCAATATAGACATCATAATTCCTTCCCTACTTCAATGATCCAATTTCCATTACAATTGCCACTGCTCATGGCCTTGTGTGAAAGAGCAGGAAACTTGTAACTATGAACCCAGTAGCAGAGCATAAGTGGTACAACTGTCCAGTTTTGGATTTGATCACCTTTAGAAGCATTATTTTTAGTTTAAAAAAACAAAGTCTAGAGTGGTTGGGGCTATCCACTAGATGGCAGCAATGTCACACAACCTTTTTCCTGCTTGGGTGGAACCCTTCCACATGAAAATATTAATTTACTAATAAAAAAACCCCAATCAGAATAACAATTTTGAACGGAGAAAAGTGCAATAACTGAAGACGTTGTGGATTATATATTTGCATACAGTAACGAGTAAAGTGGCAAACAGTGTGCAGATGAGGATGCTACCATAGATTTCCTGCTCCAGTTATTTGTTGCTGTCACTGTTTCCTCAGACATTTCTAACAAACAACAGAACATAGATCTATTAACTTTAGACACGATCTAAGAAAAGCACGTACACCAAAAGTCCTGACAGAATAAATAACAGAACAATATTTTCCTGTCATGCTGTTAATCCCGCCACATCTGAGAACGGCTATGAGATTAAGTTATGGGATGTTTGACGGATGCGATGCTTGACCGAGTCACACAGGAACTGAATGCGAATCTGCGGCTGTGTACTTAAAATGAGAACCAACCCCACGCCCCCAGAAAATGTAATTTCAGAAGCCATTTCCCCCATTTTGAGCTATTATTGAACAGACAGCCGGCCCTGCGCTCCCGTATTGTCTCTCACGTTGGCAGCTTGGGCAGGGTAATGTGTTTGTGACGTCCCAGAGCTTGTTGGTGAGCACCTAAGTGCAAACAACGTTTGTCTTTTTTGAATCTGCAGCCTGTTTGTTTTCATTTTGTGCATTGTTCACCTTTTGATAGTTTTCAAAAAAGGATTTTTACTGCTGCACGTTTAGGGAGTCAGTATGAGTCTTTTGCCCCTTCCTGAGCTGTGAGGAGAAAGAGATCGAGGGGATTGATTAGTCTAACTGACTGGGGGGGTCATTGTGTTCCTGGGAGCAGTTAAGGTTCTTGTTTGTAAATCCCTCCTCATTAAGGATTCTGTGCAGCTCTGAATCCTTCCAGGGCTCATACTCAGGAGGAACACATCCCACTCTCCTCTCCTGTCCCTGTTTCTGCTAATGCTCTCCTTCATCTTTCGCTTTTGATACTCAGAACTCATCTTGTATACGCTTACAGCATTGGGATGCTCTAAAAATAATTTCTTCTATTCGTCTAAGTTTGATTATTATAGTAATAAATATACCACACACTATTCAAAATGGGTAAGATAAGAGAGCATGCTATTCAAATAGCTGTTTGAGATTGTTCAGCTTACTTTATGTTGTCAGACAGGTTCTATAATCCATAATCAGGTCTGGGTATGTTTAGGTAATTTGAAAAATGTGGTTAATCACAGTTAATTCATTATTTAGCATAAAGGTTATCATTCAGTAGGCTAATTTGTATCCAGTATGGTCATTTATTCGAAGAATGTGCCCTGTTCCTTTAAAATTTATGTCAGTAAATACCTACCATGCCGTCCCTATTGATGGCCATTGAAGTGGACCATGAAAAAGGTTTGTGATTAACGTGACACAGTTAGTGTCAGCTGCCACCGAGCCAGCCAAGGTTTTGATATGAAAACAGGATTTACTTTTCACAGTTGCAGTGTTCCACTTTACATGATCCTGTTAAGTTTTATAATCTTTCCAGAAGCCGTTACTCCTTCTGCGTCTAGAGACATAAAGAGGTGGTGAGAGGGAATGTTTCTCTGGTTCACCTTTCTCTTTGTTCTCACATTTAAGAAGACAGTTGTTCTGGAAATTGGGGCAAGACACTTAGCAACTGGCTCTGTGTAATGTTGCAGCTTCATAAAAAAGTTAACTCACAAAGCACTGCCAAAATGTTGTGGTTATGTGTATGTACAGTACTGATACAAACTCCTAATATGTATTCTTATTTTCCATTTCATAAACATCAGGAATCCACAGTTTGATACAATATGTTATTACGTTAGAAAAACACAAACGCATTCAATCAAGAAGCAGCTGGCTACAATCTCACATGGACTATCTTTCTGTTGTAAGGACATGAGCCAAAATGTCAGCTTAAAAGATTTATTGAGCACAATTGCGGATGTTGTAGAAGAAGAAGAATGGTGAATTTTTGATGGAAAAATCTGGAGACAACAGCTGTAGGCGGTGGTAATTGAGAGGTAGTGGGGGATTCTTGTCAGGACATCAGTTCCCTGACCCAAATATGGACCGACACATGCTACGAACCCTACACAGTTTTTTGCAGTGTGTAGGGTTACAGTCACAAACCTCTTTGCAGTTTGTTGGGACTTAAGTGGATAGACCAACACAATTTTGTGCGTAATTCTGAAGTCAGAGTGGAAAACATTCCTCTTCCAGCAGGAAGCTAACCCTAAACAGCCAGAGCTACAGAGGCTAGGGAACGAAGGGGTAGGAATGAGGGATGTAATCAGAGGTGTAGTTGAGCCATAGATCTGCTCGCTGAACGTAAATGAACAGATTGATCCCTATTAGATAATGAGCTTCTGAGGCAGCTTTTTCCACCTTGAACACTTAGCAGCCTGCATGAAATGAATATAGCAATCTGTCGCTCCGGAATAGTTCACCTCATGCTTCTCTTCTCTTCCTATCCAGGTGAAAATCAGGCTGTCTCTCTCACAGTCCAGTACCTCGTTTCACCGTTTGTCCAAGCTGCTAGCTGATTCAGACCTCTGCTACCTTTCTGTAAACTCCTCTTTCTGTTTTCTCCACCTAACTCCTCGCTCTGCCCTCTTCTCCAACCTAACTCAGTGCTGCACTTTGTGTACCTGTTGCCAGACAGTCCTCTGTCTGCCTCGGGGCTTTGCAGATTGACCTCTCCACCTCTCTTCTTCTTCCTTTCCTTTCCGTCTAGACAGCAGCCAGTGGACAGGGTGATTTAATTTTACTCGCCCGGGGACTGAGCCGGTACGTGGCGAGAGAGTCTGTTTATAGATGTCTGGTTACGTCTGTGGTAATTTTCAGGAGACTAGGACACGTCAGGTAGAATGGGTTTATCTGTGAATCCAGTCCATCTTGTTTTCATCCACTTTGCACCCCATGGGAGGTCTGGAATATTGTAGCCATGGGATACTAAGGCTCTATGGATGTGTGTCATGCTCTGATTGGTTCATCCATCTCCAGCTGGGGAATGCAGACCCGTAGTGCTATAGATATGGATCAGTGACGACGGTGCCTTTGTCTCACTACCTGCTTTAGTCTACGCTTTGTCCTCACCCCACCTTTTCTCAGTCTTTCTCTGCTCTGTTTTCATCCTCTGTATACGTCCCCACACACAAATGAGGCGGCCAGAGTCTGACTGATAGGATGAGACGGAGTAGCAAAGAGGGAAAAGGAATGTTGGGGAACAAGTGGGAGTGGGGTTATATAGGTCAGCAGTGCATGTGTGGAAGCGTGGAGGTCCAGTGGAAAGCCAAGCAGGATATTGTCCATCATCGGTGGCATCAGGAGGAAAACAGGAAAAAGCAGCAGGTGGCTTGTCGGACCTTATAGCTGACCTATGGCACATAACTCACTCTGTATGTCAGTGTGTTTGGATGCTCTTCAGACACAGAGGGCTCCAGTTTGAATGTTTCTTGAGGTGAATGAACTCTTTTAATGAAATAAAAGGAAGAGATGGCATTTATCGGGACCAAAACTGACTCTGTTTGTGGGGGGAAGGGGACTAATATTACACATTGCCCTGGACACATAATCTCCACTATGAAACGCAGTAGTTGTAGCATCATGCTGTGGGGATATATAGCACATTGTAGACTATTGCAGGAAATTTACCCCAAACCGCTGCTAGCTGTAATGCAACCAACTGAATTTGAGTGTTCCCCTAATTTCTCTTGTTGCAAATTTCACACATACCAAGGTTTACAACCCTAGTTATCAGGGTTTTGTCCCTAAAAATTGCTAAATGCTAAAAATAAATCTGAAATAAACAAGCACCCAAGTGAAACAACAAACAAATATTTAGCTTATGTAGTGAAAATCAAACTCACTGTGGTCATTTTACCAGACTGCGACCTTTTTTTTCTAGCTATGCGAAGAGTATTCTTAGAGTTCTTGATGAATCAAACAAGTTTCCTGGATATGGAAATGAAACACATTATCAAACCTTATGATGTGCTTCACAGGCCTAAAAATAGAGTTACAAAATGTCAAAGGAGATAGCTGTCAGCACTGGAAAGGAAAAGCACTGAGGAGAAAAAAAACAACCCCGCCCCCATAAAGCAAAGAAAAGCTTCTAACTTTTAGTGAGCTCTCATTGTATCCTGCCTGTCCAGGTGAACAAAAGAACCTCCATAGGCTCTCCTTTAATTCTTCAGCTTGCAGCTTGACTGTATAAGTCTGGGTTTGCTCTGAGGGGGAAACGCTAAGCGGGGTTAAGAGGTAGTCACACAGCTTTAAGTGAATTTGATACCAGGTAAAAGCGCAGCACGTTCTTTCATTGGGCGCAATCACAGACAAACACTAAATCTCAATCTCGGCCGCGTACCCTGAAGGAAATCTGAAAATGAGAATAACAATAGGATTATTGTTTGCGTGGCCTTCTTGTTCTCTATAATCGACTTCTTGTTCGGTTTGAATCAACTTGACGCCTTAGGGCTGGACTTTAGCGGAGTCCAATTGTTTTAGCATTAATCACGAATGACCAAGCAGCTTCTTTAATCTTTCTCATATAAATCACAGCAACCAGTTATTACACTTTCAAAATGAAGCATCTGCCATTCGAATGGTCGCTTCATAACGAGAGTAAATCACGCGAGCTGCCCTCTAGTGCGTTTTCCTTACAGGTGATTGCGTGCAGGAGTCTGTCGCTCCATAAATAATTAGCAAGACACGTCTCCAATGTTCCCGTCGCACAAGGACGTGAAAATGACACTCATTCCTTCATTTGTCTTTTCATCCGCCCCCAGTCATCATTTGGCATTGCTACAAAAATCCTTTTCTCCTCCATTTTTTTCAAATTCTCGCCGTAAGCCTCTTAGTTTCCACTCCTGGCAGTGCTGCTAAATCCCCAAACTTTGACATTGTTTGGGAAATTCTTAAAGAGTGGGGTCATTTTTTATTCAACCTCTGCAAAAAAAAAAAAAAAAAAAGATCATGTTTTTAAAGCATTGTGTGTAAGTATCTGGCTCCAGCTGTACAGGAGATTAAATAGAAATCCAGCTCAATTATTTCTCCATTCAAACAGCAACGCCTAAACCTCTGACCTGCATGAGGAAAACAGAAAATGCTTTCTCTGTTGCTTTTCTTCCCAGGCATATTCATCACTAAATGGACCAGAAATGAGAAGACTCCCTTACTATTACCATCCTCGTTATTGTGAGCATTTAAAGAAGTGGTGCAAAGGTCAGTAAGAAGTGAAAATTGCTGAAGGTCCTGTTAATGACCTCTAGCACAGAGAGAGACCGTCCATTAATGCAGATGATGGATTATGGCTCATAGAAATGGACTCATCTATCCACAATTTTTTTTTTTTTTTTACAAATACTCCCAGCTCCACACTAACTGGGTTAGAGGTGTGCAGGGCATTTCTCTGTGTATCACTGACCCGTATTAAGTTACATGCAATTCCCCCGGGAGGGGATATGATCGTCTGTGTCACTACAAAATGAAGACTGAGAGGAAGTGGTTGGGGGAGGAAGAGAAGGAATGGCAGTAAACGACGTGAAGCTCTCGCTTGCGTTTACTGGAAAAAGGGAAAAAAATAGAATTAGATTTGAGTAAAATCCTGGAGAGAACGCTGGGAAAACATAAAATATCGTCTTTGCAGACGTTCTATGAGTCACGATTTTAGCCGTTAAACGTTTAACGCAACACTGAATAACTTTAGCACACAGCCTGATAAAGCCTTTTTGTGTTTATTTTGTTTGATTTTTATTTTCAACCCCCGTCCACTCATTGTAATTCCATTGGTAAAAGTTAAGACCAACACACATCTAAACTGTGGTGTATCTTAACCATCCGTCTTACTGGATCTCGGTTCTTGTTTTCAACATAACTGATCATAACATCTTTATTGGCACTGTGCAGGATTTTATTCAGACCTGTCTCAGCAGCCCGGAACAAACTTTCGTCACTTTAGAGATCCGAAATCTGAGCCAACACAGATAACACAGAATGTGGTATTCCCAAAAGCTGCATTCCTGGGCCACTTTCATTCAACATTCATATGCTTCTTCTACAACGTGCTGATGACACACAGCCTGTCGCCACATAAACACGATCCGGTACAGTCACCTCCAGCTCATCTGCCCCGACCTAAACCAAGAAAGTGGATCATATTACACCAGCCTTTAAATTACGACACGGGCTCCCTTTTTTGTAAAAACATCTGCTTTTAAAACGCCGTTGCCGTGAGGTGCTGAATGGTCTTGGATGGTGTGAATAAATAACAGCACTTACAGATCATCTGAGTTCTGCTTATTCAATGTTCAACTGAACATGAAGGAGCAGCATGGAAAGCTCCCTGGAAAATGAAATGTGGAAAAACGGATGGATTTGTTTCTTCCTTTTTTTCTGTTTTTTTTAACTGACGCACACATTTTACTTTTAACACTGTAATGCTTGAACTTTAAGTAGTGTAAGAATGGCGCTTTTCAAATAAACTTGCATTGCCTCATCCACTTACAGGGAAGCCTGTCATTAGGACACAGCTTGCTATTTTCACTTTCCCCCCCCCTTTTTCTGACTTGTATGACTGACCTCTTCTCTTTCTGTTGTTCAGAGCTACCCACGTCCCTTTCATCATCTGTTCCTGAGCCGCCTTTCTTGTTTTACTCTTCTACAACGTGCTCTCCTGCACACCGTACACACTCACTGCTGTCGGCCTGCATGTCTGAACCCCGCGTCCACACACATGCACACACCCACATTTAGCAGCCAAAACTCTTCTGCCCGTAAAATGTCAATGGAAAGCTGAGCTAATGCAGACTATTAGATTTTTAAATCCGGCAGACTGTACAAGTGAGCACAGCCGCGTGTGAGGCTGCGTGTGAAGGGAGCTGTGCAGCAGACTTGAGAACAAATTCTTGTTTGCATTATGTTTTCTGTCATCAATCAGAGTTCAGACAGGAAGTCACCTTCCGGCAGAACGCGGATGAAGATAGATGAAGTGCTCCATGTTCCTCCACTCATTTTTCCCACCTATTTTTCTGCTCTTTTCTTCTAAATGGTCAAAGATCGTTCTTCATTCAGCACACTCTGAGCATCGCTTGATGTCTCATCTCAAGATATATAGAGAAAAATAAACATTATCAGCTCAGAAGACAAAAAACAAAGTAGTGTGAGAGAAATGATCATTCGCCCACAGTAAAGGATATAGACCTGTTTCATAACCTGCTGCAAAAGATGTTTAATTAGCATGATATGTTGCACATGTGGCAGAATTCACCATTATATTTCATACTATCTACTCATCAAATTATACAGACTCAGGTCCTTCTCATCAAGAACCATTGCAGTTTATTGAACCATTCTCAGTGTTCATTTTGAGTTTTTAATGTAGAGCTAATAAGGTGCTATCCGAATCCTTGTATGTTTTTTGCATAGCTTTGCTAAACAGCTCAGGGTTTTATTCCTGTTGCTGGAAGAGGTGCACTCACCCAACAAAGAGCAGGCTGAGCAGGCGCAGCTGGAGAAACCAGCGGCCTGTGCATCCGTCAATGTTTGGGTGCATGTGTGTCGGAGTGTGTGTGGTAATTTGGGACAAGGCTCTAATGACCAAATTATAATTCAGATCATGCGCAGCGGCAGGAATGCACACAGACTCCCAAACAGACATGCATGCAGGAGCACAAAGCAACGATTTGTGAGGCTGTCAGACTGTACCGGCGTTGGTGTGTAAAATATTGTGCTTGCTTTACTATGTGTGTCTCGGCGTGTGTGTGCGTGTGTGTGCGCGACAAAACTGTACGTCAATCTGTGCTCAGTGTGTGATGACGAGGTCACTGTGCTGAGCCTCGTAGCTTCACAGTTCAATTTGGATTTGCATAATCCGGGCGCTAATTTCCACGGCAGCACTCGTGCAGCAGATTTCGACAGGTGACGAGGTTAGACAGCGATCCCACATTCCACCGATCCGTCAACAGAGCAGGGCAAACAACTCTGCGTGTGATAAAGTAGACCAGGAATAAAGAATGGATGAAGAATTATACATGTAAAGACAGGAGACTGGAATGAACAACATGAAATGTATGGATTAAAAGCATCCAGCGCTAACCGTGTCCACTTTAGTCGGCGCTAAAACAGACAAACAACAAAAGGTACAAAATCCTTATTTAAAACCTGGCCCTTTTCCTGGAATGGTTGCTCCAAAATGGCCGTCCCAGTCTAAGTTTGACCCAGTGACACATTTCCTATCCCATCTGTGGGACCCAGAGGAAGCGAGAGGCTCCCCGATCACAAGCAGAGCCCGAGCAAGTGTGTCTGCATCCCTCTGCCGACTTAGCATTTGCTCAGTGAGCCACAGCTTGTCTCTGAATAATTCAGTCTTTCTTGCGCACACATTTGGGTGCTGTCAGCCCCTGCTGTTAATTTGTACCAGATGCATCCAAATCACTCCGCTGCCCTTTTCTTCTCCACATTATGATCTTTCATCTTCCCTCCCGGCTGCCTCTTTGACCCCTATCTGCTTTCTCTCTCCTCATCTTTCTGCTTTATCTTTTTCCACACTGCTCATCTCCTCCTCTGCTCTCAGCCTGCCAGCTGACTTTTTTCTCGCCTCTCTTTCTCATGCATAAGTAAATGCAAAGTAAGGAAAAGCTTCTCTTTTGGTCCCAAAGTTCTACCTCTAAACATGCATAATGAAGTAGCCTGGAAAGTGAACTGCACAGAATAATAATAATAAAAAAGATCTGATAATGGAAAATGTGCAATGAGATGAATTTTCAACATTAAACTTTAGAGAAAAAATCTTCCCATATCATATAAATCATACCACATCATTGAAACGACAGTTCTTTCTTTTAAGGTTTTCTCATAGAATCAGAAATGTAGTTATTTCAGTGATTTTAGACATCTTTGCAGCTTTTGATTTCTTATGTCATAATATTTTGATGATTTTCTTTCTAATTCTCTATGAAGATGTTCTTCTGCCATTGCTCTGACATGTGGAGTGCCACAAGGAGAGTTTTCGGTCCTCTACGGTTATTCCTCTATAGACTTTGACTCTGCTGATAGTATTTAGTTCTTTTCGGTTTGGGATTATTGACAGCTCATTTCCGCTGGATAATGGGTTTTGGTTGGAACTCGGAAAACTCTATGTGTGCCTCTGGTTAATTTAAGATAGTCTGTCAGAAATGTAGTTTAATTCTGCAAATCAGTGCTCGCAGGAGCTATATTGGATCTCAAACTCAGTGTGACTCAGGGTTCTTTGAAAGCCAACTTCTCTGGCGTTCAATTCCATTTTCCAAACTATCACCTGGAATTTCTGACTTAGGAGAAAAATTGAACAAATCACAAGAACACAACGTACTACTTTTACTGAAACACCCCTGGATTGGAACTATAACAATGCAGAAAAATTAACATATCAGGATATATCGTCATGCTTTATTATCTTACATGACGTGAATCAATATGGCGAGTTCTTATGTAGAAGGGAGCAGGACAAAAAAAAAAAAGAGGAATATTGTTTCGCAAAAAGAGAGAAGGTGTGTAAAACTATCTGGTGCCTGATACATCACGGCGTAAGTGAGTGTCTCTCCAAGTGTTTGTGTCTTCCTAATGCATCCCCACCCTTTGTCCTGCCTTCTTCAGCCCTGACTGTAGCATGATACAGCATAATGTTTCACCCTCTTTCTGCAGCTCCACTCTTTTTCCATTTGATCCTCTCGTTTCTGCCCCGCAACAGACAAATGCAGGACTGAGCAGATCCCCTGAATTTATTCGGCATCACAACAGTGTCTGCTAAACTCTATTTATAGCCTCCTTTACTTACTGTACTGCGAAATAGGCTGCATAGAGACATGCGCATTTCTGTGTGTGTGTGCATGCATTTTGAGTGTGCCCCCATGTGTGTGCACACATGGGTTGTGAGTAAGAGGTTTGTATGCATGCTTGAGAGGATTTTATGAATTATCATGTTTCATCTCTTGGCTCAGTCACTGTTAATAATAAACTGTTATTTTATGATAATATGCTCATATGCATGCGGCCTAAAGAATAATATATGCCACTTGCTAAATAGTATCATAGGTGGTCTGCATCTACTTGTATATTATCCAAATGTAACAACCTTTTACTGGACATACTTTCGGTCATTTAAATGCAGGTGTGAAGGCGCGCGTGTGTGTAGACACACAAAAGACTCACTGATGTCTTTCTGTCCAATTAGCCGCCGACCCAATTCCCTGTGGCTGTCTCAGAGTCACTCTGCTCTTTTAATGGTTTCACTCCATCATCATACCCCGTCTCCTTGTCTGCCTCACTGTGAAACACTGCCCAGTTGAATTCACAAGCGATGCCCCTCTCACCACGGACAACTCAGTCAATAGCTGTGGACACGACGGCCCCAATTCTATCGTCTCTCCTAACGTTACTGAGACTCAATGGTGACAGGGGTTTTCAAGTGGCAGGTGAAATTTGGGAATTTCATCTCCGACCGATTCCCAATGAGATTTTGAAGTTGAATTATTGGGTCGTGTTGTTTCAATGCTTCACTGTGCAGTCACTGCATGAGTTTATTCCGTTGCCATGGTAACTTGTTACTGTGCTTACATTTCTTGTTTTGCATTGTAACCAGTTGGTTGAAATGTAAGCAATTCAGTGATTACGTGCTACACCTAATAATACAGCTGGTCATTTATTGACAACATCATCAGATCATCTTAGAAGTGAACACAATGCACTGCTGCACCGCTTATCTATGATGCTTTACTCTGCTATGGGACATTTATAGCCCGGAGCCTCCTTTAGTTTCTATGGTTGCACACACTTATACTCAGGCGCATAACTGTTGTGCTCTATTTTCAGCAAGCTTGTTTTCTGCAATTATTTAATGCTGCAGTCACGGTTTTATAGGGGATATAGGATCATGTTTGTATTATCCGAATAACTTAAACGCCCAAGCAAGTATTGGAGTTTACGGTTCCCATTTGCTTGTGTGCATATGCATCAAATGTGGCTGCTTGTGTGTGCAGCCACATGCAAGTGATATCTGTTCACTCACCTATTTCATCCGCACGCTGCAAGCTACTGCCCCATTCTCCTGTTGCCATGGTGAACTCCCTTTGGCCTACAGCAAGTGTATAGGTGTGAATGCCTGCTTTCTGTGTGACTTTCAGCTCTGGTTTTACTTGTGTATGTATAGAAGCATACATAAGTATGCTTATGTATGCATACATAAGTATGCATACATACTTATGTATGCATACTTACATAAGTATGTATACTTATGTAAGTATGCATACGTACTTATGCATAAGTACTTACTTATTACTTATGCATAAGTAAGTATGCATAAGTAAGCTTTACATACTCATCCTTCCAGGCATATGACAGTTATAGATGTCTTTGTGTATATGCTCATCCTTCGGCACATGTCATTGGGTGCGGTATCAGGGCTTTCTTGGGTGCAAGTGTCATATGAGATCAAGCATTGAGATGGATGTGGGAGGAGAATGCAATGACTCACAGAGATGGTGGGAGGAAGAGGTCCTTGTCCTCCTTGTTCTCTGTTAGTCCTAACTATTTAGTCGTTCCAATGTCTGTCTCTGTCTGCAGTTTTTTTTCTTTTTCCAGAATAAGATCACAAAACATTGTGCAATTATCACAAGCCCTGAGGTATTGACTGCAACTTTTCTTTGTTTTTTATTTGGGTACAAAATAACATTCTGAAACCTTTATAAAAGGAAGGATTTTACACTTTGCCAACAAAAAAAATGCTATTAGGGATTAGGGGATTTAGTGACGGATCAATATAAACTGTCAATAGTTTGACTTTGACAGTGTTTTCTTTTTGTTTAGACATGTTGCAATCACAAACTCCCATATACAATGGCTTGAAAAGGTATTCAGATCCCTTGAACATTTCCATAGTTTGTCAAATTTGTCACCGAAAAAAAAAAAAAATAATTCTGACTTTAAAGTCAGAATTCTGAGATTAAAGTCAGAATTAAAATTCTTTTTTTTTTCGGTGGCCCTAATCCTCTTCCGTACTTCCACG
The DNA here is from genome assembly GCF_001444195.1 of Xiphophorus couchianus. NCBI lineage: Eukaryota > Metazoa > Chordata > Actinopteri > Cyprinodontiformes > Poeciliidae > Xiphophorus > Xiphophorus couchianus. The sequence goes on along the minus strand of NC_040244.1, from coordinate 11,792,718 downwards.
TTCTTCTTCTTTTTGATTTTTGTTAGCGACTGGAGAAGCGTACGGTATGCATTACCGCCACCTACTGGTAAAGAGTGAGGCTCAAATTGTCTATTTTATTTGTCGATCAATTCTGTTTTCTTAAATATAAACAAACAAACAAATAAATAAAATTTTAACACATTCTGAATCTCCCTGTAGAATATTTCTTTTTACTAAATATTTCTAATTTTCCAACATACATTTTTCTATCATAGCTCCTACATAATATGTTCTATTGTTTCATTTTCTCCACAATATTGGCAATTTCCTGCATTATGTTGCTGTATTCTGTGGCAAGGACGTCTTTTTTGGGGGGGGGGTGAAACGTCCAACGTCTCAGTTTACCTGTTAGCAACCGTCACAGCTGTTCCTCGTTGTATCTGATTGATCTGGCCTTCCAGGCCTACCTCCGCTCACCGGCTAACTTCCGCTAGCCTGCCCGTTCGATACCTTCAATTTGTGTTGTTTTCCGTAGGTAAGTTCTTATTTTATTAAACATTTCAGTTGCGGTATAGTTCTCTGTATTCTGAATTCTTTCCTCCAAAAATTATTATTTTTATTACGCTGAATATTAGCAGACGCTGGATATTAGCAGGCCTGCTAGCTTGTATCTCTTACTCATGTCCACTGATCTTCTTGTTTTCTGTTCCCATACATTCTCTATATGTCCATTTTTCCTTGTTATATTTCAACCTTCAGCTTCCTGTGGCTTCCACCTCCACAGTGTTGTTTGAGAGAGAGTAGAGCGTTGTATATATTTGTACATATAAATACATGTGAGGTTTGTCTTCGCTCCTTGCTATATGCAAATTTTTTATTAATGTAGAGCAGGAACGGACATGTTTTTAGGGCGGTTGTTCCAGGAGCAGTCGCATCCAAGCTTCAAAGCATCATCCCTGCTCCACCTAGCAACTGTCTCCAAAGTGAGCAGCACACCGGCTTTTTTCCCCCCCCTCCTGTCTATCTTTCTCACTCTCCTCTTTCATTCCTTCACTCTTTCAGCACACCCTTCTCACTGTGACTGGAAGTAATGGAGATAAATTTACAAGCTCCCGTGCAGGTAGCTCCACACACACCCCCATGCACACATTTTCTGTGTTGCTGGTATTAAAGCAGATTTGAAGACTTCAGCTGCGTGGAAGCTTCAAAAGAAAGATATTCAAAAAGGGACCTTTTGGTTACTATGGCAATGACAGAGATATGAATATGACAGGCTTTCTAGTAAAAATGAAGCCAGATTGAGCACATCTCTCCTCAATGATACAGTACCTGTGTTGAGAGCTCACTTTAAGCCTGTGCACCAACTCTCATGCTCTCTAATTCTGTGTGTGCCCTCTTGTTGCACTGCTTTGTGATGCACACTCAAACACAACCTCAATATAAATGCATTGCTGACATTTTTATTTGTTTTGTGCTTAGTGTTAGGACATTATCTCATTTTAATTTGAAGTCTGTTGTCATTGATTTATATTCTCTGGTTGGATCTAATGATGACTGACTGGCATGATGCTACATAAGAGGCTTTAGGGAGAATAAATATAGATTACGATATTAGGACAGTACATCATGCTTGTGCTGTGTGTAAGGTGTTATTGTGCGTTTTCCCTAAATATAGCTGGGCCGAATCTGTCAGAAAATCTTGACATCTTAAGGCTTTTTGTCTTGTGTGCTGTTGGCGACGAGGATTCAGTTTCAGGCACTTTAAAGTAAACTGCTGGGTACCAATCTTCCCTGTAAGGTGGCAGTGGCTTTTAACTTCCTCCGAGAGCACACTGTGCTCTGACACTCTGAGGATGAATCAGCACAAACAGGGCATAGAGGGTAAAACCTTGAACTAAAAGTTGAAACGTTTTCTGTCAGGCTTGTGAAAATTTTGACTTTTATCAGAGAAGGCTCTGTTGGGGAAGAACTCGACTTCATTATTTCATGACAATCAAAACTTTACAATTACATTACAATTGTTTATCATTCCCCAACTATTGCTGTCCTACAGTTTTTTTTTTCCTGACAGCAACAAATATTTTGTTAGAAACCTTTGGGTTACTAAACCCAAAGAGATTGTGCAAATGCTACTGAGGCATGATATAACTAGATTAAGAAAAATACTGTTTTCTGTCAAAAACATGCATAGCTTTCTTATTTGTTTTTAGATTTATATCTGACTCCACAGTTACAGTTACCATTATCAGGTGTTTTTTATTCTTTATTTAGTTTTGCCAGGCTAACACTAGAAAGCTTACTTCAGTTTTGATAATGATTTGTGGTTAAACTATAACTTGAAAAAAATCCTTCTCCTGGTTTCAGCACTGGACTCACTCACCAGTGGCATTATTTTAAAAAAAATTATAGCAAATTATTGATTCTCAGTTAAATTAGTCACATTTTCAAGTGACACAGTTTTTAAGAAACAAAAGCAGTTATATCCAAAGGTCAAAGGTTTCATTGAGTTAACGGAATTATTCTACGGCAGCAGCGCGGCTATGGATGACATGTAGAAGAATTGTCTGTCTGCCCTTCAGTATTGTCCGCATGCGCAAAATTTCCTTATGTAAACAATAACATGCAGGTGGTCTACTGTACATTTGTATATGAGGTTATGGTTAAGTCAATGCCTCACCAGCTTTGCACCTCACTGCACGTCACTGGATTGCAGGGTATGCTGCACAAAATGTAATTGAAGTGTTTCAGCTTAAAAAAGCCCTCTAAAAATCTCAAATGTCCCTGTGACCTTGTCAGTGTAATAGAGTAGGTGACACATGCTGCATGAGCATCAGTAAAGTTAGACTGGTGGTACGTAGGCTCAGTCACAGGGGAATGATAGAATAGTGTTTCAGGGAGCAAGCAGTAGAGGGACTAAAACAGGTGTTAGTCGTTTCTCTGTGCATTTGTGCAAAAAAATGAATGTCAGTCCTTAAAGTGCAAATAATGTTTTCAAGTACCTTCTTGAAATGGCACTCTTAATATAAATTAAATCATGTTGTGAGAAGTTCTCAAAGCGTAAAAGAAGAATTCTATATTGGATATTCAAGTTATTGTGGACTGTATGCAGAAAGCAAATTCTGCAAAAAGTTAGAAAAAAGTAAATACAGAAAATGTTAAGGTAATTGATCAGATTCGCAGAACAATTGCGGTGAGTGGTGAAAATTGCAAGTCCGTGCAAAATTTGCGAAAGATGATGAGTGAACTTCCTAGAGGGACTATTAAGTTCTTTGATCATTCAAATTAATTTTGTAAAAGTCATTAAAGACAACAATTTCATCAAATTTAATTTTTGACAAATTGTGACAACTGCTTTAGATTTACTGAGGATAAAGGTGTTTACGTTTTTAGAGAATTCAATTTTAAAACTGGTGAGACCTTTCACTCAGAGCTTCATATACGAGAGGATAAGTCAGGGGATCAGCAAGGGCAGCAAGATAAGTTCACTGGAAATTATTAATGTCAGATTTAAATGTCACCTTCGTCTGGAGGTATTGATGCCTTTCTACTAAGCCAAGTTCTCAAAACTGTTTTAATAAGTTAACATTCTTTTCTTTTATATTGCAGAAAATATCTGTCTGCTCCTGAAATTCTCTGCAGTCTATTTTTTAAACATCTTTTTTTCTCAGCAAAATCAGAAAATATCCAGTTTGCAACAGAATGTGATTTGTCCACTCGCATTTAATTAGTTGCATAAGTTGATTGGTAACTTAGTTTCCAACCAGTTTCCATTTCACAAAAGCTTTCAACTAAAGCACAGAGGCTTTGCTCAGCTACAGGCCAATTCATATTCTCACTTTGTGTCCATGTTTAATTATTTTAGTCCAACCTGCGTCTATTTTGTGTGAAGCGTTTTGTATCTATGTAATGCTGCTGTGAGGAAGTATCTTCTGCATAAGAGATTTCATCTGGTTATGCTTTTGTTTTCCTATCACAATTGATTGTTTCAGACTTCCAACAAATTTTAATGTCAAGCTAAGATAGGGAATGCAAAATAATCAAATTTTTAAGGTAAAAAGTTGTTCAAGCAAACAAGTAGAAGTAGAATGCCTAGAGGGTGTGCAGCCTGGTGGCTCTGGTGTGAAACTCACACAGCATTTCACAAAAACACTTTTGTATCCACAGGCTAACATGGTAGTGGTTGTTATTTTTGCTCTCTGCCAGAAAATCCTGAAGGAGAATATCTGGTTTATGACCTTAAGCTCAAGCACTCTTTGGTTATGCAGCAGGACAATGATCCAAGGAATACCAGAATGTTCACCAATGACTCGTTCAAAATAAAGTTTTAGATGACTCAAAGCTTTTCTAAATAATGTGAAAATGCGGTTAAAAGGTGATGATAGTTTCATAAAGGTGTCCACTGCTTTCTAAATGCGGCTGAAAGAGCTGATCAAATTTACCAACTACATCTGACTTTCAATATTTTCATTAGACCACATTTGGAAAGCAAAGATGGATTTAAAAATATCAGTGGATCTCTAAAATTTGGTTAATATACTTTTAGGCATTTATTTATGTAAATTAGTTCTTCAATATGTTTCCTTCAGGTTGTGGACTCCATTTTAACTTGACCAGTGTACTTGGATTGTTTTTGTGGAGAAAGTTTTTGTACATTTGCTTGGCATTGTTCCCCAAATCATCACATTTCCACCACAGTTGGCATCAGGTCCTAATATGTTGTTTGACTTTTGCAATGCATCTTGTGGTTGATTCAAGTAGATCATTGCAAATACAAGTTGTGCAGCCATGATCTTTTTGCACATATAGAGCCATGGCAATGTTTTGGCAACCCTTAAACAAGTGTTACTTGTTCAAGATTTTTCTCCTTCAACTTTGAATATTTATGCACTGCAGTCTTACCCTTTGGTTCAGTTTGACAGAGGAATGCATGTTTTCGACTCGTGTATAATCCTTTTTACAGTAGAGTGGAGTTCTTATCGTTTGGAAATGAAAATCACTTTTCCCAGATTAATGAGCAGCAACAACTGCCTCTTTGCGGTCACTGCTGAGGATTTTCTCCTCTTGAGTTGTTAACACACACACCTGCATGCGGGTGTAAATTCCTTTATGGACTGTCTGGATATAGTGACTAAATGCTTTGAGGCATTTAGTGATACAGTATCATGGTTTTCTAGATATTACTCTTGGAATGCATAAAGGTTTGGATTCCTTTTTCTTAAAAAAATAACCCCACAAAAATAACTATTTGTACAAGGAACAAAAGAAGCAAAATTCAATTAATAAACTCACCTGGCTTGGATTTCAATATTTGACCTTGAAAAGACAGACTTGGGGACCATCTGGAAAGACCATATGTCCTCACACTTCTGAGTCCAATGAGAAAATAATTTCAAGGCTCTTTGGTCAAATTAGCATCACTGTTCACACAAAACGTCTGTGGGTGTGCTTGGAAACATGCATTGTTTGCTTTATTTTGAAAGCTTGCTTGGTTATGATCCAAAGAACAAGACCTGCCAAATCTTTTGCTTCTAGGGTGGTTCATAACTAAAACAAAAGTGGGAGTCTTTATGTAATATGATTCTTTTTTTCTTCAGAAATGCTTTAATGAATAACTGGACTCTTGATTTTCTTATTTAAAAACAAAAACAACAGACAATTTGTGGACATCTTATCGTTACATTTCACCTGCAAATGTGATAAACACATTTCTACAACAGTAATTTCCATGTCCAGCCAGGAAATTATGTGTAACATGCAAACACATAGCTCTTTGAAAAAAGCATTAACATCCCTAATGCTTTGGTCAAGATTTTGGTCTGCATTCAAATGCTATTTGTGGGGGAAAACCAACACTCCTTGTGTTGGTTTTCTTGAATACACCATTTCCCTTCATTTGGGGTGGTATTATACTGTGGAAAATCTGGTTTGAGTTGACTGAAAGCGCTAAATAAATGAAAATGTTTCAGAAAAACCCAATTACGAATGTGGAGGTTCATGACAAAATGTGTAAAGGTTCAGCAGCTTGAATGGTTTTTCCCAGGTATTGTAGTAATACATCTTTGTCTGAATCTATAAACCTACAAAAGCAGGAAAACAATACCCCACACAGTCCACAGCAAAACCTTTTTGTGCATGTCTGCTGGTGGTGGCTGTGTGCTTCAGGCAGTTCTCTGGATGACTGGTGTTGGCTGGAATAGACTTTGGTCATTTGTATTCCCAGTGGGAGGAAAAATCCATTTCCAACAAGCACCATAAAAAAAGAAACCAAGAACAAAAAGCAAAAATAGGACAGACAAAAGAACAAGTTAAAACAGTAAAAAAGTGCCATGGAGCCCAAAGAATCACCAAGTGAATTGTCAGAGGAGGCGTTGTGATGCAAAGAGCAAGGCTGTAGTGTGTCTAACTCCGCCCACATTGACCTTGCTCAGACCTCCTGAATTTGTCCATTCACAGTGGATTGCACACACACACATACACACAAAACAATACACGCCACGATTGAAAATCACCAGGAGAAACTGTTGTCGGGGGTCCAAGCTCTAACTGAATGCATTCCTGACTTCCTTCCTGCTTTCAGTTGTCTTTTGTAGCAGAGTGAACAACACCAACTTTGATTCACAGACTGTTCTGTTTCTCCTCTCCGTCTTTGTTTTTGGCGTGCACATGCCTGGGTGTGTAGGTGTGTGTGCTTGCCTTCTGACGCAGGGTAGATTTGTCGATTTGGACCCCCACCAATCGCACCCCTGAGCCAACACACACTGCCCTTTTGTTCAAGCTTGCCCACTTGACTGTAGAAATAGCACTTTTCTTTCTCCACCTTAAGAAACAGTGACAGCAGAGTGTGAATTTGCGCTGAAAGATACAGAAAGCTGTGTTTACTGCATCTTTTTAAATCTATTTTTTTTATAATTTTGATGGAAACAGACGAAAGCCACCATTTTGGCTGATAATTCAACACACACACACACACACACACACAGCATAATCATTTAATAAAACAGTGTGATAATCACAACTTTCTTAATTGGTTCTGCTGGTGGTTCATGTGTAAAATGTGCCATCATGAGTTTACTAATGTGTGCTATGATATTTGAATCATTCCTTTGTTATATTTGTTGCTGCTGTGATGACCAGCAAACGGCACCATGGTAAAGTACTTACACAGTTCTTAAAGGTAATACAGTGACGATTAAAGTCGACCCACCTCTGTTATGTCGCTGATTTGCCTTGAGAGATAGTCACAGAACCTGTAAAGACTATAAACTGTGTGGTTAGGACTGAGAGCAATATATAAGCAGTCTAGTTTGATAAATGCATTATTAATATGAACATGATACTGTTAACACTTGTCTGATGCAACACTATGTTGTTGCTTGAATTTCGATCTACAAGGTGCGGATTACAACAGGACTGTATTTGGCATTTCTCCTACACTGCCAGATATGAGAAATGCCAAACAGCTTTTGCAATTTTGCTCAGGTGAAGACTTCAGTGTTGTAAGCCATCCTTAACTTTTGTCACCTTTGGTATTTCAGATCTGCTGTCTTGGGATCAGACTGTGTGATGTGCTGTCAGATGTTTCCATCTAAAGATTGGAAGACAAGGTTGGTGATTTTTTTTGTTGGTTTAATTTTCCTGATTTGCCACAGAATCTCAATTTGTTCATTCTGCTGTAGTTTTAGTTTCATACCAGATATGCACATGTATATAGGCCAAAAATATTTAGCCTTAATGTCTTCCAAATGTACTGTCTTCCAAGTGGCTATTTCTTGTCTGGACTCCTTATGGTGTCTTTTCAATAAATGTCTTTCTTCTTGCCACTCCTCCATATTGCCCAGAATTGATGCTGCACAACAAATAACTGTCTTGTCAACAGATTCACCCACCTGAGTTATTAATCTTCGTAGCTCCTCCATAGCTTGTGTTGTCATGCTTAAAAAGCACCCTTGTTTCATAACTCTGTTGTTCCTTGAAGTGCCAATATATTCCATTCATAAAAGACAAACGCTGCATGCATTAAGTAAAAAATTCACTTTTTTCTCAGTAAAACATCTCGAAGCCAAACTCTGATGTCCATCTGTCAGTGTGTTCATAGAGTTAGCAGAATGACAGATTTCATACACAATGGATCCATGCAAGAGTTTGGAATTATGGAGAAATTTGGTACAGATATTCATAGTCTGTCGAGGGTAAACACTGTCATCCACTGATTCAATTCGAAACAGATGACACATAGCTTTGCACAGACATTTGCACACATTTACATAAAGCATTTGGGAGTTTCAGTGACATGGATTACCATAACATTTGGTATCGGAATGAAATGTGATCTATTTAGGAAGACCTCAGTTATTATTTCTTACTTCATTACATTACGACAATGTTGACATTTTCATTTTAAGCAGATTAGTATTCACAGGGAAGATGACAGGTTTCCTTTCACTTTAAAGCAAAAGATTAAAAAATCTGGTAAACAGAACATCAAATCTTCCAGCATTCTCCTTACACTTGACATGTAATGTTTAATTTCAACTGGTCGTCTGTTAAATTTTCAAAAGGTTTTAATCAGAACACATTGTTCCATTGCACAATTCCTGTTCCTATGCACTTCAAAATGAAGACGACAGGGAATTGAACAGGCTCAGTTTTGCTGCTGGAAGGTTTTATATGAAACCTGCATGGACACTTTTAAAGCTGAGCTGAACTTTGAAGAACCAACGCTAAATCTCACAGCACATGAATGACGACAGCAGGGTGACCATCAGCCTTTCATTCGTTCAGCCTACAGCCCATTCACACATGCAGCTTTACTTCCCCACACAGACCCGCCCCACACTGCTGACCACAGACAGTAGGGATATGATTGTGACTCCATCCCTTTCTTTTTCTTCAGTTATTCCTTACCACAAACACTTTACTCAGTTCGGTACAAAGAGGACTTTGTGATGGAGGAAAGCCAATGTCTTTCATTGTACTCCCAAGCTTTGTCTCAACATCCATACACATTGTGGATCTTTCAAAGCCGTTATTAGGAGACTTGTGATGATGAATCACAAATTTTTGCTCAAATTCAACAAAATGGAAGCTTTCATAAGATGTCAAAGAAAAAAAACAACTTTTTTAGCAAAAGGGATTCTCTATACGTCCTCTCTTTCTTCCTTTTGTCATCTGCCACTCCTTCTCTGTATCAGTGTTCACATCAAAGCAGCTGACAATGACCTCTTTCTTTCCAGCCATTGTGGTTCTTTGTCTTCTCCCACTCTCAATCAATGTCCACAGCATGTCACATGGCCAAACACGCTCTCAGTGGCCTCCCAGTGTGTTCTCATCTATCTGTCTCCTTCTGAGGAAAATGACAAGACATAACTGGCAGAAAATCAAGGACATTCTATTATTGGATAAAACCATATAGGATCTTTTTTAAATAAACTGTCAGAGCTTCATAAACACTTGTGAGGGTCACATTGATTTTAGGTTTCAAGAATTCTTTCAGCCAATCTTTTTCACAGTGGATTAATTACTTAACCAACTTCAATAATTTTTAAAAAACAGAAATTGAATACAAAAGTCAGAGCTGCACCTTTCTATGTCAAGGTGATTTCTTTTTTTCTTCCAGTATATTGCATCAGAATAAATTGAATACTATCTAATTGCTCAGTTGATTTTACTTCTTCTTTCAGAAGAATAAATTCTTTTCACATTCCTGTTTTTATTTTTTATTTTTACATTTCTTAGTCAAATCAGGCTCCCTTCTGGTTTGATTTTGGAGCATATTCTCACTCAAAAATCTGCTAATCATCCCATAATCTTTGGGAGCTTGAGTGAGGAACCTTTGTGTTTTTACTTTAGTTTTAGATTTGTCCCTCATGGCTTTCCATATTCAGTTCCCTCCACAGTTCTTAAGGTTCCTTGTACTTTCTCTTTTGTACTTCTAATATGTAGAATGTTTTTATATTCTTTGTTGTATGTGTATTCTGTTAATTGTGGTGATGCCACAGTCTGTATTGAGTTTCTTTGTATTTCTAGTTTGCATCCTAGAATATACTGTCTAGTCAGTGCTAGTTCTCTGTTCCCTCATTTGCACATCTTCCCTCTGGATCTCGGCTTCCTGCTCTTCCCAGATGTCACCTATTCATTGACTCAACTGTCTTGCAATCAAGCTCCTCTACATAAATATTACTTGTTTTTGCCTGTCTTTCAGTGTAGCTCTTGTGTTTGCCTCTCATTGGTCTTACAGTCTTATTCTATTTTTTCCCTGAATTTGCACACCGTGGATGTTTTAAAGCCGTACCGTGAAACATACAGGAGCTGTGGGTCTGTTTATTAGCCTGCAGTACTGATTCAAATCAATTGTGATTGCCTGAATGAGTGTTTTGCATGCCCGACTAAAACCTTCAAGTCTCACTATCCTTCTTTTCCCATGACAACAGTGAGTCATCTCTATCTGTGGCTTACAGGAACATGCTTGCACACAATTCTTGTGTAAATAGCATTTTCTAGGTGCTGACAGGCAAACATATCCTTGTTCTGTGACAGAATGTTTGAATGTAGAGTTTTTGTCCACAAACATGTACCTGACGTATAAATTCATGCAGGTAAATGTCCTTAGTTTTTTTTCTTAAAAAATAATGGAAAAGGCGCTTTTGCGATGCAGTACGCATCACTTTATATAAAGAAACAATTTGAATGTTTTTGCTTTGACAAGTTTAGCAGTTTAAGTGTTCACTTAGTTGTTATGGAGTCAAAATAGCAGCCAGTTAGGTTGACATTTTTGCATCATGTTGCAACCAACCAAAAAAAAAAAAGCCTCAGCGAAAATAAAATAAAAATTCAACCATTTCTTTGTCTTCTGTTTTCCACAGCATTCAAGCCATCACATTCATGTCAGTGGATGTATACTGCTCACTCGCCCACAAAGATGACAAAAGGTTTGAATTTTAAATTATTTTTAATTGGTTAGTAAAAGGGAAAGAGAAAAAATTGACATAAAATTCATGTTGGTTTGATGTTTGTAAGGGAATTATATTAGTGGATATTTTATGGAAAAATAAAGAACATGGTTTGCTATGATTAAACAGAATGAACCAAATCAAAAAACCAACACATGGGAGTTGATAGGTGTGTGGATATACAATAATAATAGCTAATTATGATTTGTTAATGTCTTAATAGTATTAACACCCTACCCCTGTAATTAGTTATGGAATAATTAATAATTACGGCTAATTGAAAGCTGAAGTTTCATCTGGATGAACTGCAAGAATTTGACTACCGGTAATTGCTTTTTGAAATTCGACACAGTTCCAATTATTGTACCCAAACAGTCTTTTGCCATTGCAAAATTTAAGTATCAATATAGAGACGACAATCATTGTTCAATATATAGTTCAGAGCTATGCTGTATGCACAGGTATACTACATGTTGGTCTAATCTGAGGAGAAATGTCTACATTATATTGTGAAAAGTTGTGTGCAAATCAGAGCCAGGATTAATTAATGTCTTTTTAAAAAAGCCACATCTACCTCAAGATGTGTAAAGCTCCTTGCTGTTTGACTCAAAATTTAAAGATACATTGATGTGAAACCAGGTTTATTAAATCTGACACATCTTGTTTTTTTGTGCCATGCATTTGACTGATTTTATTTGAGTGTTTGATCACATGGCTGAAATGACTCATCTGTGACTTACTGCTTGGAGGACCAGGCATCCATTCTCGCTTGTGTCTCTTCTCTTACTGCTACGAAACACTTCCCACACACACCCCACACAGAGCCAAGCAATACTAGGTCAAGCTGTCCATGTGTCATTAAAAATGGATAACCATTTGACTTGCCGAGACTGGTGTGTATGTGTGAGAGCAAAAGTGAAGGTGTGTGTGATTTATTGCGCTGCCACTGAGGAAATAAAAAATGTCCCTCATTCCCTGATCCATTTTTGGCAAGATGCTGGCAGGTATGAGCAGGAGATTAGACTAACATGTGGGTTTGACTGCAGGTTAGTGTTTTTAAAGTGTGTATAGGTGATGGGGGTCTGTGTGGATTACAGTAATCTGTAGGCGAGAAAGAGGAGGAGAACTTGGGAAAATTCAGCCAAAATGGAAGATGAGACAATTAATGTATTTTTCTAAAATTGAGCAAAAAGAAGAGTCGAGGGGGGAAGTAAAGGACAAGTGAGTTGTAGAGAAACTATATTAGATGATGAAAGCATTGGTTTGATCAGATATTAATGATTTTTGTTTGACTATTGTTAGAGATTTTTTGATATTATCATTTTATTTTCTTACTCTAGTTCACATTAAGTCTATAGATCTTTGTGATTTTCTGTTTAAAGTGTTCTCTTCTTTAAATGACCTGGAGGTCACTACTGTCTGTTCAACTTTACGAGAAATAGATAACACTGAGTTTCTCAGACTTTAAACCCTTTTGCAAGAACACCTCCTAATTTAGTAAACACCTGTGAGCAGTCGTATTTTGTTTTCTTGACAGTATTGACCGAGATTTGAACCGGGCTCAGACCTTTGATCAGATATCACATCTGGACCTGGGTTGTTAGATGTTTGGGTTAGAAGCTTTACGACCTCTGTTGTTTTTCCTGACTGCCCCCTTGCCTGTCCTTCTTAGACAATAAAAACAGGAGCCGTTGTAAGGGCAGCCCAGAATGCTCTGTGGATTCTTCGGAGGAAGAGTTCTCAGAGCCTTCCCTTTTGCAAAAGCTCCACGTTGAAATTCATATATGTTGTCTGTGGTTCTTTCTTTTATTTAGGTTCGAAAGGAAAATACCTATCAACTATAGTGAAGCAAATTGGCAAAAGCATTAACAGTTTGTGGATGTACTTCACTGTTCTACTGTGCTTTTTGTGATCATTCCACTGCAATTTATACATGTAGATGCAGCACATAATACTAACAAAACTTTCTATAAAGACTTACAATTCCGACCTATTTTCAATTGTGAATTCAGCCATCAATAGCAATAATTCTCAGTCAGAATATCAATCAATATAGTCTTCTTACAATCCTTTTTAACAGAGAAAGGATGGTAATGCAACAAATGCAACTAAAACACCCGCCTGGTTCTTATTGTTGGTACTGTGACCTCCCTATTTCACAAAGAAAGATGTGCAACGTGAAAAGAGGACGCAAAGGTAGAAATGACAGAGAATGTCTAGACCAAACCTCTGCTTCCACCACAGGAAGATCAAGTTTGCCTCTGCTAAATTTAAATCAAAGTACAGATCAGTCCGTCAGGAGAGGAAACCAGCACAGATGGAGGCAAATGTGAGAGTTCGCATGACAGAACATTCTTCTGTGTTGAAGGTAGTTTTGACTTGTGTAATAAACAATTTAAAAGATGCTCCTTAAATCTAGGTTAAGGTATGCAAGATAACAAGCAAGTCATTAGGACAGACATTCTTGGGATATAATCATAATAAAAAAAAATAGAACAAACTTACTAAAAGGTCACAGCAAATATACCAAGAGAAATTGGAAAAAACCCTTAACTTGACCTCGGTTTCTAAATACCTCACTTGGCTTTCTAAATGTTGGTCCATGCCAGTACAGTTAAAATAAGAACGAGCGTTAACAAAATAAGCTTGTGCACTGAAGTACCTAATGCAATACCTTAATGCTGTGCAATCAAGACAAATGAGACAGGAGTGGAGCCCTGCAGTGTGCAATTCTTTTTGTTTTTATTTCCATGCACTTCTTTCAAAGGATTGCCAAGACAATGGTTCATCTCCACAGAATGAATCTTGCAGTTTGCACAATTACATCTGAACAAACAACACTTAAGAAAGCAAAACAATGATGTTTCCCTATAACAACTCTCACCTTCTTAGTGCAAACCTGGGTGCTTTGGTTATAAACGTCATGCATTGAATACTTGACTTAACCCAGCCTCATTCACCTTTTGTGACATACCTCCAGTTTGTCCTATGATTCCAAGCATGTGAAATGTCAGGAGATCAAGTTGGGATGGATGAAGGCAGACAGCGGCAAAGCTAGAAAGGTATATGAGATTTGTCCAACGCACTGACATTTTTAAGAAGGAAAATGTGAAATATTGGCTGACATTTGTACTCTGTGTGTGAGGGAGAAGGAGTGTGTGTGAAGACACTAGCCTGGAAGCAATGAAGAAGAGCGAGGCGGTTGAAGATACAGCAGTGCGGTCCTCTTTCTACATGCATGCTGTCGGAAAAAATTATTCTATCATCTCAGCTCATGCATGTATTGGACAGTTAAAGAGGTCACTTGTCATATTGAAGTTCAATGACTTGTTTGGAGAGATACAATAATAGTACCTCTGCAATACAGTGATGCATGATTTAATATGTGGTTTCATACATGCGGGTAAAAACACAGTGTAATATCGGCAGAGACAGTAATTACCTTGCTGGCCTCTAACCATTTTGAATATAGCTGCATGTTCTTTATCGCACTCATCCCAGTTTGTGATCTTTGTGTGAACACTGCAGTTTACCTTCAGCTATTGGATTATGCAGTTAATACAGAATGATTTGGTGCATTAATCCCTATGTGGATGAAAACTATTCTCTTATATGCTTTCATTCGACTTAACCACGTTCTCTTAGATTTAAATTGCCTTTGTTATTTCCCCACTGCGGGGAAATGTTGGGTTTTGAGAAACAGGGCTAGCCCAAGGTTATACGAGGGTTTCTGGCTGCTCTTCCTGTTAAAAACGTCACCACTTCTATCAGAAGAAACAACTGAGTGAGAAAGAGGGTCACAAAGCATCCAAGTCACCTCCATGAACATGCAGGCACAACCTCAGACACCGAACACCAGCTCTGCATGCTCAGTGTTATGAAGCATTTTCATGTTTTACTACATTAAAAACCTTCTATCAAAATTGGGGTTAAACATTACTTTGTGTCCTCTGACGCATGATACCACATATCTTGCATTACAATTTGATGTAGGGCTGCAGGGGTGCTGCAAGGCATGCTGGGATATGTGTATATGATAACATTAGTAAGGCATATTCAGCAACACCTGCAATCTGAAATCCCTTCAGGTAACGCCGTGATACAACCTGACCAAGTACATTATCATGGGAAAACAAGAAACTAGATAGCTGTGTAGGATGCTAAAAATGAATGACTAATACTAGAAACCAATGCAACTAAACAGTCTTTGAATATTTATACTTATCTCAGTGTTGGGGGTATGGCTGCCCTGTGGAGTGGTCTTGTATCTGTCCACCTGGGGCTGCTGCAGCCTTCCATGGTTAGGTCCACCTGTCCTTTGCAGCTCTCAGGTGCTGCGGGTTGCAAGACCTTCCACTGTTCTCACTGCTCTGACAGTTGTGCACCTCCTATCGATGACGTAGTTCAAATATAGCCATGCAATACAAACACAATTATTTCTACACATGTGCTCACCCACCCTGTTTTTATGTGACCTAAATCTTAGCTGCAACTTTGTGTGTTTTTTGTTTGGGAAGTTGCATTGCAGTGCAAAACCTATTGCCTTTTGTGTCTCGAGCAGTTTTTCTGAGATACTAAGTAAATCGGAATTGAAAAGCGATGGATGTAGTCAACATGTTAAAATACCACAGAACAGAAACCGAGAAGAGAAGCTTTGCAACTCTTGAATGATTCCCTCTTCTAATTATTTAGCTGTATCCTGCTGGTGCAACAGTTCAGTTCGTCCCTGCCTCAGCTGCCGTCTCCCCGGGAGAAATGTGTCTGCCACAGCTTGCAGCCGAGTGGAACAATCATGCAGTCGCACCTCAACAACAGAAGGGGCCCGCTGCCTGTGTTACAAACCCATCTTTTCAGTTGGAGGCATCCTAGAGACGCAGTGGGATGCAGCACAGAATGAATTTTCACAGGCTGAGGATTTAAATCTGCCCTTGTCTTGACTTTTCTCCTTTATTCGTACAATTCTTTTTAAAGTAGTGTGCTTGGATTATAATTTCGGACTGATTATTTATTAGCTAGTTATAGGTTGGTTTTTTTTTAGATTTATATAGATTTTGTTTTATTTTTATATAGATATCAGCTTTCCATCAGTTTCCCTCCTATCTTTCTGACCTTGCTGCAGCAAATTCCTTATCATTTTACTTTCAGCCACCTGTGTCAACACAGTTGAATTCATCTGTTTTTCATTTTTCTCCTCTTTCTGCCTTTCTGGCAGTCATAGTACCTGACCAAAAAAAAATTAGGGCTCCCCCTTTTCTTTGTTTCTTAGCTTCATCATTTTTTTATGCTTTTCATTTATCAATTCTTATCTTTTTCTCATTTCCCTAGGGAGTATGCATGAATTTTATTTTGTGTGTGTGGATAGAGAGGAGAAAATTGTGACAATATAATCAGCCTTTCAGCCTCTGAAAAGCCAATCACGGCAGTGTGGACAGAATGTTCTCTACTGCGACATTTGCATCGGACGAATCTGGACTGATAAAACTGAGCTGAGTTTGTCTGGGTTGGACTTAACATGGGGTGGGAGAGGGAAAACTTAGCTGAGGCTGTGGGCTATTGATGAAACAAAAAGGCTAATATCCTCGACATGCCACAGTTTGTTGTGACGTTAAAACAAAAAACGTCTAAATCCTACGAGTCTTCAGTTTATGTCATGATTTCAAACCAAAAAGGTCTGAGTACCTGAATTGGATCGAAACAGGCATAAAATCTGGCTTGCAAAATAAAATTATTCATCATTTCTTAACAAAACAAGTCCAAATGTCTTTGCTGTTTAACCATATTTTATGATAATGCTATTTTGGAAAGAAAATACAAAGCTTTACATTTCAAGGTAAATATTCACACCATTATGTTTTGCTCTTATTTTAAGTAATTGTTTATTCAGACATTTGCACATATTCCTTACTGAGGAATAAATGATTTACTTGCACAAGGAAAATTTGATTTGCAGATTTATTAACTACCTTTTATTCAACATCTTAGTTTACAATTAACTTGAATTTATTTTTGCTTCTCAGTTCCCAATATTACTTACTACCAGTTTTGCAGAGAGACACAAAAAGATGCAGTGATTATGGCGGTGTGAAGGGGTGTGTGTATCTGTGTGTGTACTTGTTTTACTTAGGCTTTCAATCACCTGGCTGTGTGTATGCCTTAGCAATAAAAATGGACTAGAAACACTCTGTCCCATATATTGTCACATATTTTCACCCTCTTAAAAACAAGTCCAGCTGTTTGTAGGATTTTTGCCATCATTTTGTCAATCACCAAGGCAGCCTTGCTGACTTTGCAGTCTTGTTTTTTGTCTCCCTAAATTGCCAGATTCTTCT
Source organism: Xiphophorus couchianus (assembly GCF_001444195.1). Lineage (NCBI taxonomy): Eukaryota > Metazoa > Chordata > Actinopteri > Cyprinodontiformes > Poeciliidae > Xiphophorus > Xiphophorus couchianus. The sequence continues at coordinate 11,775,479 of NC_040244.1, read as the reverse complement.
CGTTAATTTTGTAGCCAAATTGTTGAACGATGTTTGAAGGTATTATACCAATAATAACAACAATAATTTATGGATGTAATGATTTCAGAAAAGTAACAAAAAACAGAATTTCATTAGAGCACTGACGACCAGTGGAGACTAATTGGGGTTTCAATTAGAGTTCTCTTTGGACTGAAGGGTTCCTCCTTTGTCTCTAATTAAAACCTCCAACTGCGTTTTAACTAGAGGAGAAAATGGGATGTATGGGTGAAAGGTGACAAATGAAAGAATAGACAAATGGATTATGCGGGAGAAGAGATGATACATATCTCTATGTTTAATGGTAAAAATAATGGAATGTGGATATTTCATAGATCTAATTAAATATATAGATGGATATTGAAACATTAAGAGGCGAGATAATGAAAAAATGTTGAAGCATTAAATATTTGGGCCAAATGGAGAGTGGGAGAGAGGAGATAAAAAAAAAATTATTGGCTAACTGGGAGCAAGAATGTAGCCGGAGGTGGAGGAGAAGTCTATCATGAAAGGGAGGGGTGCAATTTGCTTGAATCTTAAAGAAAGGAGGATGGAAATAGAAGAGGACACAGCAAAGAAAGATCACTACACTCTAATGATCAGACTGCACTGTGCACAAGATTGTGTCTGTGCTCCAGGGGAGTTGCCATGGTAATAAGTGGTGCTCATTAGAGGTAGTCCATCAAGTAGTCAGCAGCAGGTGTCCATCTGGGGCCCTTTCACTTACACACACACATGCACACGCGCAATTATCTAATCAATCCATCTGTAGTTGGACACAGCCACATTACTAATGTTGCCTATTATTACATTTTCTTCGAGACATTTAATTGTGACATGTTGAAGATAGAATATCACAAAAACATTTCACCAGTCGGCTGGGCTCTTATTGTAAAGACCACATCCTTGTTATAGTGGAAAAATACACATCTGTCTGTGTTTTTGAGGATATCTGAAATGGACCTTTCCATGAACAATATATTTAATGAATGTAAACATTTGCATTTATATGTATGTGCCTACTTGTTCTCTTCCTTTTGTGAGAACTTAGTAAATTAGTTTTTTAGGAGTAACGGGCTTACCTGTAAATTATTTTCCAGGTACATAGTACCATTTTATAGCACAATCAAGTTACTGTCAACATCAGTTGTTTATAAAAATCCTGTATATATCAAATATAACTTGAAGAAATTTGATTTTGCAATTCGACACTTAGAAATTGGCATCTCTGTCTTTGACACTCTCCTTTCAGCACGTCATCACAACAATGCTGCTCTGTGATGCCATTTACAACTAGCTGAGAAGTAGATTCTTTAATTAGTGCAGCAGACTCGCAGTTCCACCAGGTGTTTGTTAATTGCAGCTGCCGCTAGTCTGGTGGAGCTGAGTGGGGAAGGTGCTAATTATAGTCATATAACTTGTACAGTACATAACTATAATCAGCCTGGCCCTTGAGCCTGATTGGCAAATCCTACAGATTTTTTAAAACTTCCAAATAGAAGATGGTTAAATTGGGTTTGAAGTTGTCCCAATATCACAGTTTCAACTTCAGACATTTGAATGGATCATCATTAGAAACTTACTTGCCCTTCTTTCACTTTCTGGTGAGTCCTAAAATTTCCTTCTTGCCACTAAAGCTCTGAGTAGTACCCGTTTACAACAACCTTCAGTTTGCTTTAACTACTCTTCTCTTTGTTTTTTGGGAACGCATTAGTTGTATGCCACAGAAAATTTGTTGAATATTTACCTTGTGAATAGCTGATACCAGCCCTTTGAGTACCACCAAATGCAATCCAAGGAAGTACCACTTGTGTTGAATGCCTTTTCTTTAGTTACTCCTCATTTATTAAACATGCTTGTAAATGTTGCTTGTGTGTACTTGCGGAGAAGAAGATTTGGAAAGTCAGCAGTGACAAAGGTTTCACAGCAATTAGCATAAGGTATTAGCTTTTATAATATGAGTAAAAATGATCAGTTTTTTTCTTTTTAGGCAAACAGTGATCTTACATGATGCATATTCTCAGAGTGGGATTTGGTCACCATTGGCAACCACGTCTTCGTTTTTGTGCAATCCCCAAACATATCATGAGATGGGCTGAAGTATTCCCCAGAGTATTTCCTCTAATTGTGAAACAAAAGAACAGAATTTTTTACTTAAGAGATAATGAGGTAAGCTCGCAAAAACTACAGGTGATAGAAATCTTATTTTACCAATTTGCCATTTTATCTGGATTATATGTGCTTTTTGATTTAACTTTTAAGTTTTGCTTAGCCTTACTGTAGTAGAATGTCTGGTTGGTTTTTGTTGTTGTTTTTGATGTCGTGAGACTATGAAAGTAGAAACTGCAAAAGCACAGATTTTGAAATGGTTAAACTCTTGTGTGCGTTAGGAAATTACTGAAATACAAGTGCTATGAATAAAAATGGCAAATTTAATGACTAAATGCATTTCGGGGAGTTAAAATATTTGATGTAATTTGGGCCTTTACAAAAAAGAAATGAGTGTTGATTTTGGCCTTCTGGTTCATTACTCAGGAGCAAATGATTAACTCTTAGTTATGGGAAGCAATTTTGTTAATCAGCAGCTACATTTGTGTTCTTCTATTTGACTCAACTTATTTTCTGATCCAGGCATATCAGGTAATAGAAAAACATTTGATGGAAATAAGAATAAGTCCTTCTGCGACAACCTAACCAACTAAAATGCAGTGAATCAGAAGTTTCTCCCTGTTGGCAGCAAGCAGGGCCACCCCTTATTGATTGTAGATACATAAATGCAATAGAAAATTATTTAAAATGGAACTGAAGAATATATATTTTATCTAATGCGTGTTCATCCCTTTCTAATGCCACTCTGGACAGCTGCCCATGTGGACCATATCAAAATGCAGTCATAATTTAAAAATGACAACAAATGACTTAGAGATAAAAATATATTAACATTATCAAGGTTAATGTTTTTTTTAATTCCCATATAGTACTGATAGGTTGAATCATATATAAACATTTGTTAATATTCCATCATTCAAACTTATCATAATCTACACAGGTGAACTGAAATAATACTGAGAGTGAAATAGTTCCCACACATGACCCCACCCAGCTCTGAAGGTTCCCTGTGGTATTTGACACATTGATGTTGGCAGCAGATTTTCTAACACTGTGAATCAGTGTTGCAGGAAACTCAGTGGAACCGACCCACAATAAAATTGCTGTTATCAATTTTTATTTATGGCAAATGTTTTGCTGAAACTGTCCTCTAGTTCACTATACAGTCTGATTTGTAGCTTCTAAACTATTTTGCAGTGGGTATTTTTCAAACTTTACTTGTGACTTCTAAACAAAGTCTTAAATAATGGGTAAGGCAGATTGCACATTATCATCCATATGTAGTGCTGTCATCCAGTTTTTTTTATCTTTAGGAAAGTGCTTTTAAAATGATCAGCTTTGAAACAATCGGAAAAAAAACTAAAATATGCGTATAGGTTTAAAAAAAACACCTAAATTCTATCATTAAAAGCAGGTGGAAACGACAGTCTGTATTGAATTATTTTAAAATCTTTACCCATGTAGTTACAGCGCAAGTGTCCATTTAATTTTAGACATAAAAGCTGTTGTTTACCTGTAGAAGTGAACTGCATACATAGAGTACAAAACTTATTGAATCCTTGTATAACAATTTTTATCATCATCTTTTCAGATCATTTATTATGTGTTGATGAATAGATTGGCTCCAAGCTGTGAAAGGGTCTTTTGAAGTGAAGCAAATCCTCAATCCTCACAATGATTTTAGCAGTGTAGCGGCATAAACTCTGAGATGGAAATCGGTATTATGAAAGGAAAGATTACATTTTATATATCCACTCATAAATCTAGCATGTTCGCTATTTAACTGTTGAATCGTAAAAATAGAGAAAAGAAAAACTGAATGTCTATCAGTTCTTTGCATGCGCCTCTGTTTTGTTTTGTTTTGAAAGTCTGTGGCTTCAGTGCATATATATGCCCATCCACCCACATGCATACAGCGCACACGGGAAACAGTGGAGATCCTTCATTGAGCGTGTCAAGCTCAGTCGAGCATTCACCGCTTCCAGTGACCTAGAAATGAGTGACAAGGCAAACGAAAGCGAAAATGGCCTCTTCTCTCCCCAAGGTTTATGGATTCTGTCATGTTGGAATAGGTGGTTGTCTGTTTAGAGACGAGCCTCCACTTTACACAAGAAAAATACTGAACAAAGCCACGTGAACATGAAAGCTCTACGGAACTTCAGCGAGGCTTCAAGTGGTTTGGAAACCACTGGAATTGATTTAAAAATATTGTCAAATATTAATAATGCTAATGCAGCTACAGTTGCAAGTCTTTTTGCGTATATCTGATTGTCGTTGATTGTGACAAGTCATCTTTGCAACATAGCTGAAGTTTAATTGGATTGGAGGAAGAACATATTTGAATGTTAATTCTCCGGTCTTGTCACAGATTATCCAGGCTTTAAACTTTTACTTGGTCATTCTGCCACAGGATATTAATTTGATTTATGAGCATTTAATGCATTCATATCACTGTACAAAATATTTGCTAAACATCCATCTGTTTTTTTTTTGTTTGAGAGATTTTTTTTAAACATGTAAAACTCTTCTGGCTTTTTAAGATGTAAAAACAAACTTACCGTTAAAGCACTTGAGGGTACGATGACGTTACTCATGATTACGGTAGATAATATTTCTCCTTAGGAAAATAAAAACTTTCCTAAGGATCTGTGGTAATTTCTAATAACATTTACTGCCAGACCACACCAGAAGTGACCAACTTTCTCCTCATACCCAAAATCTAACTGCGGATTAGAGAAGTTGAACTTCTTCAAGGAGATTCGATTTATTTTTTATTTTTTCCCCAGCCTTTTGAGCTTCAACTAATTAAGACCTCTAAAACCTCCTAGAGACGTATCATGACAAAGACGTATTGATGAGTTTTGGGAAAGTTAACATTCATTGATTCTCCATTCACACTGTGTCCTGTTCAAAGGATTTGCATATTTTTAATCAAAGACTGTCCTCTCACTCATTAGAGGACAGGCTAATTGGCTGAAAGTTAACAGCAAATCCACAGTTATTGTACGTCTACTGCTTCAAATCCAAATGGCAAGTAAATGGCCATTTATGTGCTTTGCATGATATAGGTTATTTTATTTTCTTGCTTGCTTCAACGTGAGAAGATTCAATTTCTGCTGTTAACTAGATCATTTCTGTGTGAAGTTTGTAAGGCTGCTCTCACTTCTCTAGGCAATGCACAGAAATGAATGCCCATTATTTCTTTTGACGGCAAAAAAATGATATTTTGTGGACATTTTTAAGTTTTAAACATGGGAAAAGTAGTCAGAGCCATTTGTGTTGTGAATTTAGATTGAATTTTGACAGTGCTATAGGCATTTAAACACTAAATGCTGCTAACCAGGGCAACATGAATGTACCTCTGAATGAGATGTGAAGGTGTGTGGGGGTGTGTTATAGTTGAATAGTAGCCATAGCAACGAACATAATCACAAGTCCCAGGAAAATTAGGTGGCTGTGCTTACAGGTGCAGCGATTAAAACCCATCTGCACAGTTTCATTCTGTCGACTGACAGGGTGAGGTTAAGGGGACAGATGAAGCATCCTTAGTGGGAACAAAAAGCGCTCTTCAACATCCCAGCACACAAAAGGATACAACGTGCCTTCGCTGTTAGCTGTGCTAACATGCAACTAGCTGAAATGACAAATCAGAGAGGTGGTCACATCTTCACTGGTTGTTTGGCACCTCTTTTAAACCTGCTCTTCAGCAGCAGCATTTGATTTATTTTTGGCTTTTGTCAAAACTTTTAATTCATGACATCAGCTTATTGTCTAGGTGAAACTAAGCTACCTGTATTTATCCATGTTGCTGAAGTTACTGAATGAATAGTGACATTTTCTTTAACCATGTTTCTTTTTAAAGGAGTTTTCTTCCATTTTACGATTAATTTTGCATGCATGAGACTTTCAGCTATCCAAACATATTTCTCTATATTTTAGAGTAAAAGCAGCTCTGCAAAAGCTCTAATGAAAATGCTTCTTAAAATGTGAGTTGGCAACTTTACACAACTCAGCATTTCGTCTCTGAATAAATCCCATTCCATCCGCTGCTCGGACAGTCTAATATTTATCTCGTCTTTTCCACCACGCTGAACAGTGGCTCAATTGTGATGCTAATATATGGATTTATTCAACAGAAGTGCACACATTTCAGTGTTTTCCGACTAGTTGGATCAAACTGTTACTATTAAAATGTATGAGAGGTCAGAATTGCACTCAGATGATAAAAATGGAGGCAGAAATGTGCGGCCAGGGGAAATCTAACAAAAGACAAACTCAATATTCTATATGTTTTCAACAAATCACATTTTTAAAATAAACTCGTAAAAGCCTAATTGTAAACTTTGTAAATAGTTTCAAGCTTCAGTTCTCTGGTTTTTGAAGGACAAATATCTGAATTTTAACAGTCTGTATCTTCTCTGTATGCTTTGAAACTAACAAGTTTTGCTTTTGTATTATAAAGGACAAAAAGGCACTAATTTCTGCAAACCCATTTTTAATAAGAGGAAAAATGTGAACAATAGTGTTCTTTCAGTATTTTAGCTTAATTAACCTTCGACCTTCCAATGCTGTGAAATTATATCCTCAATCTTCTCAAAGCAAGATTCACAGCAGGTAAAGAAAAAAAGGTAAAAGTTTTAAAGCATGGTAACTTGAAACCCTGGTTACCATAGTAACCATTCATAAAGCAGAGCCAGGAAAAGCCTTAGCCCATAAGCCAGATTGCTTGGCTGGAGGTTCTTGTTTTTCATGAATTCCCTCTTGGACAAACACAAGTGGGAGTACGTCTGTGGAACCTGCTAAAGAATTGCACAAGAATAAATCTAAGTAGTCTGAACATCTTTTCAGACGACATTTAAAAGCCAGAATTAATCCTGTTTCACAAAACCCCCAGAAATGATTAGAATAAAAGGAACTGTGTCTGAGTATTTGCTTTGCAGTGTTAATTGTTCAGTTAACAAAGATTAAGATCTAGATCTCACACTAGTCCTTCAGGGCCAAAAATAGTTGCCGATAAAAGGGGAATAAAATCTGACAAGCAGAAAACTGCTTTACATTTTATTAAATTAGGACATCGTTACAAACTGAACACCATTTTCCCAAATTAGTCACACTATCGAAAGACGCCTACTCTGAGACATAAGCATGTCTGCTGAAAGAGGCAGACAGAAGCAAGGGGTTGCTGATTGGGGCTGATTGAGCATGAACAAGTGCACCGGCAGGAGGCCAGCTGTTTTTTGGGGGAAAATTAGGGAGATGAGAGTCACTTCACCTGTCAGCGTTTCTGGGGAAACGTCCCATCTTTACACATATACTCACTTGTGCACAAATACATAACTGCCCTTGTGACAAGACTTGGATACTGGAACATTACATTAAAGCTTCAATTGTGGCAGATTTCAAAGAGAACGAGTGCTTAGTTTTCATCAGCCGTGTGTAATTGGGGTGTCTAGTTTTTGTTCTTGACAGATAAATGAGAGATAGCTAAGGAGTTTGATTTAGAGTATGATTAGGAGCAGATTTGACGATAGTTCTCTGAGCAGCCCCTTCCTTGCCCCTCCCACACACTCTTAAAAAAAATCCCATTTGTCTATAAAAGGTTTGTACTAAGCCAAAACAATGAGAACCAAAAACTGTTGACTGGACTTTAAAAATACTGATCTATCTTTCCAACTAGATGGCAAAAATATTTTACAGAATAATAGTGAGTTCACACTAAATGCGTTACACGTGTCTGATGCTTCAAATTTGACGCGTGTGCATTTTTGGTGCGTTTATACCAAACGCATTTTGAGCATCAGGCGCGTCTGGTTTACATCCAAAGCCTATGTGGAGTGTTCGATGCGCTTGAGGCATCAAATGCTCCAATTGGTTCAAATCGCGCCACACTAGACGCTCGAAACGTGCTGAAATGGTCCTCGAAACACGTCCACATAGACTTTGAATGTAATCCAGATGCTCAAAAAGTGAATGCACCAAAAGTGCATTATCATCTAGTTGTGCGTCAAACTCGAAGCATCAGACGCGTTTGGTGTGAACGCACCATTAGAAGAATCAGTGTTTTTGCTACACACACAATCCAGGTTCGACACATGAACATTTTTTGTTCTTTAAGAATAATTCAGTGCTTTGTCCAGACTTTAAATATCAAAACCCGTCACCGAGTATTTGTCATTTTAGCTGTTTATGCAGCAAATTATCATCTACATTCATTTACATTTACATTTCTGAGCTGCTCACATCCCTCAGTTTTTTAAAAAACAGAAGAATGTAGAAAACCTCATAACAGTAGGAATCAGCTGTGTACTCTGGAGGACTGAACACGTCATATTTGGAGGTTGGAGAAGGCTTTTGGCATTTGCAGTGTTCCAGCATGACAGCCATTTCTGTTCCATGAGGCATAAATAGTTCTCTTCTTATCTAAGATACAGACTCAGGACGACTGCTGCTATCATCAGCGTTGTATAACAACTCGGATCTAACAGAAGAAAGGCAAGGAGCTGGGTGGGGGTGTAGGATGTGTTAGAAGAGAAAATAGTGATACACCACTGAAGGAATATTTTAGATCATCCTCTTATGTCTTGAGGAAGGAAACTGAGGAAACATTATGCTATAGCATGGCTGCAGCATAAAGAAGCTTTCTGTTGAGGCACGGAAGAGCAGAGATTAGAGTAGATTAAATATTCTTCTGATTGTGTCCTTATTGGAAAATGTCAATTTCTAATATAATACATCAGTCTTGTGTAGACACATAATACAAATACAGTAGTATCACTTAAGGGCATCCATTATAGTCTTCTTATAATTTAAGAACATTTCGTCAATTCCAAATGACATTTTAGAAAATTTATGTGGTTTAAATTTCAATGTGATTCTTTTGACATAACAGGATTACTGTTACTGTTGTTCCTTGCTTTGTTCAGTGCTCTTTTCTTTGCATCTAATTTGTTGATGTAGAAAAATGAAGAAAGAGGTGTGTGAATGGTTTTCATTCATATCATTCATGAACAGTATGAATTTAGACAACAGTTGTGTCATTTTGACCCAGCTTCTTTGATTAATGCAGAAGGCAGCGTCAAACCTGGCGGGAAGAGAATACAGCTGATTTGACGATCTACACACACACCCACACACCCTATTAGGGCAAGTGTACCATAGTTAGAGAAACTACTACTCAGCATCTGGTTAAAACATTATTTTTATTTTCTAATTTCAAGCCATTTTCTTATGCAAAGTTTTATTGTGTTGCTCATTAACGTGACGACTCTTAATTTCTGAATCACTTATTGGCTCCATTAGGCCTAATGTCATCCTCAGTTAATTTGCCTTTTCAGTGGACTAATATGGAATTATAATTTTGTTTTATTGCTTTTCTCTAAATTGCCAAGGGAGAGTTTTTTTTTGGAAAAAGGGACATTTTTTTTACTCCAACCTTTACTAACATGGTTGAATTATGGAGTTACATTAACTTGAACAAATTTTTGAAACGAAAAGTACTCCCAAGATGAGTTTACATAATTTTTACATATTTAATCAAATGTTATGATCAAGCAGTTACCTAAGTAGCCTTTTTTGCCAAATAGTAAGTTAAGTGTTTATGATTATTTTAACTCCGAACTGATTGAAGATATGTTGAAGTAATGAGTTAAATTGCAATCAGAGGCAACTATAGTCGCTAATAATTCTCAATTGTCATTTTCTCTTTTGATTGATGAAGTTTTGCAAAAAACAAAAGTTTAATATAATTTACTTTAGGTTAAGAAAAGGGGATTTATAACTTTGATTTAGAGTTTAAACTAAGGGAGTTGAAACCTTATTATTGTCAGCAATAATAAGGTTAAGATCTTGCCATAGTCAGTTCATTTCTTTTTGTGGTGCATTATTGTTAGGTTCTTATCATTAAAGGCTCATTCCTTTGTTTAGTTTCTTATTTGTGGAGTTTCTATCTCTGTATTTGGTTTATCTTCCCACATTAGTGTTGGGCTTTCTCAATTTTGCTTTGTAGATATTTTTGTGTTTTAGTTCAGCTCTTTCTTTCTAATCTGTTAACTCATTTCCTTTCCTCAGTTCCCCTGCTTCACACACTCCCACAGCTGTTAGAAATCCTTCTGATTAAGCTCACCTGGTCCTAATATAATTATTCACCCTTCATTTCACCTTTTTCCCCCGTTGTTCAGTGCAGGGTTCTTACAACAAGCTTTCCGGTTGGACGACTTGTTCTCCCTGTGCCAGTATTGCACGTTTTTAGTTTTTCATTAAATCATTTTGTCTACTTTCCTCTCTGCTTCTCCTCTACCTGCATTTATCAGATCAGAAACTAGATATGGTACCAAACTTTGAGATTGTGGTTATTCAAAAACCAGCATGTATCAAATATATATGCGACAAATACCAAAATTAATCTCAACACTGATCTGTCTTATAGATTATATTCATTTGGATTATTGGTGCAACTACTGTACATATGTTTTAAGACTGTGCTGTTCCTTGCTGAATTTGTATAACCATAATGAGTTGGAAGAACATCAAATCCTCATCTTAACTGCAAATAAATATTTTATATATTAACACAAACTGAATTATTATGCATTTTTTGCTCATGTACAATGCAATAAAGATTTAAACAGTTTTTTTTATATACACATTTTTCTCCTTTGCACATAAAGCTTGTCATGAAAAAAGAGAGTAAAACAAAATGAGATCTTCTTTTGCTTCATTAAATTTAAAGAGAGCATAGATACCCTTTTTTAAATATTTAACTGCTAGACACGAGCAAGTTCTGGCACAGCAAAGCTGCTGCTCTTCACTTGACTAACTCACTATTAGACTAGAGTTGAGAAGTGAATAAATTAAATACATTTTGGGCTTTTTATTTTTTTAAAGAGGTTCTTTGAAGATCACAGTAATAAATTCCCTTAGAAAATCCTCTGTACCGTATTGGCTGTATAAGAGTTTGTCAACCTATTTCTAATTCTATATTAGCATTGGGTTTTATTAAGTAAGAAAATTGTGAGAAAATAAACAACAAACTCTTGCAGGTGTAGATGGTTATCTACTGATATGGTATTGTGTTTTTGTATAAAACATAAACTAAGTTTGTTTCTACAAGCTAGAAATAGTTTATGGAATTGGAGACTAGAGATTTATGACGAATTGTTTTCCTGTCACAAACTGGAAGAAAACCTAGTCATGCACTAGCTACTAATATTATTATTTTATAATTGTAGATGGAATTTTGCTTTAATACTGCAGTACGTGGTAGTTTGTCATGTAGTGTCTTGTTCCTTGAGCATAATATATTTCTGCCTTTAAACTTTCATGTAGAAAAATCTTTGGAGAGTTCAAACCACACAATAAATTTTCAACACAGTACATTTAGGATTTTAATATACAGTTTTCAAGATAAAGTTCTTTGATAAACAAAGGGACAATTTTTGGCTATATAAAAGCTATTTAGAAACAAGTGACTAGACTTGGGGACTACAGTGGTTGTGTGCTTACATTTTCAGGTATCAAATACAGACACATTTAGCTCAGAGTGAAGAAAGGACTCACAAAGTTCAGAGGAAACGTCTCACTGACTAACAAGATTCACTTCATCAATAATTTCAACCACATTACTACACACTGAGCCATTTATGAGCTATACTTTCAAGAATATGCAAAATAATAATAATCAGGTTCAGAAGCCAGATTACAAGTTAGTCCCATCAGTAAGCACTTATTAAATTACAAAAGAGTTTTAAATCTATTAATGTGAGAACTAACACTATGGGCTGCACTGTTGAGCAGTTGTTTGCACTGTTGCTTTGCAGCAAGAAGGTCCTGGGTTCAAATCCCAGCCTAAAATCTTTGAGTATGGAGTTTCCTTGTTGCTTCCATAAAAACTCCAATGTATTAAGTGAGAAAACTGCACCACTATTTGAATTTATATACTAGTCCTCAGTAGTGGCACGTTTAGTGATTGTGATAAAAGTTGCCACACAGATTATAGGGCATAGTGTTGCAGAGCTGCTTAATGTAGTGCAGCCAGCACAAACCAGAGGCTACATCTACCTAGAGAGGTTACAAACCTGTTGTGTAAAGTTTGTCTAAGGGCATCAGTAGACTTAATATTTTTTTTACTAGGACAATTCTAATGATGGAGATAAAAGTAAAGTGGCTTCTGATCTGAGAGAGACTCCCAGAGAAATAGTGCTGCAACCACAAGAGACAGAAAAAAGGTGTTTGGCAGTGCAGGATTGTATGCAAAAAGGTCTTCGCAATATACAGTATACTGATGAACATCAAACCTGGGTCACCGCGAAGTTCATGTATAGAACATTTTCTAAAATGCTTCCTGTGCCAATTGTTTATATAGCGGTTCTTTTAAAATATTTGCTTGGGTTATAATAAGTAACATTGCAATTTTACCCTTATTTTGACCCAGGGATGATTCGTCGACTCAAGAAAAAGACTTACAGTACAAGACACATGTAAATGCCCTGTGAAAAGCTTCATTAGTTAATCTTAAAAGCTCAAGTAATGAAACTGCAAGAAGTATTTGAGGTCAACAAGTTTTCTGGCTATGTAAAATTTATGTTTTTGAAAGGATACGTCTCACAAAAACAAGGTTATTTTTGCTTGATCGAGTACTTCTTGACAAGAAATCTTATCTTATTAATTTCCCCTTACATGTAGCGACATTTGTGAGCTATGCACATTATCATCTAGTTGTTGGTGGAGGCGTTGTGGGCAACATCTGCCAAAACAGTGCTTGTCTCAATGCGATGAGATCCAACAACCCGTCACAATCCCTCATCTTCCCTCATAAGGGTTGAGCTCTGTCTTCCAAGGTGTCAGTGGTCACCCTTAACAAGCAAGATTTATCAGACTACCTCCAACACACATGGAACATCAGCTTGGGTGGTTTGTTTGTTCCAGAGTAACACAATCTGGCTGATTTATGACAAATGCTGGTTGAAAATTGGGTTGTTATCCCACACCAGTGTCTGACCAAGGATGTGTCAAATTGCTGTGGTTGTGTAGATTTATTCCGCTTACTACCGAGGTCCCCATTTGTTACATGAAAAAATTATTAAACTGCTTTTAAATGTGTTGTTTCTAGTAACAAGACAATAACAAAATGCAATGTTTGGCATTGATGTACATGATTTGGTCAGTTTTTCATAGGTTAAGTGTTTTACTTATAAATGTGGCACCATTTAAAGTGAAATTAACTTTAAAGTGAAATGAACAAACCTTCCTCTGTCATTAAGCATTGTTACAAGCAAGAAATAATCAACCAATCTAAAATATAAATCTACATATACCTGGCTAATCAAGCTATTTGGTGTTTGTGGTGCATATAAAGCACAGGTGATGTGGCCGAATCATTACTTCAAAGAAAATGTCAAAAAGATAATTTAATAGTACTTCTATGTACGTAGCACAATGCTTACAGTACAGAAATATAACATGAAATTATGGTAGAAAAAACATTTTGTATTTACATTTTACAAAGATTGATATTACAGGCATTATTTATTGTATATTTACAATACTTTTCTATTTTTCACATATTTACAATGTAATGTTTAAACTCTAGATTATCTGTTTTATAAATTCTATTTATTGCCCTAATAATCCTAAAACCAATACTTAAATTTCTCTTTTATTGTAAAAAGAAAAATGCATCTGAGTATGAAATGTCTCAGCCTCAGAAAGAGACCTAGTAAACACTAACTGTGCTGTGGAACAGTGTGACTCCAAATTAAGGTCAGATCTTTTGAACATTGTGGGGAAACTATTTTTCAAGGTTTAAGGGAATTTATGACAAATACAGTAATTAACCTGTGTTTTTGATCCAAAACGACACACACAGCTTGGTTACTTGTGGTTCCAAGTCAAACATATTGATCTGCTGTTCACAGGGCGTTTATCATAAGAGCACCAAAGAAATTGTACAGTATATATACAACCCCAAAAGTGTAAGGCATGACACAATACAAGAGTATACAGCAAAGTCCCAAGTCGGTCATAGCTATATGATATAACTAACTATTCCATTGATGTTCACTTTATTCAATTCAGTTTGAAGCATTTTAAATGCATACCATTTAAAATGGTATGGATTTTAAATGGTTTAAATGATTTTAATTAAGCCAAATTGATTTGAATTTGGCTTAATTCAAATCAAATTAAATGTCTGTTTAAAATCATCTAAGTCCCTTAAGTTCTGCTTGTCTCCATTTTTGCAGTACTCTGAGACCAGCTCCAGTTCTTCTGGATCGACCAGACATTTTTGTAAAACAGTCCTAAAAGTCGTTGTGTTCATCCGAATTCTCCAGTACAGACACCTGTCTGTTTTTTTCCCCCTGCAAACCACCAGAACCATTTTTTTAAATAATTGAGCCTCACTCCCTTATGTGCACTGCTGTATCATAGGAACTGTACATTTGAACTGATTCAGTCTGTAAACACAGTTGTGTACTTGAGTAGGCAGTGTAGGCCTTTTAGAAGGACGATGTATCTGAGAGTTTGTACAAAATACACACAATAATTAATCTTTGTCTTGTTAATAAACAGTGGCACAATTTGTAGGTGATTAGGAATCATTCTCTTCTAGGTTGATGGTGACAGGGATTCGTTGTATATAAACATTATTCGTAAAGGCAAAGGACATTTGTGTTTACATTTTTTTAACAAACTGCCTTATTATTTATATTTATTGGCACCCCTGATAAAAAAGTAAAAACCCCTGCATCATATATTCACACAGAATTTAATGTTGACCTTAAATTATGACTTATGATAGCAGCAGGAGAGTAAACCCACAGCACCCTAACAATTCCTGCAAATGTAACAGAAAAGCATTTTCGACATAAACTTAACTCTTTTTTATACAGAGTAGTTAGAGTATCACTAAACTTTGAAATAGTAATCCGCAACTTTCTTTAAAGCTAAAGTATATAACTTTTACAAAAATATGTTGCTTACATTTTTGTTAAAACTGTCACCATGTTGTGACTGTATAATATGAGAGAAATAATCTTTGAAAAGATCGTTCTCCTTGAACTCCAGCCTGGACTACTACTACTGTCTGAAGAATTGCATGTCCTGGTCAAAAACAACCAATCAGAGCCAGGAGGAGTGTCTTAGTAATGTCAATCATTCTTGTGTATGTGCTCATTAATGTGCTAATAGTGGAGAATCAACTTTCCTTTCCAGAAAAACTGTTTATCCGCCGACATTGGTGACCATGGGAGGTATCCTAAGCATTCTTCAGGCTCTGTTGTGGTGAACCAGCTGTAGCTTAGCAGAGAAAATGGGGAGGTTGTGAGCAGCATTAACCAGGGAAATTAACAGCGTTAAGACCCTCCTTCTGGCTCTGACTGGTTGTTTCTGACTGAGTGATGTATTTGTTCAGAAGACCACAGGGAGAAGGTAGAAGTGATAGATTTTTTTTCAGACTATTAGTCTCATATTATACTATCACAACATAGTTATAGTTTTTAACAAAATTCTAAAAACAAAAACCAAACAGATTTTATAAAAGTTACATCTGGCTGCTTTAAAGACATTCCTGATCAAAATTTCAATACTGAGAAAAAAGTTATGGCTATTCACATTTCATAATCCCTGATCACAATCAGGTTATAAATTGAACTTTAAATGCAAAACAGGAAACAAGAGCAAGAGGAAAGATAAAAAAGGCATATGATTGAAAATGGTTTTGAAACTCAAAAGGCTGTGCATCAGTTCCCTTTCTGCATAAGTTAGTTCAATATGCAGGATGCTCCAGAAGAGCAATGTTGTTATCCTGGTAGAAGTCTTTTGTGAGAAGGGTGTTGTCAACTGCAGCACTGTCCAGTTGAAAGACCCAGTCATCATCACACAGACAAGGCCCCTTAGACAAGAGGCATCCCCACATAGGCTTGACGACACTGCACAAACTGAAACTCCCCAGGCCTACTCCACTGGTCTTTATAGA
Source organism: Xiphophorus couchianus (assembly GCF_001444195.1). Lineage (NCBI taxonomy): Eukaryota > Metazoa > Chordata > Actinopteri > Cyprinodontiformes > Poeciliidae > Xiphophorus > Xiphophorus couchianus. The sequence continues at coordinate 11,759,380 of NC_040244.1, read as the reverse complement.
AAACATCTCCATTAGGATTTCTTTTCAGATGTTGTCTTATTATATTAAAGGGTTGTAGTCAGTATCGGTAAATGCTATAATCTGGGTTAAGAAGTCTGGGATCCTCTGTCTTATGATGTTTTAAAGTTTTGACTGATGTGAAAGCCAGATTTGTGCACAGATTTAACCTTTTAAAGTGATTGGTTTTAATATTTGCATTTTCAACAATTTGCTAACTCTGTTTGGTTTCTTGCTCCTGATTCATATGTTTGGATTTTGAAGTGCGACCTAAGGCCTGGTTATGATTAACCATTACTAAATGTGATCTTTTTTTTTGTATTTTCTTTTCCAGTCTGAGGAGCTTGATCAAGTGCGAATGACACAAATGGCAATTTCTCCTAGAAACTTTTCAAGATGGAAAATGCAAGAAAACATGTGATTCAAGAAAAGTAAGCTACAAAAATCTCCAAAGTTCTTTGTTTCAGAACTGAACTGTTATTGAGTGTATACAATTTCTAGGGGTATCAATCAATTTGGTGGGTGATGGAAATATGCTTCTAGGATAATTCCAGAACAACTGGACCAGAAGGGTAAAGGGGCCATGCCAACTTCTCCTTACATTAGTGCAGTGGTCCCCAACCACCAGGCCGCAGACCAATTGGTACCGGGCCGCGCAAGAAATAATGAACTACTTCCGGATCTTTTATTTTGAAAATCCTAAACCGGATTTTACCGGTTACGTCTTGCGCGTCAAAATTGAGCCAACTTGCAGCAGAATGAGTAACAAAACAACATCGGAGTACTGCCCCCCTCTCCCCCGGTCCGCAGCAAAATTGCGAAGGGCTGACCGGTCCGCTCGACTAAAAAGGTTGGGAACCGCTGCATTAGGGCACAACTGCCCTACAGATTGGAGGTTTGTGAGTCTTAAAGGTTTCAGGCAGGATTGCTAAAAATATGTATTGTCCTTGTTTGAATAGCACCCAAGGCTGTGAGTGTGAAAGGTTAGAGTTTTAAAAAGTTGAGACTTGTGGGCCGTTGGCTAAAGGTGATTTTTATTTTTGGTGTCCAACCTCATTTGTGCGCTCATTTACGAAATGCGTGGAGACTAGATAAGGCAAAATCTCTCCTAGACAAGCACAAGAAACAGAAGCCACAAACAGGCCAGTAAAATCGCCCTCCCTGAACAGGGCTGTCAGCTCAGCAGTTGGAGCCTGCAGGTGTGTAGTTACTCAGTTCCCTGCGGATAGTGCTGAACGGCGACAGCTCCAGTTCAGTAGTGCACTCGTGCTCGTTGTCATCACTGGCTGTGGCTGAAGAGGGTACGTGGTTACAGCAGCAACAACAGCAGCAGTCCAGGAATGCCCTCCCTAATGGACGACACAGCAGAAGCAGCAGCGCCGGTGTCACGGCGGCCCGACAGAACAGCAACAACTGAGAGAGAAGATGCAGGATGGACATGGTGTGCTCTGGAACACCAGCCGCCATGTACGCAGATACTATGTTGCATATGTTTTCGGGCACCACACATGCACCATACACAATTGCCAGAGCCACAACCGTGCAGTTCATCTGGCTCTCCAGCCTGATCTGCTTCTTATTGCTGCGAACGCTGGCCTGCTCGGCGTGCCGAATCTTGCGTGCCGTCACCAGCGAGCACCCAATGGTGAAGAGAGTCGGGAGGCAGAAGTAGCAGCCAAAGCACCACCAAAGCCGAGCACCCTCATAGGTCAGGCCAAGCACATAGAGCATATCAGGAAGGGATGTGGATATCCTGATAATACAGCGTTCAACTGGGGGCTCGTCCGGGAGCCCTGTATCGTCTGCTACAAGCTGTCGAATGAGGAGCTCTGGAAGGGCCAAAAGGAGGGCACCGATCCAGATGACTGCTAGCTTGGCTGTTGTAGATGTGCAGTTCTCAATCATCTCGTAGTACATCTGAACATTTGTGGCTGCACGGAAGCGGTCAATGCAGAGTGCGCAAAGGGTGAAGGTAGTCACACCCAAGGAGGCAACCTGGAAAGACAAAAATGCAGGTTTAGTATTAAAAATAATGTTTGAAGGTGAATTGAATGTCAAACCGTTAATCTTTACTGCCACCCTGGGATAAACTTTATATAAATGAAATCACCCCAATAACCTAGTTCATCATAATTATGTATTACTTTGATCACTTAACCCAGCGTAATAAAATTAAGTTCTTGGCTGCAGTCACAAAATGTGAACAAGTTTAAGTGTTATTACAATTTCAGTAAAGCACTGAACACTATATAAAACATTTAATTTCCTGAAATAACTGGGTTTTATAAAATATTCCTTTACCATCTAACAGCAGAACAGGAACCATCAGCTTGAAGCAGCTTCTGATGCACAAACGTGGGTCCTAAGTTCTAATTATCATAGCATGTTCAAGTACATCTAAGTGACAGAATTTAAAATAAATTAAATAAAGTACATAAAGCTGCTAATGTTTCTTCACATTCAAAATCCCAGCTCTTTCAACTGCACAAGTTCCCTCAACATCTGTTGGATTAATTCATTAGCAGCTAAAGTGGGTCTGCATTTGTGTCCTGAAATGAACCATTTCCTTTCAGCACCAAACGTATTCCAACCACTCTTATTTTGCCTACCTTCTTTATTTTCTTTTTGTCTCACACTTGTGTCTCCTTTAATTTTGATCATTTTACCATCTCAGAAACCTCTTTTCCTTTTTACAGAACCCTCCCTCCATCCTGCCTTTTGTATCAAATTTAATTACAGCAGCCAGATTCCCAGATGGCCCCGGTGAGCCAAGGCTTTGGTGCTGTAAACACATCCTTCCTGGACAGATAGATGTACATGTTCTGCAAGATGTTCAGTGTAAGTAGGCCTCCTTCAAACATTAGGAAACACATGCACACACACACACCCTGACACAAAGGTCCTAACCAGGCTAATGAAGGGTAACCATACAGAACTCTGAGGAGTAAGTGGGGAAAAAAAACACCCATAAGCTCCAGGGCCATCAACTCTTACTGCGATCAATGTGACCGCTGAACCCGAGACTGTAATTACTTGTCAGACCGTCTTGCAACTCTTATGCTTGAAATATATAAATAGATGAATCAACGGTATATGTTAGACAGGTATCTGAGAGGACTTTCCAAAACACCTCAAGATTGTCAAGGTGTTAAGCCATCTTTTAGGCTAGCTGAAGTCAAGACAAGTGTGGAAAGGTGCACTTTTCTAGACCAAACCACTGTAGAAGAATGGGGTTTCCCTATTAAAAGGCTGACCTCCACAAGTTTTGTTTTCGCTTCCCACCGAATTACCAAATTGTTCCAAGTTAATTACTTATGTAGGTTGGATGCAGGACAAAATATGAGGTCTAGATCTGTTGCAGAATTTAAATTCCCTAATATCTATTTGAGCAATGTTCACCTGAAACATCATATGGGTCCACATTCAATTGTTGAGGAAAGACTGGATTTAGTTCAACTTTGAAACTCTTGTCTGCTGAAAAAAGGCCATTATGCTTTGTGAAAATAATCTTTTCATAGCTTGAAAGGTTTACATTTGACATATTGGCCTCATTTAATGCATGTTAATATTCCACTTAAAGCATTCAATCCAGCTGAGTAGTCGTTTTTTTTCTGAAGCCGAAGGTCCTTGGATGAAATCACTCCGTAATACCTAAGAGGCAGTCTTTCTGCAGGCTGGTTAAATCCTCAAAAAAACTTAAAAGATTCTGTGCTTCTTTATTATCATCTTTCAGATAACATTTTGCACATTATTAGAGCAATAGACATACATCCCTTGAATCTGTGTAGCACCAGCAGTGAAGTGGTAGTGGCATTTTGAGTTTATTTAATTGGGAATACGTGGCAATAAATGTAATGCATTTGCAGGAAACAGAATATACTATTTTATGATGTAGTCTTACCCCTATGAAAATTTATTTTCTCAGAAGCATCAAATCTAAGTTTTTTTTTTTCTCTGTCCTTTAGTGCAGCGTTCGCTCTGTTCAAATACTACTGACTCTTCAAAGAGTCAAACAAAATCACACATTTATTGGTCAGTTAGAAAAACGGCAAATAATGTATATATAATTTGTTTCTCAAATATGATACAAAGTATATAGCATGAATACGTTGGCCTTTCTGACACCTAATAACAACCAGGAGCAAGTGGTTTTTCAAAGTTAATTTAATTTGGTCATAAATCCTCATATTTAATAAGAGCAGACTGCACCAAAGGTTAACAGCCATAACACATGTAAATCAGGTGTACATAAAAACTTTCAGCATATAACAAACACAATTAATTTAAAATCAGTTTTTGGTTAATCGTCATAATTCACCATAATACTTAGCTATGGTAGGGTCAGAAGTTGCTGTAAAGCAAGGATCCGTTTACTTTATATCAATGTATCAGGTTATCGTTGGTGGTATAATGGTGTGGGAGACAGTTTGTGGCACATCAGTTGCACTATTAAATGCCACTGCCTACCTGTGCATTGTTGCTGGTAATGTTGATCCCTTTACGGACACTGTGTATCCATCTACTTTCATCAGGTCAGTACATTGACCAGTTATGCCTTCTTCTATATTTATAAAATACATGTGTATATTTTACATTTTTGATGTGAAATATCACATCAAAAATTTATATCACAATTTTTGTGATATCAAAAATCACAAAAAAATTTAGGTCACAAAATGTCAATATTATAAGCAATATTATTGCTTATTATAATAAGCAGCAATATTGCTTATTATTAAGCAATATTCTTTTTGCTTAATAATAAGCAATAATCTTTGCTTATTATTGGCACATATAATATACAGTAAGTAATAATAATAAGCAATAATTGCTTGTTATTGCTTAATAATAAGCAATTATCAATACTGCTTATTATTAATAATTAATAAGCAATAATAATAACACCAATTATTAGTAAGCAATAATAATAGCTGATAATTATTGCTAATAAGCAATAATTATTGCTTATTATTAAGCAATAATTCAAATTGTTTAGTGTGACCCACTTCTGAGTCACAAATAACCATCCAGTGTACGTGCACAGGTACTTGCACACGCTGAATATTTCATGGCCTGAGAACAGGTCTGGATTGGGTTTAAAGGCTTCCATGGAGGCTTGAGGCACCCAGCTTTGATCATGTGTGTCAGACTGGAAAGCAAGAGCAGGGAGAACAAGTACAGCTTTGTACTGGAGGGGAGATGAGGGAGTGAGATTGTCCAAGACTCACGGCTGATGAGGTGTCGTAGCTGTTTGTGCAGGGACATATGCAAATGAGAGGTTGAGAAACAATGGGAAAGGAGAAGACAAAAGTAATTTACGAGGCAAACAAAGACAGAAAAAAATAACACATCTGTGAGTTTTAGACAATGCAAAGAGACAGAAGGAGAGAAATAAGTCATGACATCTAGAGAATAATTAGCAATGTTAATGTGGCATTTGGTCCCAACAGCAGACCCTGTCATGTTCGCTTTACCTGCAGGTGAGAAAACAGGCCAGGTGGCCTCTAGACTTTAGTCCCATTATTTCTAACAATAACAAAAAAATAATTGGAGCGAAAAGATCACTTATTATTCAAGCAATCCATTTGAGAATAACTTTAAAACAATACTTATGGGTAAAAAGAAATATTTTAGTAATGAAAAACCCTTTGATCATGAGTACACATTTTTTTATGTTTCATTTTTCTATTTGCACAGCAAGTGATTGTCCACCTGTGCTATTTTTAATAATGGGCCATTAACTTTTTAATTAAAGGACTTGAGCTGGTGGTACAAAAGGTCTTGATTTAAACTGAGTCTTAGCAAAAATTGGTTTAGCAAATGTGGACCACAGCCTGACTGCAGGCACTGCCAGAGGTAATGGGTGCTCTCAGTTGATGTATGGGCTGACATCAAAAACAATGCCCAGCTACAACCACAGTCTTTAAGTAATGGAGCAGGCAGAGTAGAGGTTATTTCACCTGCTGCACTTATTCAGAGTAGAGTATGACCCAGTGACTGCTCCAGCAGTCCATAACTCCAACCACAAGTCCCAAGTCTTTGACACCAGCCATCTATAAGTTTGGTTGGAAGAAAAACAGAAGTGAAGTGTAGAAAATAGGTAAACAAGAATATCGATAAATGTATATGTAAGGCAGGAAGTCATCAGACAGCTATGGCATGCAGTCTCTTACATCAAACATGTTTTATGCAACATCAATAGCTACAATTACCAGATCCCTATATATCACGTTCTATATAAATATTTCCATTATGTTATTTTCATTTATTCTCACTTCAGACATCCTAAATGTCTTAAGCTAGGGTTTTTGAAACAATGGTGTGTGTGTATGCTCCTATGTGTAATAGATATGTGTATGCATATAGGCTAAATGAGCCAGTGTGGGTACAGATTCTGTTTTGCATGAACAATTGTCTCTTGCAACACTGATTGATTCTCTATCCTTCTCTGGAATGAAATAAAACATCAATCTTACATTTGAGCCCATCTATTCTATTCAGTTGACTAATTTGTCTTGCTAATTTAGGACTGTGCATCTCCGGTGGGTTATTATTGAAAAGCGAAACCCTCTTCTACCACAGAAATGCATTCCAGTGGAGGAAATGTCAGACTGACAATTCTATCATATGACAGTCTTCAAGCATTTGAATTACATAAGAGAATAAATCACTGGTTACCACGTCGGTCTGCACAGAACAGACAACTGAGGCTACAATTCACACAAGATCACCCAGAATATCAGATTGGAAAATTTGAAGGTTGCCGTTTGTAACATACAAATAGTAAAGTAAGATTTTTTCTAATCAGTATGAAAGCATCAATCTATCAGGGTGATGTTGACATTTTCTTGGCACGCTTAGTCCCAACTGAGCACCACTTTAGCGTCAGTGTTTTGCTGATGTTTTCCATTCTGCTAATACCTCAGAGTACCTATCTACTAATGACTAGTTTCAGTAGGATAATAAACCATGTCACAAGTCCTCTCAAAACGGTTTCTTTAACATAACACTGACGTCCAATGTCCGATAGAAACCAAGTTTCAATAAATTTTCAAATCATGTTTGGGGATGTGGTGGGAAGGAGATTTGCTTGATAGGACAGTGTTTCCAACAACAGTCTGCAGTTGGCTCCTTAACATACCTGCTGCCAAATGTAGCTTTGAAGTAGCCCTACCATACCAAGAATAGTGGGCAGCTTGATGACTCTGTGTTTTTCCTGAGTGGAAGTTTTCTTTCTTGCAAGCAACAAAAACATATTGGAATAACATGACCTTAATTACTCTATACAGCTTGTGAAAACTCCGGTCTTGTAAAAGTTTGAACCCAACAAGAAGTGTTTAGAGAACCACTTTTTCAAACCTTAGTACAACTTGATTAGCAGGCAATTACACTGTTTTTTTTTACCCTCCCTAGTACATAGATTGGTTCAGTTGTTGTGGATGCATATTAATTATGTGAGTCAGAACATTTTGTATATGTCGCCTTTGAGATATAAAGTGTTTTTGTGCTGTTTACGAATGCGAGCCCAGAATGGATTTACGATTTAACTCCATTCTGTTAACTCGCTCTATAAATTGAGTTTTTATCGGGGGGTTTTCAAGAGAACTGAAAAGAAAAAAAACTGACGGCAAATGGAGGAAATCAATACTGCTTTTGTGCAAGTAAACATACAAAGATCCATAGACTGACACATCAGTACCATAAGTGCTCCTTTCATTGAATTAAAAGCAACAATGCTGTATTTCATTGCTTTTGCTCCAATATGCTACAGTGTGTTTGGAGCTATTTTTCCCAATACTTTCTCCTCCCATTAAGTTATGTCCTAACCTATGGCAGATTTCCTCTAGACATCAGAAAAAATCACATTTTCCCCTCAGCATAAAGTGTCTACTGGAGGACTCCCATTCCAGGTCATTGATTTCTGCCTGGGAGTGTTGTAAGGTCTTGTGCTGCCGCAATGACATTACAGAATATGTTGAAGTCTGCAAAGACCTGCCATATGCTAATGTTTCTGTTGACCTACCACTCCATAATGGCAATGATCTAATAAATATTTCAGGCTTACATGGATAATTATCAGTTTGGTTAATTGCACCCAACAGCAGACCCAAACTTTACTGCAAGCTGTTGTCTGATCTTGTTACAACACATAGAAACACGGTATCTGCTCATCCATAGACAAAGAACTAACTGAATGAACCATCATGAATTATAGATAATGCAGAGCTGCTAATTACATATATGAATAATTAAAACCATTAACCATCAGTCATGTTCTCATGGACTAGCTGAAATTGAATAGAGGATGAGTGCCTTCATACAACATTGGGTGTATGTTTTATCTTTATCAGTACATATATTTAGCATCCTGTGTCTGTGTGTGGCCACATGGTCTCTGATTGGCTTTAAGTGCGTGGATCTGTGTACCGTCCCCCCTGAGGGTTGTTTCTAATCACAGATAGCTGATGCAAAGAGAGCAGGGAGGGCGTCTGAGGGGAGAAAATCCTCGGGCAGTGATCAGTGAGAAGGCGATCCCATCCATCTGGAGGATGAGCACACTCTACTGACTTTGAGTTTGTGTGTTAGACTGTTTGTGTGCCTGTGTAAGATTAAGACATAAGTGAAGATTAATTCCGTGAAGATGATTACCTATCAGGGCCTAGCAAAAGTAATTTCATTCACTATGGAGTTATTCTTTAAACATAAAAGCATGAAGAATATTATAACAGCATCTGAGCTCTTTGTAGTGCCTTAATATACTGATTCATTACACAGTAACACCATAAGATCGAACTTGTGATTTTGATTCAGTTGCTTCGAGTTTGTGTGCCGGAGCACATTGAAAGTAGTGACTGTCAAGGTGATGTATGTCCTGCCATTACTAACAATTTCAACTCTATATATGAATCTACCTCTGGCTGCCTGTGTGCTTCTATGAGACCCTAACCACCTCTCTTTCTTCTCCTTCACAAATCAATAGTTCCCTCTTTTTTCTTTACTTTTAGCTTTTACCATGCTCATGACTCTGGGACAGGTGGCAAGCACCTCTGAGCAGCAGAAGCTGGAGGGGGAAACGGACTGCCCACATTAAAACCCCCTCCCAAAACCTAGGGAGAATGACCAAATACAGCCTTGCATGGAAAAGTCTATAATATGATGATTCATAGGATTTTATTGAGAGGTATATTAGTAGAGGGGCTGAAAGTTCTTTCTAGATTTGTATTAGTCAGAAAATGTATATCATTTTCCTTCTGTTTTGCAATTCTGCATCACATTGTGTTAATCTCTTATAAATCCCCCCAAAATACATGGAAGCTGCTGGTGTATTATTACTCCTAAAATTATGATCTAACCTAGCTGCTTATAATGCCTTCAAAATTTAAAAAAAATACATCCAATCCCCTGAGCTACGATACTAAAATAGCTATAATAGAGGAGCACTATACTAGATAATATTGTAATCGTAACAATGAGAAATATTGCAACAATATTGGGGTGGAATAAGAACCGATTTTCTTCGTTTCTCTCTTCCAACACTGTGACCTTCAGCATTCTGGTCAATGTCATTTGTGACTGGTGTGAGGATCTACTGCTGTGATTGTTCAGTTGGCTAAATATTACATTACCATGTAAACTGGAAGTTCATACCACTTGGAAATATATTATTCTACTTTTATTAGATTCCAAACAGACCTTTGCATTATGCACACAGTGATATTGCAATTCTGACATAATTGCCATTTGCTGTGCAGCCCTAGTGGAAGATATGGCGACAGGTTAGCTACACTTACTGCCGTAGCAGGAATGCTCCACAATGATCCATGTCATTTACAGTATTGTTTTTGAAGTTTTAAAAGAGTTGTTCCAGAATTGTGTGCAAAAACATTGAAATCCGTATTTACTCATAGCTCTCCACCCTCTCCTTATTATCTGTCGCCACACAACCTTCATGATGAGGTATAGATGACAGCAGCCTCTTCAACAAAGATGTTCAGGATTTTTCTGCAAATGACATTTCCCTAAAACATATGGAGCTTCTTTTGTTCCAGCTATTCAGCTCCACCTCTTACAACTGGGTCTGTCAGGAGCAGCTGGGAAGTGGAGGTGGGGGGCTGTAACTGAGGAAGTAGACAACATGTGAGCACACTTAATCCTTTTCATATAAGTGCATCACACAGCAAAATCAAAATGACTGAATTCTAAGATGAAAAATAGGGTCTAAGAGAAGCTCAAGGCATTGCTTCGTCAATCAGACCAATAGACTCAGCACAATTAATCTGGCCTCAGCTCCTGAAGTACCATCCCAAGTAAAAATCAAAAGTAGCCAATCATTAAAAGCTCACAAAGTGTTAGCATAATATCGCAAGCACCAGCAGATGCCTAAAGCAGTGAAATTGGAAGGCAAGAGAGCGTCAAACAAAACAAAAGAACATCAAGGTTTAAGGAATGGCACAAAGACAGAATTTTTTTTCTCCTTTATTTGTAGATAACATGTGAATAAAGGAAGGTAGGAGTCCGTCTTGTGAGCGGTAGATTGATGGTTCGAACCCCTGCACATCATTGCCTGTGGGTCAGATAGTCATGTACATGTCTGTTTGTGTACTGCAGTCAGAGAGGTGAGTAGGCTAAGCTAGTCAGATAAATAGCGTGGACAGCATGGATGAGGAGAGAAAATATCGAAAAGGGAAGGTCTGAAGCAGTCAAAAATAATTCCTAATGCTCTGACATGGAACTGTCAACCTCACATGTTAAGTCAAATCTTAGGCTGGAAACGTGTCGACTCCAAAAGTGCTGATCTGCCGCAAACGTATCACCGTGTTTAGCATGTGAACTTGTAGCTCCACATAAAACCATAACAGCCATCGCGTGTTATGTTTTTAAGCTTTGCAAGACTATGACATACAAATAACCAACTCTTAACACAAAAAATATTTTTGTTGCTAATATTATGAACATGGTTAACTGTTGTAGCTGTTTTTGTTAAACTCTTAATACTTTAAACAAACTAATAAGGAATCAACAGTGAGTCACTTGAAACAACTAATGGTTAAGGAAAAACAGTGCAGTTGTAAATTTGATGCATAAATCAAATTATGCATTAATTTGCAATTATATCTTGCAATTATTACCATATTGCAAGTTTTGTAAATCTTCCAACTTCATTTTCTGTCAGACTAAAAACTACTAAAAATGAAGTTGTAGCACATTCTGATTGTAATAGATTATAGTTCTTAGACTTTGGAGAGAGTCAAAATTTGAGTTATCAGGTTGAGCTAAGAAAACCAAAAGGTATCGGACAGGCAAAGCTCTATGAGTACATCTCTACTTTGAAAATAAAAAGGACTTAAAGTTTCAAATCATTTAGTGATAGGGCAATATTTTTAGTTTACTTTTTTGAATAACTTTTCTTCACTTCCATAACACTAACACTTATTTTACTTTTTTTTTTTTTACTTGGCCTTTTGTTACTGATCTCTTTCCCATAAATGCCAATTGCAAAAACTCCAATTATTGCCGATTAGTTTTGGCTCAGTTATCAGTTTCAAGCGTAACAGCCAAGACGAGCTGTCTGGAAAAAGCAGCCGCAAAGCATACCACAGATAATGCAAGATGGCTGTTTCCCAAATTTTTGATTTTGTTCAGTTTTCCTACAATTTTACTGCTGTGTTTGCTCGCACCTCACAGCAGACGATTGCTTTCTCTTTGGGGCTGAAAAAATTCCACCCTCCACTGAACGCTGAATAAAACAAGGTTTACCAAAGACGACACCACAGAGAACCTCCACTCTCGGCGGAGGCTCAAGCAGTCTACTTATTTCATATAGACATGCTTGTTGCTTGTGTCTATTGTTACACGTGTCTTCTCTCCAAATGTCGATGCCGACATCAGTAACTTTGTTTTGTTAGGAAAAGAATGAAGTCAGTCCCCACTGAAGGTAATAGCTTTAGGTTATATTAGTCTGTTTTTACACATGCATGCACATGCCCTCAAATAAACCGGGAACTGACCATGTGTATGTCCTGTGATGATTTCATCTTCCCATGAAATAAAAAGGGTGGAGACAAATAAGCTCCTTTCATTTACAAACACATGTACTGCATTAAACAGACTGTCCTGGAAGCGTGTCAGGAGGTTGTTGAAAGACAATGCAGTCATAGTATCAGTCTCTGATCTAACAATAATTAAAACATATGTAATACCAAGGGATTTGCTAAACCTTACTAAATGCCAGTAAGTGCTTATTAATATTGCATAGTCAAAAAATTGTGAAAAATAAATCTCTGCATATTGAATGATGAGCAACAGCAAAATGGCAATAAATTATATTGTAAATTTGATTTCTAGAGCACAGATTCTCAAACTTTTTTACATCAGTAAATGCTAGGGTCTCAAAGTACAAGTATGCTGACAAACATTTTTAAACAGGACTTTATAAGTACAACTACTTTTTCAGTTCTTTAAGCCTGGTAGTACTTAAAAACGGTTGTGACTAAAGCGCAATTTTAACCTCTTATCCATTCCCAAACCTGTATTTATGTATGTTTGGGACATTTTCATCCATAATGTGTTCATCTTTTAAATGAGTTTCAAACCTTTGTCCCAACTTTCATATGATGGGAGCTATTAAAAATAAGGTTTTTGCCTCTGGGAAGAAAGCACCTGGTTTGTACAAAAGGCATTAAATTTGACACTGGTGTAACTGGAGGAGGTGAGCTCACAAAGGACATGTTGTAAAAAACAGTAAACAGCTCACCTGAAGCATCTCTCTAGTTCGTAGATGGAGAGCATTTAAATATTTGGAGCCTTCTGTAACTGAAACCTCTTTGAAACCTGAATTATATGAACATGCAAAGCAAGAGGGAACACTCTGAAAGACCAAATTTCTGATTTGTTACTTTAGAAGTGTGGTGTCAATTAGAAATGACACTGATTGTCTCTTAACTCAATAGAACCACAAAAAAATCCCCAAAATGAACAGAATTACCTCCACGTATGGCACCACTCTGCAGGTAAACTCCCCCAACAACCATGACTTCGTGAGCTCATGGAAAACCACCATGGGGAGGCAGAAGAAGATGAGCACAAAATCCCACACGGCCAGGTTGGCCAACAGAGAGTTGGAGATGCTTTTCATGTAGTAGTTCTGGCACACGATGCACAGGATAGCGATGTTGCCCGCTATGCCCACCAGGAAAATTACGCCGGATACGCATGTGATCGCGTAAGCGCCAAAAGTTTCGGTCGTCACTGGGTAGAACGGGTTCTTGATCTCGTCTTCAAAATCCGGGGAGCCAGGAGGGGTGATCGGTGTGGCATCCCACGGGTTGTCCTCCCTGAGGGTGAAAAACTCTGGCCTCCTGGTGAGGATGTCAAACGGGAGGTCGGTGGAGGTGAGAGCCACCGGTTTGGGGACGGGTTCCCACGGAGGCATAACCACAGCGCTTCTGTTCTGCTTGTTTCTCCACCTCTTTCCTGCCTTTGAGCCTCTCTGGTGCTTGTCACCCTCCTCCGACACCCCTCCTCCGTCTTCCCGAGCCATTGAAGGAAGCTTAGCCGCATTGTAGTGTCCACCTGCCGGCGTCCCTGCACCATTCAACTTTATCCTCTTATTATGGTGGCGCGTCGCGTCCCAGTGGGACAACCCGCCAGGATCCTCCACGGGTGTCACGCTCCTATTGAAGTCACGTTTAGCGTGTCCGCCTCGCCTCATTTCCCCCGCTGCCGCCCTCTTCCACGGTCGAGTGGAGTTAAGGGTCGCACCTGTAGCGTATCCCGGGAAGAGCGCGCGGTCTCGGGCTTTGTTTTGGCGGCTCTCCCGGGGCGGACCGTGGAAAGTCCTGCCAGAGTAGCCGCCGCTGTTACTGTCGTCTTGGCTCCCAGTTCCTGCATTACTGTTTTTCAGGGATAACAACACATGTGCATGGGCGAGTATTATAACTAACGTCCAAGGCTGCAGAACCTGCATGATCCAGGAGTTGTATCACCGAGCGCAGCTTTAGTCCATCCTCATGATGAGCTGCGTCTGCAAACCCCGCTGCAAAAATATCCCAAAAGCGCTGTGTCTCCGTCAGCTTTCAAAGAGTTGAGATTGTCTGATCCAGAAGGGAGTCAACAAATGTTGCAGAATGATGCATTTCCAAGCCCTCGCTCTACAACATTTATTTTCCAGTTGTGCTTCTATCTGAGTGTTAGTTCGCTGGGTTGGGTCGGCAGCAGCAGCGTCAATGCGGTGCAGTCAGTGTGTAAAGCCCGCTAGACTGTGATGCACTGGAGAGGAGGGAGAGTGAAACAAGAGGAAAAGAGAGAGGGGGGAGCGGTTGATGTGCTCTCCTTATCTTCCTTCCTTCGTTTTCTGTCCTGGTATAGGACCGTGCGCTGCAGGAAAATGGACTCCCCTGGCGGCTAACCCCGATCTGTCATCCCTCATCCATCACGGAGCATCCAGCAGCCCCGGAGCACACTACGGCTGTTGCCTCCTCCCCTCCGGCAGAGAGGGGCATGCCACGCCCGGCAAGACGTGTTAATAAATACATTACCCGTTCTTTTTTTTTTTTTTTTTTTTAACGGTAGTCTCTTTTACGCACAGGCGGCGCTGTGACACAAATTGAGCACGATTTAGGTACACAGCATTAATTTTTGGCGGAACAAAAGCAGCGAGTGAACTTAATGAAATGCATTTGAACCCCTCGATCTTTAACATTTTGTCATGTTCCATCTTCAAACGTCAATGCATTTTGTTGAGATTTTATTCGATAGACTTACACAAAGTGGTGCATAATTAGCAATAAAAATAAGTAAGATGAGACATGTTTTCCCTCCCCTTCAGTCCAACACTCATTTTATCTAGGAGTGTTGCAGTAAATTTTCTTTTGTATAAATTGATCATTTGAAAACCACACATCTTTTTCTTGCACTTCATAATTATTGTTCCATTTGGAAAACCCCAGAAATTTGGATGTAATGTGAAAAGACCTGAAAAACTCAAGCAGTATAAACACTTTTTGAGAAGCATTATACCTTCTAATATTATGGCCTTTAACTCCCTTACTTTGTCTCTTACTTTTGTCTCCACATCCTCAAAATGACTTGCTTTGAGCAAAACCTTTACCAAAAGTGATCTTTGTCTGAGCTAATCCCACTCAACTCCAGGCAATATTGACGTTGACTGTGGAGATTTCTGCTTCAAGCATCAATAACTGGATGGGTCATATTGTACCTGAAGCCAATCAATAACCTTATCACAGTTTTTCTGAAACCATTAATCCTTTGGTGAGAGACTTTCAGAAATACCCCTGAATAGCATCCAAGAGGCTAAACCTAAAAATGTGAGAGGAAACATTTTTAGATGGTAACCAATATTGGTAATAATATCTTGCTGCCTCAATACCATGAGGGTTATCTAAAAATAGATTCTTCGAGTTTGTCTTGTAGTGTCAGTTTCAGATGGTCAGGAAAGCTGTGACGCGTTTTAGTAACTGAGAACTGAAAAGTGAGTGATTTAATTCCCATATGAGACACAGAATCAAAACTAGCCTTTGAATGGAGCCCACACTGGGTTTCATGGTGAAAACTATAAAGATCTGTGTCCTGCTACATCCTGTATAAATCAACACAGCATTTCAGAAGAAGAAAGTCATAACTAGTGTCAAACATGTTGGTGTTAGTGTGATGGTCTGGGATTGCTTTGTGAATTCAACAACTTGTCATAATCAGTGGAGATTTTCTTAAGAGATCCTGCCTATTGTTTTCTGTCCATACTGAGTGATGTCACTTCGTCATTATGTGTCCATGTCAATTGATGACTTGTATGTCGGGACGGTAGTTGAGGCTAATCAAAGCACTATGATGTTCAGTACTCCTGCTATGCAATTTTGATTCTGGTATTTATTTAGATATTACTTTAACATTTAGGTATATTCTAAGCATTTTGCTGATAAATTATGACAGTAATAATTCCCTGAAACCATTGGTCTGCCACACAGATCTGAGATGCAGAATGTTACATTGACATTCACCCATGTCTCTTACTTTTTAAGAAATAATGTAAGCAGGCAAGTGAAAGCAAGACATAGATAATATCTGAGTTGCTCTATCAGGTGGTCAGTGTGATGAAGAGGGTTACTATGAAGTATATAGGGAAATGTGGTTACTTTAAACAAAAAAACACTTCAGGAAATGGACATCTGTAGCCACAACCTATCATTAAGTATGTCCAGCGGTCAGTCAATAGTTCAGCAGACCTCTCGAGGCTAAATGAAGTGAGCATTATTATCTGTCAAGTGCTTTAAGTACTTTAAATGGACTCACTGCTGGAGGGTAAGACCACATACATTGTACTCCTGTGGAGTAAAGGAACACACACTTTCCGACCTAAATGGCTGCACAGTGGAGTACATTTCATTTATACACCATAAAAGGTACTTTTCCCAGTTGCTTCAGTTTAACGGTGGATTTGTACATTATAATTCTCCTAGTAGTGCAGCATATTGGCAGACAGAAATGGACATCTCGCTGGTGACCTTCTACATCAAAAAGGTGATGGAGCCAACTCCAGCCAGGGAATCGAACCCCCCGCAGCTCACAAATATCCAAATAATGCCAAGTTTCACCATGTGGAGATAATCCATAGTCAGTATGATGGATTACCTGAGCAGCTTATGATGATATCTGTATTTTTACCTTGGTTTTTCAGTGATGGAAAAAAACACCAGAAGCACAGTTAAATCCTTATTTTGGCTCAGATGAGTTTAGTTCAAATGGCAAGGAAAGAGAAGGTACAGTTAAACATACAGTGTAGGAGTCATGAGATTTGCAGGCATTCTTCCAAGGTTGCATTTTGAATTGCAGATTAAATAGGTCCAACAGGCTATTCATAGCATGTAATGAAAAAAAAAGATATAATGTTTATTCTTGTAAATTATTTTATATATAAAAAGGGCAGTTTATGTAAGGCCATGGTAACTTCAATACCTTTTTCTCATTTGAAAACTGCACTTTGTGTTTACTTAGGTTATCTTTGTTTCATATTAAAATGTGCTTGATGATGGAACAGGAAAACAAAATGTTTAAGGATGTGAATGCTTTTTTTATGGAGCTGTAGTTATATTAGGATTTATTGTTTCTACCATTTTGGCACTTAATTGTATGAAAATTCTGGCCAAGCTAATTTGACAGTAAATGTTCAGCGTTTTTACACACTTCACATAGAGCTGTGTATGTGACCTTGAATACAACAACTGCAACTCACAGAAGCATTTTAATCATTTGGAAAAAGAACAGGGCAACACTTCACATGTAATTATCATGTCTATTGTGAATGTGGTCCACAGAGACTGCGATTTGGCGTGTGTGGGTAGAGATAAAAAAGAAGAGCTTCTCTCTCAGACGTACTCATGCGTGGAATAACTAAATGGTTTAAACGCAAAGGGACTTTAAAGGGCACAAGCCATGTGTGTGAACACATGACATAAAAAAGGGAGGAAGTGCTTTCATGCACAACAGGACATCAGGATACACACATGTTAAAAAATCTTGAGTTTAGTGAGGCGTAAGCACAGCCTGAAGAACACCTCCAGGCCATAAACATTTCATGTATTTCATGGATATTTATTATGTTGTGCTCTGTGCATAATAAATTATACACATTCAGTCACAAACAACTTGTCAAAACGGCCATCTTTGGATTTTAAAGTTGAGGCTTATGATGTTCCTCTGACTTTTTAGGTTAGATGGAGAACTTCAAAGGCTGTTCCAGTTAACTTTACCTGCTGGGAATCTCCAAACAGATGTCCAACATCAAAACGAAAACACTTTTCATCAATAGAGAGACGATGAGTGTTTGAGTTACTTTTAATCATGCCATTACATGTTAAAATGTTCCATCCTGGCCAAAATTGACACCAAGCCCAGGATAAATCAAATCTTTGGTTTAATTGAGAAAAACATTACATTTTATTCAAGCTGAGTACTGTGTTAGACATCCATGAATTATTTACACCTTGTTGAAGTTATTTCTTTTATAGCAGGGAACCATTCTCCACATGATGTAGTATTAGCTGGAGATTTTTACAACCCTTTTGCCCCATTGCAACAATTTAATTTGGTTCACCCCAGTGGGAAATGGCTCATAACGTACAGCTACAATTAAGAAGATCAGTCTTTTCAGGTGAAACTGTGGTAGAAAGACTAATAGTCATTATGTTGTATTTGACATACTACAGAAGTTAGTGAAAATCATTCATTTCTTTAGTGCTTTGTAATCCTTTTATCCACTTTGTTAAAAGACACATTTTATGAGTATCTGTTTCTCTGTTTACAGGGTAACACAATGGGCTGTTGCTGGTAGAGGTTTTTGCTGAAGTCACTGTTACAGCTCTTTATCTCTTTATGGTGAATAATGTTAAAATCCTCTGGTGTCAGCAGAAAACCATAAGAGGCTCTTAGCATCACTCCTGCTAGGCTGAAAGGTGGTGTAAGCTGTTTCTGAGCACGCTGTCGCTTGTTGATCCAATATTGCCATCTAGTGTTTTTAGCACACTGCTAACATGTTCTTCAGAGGAAAAAGATCTTACCGACGATCTTTAAGCATACTTTTCCCTTGCAGTGGCCCTTATATTTAAATTTTTTCTGTATCTTAATTTCCCTTTATTTCCATTTACTGTATCCAAGGCTGATTACTTTTTATTTCATCATATCTTCTCTATTCCATTATCGCCCAGGCATACTCCGTTCTTAATCCAGGCTGAAGACAAATTACTGCAACACATTTTCAACATGTTTCACAAATTTATCTTCATTTAGTCTTTTTTTTCCTTTCATTAACTTCTCCCTCCCTCCTGGATCTCACCTTTGTGATTAAGCACCTCTTTGTCCTCCATCTCATCTAATTCTGAACATTATTTATCACTCACTTGGTGGGAAGGTGATGCTATTAACCCATGAATAAATTATTTTCCAAAAAAAGATTAAAATTCAAAGGAAGGAATGTCTTTGAAGAGTCCTACATAAAAGCTCTAAGTCACATTTGTAGAGTCATTTATATGCAGATGATTCAACTCACAATGACATTCTACAGCTAAACTAAACGTGTCCACATCGCAAGCTGCTGCCTGATATTAATTGCTTAATAGAGATCACAATATTAGCTGAAGATCTGCCATATGATTGCAGTGAATGACCCTGACAGGAGACACAATTACAATATATACTATTTTCTCATTACTACCTATCCTGATTTGATGTTTGAGGATCACTGGTTCTCATTAGGACTAATAAACCTTACATTTAATGAACCAGTTAATTCATATGCCGCTTTAGCAGAATAATCTAATGAATGTATCTTTGTAGCACCAGCACCTAAAACATGTCTTTCAGAATGGGTCTTTTCATAAGTACAAGCCATTTTATGGCACCTACCTGAGATCCAGTTAAATGCGTCCTTTCATCAATTTATTCCCTTTCTTCATGCACAGCTAATGCCAGTTTTGTCCCAACATAAAGTACTGACCTTTGACAGTCATGTACTTGACCATGGCATATCACTTTTCCTTTTAGAAATTAAGTATTTTGATTAATTAGGTAATTGTGTAGCTAGGTAATCAGAACATATTTAGACATATTGCGATTTAATTTAATTGTGCGTTATTTTCTGAAGATGTCTGAAGAAGATGTTCTTACATACTTGTTACGCGTGATTCTGGTTCTAATCTCTTTTTAAATTCAGATGACATATGAAACACACTACATCTTCAAAAGTTATCACTCGTTTGAACCCCAAACTGTTTCCACGAAGTTGAGGTTATGAAATTGTCTAGAAACGTGTTGGTATGCTGAGTTACTTTCACTTGAATTCCACGGCAGTTCCTTCTTCACAAAACATAACACTGAACATCCTGCAGTCAGTCAAGTGTATTTGTATTGGCAACTGCCAAACTCAGACTCGTCAACAGGATTACCAGACAGAGAGGTATAATTCAACACTCTTGAGAACACATCTTCCCCACTCTGGAGTTCAACGGTGATGTTCCTTTTTGCAGTTGTAACTGTTAGACTTGGATGCTGCTGCCCAGCCACGGAAACCAATTGCATGAAGCTTTCTATACGCTGTTCTTGAGCTAGTCTGGTGGCCTCCGTGCACCTCAGCATCTGCTTATTTTACTCTGTGCTTCATGGCTGAGTTGTTATTGTTCCCATTTAATCCCACTCAGTACCATCAGACAGTCAAATATTGAGTAGCAAGGAGATTTCTAGTCTGATTGCACAAGTGGTGCATTATAGCAGTAGCACATTGGACTATACTGAGCTCTGAAGAGTAGCCCATTCTTCCTCAAATGTTTGTAGAAGCAAAACTGCATGACTAGCTGCTGGATTTTAATTGCCATTGGCCATGAAAGTGAATGAAAAAACTGAATTCAGTGTTTTACAGGGACAACTGAGAGAACTCCTTTGGTAACTCCTTGACCTCAACCAATTTTTTGTGGGACTCGCATAATTACTTATTTTCTTTCAGTAAATGTTGAATAGTTTAGAGCGCATGTCAAACTCGAAGCCCGAGAGCCAAATCAGGCTCGCCATAAGTTTTTATGTGGCCTCTCGACTCTAGTGGGCCATATCAATAGAGCTTTTAATATTACATTTGGGTTTTAGCAATCAGATCATTGCTGTTTTTATCTGTACATTGCTAAATTACATCAATGTGAAAAGATGTTAGGTATTATGTAATTTCAAGAAGTCCTCATAGAATGCAGAGACAGCTATTTATTAATATTTTAACAGTTAGTGAATGAGTAGCTTAATCAATACAATCTGCTATTACTTACCCTTTGAGATCATTTGTGATCTAGATATGGCCCAAAATGAAAATGGTTATGATGCCTTTGGTTGAGAATAACTTCAATCAGAAATCAGTTACAGTAGATGAAAAGCAACCTGTGGCAAAAATCTCATTTTTTGATCCAAAAAAAGCAGTCAAAACATCAAAGGTATAAAATAGTTCAAAGACAAAATTACCATGACTTTATAATACTCTTACAAAGCCTCTTTTTTCCCTGTCAAATGCACAGTGGTAATGGTATAAGTAACATTGAGATGAATATTGTTGCAAATACAGTTTTTGAAAGTTTGCTGGTCTATGCTGGCCATCTCATTAAAACGAAGGAAGACAATTACACAATCGCTGCTGTTTGTCAATTTGGATAGCTAGGAGCAATTTCCAAAAGATATAAAGTTCCCCTTTTGACAATGGATTGGTAATTCATAAGTAGATTACATTGTAGCATGATAAAAGTCAACACATTTTGGAACGGATCACAATAAAATTCCAAGTTGATCTGTTTTCAGACATATTTCTTCCTGATTATCAAGCCAATATTTATTTAAAGAAACACAAATGATAACTGATAATGCTGATAAACTCATTAATTTACACAAGTTAAAATATGGATTCTAAATTATTGTTGTAAATTCAAGTTAATTCATCATCATTGGACAATTGCAACTGGCCTAAAATAAATAAATATCCTGTGTTTAACTTACCATATTTTTTGGACTATAAGCCGCATGGTTCAAAGCATAGGAAAAAAGTAGTGGCTTATAGCCCTTAGTGGCTTTTCTGTGGTTTTTCCTTCAACCACCAGGGGGCTCTTTAGCAGGAAGTGAATCATTGGAAGACAAAATTGGAAATCAAAGAAGAAAGTACTAATTTTCATTTAGAGCAAGCTCATGCTAGCAGCAGACACAACGGAGAAATGTTTTCAAACTCATATGATGCAGCTTTTAAGTTGAGGGCTATCGATCTGGCAGTATAGCAGGGAAATAGAGCCACTGCAGGTAAACTCGGCGTGAACGGAACTAGGGTTCGGCGTTGGAGACGGAGAGCTGCGCCTCAATAAATCCAGCAGATTTATTAGGACACTGCCCTCTGCTGCAGAAAACTGAGAGCAGCGGAGATACCAGCGGCTCATAGACCTGTGCGGCTTATATATGTTGCTTTTCCATTATTTTTATTTATTTTTTTAATTTGTAGGTGCGGCTTATAATATGGTGCGCTCTATAGTCCGGAAAATACAGTAAATCAATTGCTTCAAGCTAGACTGAGTTGTTACTTGTCATATTCTTCTTGGTGTTGAACTTTTTAAAAAATATTTTGTTCCGATGTTTACCACCATATCCACTGTCAAATCTATAGTCACCAAAGTCAATTGTAGATTAAGCTTTGACTGGCCAAAATCAGGACCTTAGCCTCCAAGAAGATGAGAAAAGTGATTACAGGAGTCATTTCTGTGCAATTTATTGGAAGTCAGCTAAATAAACCACAAACACTTGCTCCCAAAGCAACAAAAGTGTGAGAAAACTACTTGTCAGTGGGCGCACACAAAAGTGTGAGCAAAACATTCTTCCACTTAACAGGACTGAGCTGGTTTGCCTTGTGCAGAGGCTTTTCACCCTTTTGTGAATGAATGTAGTTACCTTGCTTGCTCAGCAGATGGCGCTGTGCTACAAAGAAAAAGGCAGGTGAGAGATAGGAACTTCCATTAGAACCGCACGCATTAACATAAATAATTTAAAAATCATACTCTCAGAAATCCAAAATGGACAGTATGGAAAATTATTGAACTCTGGAAAAGATGTCTAGCAGTTGTGCTAAATATATCAATCATTTCCTCCACCTGTCTGTTTCTTACTAGACTGATCAATGCTGGGTTGGTTGAAAGAACACACTCAGTCTGAGGTTTTCTTGTTAGTCAGGACTAAACGGATACTGATCAACAAAATTAAGGCTGTACATCCCTTTATTTCATCAGTTTTGAGATGCCTTTAAATAAAATGTGTTTTTGAAGATTCCGGGAGAAGATAGAGTAAAATGAGCCCAATTGTATATAAATGTAAATACAAAAGTGAGAAAAAAACAGAGAGGAGAGAATCTATGTCTGGATGTCTGGGTGAAGCAGAAGAGCTGGAGGCGACTTTGGCTCAGTGTGGCCTTGTTTGCAGCTTCATTAATCCTGCCTCCAAAGAAGCTTTCTTCATCATAAGTGTGTGCACCAATATGTTTACAGCAATCCAGCATGCTTTTGCATTGCCTGTTCATGTACAGTATGTAAGCCTTTGTTTATACTGTGTATTTATGCCGTATTAATACTTGGACAGATATCTGTGTGGGCACACATTTTTTGTGTGTTTATAGCTATTGCCGAATCCATGTCTCATTAAGGACCAGCAGGGATTACAGTAGTTTGAAAGTAGTGAAAGAGCAAAAAGTTTATGACCCAGACGAGAAGAACAGAAAGTCAGACTGTGTCCAGGTCCCGCTGGGTAAACCCTGCTTGCATTTTTACCCTCTCGCCAAGTTTGCAAAGTGCTGGTTTTAAGATATACTTCCTCACATTTTTTCATTGATCTCATATTGAAGTTGCATTGCATAAAATCTTATATCAGGCTTTCACTGTGCAGCAATTATTCCTCCTCAAATGCTGGAATGGTTTGTTGCCAATGACATTTATTCGTTAGAGTTAAAATTCAATTGCAAGATTTTTAATAAATTTCATAAATCTGAAGCAAAGACTTTAACCTTGAGCAAATCAATGAAACTTCACATTCTGGTACAAATTGGACTTGCTGTAATCAAACTTAAACACTGCACTCAAATAAGATGTTTTACATCTCTAGTTTAGATAATAAATGCAAAATTAATGTGAGCCTTGGTGTTTCACTTCACGTATATATATATATAACATATATCTATTTCTATCTATGGATATGTATAGTTTGATTAATGACAAAAACACAACATTAATTGGTCTTTATAGTTCTAATTTATTTGCAACATCCTTCTCAGTGCTGAAAGAAGCGAAGCACCAGGCAGCTAACAATTCAAATAGCCGAAGAGTGAAAACGTTGCGTATAGAAGGCTGAACTCTGACTTTAATACACAACACAACAGTCAACCCAGGAACAAAAAGGGAAAACACATTTTCCAGAGCCAGTATGAGTTTATAAGGCAGATGCTTGTTCAATAATGCTAAGAAGAAATTCAGCAGGAATGTTTTCTGATAGCAGTTTCTTAGACACACACTAGGATTTAAAAGGACTCTGTGGAAAATCTAAACTTGTAATTAATCCCAGTTGAAAATGTCTGGCATCTTTTAGGTAAGTGTACCACCTTCTAAGTTATTTCTGAACAGCACTTTTTGCTGAGGTATGCAGGTGCGCTTCATTACTCACATTTCTCTGAACAATTGCATCAAATGCATCACCACAATAGCATACTTTGTCAAACTCTCTTTATATCTACGGTTAATTTTCTCATAACGTGTAATTTAGCTACTTCCAGCTAATGTGGGATTTATTGCCTGGAAGAAAAGCCAAGTACTAATACATTACAGCAAAATATTGTGGAATAACTATGCAAGACGGAGATTTAGGAGAGGAGATGCTGATTTAGTTTAATAATGTGATCTGTCAGTGTTGGCAGATGTTTTGTGCTGAAAGAAGTAAAAATACAATTGTCTAACTTTATGTTCACAAACAACACATGCAGTTACTTCAGTAGTCTGTCAGTTGTTTGTTGATCCAACGGTTTCATTATCCTGAAGAGAATCAGTTTCCAATGAAGATTATTTTTTGTGGGTCTAGCTACCCACACTTTCACTAATCTCACACACTTTCATGGGGTAGATCTTTGGAGAAAGTGAATCTGCCAAGTGTATACTTTTTAACTTTTCATCATAAACAATGAGACTGCTAGATGGGCAGACCAAAAAAGATGAGTTCAATGAGTGAAACTAAAAAGACTTCTTAAATTTGACATTTTGAAAAACTGAATATAGACACAGACGCAAAAGTACCAAAGTCATGTTAGCTTCTTGATAAACACTTTGCTCTGTGGTGTTTGTCGATGTTACCAGTGTTAACTGGTGCTAATTGTGACAGCCAAAGCTGTTTTAATTTTTGTAATAACGTCCACCTGCGTAACAACTGAGAGGTTTGCTGTGGTTTTCTTCACCTCAAGGCGCACTTTATATCAGGATAAATACTGATGATCTGCGTAAGTGAAAGAGTGATAATATAAGTAGCTTTAAGAAGGGAAGTATAAGGCTACAGGCAAGAATGTGTTTGAAGCAAGATAAGACTCAAACAATGGTTCCATCTATTCTTTGTATGCCTGCATCTTCTTTTTTGGGGTTGCAAAACCCCTGTTGGAATGCCAGTTTTTGAGACAAAAATAAATCCTAATAAACCATTTTCAGATTTTTTCATTATATAAGGTTATTTTGGTGTAACCTTTGACTCACTGGGATGCTGATAAATAAAATCCCCCTTCATCTCCAGTTTTCTGGCAGATTATAATGTTTTTGTGCAAAATTGACTTGTCATTTATTCAACTCAACAACAAAAAAACTTGTGTGTCAAACATGATAGCGTTCTTTTGTAAATGCTTACTCAAAATAGATTGTAGAATTGTGGCTTAAAGTTCAGTTTTGTTTTATTCAGACCATAACATTTGATCCCCAACAAGATTTTATAAGATTCTCTTTTGGATGGAAAAGATGCCTTGCATCCCTATGCCCAAGTATAGGTGCATGGAGAATGCAAAAGATTGTTGTCAAATGTTACACATATTAAAAGTTAACCAGAAATTCATGCAGCTCGTTGCTGCGAGCAGCCTCTTGGGATGAGTCTTTGATAAGTCTCTTTCTTGTTGTTTTATTTGTTCTGGAGAGAGATTTAGGCTTTGTCATGCCCCTGTTGTTTTATAACTATTGAAGGTCGTTTTACAATGCCATGGCATATGTAGCAGCACTGACTTATACCTTTGAAAAGTGGTTACAAAGTTGATAATTTCATTGTACAAAGTTGGATTTTAGATGAAGAATCCAAATTTAGATTTTTAGCAGATCTTTCCCCTTTTAGAACATTAGCTGTTTAATAGTTGAATTAAAGATGGTTAACGGCACATAAGTGGAAAAGGTTTTGAAGGGATTTATTATTGTCTCATTTTCTCAAATCACAACAATCTGACACTTTCACAGGGACATGAAGACTGCTGAGAGCCAAATCTGTATGCAGACAACTGACAAAGTTGGGGTAGAACCTAGAAAGGTAATTTGACTCAAATAATAAAATGTGTAAAATAAAAAACATTGGTTTTGTTTCAAATTCAGAAACTTTTAGTATGTTTCATGTACTGTATGTTTTGATGCAAGGCTAAATGTGGATGTAAAATGTTAAATTAATTGTATTTGTTGGTGTCTGCGTGAGGCGTTCATGCATTTTTTCAGAAAGTTTAACATTACACTTCCAACCTGTGTTGGCACAGGAATTGCCAAAGGTGAACGCTGAGCACGTTTACATGATTAGTTGCTGCTTAACGTTGCTAATCATGAGGCTTAACACACATTTTCGTGGACCTTTCTGAAGGCAATAACGATAAAGTGAATTGTTTTGGTCATTTTTCTTTTGCCCCAGGTCATCGTACATGAGATGAAGCTCAAAAATAACACAAACATGTTATAGGAAGAGTCTTTTTTGGAGAAAACTGAATTATGAAGAAATTTCACAAGGGCACTCTGCAGAAATATTATTTGCTTATAAGATAAGCCTCAAGCAAGGCCATGTTAAAAGACTCCTATTCCAAAGACCTTTGGGCATTTTTGGCACTGAAATTATACACAACAAATATTTCTTACACAAAACTATCTCACTGTTACATTACCAGATACAAATCTTAGTAATACTTCCTTCAGATGAAAACTGGAAAAATATGACTTTGCTGGGGAAACTTTTATTATAATGGTATTAAAATTAGACTACCCTTAATTATCTGCCAAAATGCTTGTGACATGCCAGAGATGAATAAATTCATCATTTACAGTCTCATAACTTTCAAAAGGCTTGTGGGAGTTTTAAGCAACTACTTTACAAACTTCCTGTTGGAAAAAGAGATTTCAGATTTGGTTTCACCTGTTGTGACTATTTAAGCAGGATGCTTAGCAGGATTATTGAACCCAACTACCTGCCTAAATGCTGATCAGATTGCAAAAAAAAAAAAAAGATTTTATAAACATTCCCACACACTGAGGACATTGATCATGAGAGTTGTAAAATATTTTTTCCTGCAGCTAGAAGGGCTGACAGTAGTTTGAACATAAACAGGAACAATCAAGTATGATTTAATTTTAGCTGTTTTATTTAGTAAAGCAACATTAAGAAAATAGTTAAACAATAGGGTTATGGTTAATCCTAACTGTATATCAAAGCAACTGAACATACATAGCAACAATAAATTGTAAAACAGTTACGGTATATAATGGAGTTTTAAGTTCTATTTTTCCAGCTTCCTGTAGCAGCTAGCTAACGCCAGTGTGTGAGTTAACAAGGACGACAAGTGGCAGTTTGATTTAAGCAATCATTATTTATTTAAAAATGATTTTTGGCATTACTAATCTTGAAATCTACCAAAAATATAACAATAATCTGCCAAAATGGTTGCAATAGCAAAAATAATGGCAATCCAAAGCCTTTTAAAGCAGTGGTTCGTGGACTGTATGAACTTTTCTAACTTTCTGTCATAGATAGTTGTGGTTCACCACTAAACCGGAATTTCAAGTTGTATTTTTTAACTCTTCTAACATTATTTTTCACCCTTTTTGAAAAAGACAAGCCTTAGTTGCTGAGTTCTTTAGCCATTTCAAAAACCATGCTAACACCCTACTTTTGGACTAGAGACAAGGTATATAATCAGTAGGATATTGATTTAGGAAAATTAAGAAAAAAGTGAGGAAAAACAGAGGTTTTTATATACATTTCCTTTGTCAGAAACCATTAGTGTGTAGTTTCCACTGCTGTTCCCTTATAAAGACTAACGCAGTCTGTCAGGTTACTTCTGCTGCTGAAACCGGAGAAAGGTACTACTTTTCATATGTAGGTGAATAAGTAAGTGGTTTCCTTTTTAAAGCCTGCAGGTGACAGGAAGTAATGATTCATAATATTGTGAAACTGTGCGCTATGAGAGTAAAAGAAGGAACTCAAGAGGAAGGAAATTATACACTGGATGAAAACAAACTTCCTTTTGAGTGTTCACAGATTACATGGCAAAAAGAATAGAAGCTAAGCAACGAAAACTCCGACTGCCTTCATTTTGGAAGCACAGCAGCAAACCCAACAACCCCTGACCCTATAACTACTGCCTGGTGGCTTTTTGAACAACAATGGAAGTGCATGCAGCGGAGAAGGAAGATTTTGTTCAGTGAGCTGAGAGGCCCAAAGTGCTCATCATCTCCACCAAAAGAGCATGAAGAGAGAGAGAAATAACATAATAACACTCTAAAATCTCCCATTATTCCAGCTGAGACATCTGCTTGTGTAATGAAAGCAACAAACAAACATGCATAATTCAGCCAGCCAGGCGCTCGGCGTTGAGTGGGAATGAGCAAAAAAAACAGGAGTCCAATAATTATTGCTGCAGAAAAGTGATGAAGTACCGTACACCTAAACGGCCTTATCTGCACTCATTTGTTAGGACCAATTCAGGAGGTGAAACATTAGTGTGTTTGCGTTGTGTATGTGCACTGTACAAGTACTGCTTTTTCAAATGAGAAAGTGCTTCTGTCATGTTTTTATTACAAAACCAAACATTATGCCGGCAATAAAAAGTGTTGCTCAAAATTAGGATACTAACAGTGGTTAAGAGATATGACATTGTTGGAGCAGAAAATATATATGCAGACAGGCAATACACATTACAGCACTGCTCGATTCTTGCTTATGCAAGTTTGGATAATAAATGTACGTCTAGGTATGTTTGCAATTTTAGAAACAGCCAGAAAGTGTGTGTGATGGTGCAACATATATGCATTGTCTAAGTTCCAATCTGGAAGGCAGGATTTTAATGTATCTCTTGCTGCTGAATTGCTCAATGATACTTTGAAAGGTGTTCATACCTCTTGAACTTTTCTGTGTTGGTATGTAACAAATGAAATATTGTGTATTTCTTAGCAGTTGTGTGTGTCAGACCAGGATAAAGTTCTGCATAATTGTGAAATGAAAAATATGACGTAGTTTCCAGCTTTATCCCCCCTCTTAATAGCCACATCATGATGCTGTTACTGCCATGCCTCACTGTGGCGATGAGCTTAGAATAATGTGC
Organism: Xiphophorus couchianus; assembly: GCF_001444195.1. Classification (NCBI taxonomy): domain Eukaryota; kingdom Metazoa; phylum Chordata; class Actinopteri; order Cyprinodontiformes; family Poeciliidae; genus Xiphophorus; species Xiphophorus couchianus. The sequence goes on along the minus strand of NC_040244.1, from coordinate 11,730,237 downwards.
GTACGTTTTCTGTCACAGAATTTTGCATGTAGACCGAAATGTTTTGGTTTCATCTGACTAGAATACTTTTTTCCACGTTTGCTGTGTCCCCAGTATGGCATGTGGAAAACTGGCAACTGGACTTCTCCTGAGTCTTTTATAGCAATTCAGATGTGAACTTGCTGGCATACGTCCTAATATTATATCTGGAAGAGCTTAACCCTTCCAGACCGAAAGGAGCGCCGACTATCTAGCCAAATTTGCAGTGCCGTAATTACGCCATGCTTTGCGCTACCTGAAAAATTCCAACGATTTCTGAAAGGGGAGACGTTGCGCTTTCTAGCTAATATTGGGTAATTACGGTAATTTCACCCTCGCCGTAGCAGGGAGTGAAATTAATCTGGGGGACACTCTAATAGACGATAAATTGCAAAAATAACTTGCTAGATGTTGAAAGTTCCAGTTTTTATGGATAAATGGGCAAATATGTTTACTCACAGAACATTTAAACAACTGTGTACAATTAAAATAAGCAAAGCTATCCAGGCGGAAATTTGAAACTTAGGTTATAAGAGTTACCTTACGGACTGATGGCCAGACATTCTCCTGCCATATCCACAGTTCAATCAGCTACTGTAAGTTGTCTTGGTTCTGAAGCAGCAAAGGTGCTATAACCCAAATCATAATGCTAAATGTTTTATGCCAGGTGCAACTGAATGGACACTTTCTAGTGAAACCTTTTCTCCTGATTATTTTTCCTAACAGTCTATTTTATCCTTTATCATAGGGATAAAAGAATATCCTTATGATAAAAAATGTGAGACAAGACTTAGTTGATCTTCTTAGTTATCAGTCATTTTAGCCTTAGAACCTTTGAATGATGTTCAGGGTTGTTTTGTGACCTCCTATCTGAGTTTTTAGTTTCTTTTTGGAATATTATTGGTAGTTTTGCCATTTCTGGAAACATTTTCTACTTGTATTTCTCCACCTGCAGATAGTGGCCCTTAGTGTGGAGTCTGAAAACTTTAGAAATGTATTTGTGAACCTTTTCAAACTTATGTCAACCACTTTGATTTCCACTTCTCTTGATATTCTTTCGGTAAGGGCATTATCAGTTGCTTTTCTAGCTTGTTTTGCATTCTGCAGTGATTTAGCAGGCTGGGTAATTTTTTCATTTACTGATTGGTTTGTCTAGCTTTTTTCCACTATTAGATAAAATAATAATTTGAATGCCTGTGTTGGTATTTATTCAGTTTTTTAAAATACAATCTGAAGCAATAAATTTGAGAAAAGCAAAAGATTTCTTTAAGACGAACACTTTTTCATGCCTCTTTTAATGCTGAAATTAGCCAGGTGTACTTAAATCTCCAGTCAACTAAGGTGGGCCAAAGGGCCTCTGGCTATCCAAAACCCTGTAACAAGACATTCTGTCTGGTTGTCAGACAAATAGTCAGATTAGATCCAGTCAAACCTTCTGTCAGGTTAGACAGTCAATCAGTCCGTATGAAAACTAGCCAGTCATTCAGCTGTCCATAAATCAGTCACTGACTTCCAAACAGTCAGCAGACCACTCACATGTTCAGTCATCTTGTCACAACTGTCATAACATCATCTCAGGGGCCAAATGGTACGACAGCAATTTCTGCCGGCACCGAACACATCGACACTCGGCTCAGAGGAATGTGTTGAATTTGTCAACATGTTGGAACATAATTGAGGGAGAAAAGAAGAGTCGCATAAAAAGAGCCAGACAGACAAAAGAAGATGGGTCATAATGTAGGAGTCGGAGCACATGAGTGCTGCGGAAATGAGTAAACAAGTCATTGAAAATGCCCCTACGCTTGGAGGAAAACGTGTGAAAAAGTGTCCAAGCAAAAAGTCTTTCAGAAAAGGAAAGACTTTTTCCTTTTCCAGACAGACTCAGAAACTAAACCTTGAGAAATGTTCCCCACTGCACTAAAAGAATACGTGCACCCATTCACACACGTCAGTGTAAATAATAAGATGTGACGGCTGAACAAAAGCCATTCAAAAGCAAAAGTGCCATTTATGACAGAGGTGATTATATACACACAAGTGCTGTTGAAGATGTGAGGTAGGCACATTCTCATATGTAAACAAATGCTTGCTGTTAAAAACACACAAGCAAGCGTCTCTGGCAGGGAATTCAAAAGATATATTGACATCTTAAATCCCAGGGTGAAAGACCAATTATTTACTTCATTCAAAACACTTGAAGCACATTCACAAACACAGCTCTAACTATGCCATGTTAATATTTTTCTTTGCATGGCATTTTCCATCTGTTGAATTTATATTTATTTGCATTATTATTTTTTTTTTAGCAATCTGATCTTTAAAATGAAATAATTTAACAGTTTAAAATGTAACTGGTTAAACATGTTACGCTTGACCTGTTTGTCCTCTCAGTCTTTCACCAAGTTTTCAGCTTCCCAACATCTTGAGGTTTTAAAGACTAACACCCCAGCACCTTATTTCATATCTGCAGAACTTGCCTAAGGCACAAGTGAACTAAGCTGCTGCTTCAGGCCGTAAAACCAGCAGGGGTCCCTAAAAGCACTTGAATTCCCACACAGTAAGCTACTCTCTGAAAGGAGCCTACTTTTTAAATGTAGATTTCCAATCTATTTTCAAATCCTTTTAAGCAACCAAGCAAGTGTCCTAGTTTATATGTAAGATATTCTTTGTTTGTGGTTAAATGTTAACAGTCATAATTTAATTATACAAGTTTTTCTGGTGGTTTTGTCACATTTTATGCACTCTGTTAATTAATATCAACACTTTTTTTCCCCCCAATTTGCTTTGGTTGTTGGAAATCACAAACTTTGCCCCAGGCTCCCAACTGCTGGGAGTGCATTCATTTTGTTTTTCAATCAATCAATGTTGCAACTCACTAAATTTGCCTGTAAGCTTCTTTATTCAGTGGTGCCTCTGCAGTGGCGACTGACTGGGTTTAGCTGTAAGTAAGCTTCCAAATTTAATTCTGCTTAAAGTTGCATCAAATCATTTGCTACACAGTACCAAGCATTTTAGTAGTGTACATAGATACTTGACTTTAAGTAAATAATGTTCCTATATTACCTTTCTAAGCTTCTGATACTGAAGCATTTAGAGTTTGATCTTAAACCAATCTACTACAGGTTCTTTAAATATAAAGAAAAAGTGGCACGAGATGCCATAAATACCGATCATAAGATTAAATTCTGAGTAAATATTTTGCAAATTTAACAATTAAGCAACAATCTGTGCTAATCTCATTCCTTGCTGTGCAGACACTCTGTCGCCAATCAGCTTTGTCAGCATGCCGATTGTTTGAAGTGTTTGACTTCACAGGGGACTTGAATCTTTTTAACCAATTCAACTAAAATTTATTTAACTACTAGAAGCTCTCATGGGTTGTTTGTAGAGCATTGAATTTTCAGGCAGTAGTTAAGTAAGTAGGGAGGGAAAATGTAGAGATTTGTTGGCAAACTTGTACAGGTACCTCATATTGGTGGTACAAGACTTGAGGGTAAAGAATTGCTTTTCTATTATTTAGGGCAGGGGAGGCGAAAAATGAACATCTTTATTCCATAAAAAAAAATAATTTTCATAAAGTCTGAATGATATGCTTTTCATTTATTTTGTATTCATACACATTTGTGATGTGTACGAGTAATGACATGTAGACAGTATTTTCAATGTCCACTCTGAAGCTCATCCTGAAAACATTCTTTCTCTGTAGATATGTACCAGATCCTGTAGTTTTTATTTTTAATGATTTGCAGTGGCAGTCCAAAGAATTTATAGCATTTCTGCAGACACATCTAGCAGGTAATTTACTCCACCAAACCTGCTCATATTCCTGCACTCGTCTTCTGGGGGCCATTAGATTTCCCTAAGCATCAGAAATGTTGCATTTATCAACTTTAACAATGTTACTGCCTGTAAAGCCTTTTAGAATAGCTTTGTGTTTAACATTTAATTAATTTGTTTGACGTTAAAATAACAAAGTAAGTTAAAAGGTTTATTGGTTGAGATTTCTTGAGACTTTTTTTTCTTGTTTGCACCACAAACTTGAGCTCCAGGTGAAGCCACAGAATAAATGCAGAGGATATGATTGAGTTTGGAAGAGTTTTGCCTGTCTCACTGTTTACTTGCTTCTCCATATTTCTATGCTTGGTTCCGTCTCACTTTTGTACCGCCTTTCCTTCTCAGTGTCTGGAGGCTCTCTCCAACTTCCCTCAATCACTGCTACACATCTTTGTTGATTTATCTCCTTTTGCTTCGGCTGTACTGTTTGTACTCCTCTCCGATAACCGAAGTCTCTGCGCTGAGGCCTGAGGAAATCGGCATACGGCAAAGCTGCTTCCTCCCACAGCCTGACATTGATTATTAAAACACGTCACCCTACACGGACAGCAGATACAGATAGTTTCTGGTTGAACTTGAATCTCTATTGGTGGCCGCTGGACAGCATTAACTGTATAGCATTCTTCAGTGATGAGTTGCAAATGATTTTTGAAACTCAATTCTAAATAATAAATAAAAAACAGGAAATACATATCCTCTACTAGATCAGGCTGCATCGATGCAGCCTGATCTACAGGCTGCAAATTATGACTACAAATTTCTGTCATAATTACATAGATTTATGTAGATATTCACTTTGTGCTTCCTCAGTAATCTATAGTATTGATTCTTTGTCAGTGCTTGTTTTTAGAACACAGAATAAAAGATGAGTGATGAGACAGAGAAAAACAGAAATCAACATAAACTGTCTCTGATTCTTTCACTTCATACACATTGCTTCGTTTTAGCATCTTTATCCATATGCAGTGGTTCATTAAAGTATTTAAACATTTATTTTGCAGAACAAGTAATGTGAATACACAGACAAACTGTCACAACTGCACAGCTACCAAAGCATTCCCTTTGTTAATTTTCCCAAAAAGTTTTTTTTTGTTGATTAAAAAAAAACTTTATAAAGATTAATTTTTTTCCCCTGCAAATTTGTTGCCTTTTGCCACTTTAATTGGTACCAGACTGTGTCCTCTACTGCTTAATGAGCTTTTTTTCTGCTTTGATTTCAGAGTTTTACCTCTTCAAATTCTAAAACTTCCTGAACATTTTTATCAAGCTAAGATCTGACAGCAAAGAAATTGCACTTCACTAAGTCTGGAAGACGAGATGAAATCTATTCTTGTGGTATGTCGTTATGGGTGACCTATAATCAATGAGTTTCTCCACACTTCTTGTAGGGTCTGGCCAATCTACATGCAGAAAGAGGAGCTCATTTAAATGAAACTTTATGGTTACTTTTGAGCACTGATGATGGCTGACTCCTACAACATCACACCTACACAACATGAATCTAACTCTGATTTGAATCCATGTACATTCACTTGAGTTTTGACAGATCTCGAATGTCCTTGTCGTCTCATCCAACCACCCCCATCCCACTCCTCCACTGACAGACGCACAGTCACTCTCATTTAGGCGTTCGGAGAATTGTGTCTACCTGAATGGGTTTTAAGTGTTGATGACCTTCATTCCTCAGTGAAGCATCCAACGCTATGTTACAGAATATCAGAAAGTGACAAGAAACTGGCATTTTCTTCTATTACTTTTCATTCTGTCTCCATAATACCAAATCATTTTGTTTTGACAAACTGCTACAGATATGGGAAGCCTTGACAAACGTCATGAGATCAAATTTTAAATTCTAAACGGAAAGAAGTGCAAGGAGAATGAGAGAATGAAACGGACTGAAGATTAGATTAGACATCGGTTTTCCATGCTAAGGTGTCCTTGACACAGAAATAAAACCACACCAAAGTCTCCAAGATTTGGCTAGATTGCAGCAAAACTGCTTCGATTTCAGTAGGTAGCAAGTCATTTCATCTTTACTCCAAAGTAAAGGTAAAATATGCCACAAATCAAAAGGAAATGGATCGAAGCAATAAATTATAGGAAATTACATAATCATTGAAGGAGGTGAACGTTTACAAAGTTATGACCTTATAAGACAATGACTGACCAACCTAAAATAGGCATGAAATAGATGTTTTGGGTAACTAATGTTTGAAAGGTGGCCTTTATAATTTGCTCATGAATGTGAAGTCATTTTAGAAAAGGTTACAATCATTTGTTCCAGATAAAAGATGCAGATGTCAGTCTGATACCCAGTTCCAGACTGAAAGTTTCTGTCAGGGACCTAAGTGGTCATGTTGGCAGATTAAAACCTTCTTGCACTAAATTCTTCTGTCATCAGAGCTCTTTCTCTGTGTTGCTTGATTTTTGATTTGTTCTAGTTTGACCTTATATTGAGAATTCTTCACTGAAGCTTTTTGGAGATTTTTTTCATAAAACCAAAGGTCTGAAAAAAGACTTTCAGATCTTTCAATGACATTTAGCAATTTCAGTATGTACAATTTTATGCAACGTTATTAGGATTCTTGCCATGTGATTCATCATATTGGGTTATTCTGCTTTTTCAGCTAACTTTGTTCATGTGTATGGTAACCTTTTCCCAAAATGTTTTCTAAAACTTCACATTCATGTCAGGGCGTGCAAAGATTACAATTGTATTACAATGTTTTACCACTTCTGCACTCTGAAAAGCCTACCAATTATATAAATATTATGACATATAGCGGTATATCATTGTTTGCTAAGCCTTCCCCATAGATGTAAGGAACCAAACAGCAGTGAGAGCGTGGCTCACGTAACCGCTCTCACTGCTTGGTTTCATGAGAGCGAGAGATGCAAATTAGGAAAGAGAAATCCTCATGTTGAGCACTCACCTGAAAAAGAAGAAAGTTGAGCTTGAATTGGCACATGGCGCTTTCATCCTTCTCAGCAATGGCTTGTCGGGAACATATTATGAGTGTTGATGCTGATTTCCCTGGAATTAAATCAACACTTTCCCCACTGTGGTTAAGTGTTTGCACCAGCTGCGTGATAATTAAGTACAAGGGATAATCATGCTGAGAGCATCGTCTCTATCCTCCAGTTTACCCTCCCACACTTTTGTTGTTGAACTTGTTAGAAGTGCCTTATATACTGCACAAAACAGAACTTTTGGATAAATAAAACGCCTCCCAGAGAAAGTTCTGTGTTCTCCTAAATTATTAAAGATAACTAAATTCTGCTGCCACATTTTATTGCAATACAGCTGGGTTTTTTAATGAAATGACATTGTATAACTGAAATAATAGTAAAAAAAACCCATTTGTGTCAGGGTCTTCTTGTAATAGGAGATTTGTGTGAGACTCAGCATGACTAGGTGTGTTGACCTCATTTATTTCATTGTTGCGAGTCTGAATCCAACCAACGTGTTGGTAATATACAGTAGTGTTAAACTATAAATTATTTTAGTTGCTTCCATAACATTTCACAGAAAACACAGGAGTCTCTCTTACTCTCTGTGGGTTATGGATGATAAATATTAAAGACCTGTACATTATACTCGTTATACTGAGGGCAGACCCTAATCACGATGAGTGACCGTCAACCTGTCATCAGCTGATCATTGCTGTAATTGCTTGCCGTTAGCCTGGGTCTTGACCACACACTCCGGCAGCATGACGTCTGAACGCTGATTTGTATCCGTCGTTACACTTTTGCACCCCTGAGACTGATTCATGTAGAATGCAGTGGATGAATCATCAAACTTTTATGTAATTCCCTGTCTCCCAGTGTATGTGATTTGAAAAATGATTGAATGGCATAAAATGTGACAAAACACATAATCTGTTTGGTATTTTAGTTGGGGATTTGCAGCATGTGCAGACATTAGGGATTAATTCTGTTGAGTTGATGAGATTAGAAATCGTGTTTGAGACAAATCAAAAGGGTTTATTCAGATTAAATAAAGGACGAGAGACAAGTTTCTTCTCTCTTTGCAAGGATGTGTATGCCCTCGAAATATATTAACCTCAACCTTACCATCAACTTGTTGTTATTCATGTCAAATCAAGTCAGTCAAGTCAAGTTTACTGGTATTGCACATTTCAGCAACAAGGCTTTACAACAAAACATGTCTTAGTTATTTTTGTGCTTTTCCTTCAAACAGATTCTAAATTAATTTTTATTATTAGTTTGACTGCAGCAAATATACATCTTAGAAATCCAGACACAAATTAGCTAAAGTTGGTGTAAGTGGGCATGACTCCTACCACTAGATGGCAGCAAAGTGCTTCCAATATGATACTTGGTATGTGTTATTTATTCATCACAGCCATTAGGTGTGTATGTGAGTATATATTTCAGTCATTCACACAATCATCATTCAAACTTTACTGCATCCTGCTTTCAATTGCAAAAGATAATTTACAATATGTAATGTTAATTTTCTTTGTTTAGCATTACACTATATTTATATTCACCACACCACAAAGATTCCCCATTTTCAGATTCATGCAAACTGCATTTCATTACTCCAAAAACAGCATTTTCCTCTCTACAAAAATCAGGAGCTCATTTTATGTTTATTAAATATATGATGAACAATAGCAAGTTTTTTGAAAATCTTTTTTATTTTACATATGCCAAATCTTGGTCTTTTAACCGGCACAGAGAAGTCATATTTATGCGCTACTGATGGCGTGTGTGCATTCCTCTGAGAAAAGGACGAAAGGAAGGTGTTGCCCTTTCACGTTGGAGTCTTGGGATCATGTGACATTTGGGACAGGAAAGATTATTAGTGGCTTTGGCAATGCAGACAAATGCACAATTTCACACAGAAACACACACTCACTGAGGTGACTAGATTAGATACGTGAAACTGCATTTGACCATAGTGCTATTGAGGTATCATTGTCCTCATTTCGTGCGTAATTTCCTGGCCAGATTTTAGATATGGTTTTTAATTGAATATATAAAAACTAATTGGACGGCTGGGAAAGTTTTAGTTGGTCTTTGCAAAGCCACATTTTGTTAGGCTTTAGCCTAACAAAATGTACCAGGAAAAATGAAAGGCTAAGTGATTAATCTGGACATAATGGCTAAAAACAAGCACAAAAAACTTTTTTTTGGGATTAATTTCCTCTATTTTTACAGCATGAGTATCTTTTAACTTGACCTTAAAATGTGGATTTTTCTACATTAAGTGAGTATTCATATGTCAACTACACAACTATAACTTGGGCCCCCTTCACACAAATTTAAGATGGCTCTTAACTTTCCATGTCAAACAAAATATTTGTTGATATGGAAAGTTAAATATTTTTCCTCTGCAACTCTACAATCAGTTTTAGTCTTAATGTGTGTGAGCAAACACAAGTGGCAGTTTACGTTATCTGACCAAAATCAAAGGATGCAGATTAAGGGGTTTTTAGTAGATAAAACCCTCCATAAAACCTAACCTCCTTGTGAACTGCACCCAATTTAAAAACAATTTTATGATGCATTAGTGGGTCCAGTTAGAAGGAATCATTCACACATAATCCAAAATGTTGGTGGGGTTGTGTATGAATCACTGGTAAATATTCACTCTGAGGCACTAAAGTCTGAAGTCACTTCTCTCCGAGCCTCATGCACACCATCAGACTGTTGCATTGCCTTCTACTTTGTCATCTTGTAGCCATGGCTACAATCCTCGGGGCTTTCTATGAGAGACTGACAGATACGCACTGCAATCAAGTTGCAGTCTGAACCCCTCACTGATTTTTTTTTTTTTCTCACTCGGTTATCTATGTTGGATAAACTATTTAGAGTTATGCCCCCAAACTTGAGCACCATTCACAGCGTGTAATGCTTCATATCACTTTACATGATGAGCTTAAGCATACTGTTTTTATTGTTACATCTCATGTATGGATCAGTAGGTACATTTCTTTGTGTACTGTCTGTCTGTTTTGGTTGTGATGGGATCTGACCCTATTCACATAGTAAGCCAGACCAATTCTGCTTGACATTCTTGATTTCCATATACGCTATTTGGTAATGCTTGATGAAGGATCTACAACATCCCTGATGACTTTCTCTAAACCTTGCAGATATCATTAATTTATGGCTTATTTTTTATGTCATAGAACACACTTTATCTGATTATTCAGACCTGTGAGGCAACTCTCTTTGGCAGCATCTGATCTACAGCTAATGATCAAAGCAACTCATCCAGCAATTCTGTTTGTTTGGTTCATTCAGTAGTGTCAGTGCTTCAGATAAAACCATCCACTACTGAAGTCAAGCAATCTGTCTCATCACACTGAAACTTGTCACTTGAAGGTGACAATTGACGTCTTTCAATTTAGCAGACGCACCACAGAGTTTCCCTCTACTTTCTGCTAGCAATACTGGTACATTACAATATGTCACCACATAGTACAGCATAAACCCAGTTATATTTAGAAAATGTTTGGAAAATCCTTTCCATTTGCAGGGGCATGACAAAAAAAGTAAGAGGTGTTACCAACATTTTTATCCAACGGTTCAAACCTATGAATGTGTTCCACAAAACACAAGCTGTAATTCATGTAACATAATTATATCTATGTGTGTGGGTGTGTGTGTGTGTGTGTTTATGTGTTTCAGAGCAAATGCATCATTATCCAGATTGTGGCTTAGGTTCTGGCAAAAATGGAGAAGTGTTGAAATAATCAAACATCATTCAAAACCAACAACATATAACCTAACGGGTCACACAGCACAATCCATAAATACACTAATAAATAATGGCAAAAAAAGAAAACATTGTAATATGTGTCATAGTTGTTGTCATTTTCTTTGCATAAGTTGTGGACATTATTATTCCAGTGAGATCAAATTCCAGTCTTTAGAACAGCATATCGCACACAATCCCAATGAAACCAATTATTTTGAGTATCTTTCAGCATCAAAATTTTTCTTTGTGAACACAAAAGAAACAAACTGAACAGATTCTGATAATCCTGTTTCACCTATCCCAGCTTTGGCATATGGCCTCCTCAGCTTGCAGAGGACATGATTGCTTAAATTTAAAAATGGGAACAAGGAGGCTTCTAATAAGTGGCAGAGACAATAAGAGCATCTGTGTCAGCCTCAATATTTGACACAGTTTGAAATCCCCTGCCTTTCTGGGGAAAAGGCAGAAATCCAATGTAACCCTTGATAGAATAATTCCACTGATACTTGTTGCCAATTATTGGTCCGTATTCACCTCTTAACCATGTCTGTTTCTGCACCGGTGCACTCTAATCAATTGTTGCAATGGCGGGTGTGATCCTGTTGCCTCATGTCTGAAGATGTGAATTAGTCAGTTAAAACGTGTGTGATATTATGAAAAGTTGTGTTGCAAAACACAATAATGACAAGACAATGCTGCATAAACAAAGCTCTCTTTATTCACGTATTGTTTTGTGCTTTTTACAGATTGCGTCATCGAGGTGGTGGGTCTAGGACTTAGACTAGCATCCCAATTCCAACAGGAGCCTTTTGGAGCGGGTGTGACTCCCTGGAAAGAATAGTCCTCTTGCAGTTGGAATATTGTGAGTTACATTCCACCTTTCCACACCACATATCTACATATTCTGGGGCAAACCTTTTAACCCCAATGTGTGAACGCTGAAATACTTTGAGAGGTTGGTATGACTAGAAGAGGTCTCTCCAACCTTCAGAAAACTTCAGCACAAACCCAGAGCTTGCATCAGTTCTGGGTCTTTAATTGGATGTACCCTGCAAACCAAAAGGAAGGTACCCAAGGGGCTCAAGCATCTGGATTCAATAGGTACCTTTTGATGCGGTGAGGCACTGACTCCACTCTTATCTCCCTCTACATGACAAAGCTCCTCTAAGGTTGAGCCCAGCTATCCTACACAGCTGTAGTTCTCTTGTGGGAATATGATCTTTTGTGGTACTTGGATGATTCAGGGTTTTTTTCCCACATTGGGTTTATTTACATTTGCTGTGTTGGATGTTTATGTTGTTCTGTTTTTATGCATGTTGTTGAGGTTTGAGCCTTTCCCCTTGCACTGCCCAAGCCTGAGGCTTCCACTTACTGACTGCACCGGTGTTTTCCATCAGCTGTAGTGGCAAGCAGGAGAAACCGGAAATATAAAAGGCAGGTTGACAAGCCGACAGGAGTGAGCAGCAGGGCTGATAGAGACAGACCAAAAGAGGCAGCTGGCCAGTTCCAGTGTTCAGAGCAAAAGGAGGCCGGTTCCAGCAGCTGGAGCCAGAAGCTGGGGCCAGCAGCTGGGGCCATTAGATGGGGAAAAAACCAGCAAGCCCAGTAGCCGGGGACAAGCTGGTCGGCAGACTGAGACAAACCGCAGGAATGGGAAGGGTACAGCAATTATTAGTAGCAGAGGGAGGGTGAGGAACTAGCATTTTGGAGATGAGTAAGAGGTGACCCTGGGAAGATTGCAAATAGCGAGGCCTGTTGTGTATCCACAGAAATACTCCCACAAGCTGAAGCACAGTACTCAACAGGTTCTATGCACGTATGCTGGATGGTGTGGATTCGTCCAGGCTTTTTAACAGTGCAAGTGAGACTGTTAAAAAGACAGGGTGGAGAGAGGATTAGGAGAGATGCCAGAGGCAGACTGAACTGAGCTGGATTGATAGTTGAGAGATCAAGACTGCTGATGAACACCCAAGGGAAGATGGCAGAATGACACTCTTTTAATGCTACACTTTGCTTTATATTTAAGAGACTTTTATTCTCTTGATGCCCTTTTGGTGTTTTAATCTTCTTATTCTGTGTGGCTGGTAGTTTTTAAAGTATTGGACACTATGGCGTTGCTGAGTTTCAACAACATTGAGCAAGTTTTCTTTCTCCTGTGCTACTCAAATAATAGCGCAACATGGTTCTCAAGGCCCACTGTCCTGCAAATTTTTGATGTGTTCCTGCTCTAACACAACTAATTCTGTGATTGCATTTCCTTCACACCATGCCACCAAGTGCTGCAGAAGCTTGTCAATCACTCAAGTGTGTGTGAGTTTAAGAAAATGCCTAGAACAGGCATGGCAGTGGGCCCGGAGAACGACAGTTAAGTTCGTCTAGATGAGACAAAGTTCATTTTAGCTTCTTGTTTCTCAGACCTCATTTTTTCATTTACTATTCAGATTTGGATGCACTGTTGACCAATTATCAAATGGACATTGAGCAACTGACAATCTTGATAATGGCTCAGCACAAAGGTAGGCTAGCCTACAGGGAAAACATGTTACCCTTCTTGTTCCAGACAATGGGGTTATTTAGCTGGGAAGTTCATGGCAGTCAAGCCTTGGCTCCTGGGACTTGTCTGGGGTCAACAAGAAAAGATAATAGGAAGCCTTTTAAATCTAGACCCAGTACAAAGATAGAAGATGTTCAGGTTGGACTAGGTAGCAGGCAAGGAGGAGAAACCTTGACATGCTAATTTCAGTCATTAAAATCTGATTGGGAAAAACAAGCTTATCCACAACCTCTGCAGTGACGAGCAGAAATAAAAAACACAAATGCTTTCATAGTTTTTCTGTGCAAAAATGGAGACTCTAAATGGTGGAACAAGAGTGCAACAAGGCAGAAAATCTAAAGAAGTGGGGCCATTCATGGGCTAAATGAGTTGAATAACCACCTAAATGACCTGAAATGATATTGCACAGACCTTTATATGAAAATGGAAAGAATAAGGACAGACATTTATGGTGTTTTTATTCCTAAGACTAGAGAAAATGTGTGTGTGTTTTAAGTCTCATCTTCATGAAATGAAGAAGTGAAGTTCTGTTTCATTTGGTAGGGGGGAATAGAACTTCATTCCCCCCTCCCAAAACACACAGCATTTAATATTTAGTAACTTTGTTCAAATGTCAAAAAGAAAATCCTTTGGAACAAATGTTTTTTTCTTTTCTTTTTTCCATTGTTTACATTTAACTCAAAGCATTTGTACCAAGAAAAAAAATTAAATCTAAATATATAAATGGCAACCATTTTTTCTTTTAGTCAGACCTATATTCTTTTGGTTACTTTTAAATGTTTAGTTCTTTCTTGGGAAATGTTTCACAATGAACGCATCACAAACTTTCAGAAAGGACTGCAAGCTCTAATTGAAAAACAGTCCTTGAATTGAGAGCAGTAGTTTATTTTATTGTAAGTTTTAGTATCACAGATTTCACTCTAACCCAGGGAGATTCAAAAGATTAAGTTGGTGGAGTGAGGCTTATTGCTTAGAAAATGCCATTTTCAGAAATGGCCAACAGCTTATTTTTCTGCACAAAAAGTCTCACTTGCACTGTTAATTTGCAGCTCTTATTAGGCTAGACATTTTATCCACAGAGCCACAAAGCTAAGCTGGGGGGGTAGAGGTGGAGGGTACTGGATATGGGAGATGGCTATTCATGAATTTGATTAATTGCTAAATTAATTTAGTTCATTATTTTTAATCTAACTTTTATGCTCTTCATAGCGTCCCGTTTTGAATGTCTGTCACCCTCCGCCTTCAAACACTACGTTTTGCTGCAGCCAAAAAATATTATTGCATGTTTTATAAAACCAACTCCTTTTTGTATTTGCTCAGAATATCTTGACATTTATTTGATGGTCTGAAAGATTAAAATGAAAAAATAGAATAAATCGGGGAGGTGGTAAGCACTGTACATAAGGAAGGACGCATGATTAGGGTTTGGAAACAATAGAATATTTGTCTTATAGACCTGCTATTGCAGCAGCAGTTTTATGGTATAAACATGTAGCTGTAGGTTTTGGGCAAAAAAGAAAAAAAAATCAACCAATGCGACACAGAAGCAATTAAAAATTTGTAACTTGTTTTTATTTAGAGCACTTGTTTTCAACCACTCACTGTATGATATCCAATGACTGATTCTCACGAGTTGACTGAAAATAATTCATCAACATGTTTCTGGAATAGCCGGCTTATCCTCACAGACTGTCTGTTCAGTCCCCTGATAAGAGCTTCATGCTGTCAGTGCCCACAGGGAGCTGAAGATGAGATAGGGAGATAAATGATAGAAAGATGGAGATTAGAGGGATAGACTCTGGCAGCAATGACACAGCAAATGAGACATTGGTAATAGATTCTCAGATTAGAAACCGAATTTAGAGAAGAACTGAATGCACTTCAGAACATTAAATATAAAATGAAGAACATAAATCATTTATATTAAGCTTTACAATGAAGGTTAAGTGTTAAGCTTTTGTCCTTTTTTAATATTACACCCAGTCAGCATCCAAGAGTTTCTGAAAATCTTGTTTCGGTGCACAATCCAGTGTCTCTGCTGCTATTCTCTGTTCAGTCAACAGATGGTGCTGTGGCTCTTCAGGTGCAACTTATTACCAGCAATAAAAATCACCAGACGAAAACAGAGAGTTGGAGCACAAGCCCACCTGATTGAGTTTACAGACAAGACCTCAGCTAAATATAAAAGTAGTGAGCAGCTTAGACACAGAATTACATAACAAATCTCCTGCTTTCCTCTTTTCAGCCATGTTAAGATAACGGAGTGTGTGGGTGAGGGGTGGGCAAGGGTTTAGAAAAAAAAAGCTGATTTCTGGATACTCCAGCACATTCTGTGTCTCAGTCAGCACATGCCTTGTATTTATCTTTTTTCTCTGTCTTTCTAAATCCTACGCTTTCCATTTTCTAACTGTCAGCTTTTCCTTTGCTCTCTGCACCCCACCAACCCCCAAATTCCTCTAGAAATGTTGAGTCTCATAAACTGACACCAACTTCACCCCCCCCCGAAATTATATCTAGCATTTAGCAATAAAGTGGGAGGGAGGGGCACCTTCTTTTATCTATCATCTGTTTGTGTTTGTTCTTTTAAATAAGAAGATGCTTGTACAAAGGATGTAGTTAAGTCATTAAATCCATTCTTTATGGGAGAGGCTTTCTTCTCTGAAACTCATTCTGGTTAATAAGTGCATATGAATATTTTGCAAAAGCAATTATGCTGTGTTTAGGATCTAGAAAACTATTTTAAAAGAGTGTATTTTATCTCAACACATAAAACGCATCTTATTTATAATGATCTGGTGCTGTTGAAGGACCATCTATTATCCAAGCAGGGCATTTTTTAAAAGCCTCCTTAAGAAAATAGCCCAACCAATTAACCAGTTGATATTGTTTTATCCTTGTGCTACCATATAACATGGTATAACTCCATTCCTAAAGGATTGATGTCTTGCATTTGTTGGACGTTTTGTTGGACTATTCACTGTGACAACAGTTTCTGCTATGGGCTACTGAGCTAAAACATAACAACAATGACCCTTGAGGACTCATTTTAGATTAATAGAGGTCTAAAATAAAAGAATAGTATCCATTAAGTGTGTCAATTGTTTTGTTCAAGACTAAGTCAAATACCAACTTTAGCATATATAGGACTGAAAGTTACCTAGTCCTGGTGTTTTCAGAGTTTTAAAATACTTTGTATATGGCATTTGCAATTGAATTCACAAGTACTATATTAATCTCAAGGAGAAATTTTATGTTGTGACTCATATTATACAAGTTTCTTCAAAAAGTTGGTGTAGATGGTGTGATGGCTGTGGGCAGGAAGGATCTCCTGTAGTGCTCAGAAATACAGCAGATCTAAAGAAGCCTCTTGCTGAAAACACTGTTGTTTCAAAAGGAGGATGCACAGAGTGGTCCGTAGTGTTCTTCTTTTTTATGAATAATCCCCTTTTTGGACAGTCGTCTCTAGAAGTCCCGGGGAAGGCAACAACCTGCCTTTTTTCCAGCTCGGGTTTTTCTATCTATCGCTAGATCTGATGTTGCTACAGAGGATTTCAGAAGAGATTGCACTCGGCACCGCAGATTTCTCAAAGATCTGCAGCATTTGCTACAAAGATCAAAGGACCAAAACTGCTCAATAAGTACATTACTCTGGTCCTTCTTGTAAGCTAAGGAGGAAGAAGTGCATATGAATATTTTGTGTAACTGTTGTCTCCAGTCCAGTCCAGTTGTCTGGATATTTATACTCCTCCACCGCTACTAATACTCCTATGATGAAAATGTTTTTTGTCATATTCCCATTTCTCCTGAAACCTACAATCATATTTGCATTTGGCATGTTTAAAACAACGCTGATATATGTAGATTCAGGTGGATGAAAAGTTTTCTCAAACCAATCCTATGCACACAATATTTTTTTAATCACTTTTGCAGAGATATTTGTTTATATAAAGTCCCAGCTAGACAAAACCATTCCTGTTTTAGATTAATTGGTATTACAAAAACTACTTCTCTAACGGTATTCACACACAGTTACTTAGTCAGTCGTATTATAAACAGAAAATATGGTAGCATTCAAATTTCATGAGTTCTCATGCTATGAGGCATCACCACACTCGTATTGCTTACCATAAAACCAGTGTTTCTGATACAAATATTGGCATTTTTGACTAAGAAGACAAAAAGCTCCTGTTTGAGAGAATCTTCTGATTTTAATTTCAACATTAACTCCACATATCACACACCATCCTACAGACACTCTGCTGTGCTGTGATTCTGCCATGCACATGGGCAACTAAGAAGAAATTAACATGAACAAATTACCTGTAGTCAAGTTTTGCATAGCATTTTGTCTGCCTCTTTTCTGAAGCTGCTTGTAACATTTAGTGGAAATTATGAGGCCAGAAAGCAGACATGTTCTCATTATATGAGGGGGCTTAGTTTGATGGCCAGGCACAGGTAGCAGCCTTAGTTAGAGCCGACTACCTGAAGTAGAGCAGGATAGTGTTTGATCACACAAAGTTAATTACTGCCCCAAATCTTTTCAAATTATTCACTTCTATGGTACAGTAATTACTTAGGAAGTCAGAAGGTGCTGTCTGGGAATGTAGCATTCATAGTGACACAGAGTTAATTAGACCTACATGACACTTTGTCCAAAAATGTTCTCCCTTCTCTGCCCTTTTTGCTGAGCTGAACAGCAGATCAGGTTTTTGTTGTAATATAAAAAAAAACCCAGTGCAATAACACATCATCATGAAATGAGACCTTTGGAAGTTTGCTGCTCATGCACTGCAAACATTACATCCTGCTTCAGTATCTTTTGAAATGTTAATTGGATCTCCAATCATATTATTGTCTCCATATCTTTTCTCTAGCTTTCAAGCACCATGTTTAAAACTGTATCTGTTATCTCAAGACTCCATCACCACTACTGTCTGCAAGCATTTGTTGCTCTACTGCACCTTGTTTCATCCTCATCCTTTTGCAGTCTTTTTCGATCTTTTCTCTCATTCCTCCCTTTTCTGTCTCTCCAGTTTCATCCTCTTTCAAGTCTGTTTTTCCTTTTTTGTGTCTTACCAAAACTTCAAAGACTTCACTTCAAAGACAATGGAAGTAACCAACTCAACTTACTACATTCCATATTTTTGTCTTTCTATATATTTTTCATTGCATTTTAAAAGATCATTTGCTGTCCTAATTAATTAATCCGTATTAAACTTGTGGGAACAAATGAGAATCCGGAACTTCTATTTTCAGACAGCGACTCTTTCTGTAACAGGTGGGTTGCCGGTTTGAAACCCGTTTTATTTCGTCTCGTCTCACTTGGTAGTGATGAAAGGGCCTGATTCTGTTGATGTTCAGTCTTCTCCTAGGAATAGGAATAGAAGTGCTAGCCCAAATAATGCCTTTGTGGTATTAATTATTTTTTTCAACTGCAACCAATAACTTCAGGATACTCTATTGGGAATCTACATTATACATTTAGTTTGGAGATGAATGTTTTACCCATTCTTCCCTACAATATAACTTCAGCTCTGTCATATTGGACAAAGAGTAGTTATTCAATGTATCCTTTGCCCATAAGTTACAATATTTATTTAGGAAGTAGTTAAAAATGCAGTCTGTTATGCTTTATTTCATTTAGGGGTTTAAAAGTAAAGCAAGGTGATTAACACTCCCGCAGTCTTAGCACGATGCTCAGGACGAGCGCGGCAGATGTTACAGTCAGACAGCGGGGAGGAGGAAGAGGTTGTCCCATCAGACTGTCACTAACTGAAACAATTAAAAAATAAAAATAAAAAGCAGGGTCAGTACGAACATGCCGGACAGTGCACAGGGTAAAAAAACTTGTGGGGGTCCAAATGAACCCGTTAAGACCGCGGGAGAGTTAGAAATTTCTGGTACACTTTTTAGATTTTCATTAGTAAACAAAAAAATTGACAACATCATAACCTGTCCTTTTCCTTTCATTTTATGGGACACCTTGTGTTGGTTGGCCACATAAAATCCTAATAAATAAAAATGTTGAGCAGTGTGATTGCTTACACAAGCCGACTCTAGCTGCGATAACTTCTCGTATGCACAATCACACATGCATACTGACATGCTACAAAGCTGCGGAAAGGTACAACACCAGCGCTCATGCTAGCTCTCAGATACACGTTCAGCCGAACAATACAGAGACTGGAACTGACTGCAGAATCCTCCATGAAATTGCAAGGGAAGGCAGATCCCAGTAAACAAGGATTGTGACATGCTGGAACAAAACTGGAGTCTTTCATGAAGTGGAGTGCTGAGGCTCAGTGAACATGATGATATGTGATCCAAACCCTCGGGGGACTCAATGCGCCCTCGTGTGCTGTACACAGAGAGAACAGAGGATGGCGAACAGAGAAATGTTGGGAGTGAGTGACAGCGTGCATGCTCATCTCTGACACTTGAAGATAAATACAGTAAGAGGCAGATTTACTGATATGCACATCTCATAATGAACAGACTAGAGATGGGTAGAAAGTCCGTTGCCTTTTGTGTTCAGTGTTGAGCTCTGCGCTGGAAATGGAAACTAAATGATGATGATAAACGAGTGTGGGGTCTGTAACTTGCTTTGGGTTAAATTTCCTACAAAAGAAACATCATGAAGCCTTGTTTGATCAGTTAATGCTTTGGATTGTGATTGTGTATGTTGCCCTTAGGAAAACGTTGCTTTAAATAACAGCAGTTATTGAAATCTTTGTGTTATTTCTAAAGGGCACGCCTTATGCTTAGCGGGAAGCAGAGCAGCAGCAGCAGCAAAACATTCGAGAAGAATTCAAAATATTGTAAAAAAAAAAAAAAAAAAAAAAAAAGAGAAATATTTGCCTTATTGCTGTGCAATCAACAGAGCTGAATGAGTGCTCTGCTCTGAGGCAGAACATAAATCAGAAAACAATCTGGTCCACCATGTGCATTATCACCTTAAATGTGACTAAATTTCAGTGGGGACATTGCAATTCGACATTAAAGGGTTTAATTGCATTACATTAAAAAATACATTTATTTATTTTTTTAAAGAAAAGCTTTTGCATTTTGAATGGCAGCCTGTTTATGCTCCTTTTGAGAAAACTGAGGGTCCAGAAAGGCCAGTTTAACAGATGGTGATGTTAGGTAAACTGCAGTCAAAAAGTATTTTGCATTTCTAACTGAAGCTGAAATTGACTGATCTGTATCTTCAGTTCTGAGAAAGACATGATTTTGACAAGCTTTTTTTTTTTTTTTTTTTAAATGAAAGCTTTGTGAATCATTATTTTTATGCACTGCCAGCTGGTGAAATTGCACCTTACAGAAAAAAATACAGCACATCGTATCTCATTCTACACATTTTCTACATAATTGTCTGAAGTCTTGCAAAGAGCTTGGAAATGCATTTTGTTTGCAGTGTCAAGAATAAGCTGTGGATGCATTTGTTGCAAAATGCAGCTAAAACAGGCTGTACAATGTGGAAATAAATCTGTACTCATGCCATTTTAGATGTAGAGTAATGCTAAGTTATCATTCCTTTGTCTAAATTATGCTTACACATTACATGCAGATTTTTCACAATTTGTTGCTTAAGAAGTTTACATTGACTACTCATAGTTTCCACAATAATTAGTAGACCTGATGTCCAATGTTCAGGCTAAACTTGACTTAAACATGAGTCAAAGTTGAGTCTGTGTTGTCTTGATTTAGATGTATGTGTTTATTCTAGTTTTACACCAAACAAAACGGCCTGATTTAAAGTATTCCAAATTTGTACTAAGCTTAGACTTCATATGGTCGCTGAAAAGTTTGTAATAATACGTTACAGAAAGCAAAAATAAAAGTGACGCAACAAAGACAGCTTCCTTCAACTTTTTTCAGTTGTGATTTCATTGTGTAGAAAACATAGTTGCTATTTAATTGCTGAAAATCGATTGAGAAAATTGTAGTAAATATGTCTAGCAGTAACAATATAGCCGTGGCTGGTACCCATGGAAAATTCTTTACCTATATATTATTTGCTGGTTATGAATTATGTGATTATGTACCTCAAGTACAGATGATGTGTAAGTAATTTAGAATTTGAGTCCAACTCACAGTCCTGTTTAGATTTTGTTTTTCAATCAAGCAGGTCTACATTTAGATTTCTTAGAAATTATAGTAAAATCCTTTGTTGTTCTACAGTGATTACTACAGGTACACCGATGTACCAGTGTCGATTTCCTTAATTTTGGGAGATTGGTGATCGACCAATATTTACATTTCAATCCGATCTTGGCCCCCAATTTTACATAAAATTGGGGGTCAAATGGTTGGCCTAAAAGTCAATCACTGTCCTCTTTTGCTGTCCCTTGAGAGATATCTGACTGACAGATCGGCCCACCAGATCATGTCTGCATGTTTGCAGTTAACAATAGTCACCCCACTGTTGCCAACTCAGCAACTTTCTTGCTGTATTTAGCAACATTTCAGACAAAGAAATGGTATCGAAATCGGCAGGTCAAGCTTTTTTAAAATCAGTAATCGGGGATCAGCCAAAAAACTGCAACTGCTAGTGAGGATATTCAGGTGTCATAGGGTAAAGTTAAGGTAGGTTGGGATTCAGTTTTTGTTTGCATCATATGTCTTATCATGTAAAGCAGGGGTCCCCAAACTTTCTCCTGTGAGGGCCACATAACTTGTCCCTTCTCTGATGGGGGGCCGGGGTCTGTTTGTAACAGAAAGAGTGTGACGATTGTAAGAGTGCTAAACATAAAAATGTATTGTTTTTCAGAAAGCACAATCAAATAACCTTTTCTGGATTCTTCAGAGAACAAAAGTCAGGAAATAACACTATTTATGAAATAAATAATAACCAAATAACACTGGGTTCTCCACATAAAAAAAAGGGTTAGGGTCAATTATATGCATGTATAAAATAGTTACTAACTAATAGTTAATAATAAATAAAGTTCATTACTAAGGAACATTTTATTGCAAAAGTCCAACTTATCAAATAAAAATGCACATATATGAAAATACTCTGGTATTGTTCAGGGGGCCGGACCAAATGTGGAGGCGGGCCGCATCTGGCCCGCGGGCCGTAGTTTGGGGACCACTGATGTAAAGTGTTTTATGAAGCGAAATGCATTTTCCTAATACCCTACCAAAATCTAGAATAACTATATAGCTTGAGTTGTTAATTCAAAGTTTACTACTCCCACAAGCAAAGATGGTAGTGCATAAGCCAGAAAAAAGATTGTGATATAGAAAATGAGAAAGTTAGTTGTTGAAAATGCATGTATGAAAATGGATATGAAGAAATGTGGTACAGGTAATGAGAGCTGCTCCATCATTAAGTGCAGCCCCTGCTGCTCTACACTGAAAGGGATCAGCTGTCATGGCTTGGGCAATTGATCAGGTTGCCTACTGGGTTACTTCCCTTTGAAGGTTTTCTGTAATCGTCCCACTAGGAGGAGACTCTGACAAAAGACCAAAACTTGCTGGAGGGACTTTTTATCCTTCCGGGTCTGAAGTGTAACGCGTCAGATGCATTGGCATTTGCAGTGCTATTCCTCTTTTATCTTGTTTTTTGAGTAACTATAGGCAGATGGGGAAACAGGATTTTATTTCCAGGAACATTGGCTGTTATTTTAATCCTATCAATAAAATTCATACTCCGAAGAGTTGTTTTAGTAGGTGACACTAAAATTTTATCTCTTTCATTTATGGAAAATCAACTCTAGGGTAATGTTTTATTTTTAAAAAAAAGCATTGAAGAAGTTGTCATGGCAGATAGTTTCAATCAAAATCATATAGGAAGATGTCAAAAAACTCTTTCATATAATTATTTCACCAAAGAACAATGCTTTTTTAAATCTATATTGTGAGTACTTTCACAAAAACTGATATTGAGCATAGGTGTTGCATATTACCCTGAATCCTATCAAAATGAAATCTTCATTCAAGTAAATACAGATAAACAGAGATGGGTAGGTAAGAAACGTTCCCTGATCTAACCTCTTGTATGCCTCACACTTGAAAAACACTAGTTCCCCTTTAATGACACAAGCAATGATGAAGACTATAGAAATGCATCTTTGAAGATACTACACACCAGAGACCAAGCAAATGTTCTCCCTCCCACACATTTCACAGAGTAATTGTTCTGTCAGAACCCAAGTGAGTCTCCTTAAGGCCAATAAACCTTACCAATGGGTTGACCTTGTCCAAAAGTAATGATGAAAAAGGCTAATTTCTATGTTTTGGAGGCAACAGTGATGCATGGCTTGAGTTTGAGCTTGCTCTGTGATGCTCCAGGGACCTTCTTATGCAGTGCTAAATGTCACACCCTGATGAAATGTACAAATATCTCTAGATATTAAGTGTGAGAGAGGGCTTGGTTAAATAAACACGGCAAATTCAAGGGTGTCCACATGCAAATGTTCAAAATGTACTTTAAATGCTACTGAATAAACCTTTCTTCTACAGATTTACTGCGAGATTTACATTTACAATCCCACTCTCTCATTCATTTATTACTGGCATTGACATCAGATTAATTTGGGGGTTTTATTGAGGCATTTGAGCTTTTTCATTGAGGTGGAATGATTAAATGACGAATAACTTGAATTAATTTGAAACGCAAGAATTGGGATACATTTAGATTTCCTGCAAATTTGCTTTGTTTGAAAACTGTATCATCCCCTACATCCCCCATGCCATGTTTGAATATGGTTTAACTTTATATTTTATGCCTATGTAGTAAATTAATTTTTCATTTACATTTAATTGAAATTGTTGGAATGTTTTAAAATGTTTAACCAAAAAAGAACAAAAAACTACTTTTTGGAGAGATGAAACACATTAGATCTTCTATTAGAATGCAGGACAAGTTTAATCAAAGTACAATGACTACAGATGCAATTAAAAATGCTCTATAATTAATTTTAATTCAGTGGATATGGTAGTGAACACAATAAATTTCATTGCTTAAGCTCAATTGATTGAAACCCGCAGTTTTTTGCTACATTGTTTTTTATTTTGTCAAATGTCCCTTTGCAAGCTGCAGAGACACAACACACTTTGTGTTTGCATCAACAGGGATGCTGGACTAATTCTGGATAGATATCTGATCACTCAAATTAATTTAACCTAGTAAGTTTAATGTCATGTATTAAATAGTATGGTTGAGGTTAAAGTTCACTCCTTTTATCCATTCATAAAATCAGTTTTGATGCATTTTTATGATCAGTGTGCTGTTAGAGCGCCAAACTGTATCCAGGATTTATACCAGACCAAAGCTGCTCCCAAAACGTCTGCCTCGGGCCCAAGCCGTGAAATTGACCAATTCTGGCAAGGAAAATTGACGCAGAATCATGATAAAGTCTTGAAAAAGTATGATTCCTTTGTAACTTTCAAAGACATTAAAACAAATGTTTTGGTCCAGTGCGTATAAGCTAAATTTCCACCCTGAGAAAACAGCACATTCATCGGAATCAGTCCTGAATTACTGCTATCCATTTTGTTGCATTTTGTTATTTGAAACTGGGTTAATTGGGTAACACTCCAATAACACATATTAATGGCTAAATTTTAGCTTACAGTTGTATTAAATAGTCTCACTCAAACAATTATCTGGGATAAATTGATTTTACTGTTCACCATAAAATGGGAATATAGACTTAATTCCACAGTATTAGCAGGATTCCCTCAGGGAGGGTTGTAAATCAAGGCAGAAACATAAAGACAGGGCAAATGGGAGACATATCTTACATTAAGAGGAAAAAGGAAAAAAAGAGATAAGAGGGAGTGATTCAGCGAAGACATGAGAAGGGACAACGATAAGGGACAAATTGATGTTAAAGAGCCATGATAGGTTGAATTAGCAAAACTGCTTCTATTTTATGCCTTAGGCTGAACCTAAATCTCTTACAATATAGATGAATGAGAGCATTTGCATATTTGAAAGCATGTGTCCCTTGTGACAACATGAGTGTAAGACCTTGGTGCTTGAAGGCCATTTTTGAGTGGGTAAGTGGTAGTGATATTTTTGGTGTCTTCTTTTTACACCTGCCCACATTACAAGTTGCTGAGAATGCTTGGAAGCCTTTTTGTAAGTTACTGGAATAAAAACACTGTAAACTGCACAGAGAAACAAAATACAGGATAAAAATACGTCCCTTATATAGGAATGTTTTAATTTTTAAATGACAATGGTGTAATTATATGACTAGAAAATGCACTGGAGACTTGTTGACATTGAAACTGACTGCTCTTATTTTTTAATTCAATGCATATCCAAGGTTTTTCAATTCAATGCAGGATCCAAGATTCAGAAAAGCACATTCTGTCCTTGTGTTTTAAAAAAATTATAATTGTGCTTTTTGTCGATGCTGTTCCATTTGCATTTGATGTTTTATTATAGATTAATAGATAAATCTTTAGTTCTGATCTGATTTTAATTTCGAATCCATATATTAAAATTTAAATATACTCCATCAATTTTCATTGTTTTTATATATCTTTTATATTTTTATTTAAATGTTAAAGCAAAGTTAGAACTTTTGTACAGACTGGTCTGAGTCTCTCAAACCACTTGGCTTCTGGGTGTTTTAAGAGGAAAAATAAAAAAAAAACTGGTTTGAGAAGAGAGAACAGTAGCTCAAAAACCCTGCAGTGTTAAGAGTGGTTGTTTGAGCCACCAAGACACAAGGAACATCATCTCTGAACAACACGCCAGATGTGGAACCCTCAGCAGTTGATGATCACACTGGGTTCCAATATTGTCAGCTGAGAAGAGAAAATTGAGACCACAGTTCACGCAGTCTCAAGAAAATTGGCTTAGAACAGCTGCAAAATTCAGATTGTAGGGTCATAACTTGGTGTGAGCAATTCTTTTTGTCTTGCATTACAGGTTCAAGTGGGGGTGGTTTGGTAAAGGTGTAGTAAATATTCTGTGGACCTCTCATTACCAGCTGAGCGTCATTGAATTTCCAGAACATTCTTGGGGATTGTTGTTGACCATTTCCATCTTGGTATAACTGCGGTGTACCCATCCTTATGATGGTGACTTTCTGCAGAAAAACGCATCGTTATGACGAAGCTTGAAAAATCTCAAACTGGGACTTTGAACAGGAAAATGAAGTCACTGTACTCCAGTGGCCTCCACATGTCAATCTAACTGAGCACCTTTGTGGTGGAGCAGTATGTTTGTAATTTGGAAATCACAAAAACTTGAGATGATATGTCAAAATGGGCCAAAATCTTTGAGAAATGTCTTGAACACTATTAAATCAATGTCACACATAAATCAGGCATTCAAATGGCCAAAGGCAGTCCAGTAGCAAGGTGTGCCTTATAAAGTAACTGCAGTGTCGATAAAGAAATATAAGTTTGTTTTCCTTGTTGAGTTGGCATTAAACACAAGTACTACATATGTTACGTGTACGCATATATTTTCACAAACTAATTAGACATTAGCCTTTTTAAATGTACAGCAGAAATAAACAATTGCCAAAAAATAAATGCAAGCACCTACACCGTGTAAAAATAGCAAAAGATGTGATCAATGTCTATCACACACTGATGCCTGCTGCGTAATAAAGACAAGTTGTTAAACTCTCATGAATGGTACTTTCAAATCAATCCTTTCTGCTAATTTTAATAATGTATTCACAAAAACTCATGTTTCCATTTAATTTGAGGACATACTTATCATTGCCTTTTGTTAAGTGACCTCGGACAAAAGCAAGGTGTCCCTGCAGAGACTGCAGACTGCTGGGTTTCCAAACAACTCGAGGCCTAAAGAAAATATTATAATATTAAAATTGGATAAGGACACCAAATGGCACTTTGGGTTCTGATTCCAAAGTACACAAAAAATAAACATGAGGTTGTCAAAGGATAATAGGCGTCAAAATTTTTATTGCAACTGCAGATCTAAATAAGTTTTTTCTGATCACTTCGATGTATATTGAAAGCAGAAAGTGACGTCCAACCATGCACAGTTGCCTCGGGTTTAGGTAGAAATTATAGCTTTCTTTGATTTCTAGAAACAACAATTATTTAACATTAAGCAAACTACAAGAACTGGATCTCAATGCCATTTATTAAGCCAAAAAAGAGATGTTTTAAATTTCAAAATTAGACCATAATATCTAATGTTAAGACAGAGATCAAATCAGAATCTGGAACATGTGTTGCTACTTAGACTGTCATGGATTCGGTTTCTGTCTCTTGGTTCACATGTGGTTCCAACACTCATATTCCTGCTTGGAAAATTATGGATTTTTGGCACAACAATCTTAATAACTTTATTCTTGTTTTACTTTGGTGGTTTAGGTCCATTGTGAACAGAGTTCTCTTACATCATGTTTTTCAGTCACTCTTGTTTCTGAGTTTTATTGTTTCCGTTTAGTTTTTATGTAAAAGTCAGACTTATAGCCAGTTTATTTTTAGTCATTTTTTCAGTGATCCAATTGAAGTGTTTATTAGTAATTTCTTAACTTTTTTCACAGTTTCCCAGCTTCTGTC
The DNA here is from genome assembly GCF_001444195.1 of Xiphophorus couchianus. Classification (NCBI taxonomy): domain Eukaryota; kingdom Metazoa; phylum Chordata; class Actinopteri; order Cyprinodontiformes; family Poeciliidae; genus Xiphophorus; species Xiphophorus couchianus. Next base: position 11,702,584 of record NC_040244.1, on the reverse strand, counting down.
ACCTATTTTGAGTTTCAGTAATCATCCTCCCCATCTTCTCATCAAGATTCTGTTTAATTCTGAGTTTTTCCAGCAGTTCTGCCTGACCTGAGATTCCTTATTTCTTTGTTTCCTGCTCCAGACTCTTGGGTTATGCACTTCTTATTTTTTCTTTAGTGGTTGCAACATTCATCATAAACCTTCCCACCTGCTGTCTGCAATTAGTTTTCATATTTTTTTATTGTTAAAATAAAAGGTTACTAATTAAAATTATGGTTTAATTAGAACCATTGTGTAATGACTGGTTACAATTGTGAAGAATCAAAAACTTTTTCTGTTATTTTCCTATTTCTCAATGTCGACTAGAACTATAATGCAAATGGAGACATGAAAATGAAATGATGAGAAAGGCCATATGCTACACTGCTTTGCTTTCTGCTAATTAATTGTTCCTAAATCACTGTGTACACTGGCTAATTGTTTCATTACCATATAGTGGGAGGGTCTAGAAATAAATCACCTATTGCTTTTGAAGGAGAATGAAGTGGTGCTCTGTAATAGGGCTGGTGTTACCCAGAAGGGCACATCCACTCTCTGATTTTGTGTTGAATACAGCTCAGGATGATTTGTGAGGCCAAAGCCAACACAAGGCCAAATTGTTGATAGCGGTGTACTCACTCTTAGTTGCTGTCATGGAACTCAGCAGTTATTTTCACAAGTATGCTGACCTTGGAAGACTTGAGAGCGAGGAAAAAAAAGATCATTTTTTCCCATATAGGGTGTGTGGGCACAAGCTTCTAGTCTTGCAATATAAAAATGCCCCGGAGAATTAAAAAAAAAGAGAAATATGGTCATTCATCCTAAACCTTTAATTATTTATGGCATTGTAAAATAATCTTAAGCAATACACAAAATATTAGCTGGACTGGAATAAGTAAAATTGTCTTAAGTCATTTTTTTCCATTGCTTTGCATAAAATAAAAGACTTTCACAACTGACACATTTCTTATCTAAAGCAATAGATAAAGTCTTTGCTGAACAATAGACACTAATGTACCTTGGGGCACTAAAGCAGTCTGCAGTAAAGTGTTTTCTTTTAAATCGGTATTGAACAACACGTTTAGGTCACCTATTTGGAATAGTTTTCTTTTTCTGTAAGGTTAGTTTAAAGACTGATGAAGGAACAGCAATCATCATCTTGATGTCACAAGCAAAATAGAGCAGCTTTAGTTTTGGGGTTGTTTCTTTTTCTACATAAGTTAACTATTGTCTTTCTTACACTGTGCAACAAACAATTTATTCTCATTTTATGTCATCTACTAAAAAAAACATATGCAAGGAAATGAAACTGAATTCCTTTGTCTGAAGAAATCTTTTTCACTTTTCCTCCAATACCGCAGGAGATTGTCAATTTCTGTCCAGCCTCGTGTGTGTCTACGATAACCACCTGTTGTAAAGCTACTTTTTCTAGAAAAACTGCTGCACACATGCACACTGCTACACTCCAATAGATAGTTTCTCTTGCAAGGAATAAAATACCTTTTTTATTTTAAAAGTTGATATTTCCTTAAATACAAATTGACATGAAAATGTCCTTAATTTTGCATGACATCAGCTATAGTAGCTACTTTAACACTACTTTAACCCTAGTAGCTACTTTAACAATAAGACTGCTTATTTTTGATTGTCTTTGAGCTGTATTTCAATTTAGTTTTATGTTAAACAGAAACTGCTTAAGGTATTGCAAATCTAGTAGCTTTTCAAGATTTAAGTATGCCCCAACTAAGGAAATTCACAGATAAGTAGCAGCAAACTGGGAGGAGAGATATGCTAACAGTATGTTTGGAATATGACAAGAGGGTCATTGGTCTTTGAGAGGGAGCCAAGGGACTTCGGATTAAGCATTTAATCCAACGTCACAGCATTTTTTACTTGGTTCCAACAAAGCAACACGCTATCCCTGTGCTATATCATCCTCGAGGATACTCGAGCACAACCTGAATATTTTATCTGAAGGCATTTGGGGAAGAAGTGTGAGTGCAATCGTGACTGAGGGGATTGTAAAAATGTGGTTAAGTGCACTGGCAGAGGGAAGTGAATGATTTTGAAAGGAGAAACAGGAGAGGCCAACAGATGTTTAAGATCATCAAGGGGGTTTCTTGTCCCCACTTGAAATGGAAGGTTGTTTTTTTTTGTTTTTTTAGAAGTTGGCTTGTTTTCCTTAAATGCAAATCACATTCAGGCCAGTCTGCCCAGACGGGGACACTGACCCTAACCAATTTATTTAATAGTTGAAAGATTACTTCATTTTGTAAGCATTCAGAGTATCTCCATCAGTTTCCACTGAGCTTCCTTGCTTACTGTAACAAGGGCGTCTTGGCTGTCAGCTTGTCTTGGCTGGCACCGCCGCTTCCAGCAGGAGTGAGTCTCAGTCGGCTAATAATGGCAAACCGACTCGGTGGATGCAATGTGGCACTACCAACAAGTGGGCATCTTAGCAACACATTTCCCTCTGTAGGTCCAACACAATGTTTCTGTCACTCGTAAATTATTTTGGTGCAATATACAGGACTATATGGCTGCCAAGAAGTGTTTTCATTGCAAAGTGGTGTCTCACGGGGGAGGGGACAGAGGTTCAGAAAACAAGACTGATGATTGAAAACAACACTGTATAAGAGCTTGTCAGCTATTGTGACCTGATTGGGGTGAATTATTCTTTTTTTTGTGTCACCGTGTATAGGGGGATGCTGCCTCCTGCTACCATCTATCCTCATTATCTGCCTGTCTGCCTGTGTCAAGCTGATTCTGTCCATCTTATGTTTCAACCTCCCTTGATAAGGGTCTTGAGTGCACTCATTGTTGCATTTCTCTCTTGTCAGAAAGTCGGACCCAGTGGAGAGGGAAAAAAAAAGGAAGGGAGAAAGTAAAGCTGCTCATCGACCCTCCGTCATCGACAAGAGCTTTCAGGGGGGACAGTGAAGCCGAATCCCCACACGTTTTTGTGACAGATTCCAGGTGGGACAGAAGACACCTGTCTCAGTTAAAGTAGCGGGAAAAGAAGAGGATGGAGGCAAGAAGAAAGCAAGACCAAAACAGGAGGACAGGCATGCCTGTGTGCTTTTCGACGAAACACATCAGTGCTCCATCATTCCCTGCGCCGTGAAATGGTGCAGTCACAAACAGACTCTCGCTGTGGGTGTTGCTGCTGCTGTCAACTTGACATGTCTCCACCTATCAGGGGTCAAAAGGAAATCCATCCTCTGTCCTCTTGCAGAGGCCACAGCAAGACCAGCGGACCTACACCAACTTAGACACATGTAATCCCACAATGACGTGTGAAAACAGACACTGTCATGCCAAGATATAGCCCATAAGAAAACCTCCTACCTGTTGTCTCCCTCAGTCCCACTCCTTGCTGTAAACACTGAGCTTTCATCCCTGTCCAACTCGACCTGGAGAATCACCAACCCAAGCTGCCTGTTGCCAAGCAGACAAGCAGGTTTATTTTGGAGGCCCAGACAAGAAAAACTCATAACGACAGAGTACCAGACATAACAATAAAACTAAGATAGTGAAGAAGATGGCAACATTTCAGGTAAGAATTTATAAGACTAAACCCAAAATAGTATTAGCATTAATAATTGTCATATGTCTCCAATGTTTTTTTGTTTTACTCAGTGATTGTAGTATATGTAATTGCCTATTTTATAAAAAGAAAAGATGTATATGAAGCAAAACATGTTAATGAAAACAAAAATAGGACAAAAAGGGTAAATGGATCTACTGCAACCATGGGCAATGTTTTGTTATGATTTACTGTTATGAAATACTTTGGTTTTCTCTTGTGTTTTTATTCTGATCCTTTCTGGGTTTTTTATTATTAGTAGAAAGAGTTATGGTTGTGACCTCTGCAGGAGCCTTGTGCTTAGATTAATATTTATGCTTCATATATGCCACTGAGTACTGAGAGGGGTTACCTGAGCTAAGGTTCTGGTTGTATTTATATCAACTAACTTTTCTCTGCTCTCCTATACATTCATGCCACCACCATTGCTTTGAAGATAACTTTGCTTGTACACATTACACCTCAAATCCTCAAATTATGCACAACATATACCACTTTTGTCACTGACTTTCATACTTCTTGTTAGAAACTTTCATTTTAAGCTTAGTTTGTGTTGATTTAATCAACACAAACTAATTTCAGAAATCTTGCATAGGGTGCTTTTTGTGGCCTTTGAGTCAGGTCATAACAGTGAAGTCAACTCTTAGTTTATTTTCTATTTCAGGTTTTTTTTAATGCAAGTTTATTCATTATCTTGCTTTTCTTATTATCTATCTCTTATCTAATTTCTGCCTTTTTGTTTTTACTCTTACATTAGTATTTTTAGTTTCTTTAATGTTTTGGTTTAGCTACCCCTGTGCTCTCTGTGTTAATTAGTCGTCTTACTCTCTACACAGCATTCTTCCTCAGCTGTTCAACCATCCTCTGATTAGTCTCACCTGCTTTCAATGACTCTCTCCCATACTTCTCTTTTATTTAAGCTTTCCAATTGCCACGGCTCCTTCCTGGATTCGTCTTGTGTTAGATGTCCTGTTCACTTCAAGCCATAAACTGTAAGTTTCTTTGTTTTTATTATTAACTCTTTTTTTTTTTTTTTTTTATTCCATGCTGCTTGTGGTCTAACTGCATTTGGGTAAATTACAACTACAAACCATGATGTTTGTATTCATGTGTGTTTTCCATAGAACTGGTTGCATAGGAGGTGCTCCCACCAATCTAGTGGTTTATAATATTATCTTGTTTGTATTGCATTGACAGATGCAATGAACTATCACTGGAACAACAAATAAGAGTTGTACGATTTTAAAACACATTTTTACCAGTATTGAATATTACTTTTCTTACTTGCTGTATCAGCCAGCTGCACTGCAGCACTGCACTGCAGCACTAATGCTAACTAATTAAACAGGAGCATTATTCTGAAGGTTTGATTATTTATTAAACAGTGCTTACAGCACAGGGATTAATAATGGAAAAGAAGTGTAATGTTGAAAGTTAGCATAGCATCTAAAGTTTGTGGCTTAACTCTGGTCATGCCTTCTGGTTGCATTTAACATAACTGGCCACATACACATAATGCCACACAGACACTCATATATTGTATCTATAAAAAAACAGATTCCTAAGTGACAGGCAGAGAACAGGCCGTGAACTTTGGAGGAGAAGGCTGTAATGGAGTCGGGATCTAATTGTGTTGACTTGCAGACTGGTGGCTTGGAAAAGACTGATTGAAAGACTGAGTCTGACTGAGGACAGAGATAATTGGATAACATGAGCAAATGAACACAATGACAAACTGTGGAGACACAGGAGAGAGCAATGTAAGCAGACAGATTCAAGAAAATGAACGTTTAAAATTTTACATAACTGAAGTAGATAACCGAATTAGATCAAATGTGGCAGCTTGTAAAGCCGGGCACCACATATGATAAACATTTAGCCAGAATAACATGCTTCCCTGTAGGAATATATTGCATAGTGTTAATAGAAATGAAAAAACAAATATTTCATTTTTTTCTTTTGTCACCAAATGTTTCACACCAACCTCTCAAACAGAAGGTGGATAGTGGACTGCAGCGAATGGCTGAATGATCATGGGACTTGAGTTTGGACACTGAGGGTGTAAAACGTGTAAAACGAAACAAAATCCAGTAGGATTTCATCTGGACAGAACAGGATTTGTAAGAACAATTCCTTGTAGTCCCAGCTGCTAAACAGTAATGCTAAAAAAAGACAGCAGAGCAGAAAATAACCGGCACATGAAATGCAACTTTGTTTCAACTGACCACTTCTAAAACTTTGGTGCTTCTTTATTTAGCCTTTATTCTCACAAAACCTGTTAGACTTTTGAACTTAAAGAGAAAAACTTGTGTTGGAATGTGGTCATATGCTTTATGCGGAAAAGAATAATTGCTATTTCACAAATTACTTCTCATATCATACTGTCAGGACATAGTGACAGTTTTTTGCATTATTCTGACATACTGTAGGTAAAACTAAGTTGCACAAAACAGGAAAAGTTTATTCTGATTTAAGTGAGAATAAAATAGCCTTGTATCCTTGGTACAGTGTATGTAAAAATCTGGTGCTGACCTTCCTCTGCTGTTACCAGTCTACAATTATTAAATATGTACATATTATAGGCATATCCTGCATTTTCCTATTAGCCAATTCATAATTAATTATGAACTTGGGATTTCAGAAGGAATGTAGGCAGCGAATCCTGCTTGAATGGTAATATATATATGTTTACAAAACTGAAGCTATGCTTTTCTACTCAAACTCTTTGTAGTTCTGAGGAGAAAGAATCAAGAAATACATGTATGATGCAACTTCAGGAACCTTCACTGCAAATTCCTTCTTCAGTAACTGAATGTGTCACATACCTTATTATTTACTGTAAGTGTAAATAAAAGACTGGGGTGTATCAACACACTTTTTGCCCTATAGTCTAGTTGTCTGTGACGTTTCCAGCCAGCTGAAGCATGACTAAACAGTATTATGCTGTGAGAAATCTGCGACCCCCAGCAAGGGTTCAGTGAAATGTAACTGAGAAAACTAAAAATTGCATTCACTCGGTGGCAGGGGTCAGCAGGAGCCTCCCCGTGTGATGTAGTTTTGGTTCCTTCAAAAATGTTCCTGCATCTGTGCACCTGCGCATCCGTGTGAAATAGAGCAAATGTGTTTTATGTGCGCAGGTAGTAATCTATCTTAGCAAGGACAAGCTGTGTAATGGGTTTATGCACAAGTAGCCCAGATCCAGCTGAGACTGTGATCCAGAGCAGATGTTCCTGTATTTTATCCTTAGCCAGTTTTCCCTTAGAAGTTACTTCCTGGAAGATGGTCCGTGTCTCTATCTGTGTGTGCAAACAGAATTTGAGATTAACTTGTTAAGTCAGGTGGTAGGATGAAAGAAAGTATCTGAGCTCTTTTTGGTCGATGCTTTTGAGCTAAAAAGGTGACACTTTGAGCATACATTATGCAGAACACAAGAGAGATACAAACACAGGTACATTTGCAATAAAAAGAAGCCCCAGGCATAGAAATAGCCTCAGTATCTTCTGGTATTTAATCTTGGAAACACATCATTAATCATGCTTGGAAGAGGCTGCTATAAAAGTTCCAAGCTCAGATAATGGTCGGGAAAGTTGAGAAGAGCTCATTATGTGTGTGGAACAGTGGGAAATGGAAAAAAAACCAAAAAAAAAAACCTTCTGTGGCTTAACATTTGATCAAGAGGGTGCCTGTGCCAATAATATGCTTAGGAATGTATACATATGTATATATATATCAGTGGCAGACTCCACAGATTCTTAAATTTACATTATGTGTTATTATTATGCTTAACCTTTTTTTTCATTCTGGGAAGGATTGACTGCCATTGTTTTTTTTTTTGCAAAGCCAAACCAGTCGAGACAAATAAAAATAAAAAATAAAAAAATCATGTTCTGGAGATTATAAGGGATAACAAAGATGATTAAAATCAAACATTATACTAAGAATTAAAAGTTAAAAAGTATCTAAAAGTAAAGTTGTTTTTAAATAACCAGAACACTTTATGTGATAAATAAAAGCCAATATGATCATAATTAAGTGTAAAGGAAAATTTACATTGTTTTCAAAAGTTTTTTTCAAATTAACATATGAAGCGTGTGCCGTGCATTTCTATTCCGCCTCCTAAGTTTAGTTTCCCGAGCCCCCTTTAGCCACAGGTTGAAATTTCTGCCTATTTGTGATCTGCATGCAGCTTTTCTCTGTCTTGTTCCTCATTTTAACTGCAGTTTCTGGAGTATTTTTTATACTTTTATTTTGAAAAATAACTTCTGCCTCTATTCACCTTTTTTCCAATATTATGCGTCTGCAGTTCCATCATCTCTATTGTAGATATTTCAACTGAAACACTAATACAGTTAGACCAGAACGTTTCATCACTTCTTGTGGGGGGGGAAGCATTTTGTGCTTAGTGTAACTAAATAGCTAACACCTGCAATGTCGGAAAGTCATGCAGGTTTCCCTTCTACGCCATAGGTACGCCCAACTTTTTGTTAATCTATATAATCCTACTAAAAGACACTGAAAATTGTGGTTGTAATGTCACAAAATGTGGAAAATTAAATGGGTTTGAATACTTTTCCAGTGCACAACAGATGACAGCATTGCCCTATTTGATAGCTCCTGTGCAGTTGCTGTGTGTAAGCCACTAGATGAGTGTTTTCTGCCTACAATGAAATATCCCGGTAATCATTCACTTGGCAGGAGCTGTGGTGGTGCAGTGTGAAAGGACCCTCATTAACCTCCTCTGGACTGCATAAAAGTGCAAATGTAAGAGTGCTGCTATGGTCCCATAATATATCAATTGCAAAAGAATGGCTTCTGAAAAATGTATTGGTGCCTGCCACTTTCCTATTTGGATGCTGGACAACTATGAGGCTTTCGCCAGCCGGTGAGAGGATGTTGGAGGCAGATCATAACTCCATTAAACTGTTTACACCTGAAGTTTGAAAAGAAAACGTAAATGAAGTCGGAACAGAAGAGTAGGGGGTGAAGAAAAAGGGATAGCTGTTACCTCATCTCCTATCGTCTGCGAGGCTGCTGGCGCTGGGGTTCCCGAGGAGGGAGAGATTTGTAAAACATGGACATTACAACAATGTAGCATAATCTGCCAAATCCAATTACAGACTGAAACCACCCTTGGACTCACATACACAAGCACACACTCGCTCAAATAAAATAAGAGGTATACAAACAGAGATGAGGAATAGGGGAAACCAGAAGGATTGTAAGAGATTTGCATGAGTAATTTGGTCTGTTCATGGCTAGCTTGTGTACATGCAAGTAAATCAACAACATGACAAGGCGTCAACAGCAGCGATGCTAAGTGCTTTACATGGAGAATGAGGATGAAAAGCACCAATAAATACAGTAGGAACTGACTTTTCTTTCACATGCATTTAGTCACATCCAATAACTCAACTTGCCATTACCTTACTGTTGCTTTGCGGTAGCACTAGCAGGATTATTTCTAAACTTTATAAAACAATAGTCCAACAAATTTTCCACTTAGTTTTCCGTCCTTAGTGGATTTCTTGGTATGTTTTTAGTATTTGTAATGTGACTTTGGTTAGCTACTGTGTGAATATTATTCCCACTGTAGCATGTCAGCTACTCTCTGATTGCACAGACGAGCATTTTCATATCCACAAAAAGCAAAAATCTTTTTCTTTTTGCAGTCAGACCTAAACCATGTAGCAGTTGTTTTGAATTCCTCCAGTCAAAAACAACCAAATGACTAATTAAAAAAAAAAAATGTATATACCTTTTACCTTATAATTATAAGCTGCTCATTCAGAAGGTCCCAGACAGCTCTTGAGATTGTACTATGGTATTAACACTCACTGCAACAGTCAGAAGCAAACTGAATTAAATCATGACAGGCCATTATTTAATTTTTAAGGAACATTAAATTTGAGCTGAAATTCCATCTCATTCTGAATGTTTTATTTTTCTGAGACCTTTGGTTTTATTCCTTGTAAACAGTTCATTTTATTTCTAGAAAACTCTTTATCCTGTCAAAAATATCTTCTAAAAATATTATAGTAAGTTATTCTTTGTGTGGTAATATTACAAAGTCACTGAAGTAAAGCTAAAACAAAGAAGAACTAATGGAGCGTGTGCTTCAGGGTTGCTACTCCTGTGATAAATGTGTATGGAGGTAAGGGCAATGATCTCATCCTTTTCAAGCAGAGCCCTATTGATTAGCTACGTAGAATGCAGAAAAATGAGACGCCTCAGTAAAATAAGCTGCTAAGTTCATTTTGGGAGTCAGTTGGTCAGATAAATTTAATGCTGATCTCTGGCTGTTAGGTGGTTCACTTTAACCTCTCCAGCACGTTTCCAAAACACAAAAAGCTGTTTACACAGTTGATCTAAAGAAGGCTGAAATTGACTTGCAGCAAGAAGATTTCTGAATAGGTGACAAACGTTGTATATATTCAACAGTGGAGTAAACACGCCTTATGCGATTAGAAAGATCAGGATCAGCCATGACAGCAGTAACTATGAAGACCACCAGTCATTATATAATGGATCACAGCCATTATCTAGAAAACTTGCATAGGGGCCTGTTTTTAGTTTGCAGGTTAACATAAAAATAAAGTTATTGAGAGAGAACACTGTGATCAGGTGAATAACCAAACTGAACTGTTTGGGCTATAGTGACTCAGGAGGAAGTACTGTAGTTTGTCTCAGCCATTGAGTCCTTGGGCAGAACGCTCCAACTGCTGGTGGTGGTCAGAGGGCCTGCTTGTGCATTTACTTTGGCACCAAATATAACTTGCTGTCATTGAGGAAAAGACTAAGCTTGACTTGAAAAACACAATTTCCATATCCAAGCATAAGAGAGGAAGGATTATGAGTGGCAGTTTTTTTTTTTGTAAAAGTACTGAAGAACAGAACCACATTAATGGGTAATGGATGGACCTTGGATGGCAAAGGTCTTATGTAGCATCAGACAAGAACCTTATTCCATTCAAAATACTAAAGTTTTGGATAGGGTCATACAGTAAAAAAACCCATCACCAAGGCAACAAAGGAGTGACCGACGGAACAATATTATTCTAACCAGCCGTTTGCAGAACACAACAAATAAGTTCCCTGACATCTATAAATGGTGGTGTGCAAACCTATTGTCCAACTACAGGAAAACGTCTACTTGTGCTAACAAATATTTCTTCAGTGATTTAAGATGTATGGCTTCTGGATCAAATAGTTATTTCTCATCTTTTTTTTCTATTCAGTTTCAAGTTGCTATTCTATCTTTTTCAATAAAAATAAAACCACCATAAAAATGATTGTTCTCCCCAGTGTAGAGCCGACTCCAGTAGTTAAAGATTTAATTTTAGTTTCGTACCTACCTTGAACAAGTTTAGTATGTTATACTCTCTCCTGGCCTGTTGTCAGCATTTTGACAAAATAAATTAGTTTCTATATATACTGTATATGTACTAACATGAACATGTTGGCATGTGTATAATTTTTCTTTTTTTGGTTGCACCATATCTGCGCATGCCTGCACAATCAAAACAAATTGTGCTTACTGAAATGAGTTCACATGCTGTGGCCAAAGGCAGAGAAGGGTAGGAAAATCAGTTAGGTAAGGGGCTTATCCGTACCCCTTATTATCCATTTATTTATTTGTGTATTATTTTTCTGCAACATTTGGAACCAAGATGGCAATCAGGCAATATTTCCGGAATTAGAGTTCGGTCTCACACCTCCTTGTCAAACTAATTAAATATTGAACAGCCACACAATTTTCCAGCTACTAGTTAAATCAGACTGAAGCTTCCCTGAAGCGAAGGAGACAGCCAAAAGCTGGAGTGAATTTGTCACACTTACTTCCACATACAAATACGCGAGAAACACATTTCACTCCGGCTGTGCCATCAGGGCCCTATTTAGAAGGCAGTTGGTCTTTGCGCTCTGTAGTAGTCTTTTGCCATTTACAGATGATTTAATCAAGGTAAACTTAGTGTACAGCCATGCTTAATTGCACAGCAATCGAGTCGAGCACACCTCAAATCAGACTTCAGATGGCTGGAGAAAATTAATAAACCAAAGTAACTGCTTGGTAGAAAGCAGCTGTGGTCACTTTTTTCTAAAAGTAGCTTCCAATTAGATAAAGAAGTTTATTTCAGTCGCTCTTATCTTGTTCTTTCGGTCATTATCCGTGTCTCATGTCCCTAGGTAAGGGCCTGAAAATGGACCTACTCCTAAACAGAGAACCTCACTTAATGGTTCTCCTTTTTCTTCACCACGCCAGACCAGAGCTGCACCCGTTTTACTGCAGACATAATCCCAAAGCATTCATTTTATGCTACATCCCAGCATAACTTGTGCACAAGATACACCAATCTCCTCCACTTAAGCGGATCCTGACCCTTGCGCTTGGGTGCCCAGAGCTTTTCCGCTAAAAACTGTAGCTTCAGATCTAAATCGGCTGAGTCACTCATCCCAGTTTTTTTGCATTGATCTAAAAATTGACCCACTGCACGACTGAGATCTTTGCTTGAACCAAATCAATTTCAAGAGCAAAAATGAAACCTTGACATACCAGACACCCTTCAGTTAAGTAAATTCTTTCTTAATGTATTACTTGAATTGCTACCAAAATTTTGACTGTGTGGCTTCTTTTGTGTGCTGTAGGACATAGTGAGTTGTTTTTCTATCATAATTCAGGCTTAAAGCTGAGGTGCAACCACAGTTTTTATGTGTAATTATTACATTATTCCTGTTTTGCAAGATAGTGTACAATCACAATAGCTACGGTGATACAGATTGAATGAAATGAATTCCACTTTCATACTACTGAGAGCCCTGCCATGATAGTGGGGTTATAAGTATGTCTTGATAAATTAGAATAACTCATCTGGAGTATTTTTGTGAGTGATGGTATTGTGCAGTTCGACGTTCATTTTGGAGCAAAATTCCATTTTGTATTCTCGTGATGCCCTGTTAAAAGTAAATTTCTTGCATTAGAACAGGATAAACAACTTGTCAGAAGGTCAGGAGTTGTGTTTTGAAGCACCCTCCCTGCAGGAATATTAGAGTGTTGACAACTTTGGCTGAGAGGAAATTGAATTTATATGAGTCAGTAGCTCAGAGGAATGAGTTATTACACACGCTCCTGGAGATTGTGGACGCAGTCATCAACACTCATCTTGAATATCTACTTTTTCGTTAGGAGAGCCAAAATCTTGAGGGGGGGAAATGTACTGAAAAGGAGGATTAAAATTGGTTTATTTTTCTCTGAGCTAGAAAGATAAAGTGACAGCTGACCTGAATTTGTTTCATAAAGAGATCCAGCATCAAAAGAGGAACATTTGTAGGCAATTTTGTGAGCACTTTGTACAGTGACTCCCCAGTGGTGCACCAATCATTATTCTTTACTTTTTACAAGTTTTAGAAGTCTGAATAATCCAAGTGTTGATAAACATTTTGCATTATGGAGATTAGTGAAAGGATTTAATACATTTCTGCACCACAGACATGTTTAAATGTGTTACACTAGCACCCATAGGCAAAATGTATTGTAATAGCAACACCTTTCAACAGCGAGTACTGTCCTGCAAATTCCCAACTCGGTCGATATGCAGAGAGACCCGTCAACACCGGGATGGCAGGACGCTGGGTGGGATGTGTGCAAGAAAGGAAGGATGAGGGTCAAACTTCCTGGGTTGGGCTTGAAACTTGTTAACTGCTTGCAGTTCTAGTAAAATTTATACTTATTTTTTATGAGATCACCAATGTTTAAGAAGATTTTATCAGTAAATCACGAGTTCCTGTTTCTTCAGAGACAAACTTCACTTCGCTACTCATGAAAATGTGAACGTTTAGAAAAGAATTTAAGTAAAACAGATTGTGATTATATTAAGTGAGAAAATGCCCACACAGGCACAACTAACTAACGGCAGCTTACCCAAATCCTCTGTCTGAGCAGCCAATAATCTTTGAAAGTTTTGAAGTAAGTGTAACAAAGAAGTGGTGTTATTAGTACTTGAAGCATGAAACCAAGTTTTGGGATAAAAAATACAAAGGTTACCTGCAGGTATCTTGATTTAGAAAAACGTGCACTTTAAGCATAAAATGTGTTGCAAAAGTGTTACCGGGGCTACCTGGAGAAGCTGAGTGTAAAATAGCTGCATTTTAAATAAAGACAATAAATTGCATGTAAAATTTAGAACTACAGTAACCTTTACGGTCTTGATGCACACAAACAAAATTTTAATAATTTTTTCAGTTTCACAATCCTTCCATTTTTTCTTGAGTAAAATTGGTTTCTTTTCACTACTTGTATTAATAACTGTATTTATGCATAGGCAACACTCATGCGTTTTAGAAAATAGGTTTTTAAATTGAATGTATTTGTAATGTGGATTTGTAAAGTATTTGTAGCATTCGCATTTCTTATTTCTGTATATTTTCAGGTTAATTTTAATTATTTGCTACTTTTTTCTTATGTATTATAATTTTTACATTCTCCTTCTATCCCACCACTTCTTTCAGCTTACTTATGCAGTCTTTTAACTCAATGTAAGGAAAAAAAAAATTATCAGTACGTTTTATTTATGCTTTATAAAGTGCAGAGCCATTTTACCATTGAGAAAAGCCCTTTTCTTTTCCATCACTATGATACACTCAGACACAGACTTTGACTTTCCAACAATGAAGGATAAAAATTTGAGAAGTAAACCTTTTCGCCTCAGGAAGTTTTATCCTTTGTGACCTGTCTGGGAGAAAGTGCTTTGAGTTCTCCCTGAAATTGCCACTTGATTCTCCCTGCTGTTCTAAGGGATAAACATTTTATGCTTACGTATTATTCCTTTGGAAGCCAGGTAACTTGGGGTTCCCCCGTTTTCTTTTCCTTTCCATGGAAAGTACACATGTACCAGTTATTCTTATCTCCCATTGTAGCATAACCTCTAATTTGTTTGCTGTGATGCATGTCACTATAACAAAAAGCAAAACAAGATCAGTAATAGTTTAAATACTCTTATAAGGTTCTGTAATTGATTGCATATGGTACACTAAGTTAGAGTGTTACTTAAAAAGAAAAAGACCATTGCAGAAATAATCACTGACAAATGTAGAGACACATAGCTACAAAATAAATGATCACCATGTGCTGGTTTGTACCTGTTAATGCCAATTAGTTCCTCATGAGTTGCTGTAGTTTCCCATCTGTTCTCTGTCCAACATGAGAAAAAAATAGCGCTTCATAAGGGACCCTTTTTCTTTTTTATATAATCTAACAAAACTGCTGCAGCGATGTTGCAGGAAAAAAAACAGGTATAACTGAGGACTGAAAATGGACAAACCAATTAGCTAAGGCCTGTTATTGTTCAGCAGATAATCTCAGTTAGATTTACCTTATGGCTAGACACTGACATTAAACAAAATGTGTATTTTCAAGATGTGTTGGACAAATATATACTCCCATAGGTTCCCTTGCTGTGAGCATAGATTGCACTATTTTCTTTGATTGTACTTCAGGTAAATAACTCGTTGAAGCCTTTAAGGGGCTGCAGTATAGTTTTTCTCTCTCTATATATATAAATAGGTTTAGTAGAACTACCTAGTTTTTGATCTCACCCTTTTGTGTTGCCCATTTGTGCTTTACATTTACAGTGCATCATATTTTCAACTAATTATAGTTGACAGAAGAGCTTCAATGACTTATTTTTCACAAAACTCAAACAAAATTTATGATGTGATGGGGAATGAAAGGAAGTTTCATTATGATCTTTACGGATGATAAGAGATGAATTTAAAATACTTTAAATTTAAGACTCTACATCTTCCTTTCCACATTTGCAGCTCTCACAAACTTAGGTTTATAGAACAGTGTAGGTAACAGCCAGCTATTTAAGATCTCAGTCATGGCGCCGTCTTTGCTCGGTGAGGAAATTATCACTGTGACCCAGATGCCTAAGAACCTAAGAAGTATTTGATCTTCCACTTGGGATGGATTTGAGTTTTTCTGGCTCGTCATTGCACTAGAATTAATCCAAGTGCTAAATTGGAAGTCATTTCCATATTTTAAAACTATGTTTAGTTAAGGTAAAAGGAGTTTTTAAAGGTTTCGAAAAGGACATCCTGCCTGCCAACCAGTAAAAAATGACTCAGAGCAGGAGGAGGATTATGTTCCTAAATGGGCAAATTACAAATCTATGACATTTCCATTAATACCTGACAAGTGCTCTCATCCAGACATTATTTTTCAGTTTAGCTCTTGCCTATCATATCTAAATCAAATTTGTCTTAATTTTTGTTACATTTTGGGAACATGTAGCCTCATGATTGAAGAACAACATTTATATGTTCAAAATAACTCTGAATAATTGATGGAATTGCCTAAACTTGTCAACTTTCATAGACCTCCTTTACATCAGTCAGAATTCACCACATCATTAAAAACAATTCCAGCACAAATGGTTTTTGCTGGGCCTTAAAGAGGTCTTTCTGGAGGAATCAGAAAACAATCAAGCGTTTTCAGCTTGTTTTGGGCATAAATGTTTCAGATCTTTACTGTGGCAGCAGAATAACCGAGTCTTGGGTCGAATAGAAGAATCCGTTTAACTTGTGGAGTATGGCTCCCAGGTGGGAATATGAAGAAATGGCAAGTAGAGAAGAAGTGTTACTCATCTAATTTCTTGGTGGTTTTGTTTTTATCTTTTTTTTCTTTATCACTTAACTTTCTGCTGCTTGCTACTGTGCTGTACTTTTTGTTTGTTTATTGCTATCTGCCATTTTTCAGTATCTAAGCCAATTTTATCCTGTCTGCGTTTGTCCTCTTCCCTCTTTGTCACTTTTATTTCTGTATTCTTCCTCTCTTTCCATCTCTTAGTTGATCAAAACCGAGAAAAAAAACCTCAATTACATCATGACAGACCCTGTGAATAAATGGGGAGCTTAGATAAAAATGTCAGTGTTGTGCATAATTTCCATCACGCCATCCCACATGCTATTACAAGATGACTCATATTTGTCCTATATGAAAGTTCAAATACTTAAGATGGTTTTTCAATCTTCAAAGTGCCATTAAGTCTGTTAACAACTTTCAAAGCAAAAAAGACGAATACATTGTACAAAACACAATGAAATAACACTGAAAAACTTTTTATTTGTGACGATGTAAAAAAATCAAACAAAAAAAAACCTGTGGTTTTAATTTATAAAGTCAGAAAAACGCTGACAATAATGCCTGCAACTTTTAGAGGATATAACTTAAGATGTTTTACCTTTTAATTCTATGGCCTGTGCATTTATATTGAACATTATCCTGCTTTCTGGACCTCCTGCAGCTCAGATGAGCCTGGATAATATCATCGACCTTTACTGCCACTAAGCTAAAGCCTGAACAACAAACTGCAGGCTGGATATCTGAGCAGGTAACTAATCCAACTAATTAGCCAGCTAGTTGGATTAGCTAGTTAGTAGTTGGATTAGCTAGTTAGTTTTAAAAAAAAAAGTAGAACAATATGCACAATAAGTACTTTAAAACTGTCAAATTTTTATTCTTTGTTATGAAACAAGCAAAATCTCAGACCGGTCAAACTCTGTGTCATTGGAGCGTCTTCCAAAATTAGACGTTTATATAATCGGACCAATCATTTCAAATTAAAATTTAAACCAGTTGTGCTGAGGTCTTGTTTAAAGCTGAGCAATTGCCCTGGGAGATACATGAATCAAGTAGTCACTGTTTTACTTCTGCAAAAACATACTTAATATAAAAATTAAATACTACAGTGACTCAGTTCATCATTAGTCTTTGAAAAAACTTAGCTCACTAAATTTGCAAACCATGTGAGATTTGTTTCTCCCAAAGCAGCTTATTAGGGAATATTGTTTATCTTGCCAAGCAGCTGGAATCCAAGCTACATCACCGCAGACCATTCAAGATCCTTTTCGCTGGCAGTTACGCATGGGTATTAGGCATGACAGCTGTCAGTGAAAGCAGCTTGAGAGCTTTTGAATGCTTCATTGAATTAACTGTGTCATAACTTTAGAGTATAATTTTGTGAAGAGCAGCACACTCAAGATACATTTTCCAATGAAAAAATATGTATTTCTCACTGTTTTCTTACATGCCTTTGCCAGAATATCATTTTCTAAATTTGCTACTCAGCACCTGATTGTCAGATGACGTTTTCTTGCAACATAAAGGTCTGGTCACCTGCTCTGGATTCCTTTGGCAAAGCTTGTCCCTTCTGCAACACATTAAATGGATGACTGCAGATTTCTCAATGTAGCCAGTTGTTAACTTAAAAAAAATACATTTAGAAGAACCACAGTTTATTTTTTAGCAAATAAAAGTTCATTTACTTCAGTAACTCGATTCACTAAATGAAAGATATTAAATCGATTTTTTTTTTTTGCTTAGGCCTTTATTTTGGCTAGCTATCATGATTTTCCACCTGAAAATCATGAATGTAAACAGTGCGTAAGATTATTCCATCAGCTCAACATTTTTAATACAAAAATATGGGCTTAATGAAAAGGAAGTTTGTTGTTGTCCTCTGTTATTCCCTTTAAAGTCTTGCCACAGATTCTCAACAAGGATTAAGGTCTAACACACGAATATGCTCTGATCTAAACCATTCCATTGTGGCACTATCTGTATGCATAGGGCTGTTGTCCTGCTGAAGGAGAACATTTAGAGCAGAGTTATGTAACCTCTGATAGTCTTCCCTGTCCCTGATGCAGAAAAGCAGTGCCACAGGATGATGTTGCTACTGCCACATGTCACTGTGGGGAAGGGAACCTGCTTTGTTTTGAATATTTTTCATGTTGTCCCAACACATTCTCCCACTCATCAATCTCTCCAATCTCTCCAGAGTAGGAAAGTTTTGTTTTGGTAAGTTCGAAGTTGTGCAATATTAATTCCAACTTGGAATAATTTTGATAATCTTTCAAGACCTTACCCGGATTTAAACATTCCCACAACTTTATGAGTAATGAAGCTGACTTTTCCACTGTGTTCCTTGGTCTTCGTGTTCTCCGACAAACCTCTGAGGCCTTCACAGAACTGCTGTACTGACAGTAAATTACACACAGTTTCACAATGGATATTCCATGGCAATCTGATTAAAATTTTAGAAATGGCTGAAATGTTTTAAGAAATATAACGTGTTGCTCTTTTAGTGTTTCTTATGCGACACGTCAACATTTCCGGCTTTATAATTGAGCATAATGAATTGATATGTAAGACGAGTTAGTTTCGAGCAATTTCACTGTTTAGTAGTGGCTTGCTACAGTATTTGTGTGTGTGTGCGTCTGCATGCCGGATCACATCAATGAACTACCCACACAGGCAGAGGGAGCTTGGAGTGTGAGACCGTGCTTCCAACACATTTATAATTCAACATACTGTCACAGCTCCACTCTCTTCCCCTCCTCTCTCCTACGTGCTCCGATCGTCTCTCATCTCACTGTTTCTCTTTCTGCTGCTTGTCGTCTTTGTGTTTCTTCTTTCAAAAGCCACACCTCTCCTAGCCGCTCTGTCTTTTTTTTCAATGTTGAATTTGCTTCGTCAGCCCTTTTTTCCCGTGCTTTTTCCTCTTTACAGCCTCCTGCCCCCTTATATTATTATTTCCTAAAGGAAAAGATGGCCCCAGCGGTCCATATGGCTCAGCACCAACATGCAATATGTTGGTGCATGACACGACTGTGTCTCTGCTCTGCGAAGCAACAGAGAGGGAGAGTAGGCGAGTGTCGACACTGTTCGGCTGGCAGCCATCCTCCAAACGATAACCACATTGCTTTGCATTCCCCGCGACTTCCTTTGCATGATTTCAGGTTTGCTTCTATCAACCTTTTGTGATCCGATGACTAAATATTGCATTTCTTATCGATTCTTCTAAGTCAGAGTGTTCCCAGTAGACAACATATTAAGTGTTCATTTGTTGTTGTTTTTCTTATGCCACCCACTTATACTTTATGAATGTGCTTTGGCAGTCTCTGTGCATAATTTCTCCCTCACATTATTTGTCATTCCCTTACTGTTTTATCTTCCTTCAGTATTTTTGCGTCATTCATATTTAATTGCTGTTGCCTTTCTTTGTTGGTTCCCTTTACTCTTTTATCCTCCCCTGCAATATTCTGTCACTCGCTCTGTCAGCTGCTTCCTTTCCCCCCAGAGCGTCAGTGTATATCTAAAATGTTTGGTTACGAGTATTATGGAGTTCGTTCTTCAAAATACTGTATTCCCCAGCCGGTGTTTATACAGTATGTAAAGGAATCTATTGTATTGCGCAGGGTATAAACTTTCTAGAGATCAGAAACCAAATAGCTCTTTGAAAATCTCACACACCATATTGACATCCGTTTTCAGAGTAATATGAGACAAATTTAATTTAAGAGCTGTTAATAAATTTCTTCTGTTTTTACCTTATGTCACACTTCAGATTATCAAAGTGATTTTAATGTCTCACAAAGAAACCAAAGGAAATAGAAAATACAGTTTTTAAGTGATCATTTCATTCTTTAAGGGAGAACACGTACAAAACGTGATTGCTAAATTATTCCTCAATTGTGATTGGCCACATTTTTTAGGAATTCAAGTTAACTTTTACAGACACACATCTTGTTTTTGCCAGACCCATAGAATCAAATAAACAACTGAAACAGAAACTTTCTGAAATCATAAAGTAGGTTAGAAGATTTTCAAAGCAACATATACGCAAGTAAACGTAACAGATGTAAAAGTTACTGATATATCTCTCTGTTTGGAAAGAGTTAAAAAGCTATTTCAGCTAATGGTCAACGTTTGAAGAGGTGACCACCCCACCAATTTACTTTAACACTCTATATCTAAATTAACACTACTTTTTGTAATTAGGCACATTTTATAACCATAAAATCAAAAGTGGGATTCCTCAAGACTCCATTCTCAAACTGTTTTTTATTTAAACAGCTCAAAGTGCTGTATATCTTACTATATCACTATCTATCTGCATATAATCACAGTCTGTAGCAGTTACTGAATCAATGTGTCCAAAGTATAAATTATTGTTTAGGTCAAAAATAAAACAAAAACAGCTGTAGATAATTAAAACTCAATTCATACAAAAACCTTCAGTATGATTAATGCCATATAAAAATAATGTTGCCATTTTAAATTTGGAGGTTGTTCAAAAAATACATTCATGTATTAGTTCATACCAAAATGAATTAAAGACATCTTAATTGTTCATGATTTACCAATGGTCATGTTTTTCAATAACTGAAACTGAGTCTGTGGTTTTGACAAGTTCCAAAATAATGACATTACATAAGCAACTCAAGACAAGTTGGAACAAAATTAGTAGATCATCCGCAGATCTAGTGTCATTACTTTTTCTTCATTGCAACCTCGCACTAATTCACACACAGCTTAGTTAAATAACTAAAAATGCTATATGATGATATTCCAACATTGATCCATTAAGAAGTGCAAAATGGTAAGTAGACACCAAAAACTTAGCTTGAAGTCTGTATTTTTACCTGAAGGGCTTATTAAGTTTAAATAGATTTTTTTTTTTAACTTTGAGACTTTGGTTACATTTACGCAGAACTTCCAATATAGTGACATTATATAAGCAGCCCAAGAAAATGTGAACGCGAACACATAAATAAGTAACATTTGGATTGCTTGAAATGGGAAGAAAGACGAGCATAAAATTGCTAATGTCAAGACAGGTAAGATGCTTATTCTTGAAATAACCTCTGACTCATATAAATGGTGCATGAGTCTCTAAAATGTAAAAATAGGTTTAAGAAGATGCATTACCATTCTCTGACATCTCTACTAATTCTTGGCTCAGCCTTATGGGTTGATATTAAATGCATTCATTTCTTCACACAGAGAGCAAACATGTTAATCAAGTAAAATTCTATAAACTTACCACTTATTTATCAAAATGCGGCCGTGTTTCCAGTGTTTGCTCTTTCCTCTCTTGCCCCGTCTTCTTGTCTCCTTCCAAAAGAGCAAAATGGTTCAATTACCACTTTGAAAATGGGAACTGCAAATACAAGAAATTATGATTTATATCTTTCAATGTTCATAAACTACTATTATTGACAAGCACAGTATTGCTACACTACTATGGTTTTGTATTTAGAGAAATACCAAAATGTGTCTCCTGTTGATGTATGGACTTCTGATATAATCCTTATTCTATTTTTAAGATTTTTCTAGTGTTATCAAGTGAATATTATATACATTTGATGTAATCATGAAGGCAAACAGAATTTAAACAAATTATTTCACTGGCTTATCAGGTTGTCCAACTTATTAAAATATTATTGGTTCCTAATAATGTATTGGTATCAGCAGAAACATGGCTGCTGACAAGTTCATACTATTATGATTGCTATTTGGATTTTCATGATTTGTTATCTATGTAAAAAGAGTAAATATTTTTGAAATGATCTATTATTTAACAGGTTCTAACATTATTTAAGTCCAACCCACAAAATAGGCACTATATTTTGGTCATTTATTAAACAAAATAATTTTAAAAATCGGAAAGTTGTGTGCAAAATTAATAAACTCACCCTTGCTGTTTTAATAGGTCTTAAGAGAGTAAGCATTGGATGTTTGGTACTTTACTACACCATTCTTTTCTGCACCATACACAAAATGTCAAAATGCCAACAGCAAAGATATTAGATTAGCAACTTCTGTTTGTCATTAATCTGAAAAGGTCATTTTCAAACCAATATTTTCACCTAAAAATGTTCAAAAATGTTCTCGCCAAATTCAACCCAAGACAAGACTGCACTATTCCCAGAGAAACATGAGGAAGCCCAAGATGTATTTCTCAGACTTCTCAAGCTTATTTACAGTAAAGAAGGTGCTTAGTACTGGAAAGAGCATTTTTTTCATGAGAGGGAAAATTGGTAGCACAGCTTAAAATACTACTTAAAAACATGCTTGAGAAAAAATGTTTGAGTATAATGCACAGTGGCAGCATTTGATGAAACAAACACAGTTTAACTTTCCAGTATATTGAATTTATATTGAATTCACAACTTAAATTGAAGGATCAGTATCTGCAATACAGTTAAAGTTACAAGCACTGCCTACTAATAACATAGTTTGGCTTTTAGCTAGTTGCATGAACTCTGACTTTCTTCAATCCCCACACCTGATCTACAGTACACCTCTAGCGGCTGAGAGTGGAGCAGACTTTCTGTAAAGAAAGGAAAGTGTCAGGAGTATGCAAGTTAATCATAAATAATATGCAATATGGCATTGCAATGAAATGTTTCGCTGACATCATGCAGCCCTAAAACACACGGCATACAGCGCAAACTGCTTATTGCAGCTGTCAATCATGGTGCTGGAAGGCTGATGATCTGGGCTTATTTTGAAGGTAATGGACCCAGGCACCTTGCAGTCATAGAGTGAGCATTCAAATCTTAACTACGATAATGTTTTTGACAGGCATGTGAAGGTAAAAAAATTGACCATAACCGTGTCAACGGGACAGTGATCATAGATACACCAGAAAAACTGAGATTATTTTTTCAATAACTGCTGCTGAAGATTGTTCAACAGAGTGTATAGATATTTGGTGTAGCACTTTCTCTAGCTTGACTTTCATCAATTATGTTGTTTAATGAATGACGACGGTAAGGCATCTGTGTCGGTATAAAATAATTGGTGCTATATAGTAACACATGTAATTACTTTCACTTCCTATGACTACATCCACATTGGAGGTGGATTAAGTTGCACAAAATTGGTTGGGACTAAAAACAAGAGAGACAAACTAATTTCAAGGGCTGCAATCATACACACATCCACTGTAGAGTTAAGTCAGAGAGGAAAGAAATAATTATTCAATATAACCTTCAATGCTTTAGAGCCAGAGGGACATGACTGACCTTTGTGCATGTACACGCAGGCGGACAGATGCTCACACACCTTACCCACATGCACAGTAGCAGAGATTCCCACACACATTCATAACGCCTGCAGGGGTGTGCGTGCACACTGACTCATCTCCCCTCAGAGCTCCACAAGAGCCATTCACTACGGAGGGAGCGCTACAGAGAGGACAAGAGAGAAGCAGAAAATAAGAGGTGTTTATGGACAAGCAGAAATGAGGCGAGGGAGCCGGGAAAGATGGAAGAAATAAGAAACAAAGGGAGAGGGACATAACAATACGGCGCGAATCCGAGAAAAAGTGGGAGAAGTCATTAGAGTGAAAACGTCAGACGCATCAACAAAAAGCGGCAAACGGGAACGAGCAGAAGAGTTGCTGTAAAGGTGAATGGCTCCCTTGCTGAATAATGATCAGATCCGAATACTGATGAAGCCCAGAAATAAAGGACACATACACAGGCGCACAGGATGGCTGGAAACAAATCAGAAAACAGCTTTCACATTTATTCATTTTGAATAAATATGTATTCATTTTGCTTGCAGAAAAGAATGAAAGAATAGACAGAAAGAAATATACAAATAAAATTACTAAACATCTGGTTTCATTCAGAGAGCTGGCATCCAGAATGTCAGAGTAAAAGGAAAAGTGTCCAGCAGAGTCTGCTTCTAGATGGTCAGTGTCTTAACAGGACAATCACCTTACGTCCATGTTAGCTTGCCCTGTTGTTTTCTATGTTGTGAAAGCATTTTGCCTTCTGACAGTTACAACCTAACGACGTAAAGATATACCTCAGATATTTTACAATCAGCTGCACTGTGATTCTTAGGATCATGTTGCAGGCACATCTACACTCTGGCGCTGGTATGCAGTGTTGCTAGGAGTAGCACAGAGAAATTCATCGCCTCTGGCAGAATTGTAAACAGTCTTCTCACATGGTGACAAATTTAATTAATCGAATTCTGCCTCCATTATGTAGCCACAATAAGGAAGATGAGGTATTTCGAATACCACAAATCAGGTGGTGTGAAAAAATTAACATTTGGAGAAAAACAGATTTTTCTTTTTTGTTTTATTTTGTTTTGCAACTATGTCGCTCTAAATCAATCTCACATATCTTGTAGAACTTAAAAAAGAACTAAGTTGACACCAAGCTCCTGTAACTTTGGAGAGAGGTGGGAAAATAGGGACACACAAATTTAAACAGAAAAGAAGAATCACAGGGAGTAGAGGAAAAAACTCTTTAGGTCAGTTAGAGGTGGATGCTGTCCTCTCAAATGCACTTTCCATTTGTCAGAGTATCAGTAAGACCCATGGGCTGAGAGGCTCATGCAGCCAGCAACACGGAGCGCTGTCACCCATTTCAGGCACCATTACGCTGCAGAATGTTCCAAACTTTGTAGCATATACAATTTTCCACACTTAACCGGAACAACGGCCGAAGCGGAAATAAACAAAACCCGAGTTTGCAGCCTCAAGACGGACTGCATTACAAGAGAAGATGACATGAGAGTCTCCATCTCCCTCATCAGCAAAGGTTTTAACATGCATCATCATGTCTTTCAATAAACTGAGTAGGATTACTGTGAGGCAAAAGAAAGTTGTAATGTAATGCTAAATGCTAACAGCTGGAACCACAATTAAATACAAAATGAGACAAATTTAATTTTTCTTTACAGTCAGCCACCTGAAAGAGAAAAAGTTCAGTTTGATTTAATGTTGAAGCATTTCTAAAATTATCCCTGTTTAGCCAAATGCCAGTCTAACATTGGTTGGAGTGTGTCATGGGTTAAAATAATGCTTTTTGAGTAAGAAGCCATTAATTCAATATAAAAACAGAATACAGTTGGCTATTGTGGACCTAATTTACTGAGAAATGTCCTATTCTAGTAAGTTAAGTTGTGTTTGTCCCATCACTCAGCCAGCGATAACAACGTCAATTGGTGTCTCGAATTATTGTCAGTGAACTATTTTTAAGCTTCTCTGAACATATCTCGATTGATTCTGCCTTTGAACTTAAAAAAACATCCACAGCAAAAACAGAAATTGCTAAAGCCAGAAAACACAAGCACAACTAAGCATAAAAGACTCAGAATCAAATGCCAAGCTTTTTGTAAACTTGTCCAACGCTTATTCGTAACAAATCTGACTCAGCCCATACTAAGGGGCTTTGAAGCGTCCACTTCCAAAATAGTCCCATAGAACTACACATGCTTGAATGCCTTTTCTAACTCTAATAAATATATGTAAAAAAGTTTGGTGTACTGCCAGGCACCCTCAATGATCCTGTTGAGGTTATAGACCTTATCAAGTGTTTCATGAATTGGACAAAAACTCCAACAGTGACCACTGTAAACATTCATCCGTTATCTATACCTACCTATCCTTGCAGAGTTGCATGCTACTATCAATAGAGGGAGAAATACGATTTTATCTGTTGGTTTATTAAACATTAAGATAATACTTATTGTGTCTTTGAGTTGACATCCCATTGTCCTGTCTTCTAGCATCGATGTTCATGTCATCATACAGTATTTCTCCTTTCTCTTAATAATGCATCGTGCATTCTTCTTGAATTTGCTGCCAAAGCCATCATGTCTTTAACGGAAGATGGTAATGAAGCTATTCATTCTTCTTAAAGTTTCCTTTTGCTTTTGCACAAGAAAGTTTCAACAAAACTATTTTAGTGGCATAAGCGTGCAACTTGAAGAGAGACACATTTGAGTATTTTTGCTTCTATGGATTCAAACTGAGTTTACAGCTTCCGTCATTGTCACATTGATGACTTATTCAGAAACTCTGTAGGAGGATGGATCTGTTTTAGCAAAGGCAGCAGCAGGACATCTCCACGTTTGCCCCAATGAATTTTTCATATTAGGGAATTAGACATTAGAAAAGGAATGAAGGCAAAATAAGAAAAACTGAACACAGACACACAAAATAAAAGAAAGTACATGTAGCGACTTTCACATAGTCAACAATAAAGATTATCTGTTTCCCTCCTATTTTGCCCTCACTCTCCCAACACTCACCACTGAGTCATCCTCTCATGTACATTCAGCATCTGTCTCTCCGTTCTTCTCAGCCGATCTAACCTCCCTGTATAAATTCCTCCCACATCACCTCTTTGGGCCCCAGAGAAAATTGGAAACATGTCCTTTCTGTTTTAAGATTAACTTTCAAAGTCACTCATGCTATAGACCTGTACTAAAATCAGACGGAAGTGACCAGTGAGAAAGTAATGACCTCCTTTACTTATAGTTCCTGAAAAGAAAGAGTGCTTTGATGAAAAATACATATAAATTGTTTCAATACAAATATCAAACATGCAAGTCAATATCTGTTCACACTGTGTAAAGTACTATGATGTGTAGAGCCCTTTTTCCAGCAGAACCAGTTGTAACATTAGATTTAAAACTTTATCTTTTGAATAAACGTATTGTTAGGGTTACAAATATAACCCTAACAATAAACTTAAGGTTAGAGATTTAATAAATATATATACTATTGAGAGATTTGAGAGATTGACTTCTTACCCGATCTGGACAATTTATCTCTCACAGACAACAAAAAGTGAAAAGCTTTGATATTGTGCCAGAATATTTGTTTGTTTTTCCTTTTCAGTCCTTTTCTTCTTATCCGCTGGGAATAAATATGACAAGCATGTTAATATTCAATGGATTTGTGATCCACCAAACACAAAATCAACAAACAAAGATCTACATAACAATTACATATTGTAAACGTAGAACTGGTCAGCATTATAGCTGAGAGAAGATGTGACATTTCAAGGGCAAAGTGATTATCAGTCAGTAAAAACATAATATCAGATAACAGTCCGGAGCCGCAGACGCACTACTTTACAACCACTGATAAAGTCTGGAATACACACTCAGCCAGCGATTACAAAGGCTGTGTATTCACACAGATAAGAGGCACTTTTACACCAACAAAACCCAGAACACAAAAAGCTGTTGCACTGGCCCACACTTAGCAGATAATTCCTCCCACATAATGTACATCTGCTTGATGACACAACACTGCATCTGTGCATCCAGGGCAAGATCTAGACCATTTGTTTGATGTCGTGACTGATCTCAAAGTGTATAAGTGTTGCATCTGCTGATGTGCTTTAAGTGGCAGAAGTCCCACCTACCAACTTTTTCAGTATCTGCTTTGTGCTTATGTGGCCTCAGCTGCTGTCTTTTAAAAGGTCTTTTTCCCTCACTGAAAGTAAAGACAACAATACACACACACACATACACACAGTGGAAGAGATAAAACTATGAAAAAGGCACATGAAATGACATTACTGAGAACAATACAGAGAAGGATAAAGTGTTCATGACTCCCATGTTGTATTGCAACGCGGTTTTAATTAGTCCGCGGATTTTAAAGTCGAACAAGAGGACAATTCTTTTAATTGTCTCCTTGTTCAGATTTAAAATGTCATTTCTAATGGCGAGCATTACCGAGAAGCCTGTGCAGAAAGCAGCCTTTCAAGCAGTTTAAGGCCTGCCATAAAAGCCATAATGCAGCAATAATTACAGGAAATGACAGATGTGTCATTCGAAGAAACTTAGTGAATAGCGAGAAATTTCTCTGGAGGTGTTGCCCCTCCTTGGTTTTTCTCTAACCTAGTTTCCAGCTTTCTTGTAGGAAGTTGTTGCAAATATATTTATGCGAATGAAGCAGCCTTGTTAACCAAAGTTTTTCAAGCTTGACCAGAAGAGTGTGTGCAAACACCAAACCTGTTTGGGTGACTGACCTATAATTTCATAAATATTGCCCTTTTGAGGGAATAATTGGTCAGTTCTGAATGAAAGGTTATGATTTAGACATAAAAAGAGTGTTTTGAATAAAAAGGAAAAAAAAAAAATAACAATGCTTATGCATGGCTTCACCTTTAGATTTGCAGCTAATACCAAGGAAATGTGTGAGTCACTTACCTGTGATGTGCCCCCATTTCCTTTGTTGGCTAATGTCATTACAGACTCACTGTATGTATTTACCCTTTAGTTCCCTTAATCCTTTCAACTGGATTTGCAATGAATGCTAAACAGGATTGCTGTGAGAATACTTCTAATCCTGTTTTGAACACAAAACACAAATCATTTATGAAGGAGACAACCGTGGATGCTGCTTTGGTTTGTTTTTCTATATACTGGAAACTGCTAATTTTAAAAAAAAAACTTGAAAAATGAAACAAATCTGAAGTTTACAACTTTTAGGTTGTTCTATATTTTCATTCAATGCATGCCAAATCATTTCAGACTCCGAGGCAAGAGATTTTGATTAATTTCAGATAAACTCACATTTGATTAACTATCGGTGTCTCTAAATGAGTATCATAGAAATGATAATTGCATGTTGTTAATTTGAACATTAATTTTGAGTTAATTTTAAAGTGTAACTAACACCCTGTGAAAGCATCGCCCCAACCCTGGCAAATTTGGAAAAAGTCCACCGAGGTGGTCGGAGCCAAGAAACACGGCCAAGTGAAGATCTTAAATTGCCTTTAGTTGGATCTTGGTATAGTTGTTCATCCATTGCTTCTATTATTGACTTTTTTATTTTTGAGATATGATTTGATGATATTTATTCATTCCATGTGGAGTTTACAATATTGCACTTGACATTGACAGAACTATAAAGCCCCACTAATCATATAGCAGAGCTGAAAAACACCAACTTAATAAAGTTATCCTTGCTTACTTGTTTCAACAAAGTGAATAAAATCAATAAAATCTTTTGGCAAACTGATTTTGCTTCAAGTTAGCTGCAAGCCATGAAAATTAAAATATATGCTTAAAGTATTTTATCATTTTGGCAATGAATTTATATAATTCCTGCGTGTAGCCTTTTTTTTTTTTTTTACTGAATTCCTGAAAATGAAATTTTTGATAATATTCTGAATAACAGAGTTACACCTGTATGGAGGAGGCCTGTCCATACTGTGCTTAAAAGTTAAATGATATGCCCACCAAGACATCTTGTTCCCTGTTACCAACCCAGACAGGTCAAGCTACCCTCTGAGCACACGGCTCCATACACTTTCTCCGCTAAGAGTGAGTCTAATATATGTCTGTGTGTATGAAGGAACGTTCAGGCAATTTTTACAGCAGACATAAGATATTTGTGATTTGTTAGAATGCCAATCCCAAATCTTCGTGGGAAATTCCTATGGCATGATGACCTTCAGTTGAAATGCTAAAGTTTCATGGTGTTGAAACAAACTTGCAGTAGAAGTTAGGGAGGGTGAGCTTTATTGTACGTTTCACATAACTGGACAAAATCCCATACAGGCATTACTTTGAAGAAGTGAAGAGGAAACCATGACATTTTAAAACAATAGTATATTATTATTAGTTATTATCCAAATATGTTTTTTTTATAATTGACAATCCTTGTAGAACAGTGTATGCAATTTAAATTTTTAGAGACTTGTGAAAGCGTATATTATACCACAGGTTTCTGTTGAAGTTTTACATTTTACTGGAGCACTAACATTTAGCCATGAGATATGTAAATGGCAGTATGATGCTATGAAGCTTACCAAAAATAGCACGTACTCTACTTCCATTGTTTGCCATTGCCACGCTACATCTTCAGGCTACTATTTTAAAACGGCACAGAAAATTGACGTCATCGTTCACAACTCCTCCTACTGTTCACTGATTGACCCGGTCAAAATTAAAGTACAGAAATCGAATTCAGTTACATTGAAGAGACACGAGAATTAAACAGGAATTGCATAGGAAGGCAATGAGTAGGCTAAACTGGAATATAAATTCCTTCGTGTAGCTAGAAATACTTTTTTCCTTTCTTTTATCTAATTTTAATTTTGTTCTTTGCGTATAGGTATTTAATTGTGTGATATTTTTTTCTTAGTGTCTTTTCTGTTTGGTTGTTTGTTGCTGTAAACTTTTGTCTATTGCTTACAGCTACAATAATGGCAAATTCACAGTAAAGGAACAAATGAGACTTCATGCCATTCGATTCTAAAACAGTAGAGGCAACACTCTTTGTTAGTTTGTAGCTTCACCAGAAGCAAAAAAAAAGATGTACTAATAAACAAATGTTTTCTAGGTACAGAACAACACACTATATGTTTTCTGCTTATTTATTTATTTTGGTAGTTACTTCCGTTTTCATTCACCCTCTTTTGAAGCTCGTCTTCCACTTATTATACTCCTTTTACCTTATAAAAATAAAACTTGCCTCTTTCACAAGATTTCTGTCTCCTAAGAACCAATTGCACTTTGTTACTTTAGTGTTGTGTGACTTCCTGTCTGCGCTTTATTTATTTTTTGAATACAACAGAAAGAACACCAAATAGAGCACACCCCAGGCTACACTTATCCCAGCTTCCTGGGCACTCAAATTGAATGAAGCCCCTTTATAACTAAAGTGAGAGTTGTTTTTTAAATATTTTATAAGCATAGCACTTCTCAAGCTTCGGAGAGTAAAAAAGATTTAGTGTTGTCCAAAAAAATGGTAAACCAGAGGTTGAAAGAAAAGCGATGGTGTAAGATAGCACGGAGAAAACTTGTTCAGACTTCTCCAAAATCATAACACAATGCCACAAATTGGCACAGGGCCTTGATGACAAACTGTGACCTGAATAATGGTTGGCCCAAGATCGCATGGGACCAAAATGGGGGGAATATGCTTGTTTTGCTGTGTACCAGTCAAAAGATGTACAGCAGCATTTTTCACCATCTGAAAATGGGCGATGAAGAACCCACTGATCCCCACATAAAGGCCAATACAGTAATCCAGCCTAGTCGTCACAAAGACGTGGATTATTGTTTCAACGCCTTGAAAGAATAGGTTTATTTTTTGCCAGCTCCGCAATGAAAGCTTGATTTAACAACTGGACTTATCTGGCAGTAAAGCTTGAGATCAGTTTTACCCCAAAATTTGTGAACTTTGGCTCAATGAACTGGACTAAGAAGCCCGAAACTTCAGAGGGCCGTAGGGGCACCAACAAAAAACCCCTGACGTCTTTATGGCCTTCCAGGCTTTTATATCACGAAGACACTTGAGTCATGGTTTGACAGAGTTCGGATCTGTCTTTTTGAGAGGGACCTCTTTGTCGTCTGCATTACAGTGGAAGGAAATACAATCCTTTCCAAGTGTGGAAGCAAAGTCAAATTACGGCAGATCCTGATGGTTTGGGGACCCCAAGGTTAGTTTACTTTACCTTCCCTTTTGTGGGGCCTTTGGTTCAAGGCATGTATTTGCAACATCTGATGTTTTTTTAATAGTTTAAAAACTGCTTGGATTTACTAGATGCCACTGTCCTCCAGACTTCATTGAAGTCCTTCACATTGTCTTTAGAAGTTATTTTGGAAATCATTTTTTCCAGCCCATGTAAAAAAAAAAAAAAGAAAACAGGTTAAATTTGTGTAAACGCCAAAGAATCATCTGAATAGAACCAAGCATTCTGCTGAAAATATTTTCATCAAGATCTATGACATAATCTCGATCCCCAGATGACTCTGGTGTTGTAAGAAGAGATTCTTCTGCTGATATAAAACAAGTCAACAATACTGTACATTGAGTTTAACTTCACCTTCCATACCAAGTTCTAGTAGATCCAAATTTTTCCAGAAGTAGCAGAACAGTTTATGTAGCACCAACAAGCATGACATATCCAGATCACTTTTTGCCTTGCTTAGCACTAATATTCTTTTTAGTTTGTTTAGTTAGATAAAAGCAAGTTGTCATTATTGTAATGAGGAACAAAATAAAGGAGCTGGGACAACTTTTAAACCAAAATAGGTCGATCTGTTTTATATGGACATTGCCTTAATTAGCAGAGACATGCCACTGGAGGTCTTAGCAAGAAGGTAAATTTTGAGCTGGTAATCTACAAGGCCAATTCTCAATTGGAGCTGGACATTAAACATGCTCTTAAACTGCTGGCAATAAAATGTGAGGCTCAAGGATTGGAAAGATGAATCCTTCTTGTACGGCGTACTCCTTGACCTCAATTGCTGTAAATTACTGCAGTTGGAAACTGCCTGGGCAGAACAGAGAGACCCAAAAGTATTTTTCAGATTCAATTTCAGAAAAAAAGAACAAAATGGCAGTCACACAAAAATAAATAGTAAAAGAGCTAAATAGATTAATTCTTGCTCACTTTTGTCTGAACATAGAAAAATACAAACTGAGACATGTCTGAAATTGCTTTTTTGATTTATTTTTTTTTCTTCCCTTGCCAATAGCAATTTATAATACATTTCTATTTCCTGAAATCTTAACATTGCATTTTAATATACTTGTCGCTTAGCGGCTGTTCTTTACTAAGAAATATTTTATTTCCCATGTTGATCTGGAAAGATTGATAAGCTACTAGACTTATTATTACATGAGTTTAAACCTATTATTCTCTGCTGGTTGTAATTGTAAAAAAAAAGGAGTTGGAAAACAGTCAGCACATCCAAGACCAGGACTTAGTGCTGTCTCTATAAACTATCACCAATGTCATTGAAAGTCTTAGTGGCTTGCATTTTTTGGAAAAAAAGAGAGAAAGAAGCACTCCAGGTTTTATTTACAAGAACATTTTTATTTTATTTTTATCTCATAGAGACTGTGCAGCACATAAATTCAATGTTTTTGCAGCCATTTTGGATTTTAAATCTACACCTGCCTGGGGTATAAATAGTGTTTAGCTTGACTGAACAGTGGATATAGATCAAACATCCCCTTTTCTACCTGTCCTTGCTCCCATAATTTTCTTGCATTAGACTGCACTACTTTGAGGAATATCACTACCTCCCATGGTGAAGAAGGGCTGCCAGTGTCAGTTTCCCTGTACTAAACTGACATGCTACCCACACACACGTGTGCATCCGTATAGTCAGACACTTAACCACCCACATACTGTAGCCTCTGACTCTATGAGGACTACAAAAGAAACTGATTCTCAGGGTTGCTGCATTGTCAGCCTCTACAATAGACTTGATGAAACCGAGACTGTGTGAGCCTCACCTACACACAGAGACACTCGCTAAGTCCTGCACAATAGTCCTGATGAGTTGATAACAATCGTAATTGACCCGCAGGTTGGGGTAGCAATGACATAGATGTGTTATGAAATGACAGCACGGTTAAGTGGGGAGCGAGACAGAGAGAGGAAGTCCAAGAAAGAGAGGAGTTTGGAGGCAGATAACGAAGGAAGAGTTGCTGAAATCCAGATACGCTCGTGCATGGGAGGGAATCAGGAGAAGAACGTGTCGAAGGGAAATGAGACGAGGGAGATTTGACAGTGTAGTCAGACACAGGCTACATGAGAACAATGTGAGTAACTGCAAGAAAGAGGTAGATTATAGAAAAATGTGCACAGAAGTGAGAGAGAGAGGTAGACAGAAACAAGACAAGAGGAGAAGAGGGTACAAGACAGCTTTTATTGCACAACATGTGCTGTGGACAGATGGTGCTGAATAATGTATTAAGGCTTTTACACTGTCCTTGCGTTTTTGCACTGGAGTAAGAAATTAACCCATATCAAGAAAAAAATATTTAGCTGGGTTTCCACCTCTTTATTTTTTTTTTAAACGTTAATGCGACAGAACATAGAGGTGTATTTCTACTTTTATATAGTTACACTGAAACACTTTGAGATTAATGCTAAAGAACAACAACCTCTGGCATCACCTTAAGCCCTTTAATAAACTAGATTTCTGTTTTCATTGCTTCATGTACTTTGATGAAACTCCCATTCAGAGATGCTCCACATAATAACGCAGTTAAAGAATGTCAGTGCAATCATAAAGCAGAAAAAATAAGAACATAATACCCTTAGGTTTACCTACAGTAATACCTAAGTGTATTACTGTCAAAGTAGTTTGTAACATATTTATTTAATTTTCCCAACTTGCTAGACTGGAATTGGAAATTGAATCAGTCAACTGTATCTTAGAGTTAAAAAATCTGACTTTTTTTTTACAGTAATTTTCTTTATCACTATGACATTATGAAGTAGCTAAGCTAGCTTGTTTCAAGATGCTCCCATTGGATACATTGGTGGGTTAGTGACAAATAACACTGAACTCCTAAAATGCTGCTATCGAGGAAGCAAGTTTCAACACTGAAAGGTTAAAGATCATCAAATATATTTTAATATAACACAAAAAACCCTCTTTATTGTTTATAAAATAATCATATTTCTTTGATTAATTTCACCACTGACACCAAGAATGACTACTGTGGCATTTTCACATAGGGTCAGATTGGTTTGGATAACTTTTCTTTCTCTTAATAAATTAAATCACCATCAGCAACATCAACAGTGTATTTACTTGGATGATCTTTGTAAGGAGTAGATGACAGTGTTGAATACATTAAAAAAAAATCAATAATTCCTCTTTTCTGGATGATATCCATGATTCAAAATATACTTAAAATGTTTTAGATCAAACTGTTTTCTAATTCACACTGTAAAATGTTGAGTTGGCAGCTGTGTGGGATGCTTTTCCTCAGTTGGGACAGGGAAGTTGCTTAGAACTGCTTGGATGGGTCGATACAGAATCCCTGGAAAAAGACCTCAAAAAACCCCAAAAAATAACTTTTTAATTCTGTATCGATTCCATGGGAGGTTTTAGATGGGGCCCAACAGGGACCAGTGTCTCGGTAGAACTGAGCACCCATGTAAAAACCCTGATGCCTTTGTACATTTGGTCTGAACCTGCCACTGATCTATGCCTTTATATTTCTTTCTTAAATTTTAGGGAAAAAATGTCCCAAAATATTCCTGAGCTGCTACTAAATCTTCTAATATACAAAGAATTTCCAAAAGGCTGCTGCAAAAATGTAAATTTAGAAAAAAATCTGGATGAAAGGCAGAAGTGAAAAGGACTGAGTTGACATTTCCTTCACACCCAAATGAGTTTGTTGCCCTGCTGCTGATTTTTGCTCACCTCCTTTTCATTCGGCAGACTTGGAGCAGCCCACCTCGCCTGCTGCCAGTTGTACTGGCCTTCTGGGCTGACAGCACATAAGAGGTTCTGCCAAAGCTGGGAACGTACCAGTCCTCAGGCCAAGTAGACACATGCTAGTTGGGCAATTTTCGTATAAATATAGTGTGAAAACAGACCGAGAAATAGCCAGATTGAGGTAAAGACAAGTAAATATAAAGAGAGGGCGACAGCAGGGAGAGCAAATGTCAAAAGACCCACCGAGTCTTTTTTTTTTCTTTTTCAGCAAATTAAATAAAATATAGTCTTTGGAAATGATCATCTGTTTCTTTCCAACTCACAACTCTTCATCTCTGGCCTGTAAACAACACTGTTAATGAGACACAATCTCTCTCACACACAGCCACAACAAACATAAGTCCTCTGCCATGCAAGCTTCCACCTCTCTCACACACACCAAGGCACACACTCTACACAAATGTAATGAGAACTCGCTGTTTACTCTTTGAAGACTGATGGTGTTATTAAGTCTGGATGTGTCTCGCTCTGTGAGATAAGTTTATTTGGCGGTGTGCTTACATGATGAGCATTTGATTGAGATTTTCACATCTCCCAGACATGAGCCACAATCTAAATAAATAAATAAATAAATAAATAAATAGAGGCAGAGAAACAAACGATGATCTGGGAAGCAGGAAAATTATTCATGTGATACAACGGAGAATTTGTTTTTTTGTTGTTTTTTTACTGTAATGTAAACCTGTTTCTTTTGATAAACTACCTCAGTTTTGGATCAAATAAAAGTGTGAAATTACTTTAGTAAGACTTTGTGATAAAACTGCCGCTCTAACAAAACACAATTTTGATATTGGTTTCCAGGAATCTGTGGCTTGTTTATGTGCTGAAAGTAAGCTTCGACATAAACCGTATGTTTGACTATTATTCAGACAAACGTTATACCAGAACAAAACTAGGCTTATCTCAAAGAAAATCTTCTTAGCCAATTGTTGTTTGAGATTCCACATTAGGACTGCTTCCTTTTATTTGTTCATATTGATGCTGAGTCAACATAACAACCACTAAAGATGCACCCATTAGTCAGTTTGGGCAAACTCTGTTCTTCACAACTGTTTTCCATATAAAAGGTTCAAAAACTCCAAAGCCTGTCCAAATTACGCAGACTGGATCAGTTAGTTTTTAAATTGATAGGTCCAAACAAATGGGGTGTTCGATGGAAGATGACAAGGTGCTACAAGAGTAGGCTTAATAGAGTCAGGAGACTATTGAGAAAATCATTATTTCTGGAACAGTCAAGTTAAAAAGTCTGAATAGGCTTAAAGACACAATACAGGCAGTAATGAGACCAACATAATAGATTTCACAAGGACTAACTTTTGTCCTGTGCATCGAAGCACCAATCCCTGGAGTTCAGCTACCAGTTTTTATCTCATGGAAGTTTTGTGAACTACAGATTGGAGCTGCTGTCATATATTTTACTATGAGCTTGATTATTAGCAAGTGTTGTTTGTGGATTCAAGACTGTTAATGGGTCCTAATAATTTGTTCATGTCAACTAAAGGTTGACCATAATGACCACATACAGAAATGTGTCTTCAAAGTAACACTGTATTAAACAACTTTTGCATCAGACACAAAATAATCTGAATTTACGGCCTCTCTTAATTAAGCTAGCTCCAATAATTACAAGGGCATATCTGGCTGAATATTTCAAAAATAAATGTCCTGTTCAATCAGGTTGTATTTTAACTTATTTGCAATTTAGAATTGACACGAGAAAGTTTTAAATGTGGATTTAGAAAATAGTTTCCCAATATTCATAATTCTCCAGCTTAGAGTGATGACAAGAGCTGCCTGATCATTTCCAGGGTGCTATTTCAACTGGTTGACACTTCCTACCAAATAAAGTGGCATAGCTCTTTATGCTATACCATAAGAGCTATGATCTTTCTGCATTTGGCTTATAGCATGTGGAACGGACTAATCTGTTGAAACTGCGGTGGCTCGGTGCCGCTTTTCCCTATTTTCTGTCCACGATAAAAGCCACTGGAGTCTAATTAATAATTTAATTTGTATATATTCAATTAGTTCATACTATATTTTATCTAACTTTCTAAACGGTTGGCAGAGGAAAACAATTTGCTCCCCTGTCTTATTTTTGAACTCACCCTACACACCCCTACTGTGAGCATTCTGGTTAAAAAAAACCCTCATCCTCAGATGTGCTGAGTTTGCTTTTATTACAACTGCTGATGACACAATTAAAAGTTGTGGATGAACAAAATAATGGAAGCAGTAAGAAATGTCAGGAGCGTATGCCATCCTTTACTCAACAGCAGGATAAGTCCTAATTAACAGGAAGGAAGTAAATGATGAACAGTGTGGTGGATTGTGTTAAAGATAAACTTGTTTCACCATTCTGATCAGGATGGTAGACTGTCACACACACAGTTACAAAGCAATTATATGAGTGTACAGTGTGTGTGTGAGATAATAACTTCAGCAGTGCTCTACTGGATGCATATGTTTTTTTAGAGGATGATTGCTCGTGTCAACAGAATGACAACTGAAACCTTTCAATGCATTCCAGCCTTTTTTTAGCCACTTGTTGCAACGTAGTTGTTCATGTCAATTTAAATATTTTGTGGCTTCCTGAAAAAATAGGAAGCTAAAAGCAACTGCTGGACATTTTGTAGGACAAAAAAGAGATAACTTGTTAGCACTAAAGGCTTTTAACACAGTATGGCCCAATCATACATTAGACATGGTGATATGTCATGATGTTATATGGATTACTGTTTAGGAAAAGCAATTTTGAACCTAATGCATGACATTGAGGTGAAGCTCATTTAGCGACATCGGTGTGTCAATATTTAAACCGGTATTTATAATTCTGTTGTAACGTTCTTATGAATGTTAGAGAAAATCCACATTAAGTCCAAACTTGTTCTTTTTATTCCTGTTCAAACAGTTCCCTTTTTTAAAAATTCCTGAAATTGAACATTGCGTTGTGCAATTAAAATCCTCCCGAACGCATCATTAAAGCAAAAAACCCAATCGGTAAGACAGGAGAGAAGAAAGTCAAAGCCGTGTAGGATTTGATAGAGATGAAGAAGAAACCATAATTGGACAAACACAACCTTCCATTTCTCTGCCAGGTCAGAATGAAACGTGGAGCACCGCCAGTGCCAAAATCCTGCCAGCAGGTAATAAGAGTAGCAAGAGATGTCTCCCTTCCTCCGCCTCCATCCATCCTCCCATCTAAGTCTTCCAAGGCTGGGTGGTGAAGGGCTTTTTATCTCATTGTAAGTCATTATTACATGTCACTCTGTAGCCTTGTAAGGCAAGGCAGCTGCATTCCTGAAAAGGGATTACGATATAAAAGTGTGACGTTGCCTACCTGAACACGTGCAATTCAAAACCCTGCACATGTCTGGAAGTAAATCCATTTAGAGTGGAGGGAAGTTATCAATCTGACTGGCTGAAAACTCTTTTCGTGTAGTTACAAATCACAAACAACCAATGCATGTGAGATGCAATGGCTGTAAATCTGAAATGCTGAGTGGGGGGAGAAACAGCTGCAGAGGAAACTGACTGTATTTCACAGCCAATCATGCAAACAACGCTGCCTACACTTCTTTTTTGCCCGCTCTGAACACTTCACCCTATAAGCCACTCTGCTGACATTACAACCAAACGCCTCCCACCCTCCAAAAAAGACCACATTTCAAACTTTGTCTAATAAACCTATTTCGACACACCCAGATGTATTTTAAGTGTTTAATTCCACTCATTTTGCTGCATTGTTTATTCCACTGGAAACACTTCTGTTTGAAAAAACCCCAAAACCCCAACTCTGTTGTGAGCTTCCATTATTTATTTTTTGAGCTTTAACTACTTTGGGAGTTTAATTTTCTCTGAGTCCCCACAGACTGTTCATGTTCACAAGCTAGTCCAGACATGATCAGTGCAGTTCAAACGGTTTTTGAACAATTAGTGTCAGGAAAGAAAGACAAAAGGAACACATAAGATAAAATAATAATCATTGAATGCCTCAAAGTGTCTAAAGCAGCCATAAAATTCAACAAATAAGTTCTTCATTAAATTTATTGGATATTCTTGATTAGACAGACATCTTGGTGAGAGTAAATTTTTTTTTGGAAGGGATTCCACTCACTACAGCGACAGGTGATACCGTTCCTGAGGCAGTATTGGAACAACAGCTGAGAGTTTAATGTGCAGTTCTAATTTATAGGGTGTTTCTTGCATGGCAATTATGTTTGAGTTTCAAAATAACTTAAGTGTTGGAAGAAAGTTCACCTCATACATTCAATTCTCTATATTGAAATAGATCTAAAAGGATAAAGCAGAACACGATAGTTACTTCATTGTTCCAATTGGCACTTTTTGCTCGAAGGGAGAACACATTACACCGGGCCTTTACACAGACTTATAAAAAATAACAAAACAAAATATTACGTAGAGCACAATCTCCATCTAAACACACTTAACTGCAGACAATGTAAAGGGAGACACAGCAATAGCAACAACCTGTACATCTCACATCTGAATTTGCTAAGATTATCCAATTTCTGAAGTATAAATGTTTTTCATTAAACCAATAAATACCAACACTTTGTATTCTTATTCAACACTTTAATAATGTCTTTGGTCGTATATATATATATATACATATATATATATATATATATATATATATATATTACTATTTTCTATATTATATCAAGTATTGAATCTTAAAAACACTAGTCAGTTTTCTTTGTTGCAACTCAAGTCAAAGTCTCACACCACCATCACTAGCTGGTATAGATGAATTTACATTAAAAGAGGCTTCATGGTCAAGCTGACAGTAGGCAGGAAGTTACGGATTCATCTTAAAACCCATTGGGAACCTGCTTGGAATTTAACCTCGACTGATTAGAAACCTGAATTGTCCTTTCCTTGCAGCATATTAGGGTCACAGAGAACAGTGTACCAGCATATGAAGCCAGATGAGCTTGGAGCTGCAGATGCCTGCAGCTCAGGAGATAAAATTGGTTAAGAACAAAAGATCACTGAGGTCAATCAAAGTTGTGATAGTGCTTTGTTTGTTTATAATGATCTCCTTTGGTTTTCTTTCACTTTATGGAACAAAGGTTTTTTTGCTTGCACTTTGAAATCCTACCAAGAAGTACAAAACAAGGTTTTTTTCCTCATTATTTAACCTCTGTCCAGATGCTGAGAGTGCGGCAAACACTGAGCCTGCTACTATTGAGCATACAGACCAGAGATATGAGACATTTAGAGTAGACTTTCTTGTTTTTTTTATTAAGCTATCTGAAGTGTTTTGCTTGTTTAATTAAATTATTAATTTTTGCGTTAACAGCTTGTGACAGAGGGCACAGACTTGCAAAATATTTTTTCCCCTTTTCTAGTATAATTTTTAAAGAAAGGTATGAACTACAGACTTACAGTATTTGATAGACAGACATTCATTATTTTTGTTGACTTTCTTGTGATAGTCCTAATAGGTAAAGAAATTATATAACGTTTTATCTCAAGCTGCGATAAGCAGGAAGCAGTGCAGGCACACCTATTAAACCGAATTCACAGCAGCAGAAAACATTCTGGGGAGAGCTGGACCGACTGTGTCACACACACATTAAAAACAATTGCTTTACAGTCATTTCTTCAACAAATCATGCATGTTACCAATTCATGTCATTTAAAAGTCAGGGTTAAGAAGTATTTTCAGGTTTTTTGTTTTTTTTTGCAAGTTCTCCAAATCCCATTGGTTACATTTCTCCTATCAGTATTTGTTAGCAAAAGCCCAAGAGAACAGATGTATACATTTTAGTAAACAAATAAAACTTTACATTTCCTTAGCTCAGATGGATAAAAATGAGCAAAGTTTCAGCTTCTGGGAATTCACTAACTTTCCTGGTAATAAGGAATGGAGCAAAGGTTGGAAACGTCATTAATGTCACATATGAATGAAAATGAATGAGTTTCTTAATCCTATTAGTTTTTTTTAGCACAGTTCAGTGTATTACTAAAGAGGCTTAACTCCATCAAAAAAATAGATATTGGGATATCCTTATGTCCACAACTGATTCATTCCGCTGCATAAAAGCTTGTGCTTGTTCACAATTAATCAATTAACTAATTATAAGGATGGACAAATGTGGGCTTTTACACATTTTCAAATGCAAACATACGTAGACGGCAAACAATATCTTATTTGATGTTAGAAGCAACATTTAATATTAATTTGACTACAAATGAATTTGCAGTGATTTAATTAGTTTGTAGTCAAATTACTTGATTTTTTTGTGGGTTAATGTATAGACATTGCTTAGCCTCATGTTCATAGAAAGCCATTTAAAATTTATATTTGTTTGAACAAAAAAATATAGTTTAATCATTGGTCAATTAGAAGAGCAAGACCATCCAGAAACTACATCCATTGGGAAGCTGCAAGGCCAAAACCAATGTTCATCAAAAAGAACAAGGGTTAGATGTTCCCAGGATTGCACAAACACATTGGGTAAATCTTCATCTGAACCCACAAATTGAAGTAGTCAGAAGAGTTCCTTCCACTGAGCCTCTCCTAACCTGGATTTAAACTTTCAGCAAGACCAAAGTGCTTCACATACAATAAAGCTGCTAGTGTTATACAACCGTACAACAGTTGCTGTAAAATAAGTTTAGTTTTTTTTCCCCCTTTGGATAGAAAATCAACCACACCCATCTTCTTCACAACTCCTCTTAGTGCTGGGCTTGCGCTTTGCGAGAACAGAGCACAGTGTTTCTTTCACTGGGGACGGTCAGCATGTTTCTTTACTTGAGATGCATTAGATTTTCCACCGTTTCTGGTGGGGCTCCGATTCCAATCCAATCAGGTACCATGGGAAATTGAGTTCTGAGGTCAAGAGACAGAAGTTTTTGGCAGATTTTTAGATTCATTAATAAATTCAAACTTTGGTCTCTGTGGAGTTTGTTTGGCAGAATAAGGCCATAGATGTGTATGTGTTATACTAACAGGCAGGGAAGGTAAAGTTATAAAGAGTATTGCCACTGCAGTGCAGCCACCAACAAATTCAGCTTGCTCACTGCAGTATGCAGAAAGTGGTATTGATATATTAGACATTTATAGCAGAATAAAAAATTTACACATTAACAGATCATAACTGAATCTTTAAGAAATTTGCTCTTACAAGGCAAATGTTAAATTTTAAAAGTATGAATAAAACAATCTGCCTTTACATGGTTGTTTTCAAGCAGTAATTGCAGCTTCATAATAATGACCACACTCTCCAACTAAATGCTATATTAGATAAATTTGGATTGTTTCAGAGCCATAACATTTAACTTTTCTCGTACGTCTTATTCTCTCATTGTTAAAATGAACAAAAACCTTTCCTGCTTCTGAAAAGAATACATCTCACTCTGTTCATTCAGATTTTTTTTGCAGACTCTTTCAATTATTCGCTAAACTGAGCCTTAGTAAGATACATTGGAACATATTTTGTACTTAGACTTGACAAAAAACAATTTACTTGTTGATTTAGATGTACTATTGCTGAGATTGCTCAAGGTTGCTCGCAGAACAATTTGGAAACTCAGTGAATGTAGTTTCTTGTTTAATTTTTTTAGAAATAATGGCTCAACACAAGGCATGAGCCTTTGAGACCTTTCCAAATATTGTACTTCTTTTAATAAAGTAGAAGATAAAACTAATAAAGATGTGGCAGCTTTGACACTTTCTCAAGATTGAATTTGTTGTTGAGTTGCATGACCGACTATGTTATCAATTTGAAGCAAGATACAACGTTCAGACGTCCTAACGTGCAAAATCTTAAAGGAGATATGTCATGGCTGCCTTTTCACAAATCTTTAAAAGAATGTAAGTGCATGTGGCGTAGACAAAATCAAACAGTGCAGAACCATCACCATCTTAAACCACGTCGTTCTGTTTCTTCTTTAGAACTTAAATTAGGAGGAATATTTGGGATGTTTGACTACTTGGAGATGACCAAAAAAAACACACACACACACATTACTATATCAGTACCACTTAAATAGATTTCCTGTATATTTTTTAAGAGGAAATGGTATAAAACATGTCACTATCTCCAGTCCACTAAAAGCACCAAAGTGTTTTCTACTGGGCCAAACTGCTTTTGCTTTGTTTTGTGTTTCATAAAAGCTCACTTTTAGTGGGTTGTGTTCAATCAAGGTTCTAGCAACTGCAGGAATATTTACTTCACTGAATAAAGCAATATTTCCTAACGGAGCATTCTCTAATCAGCTTGCTAATGAGACGCTGAAAGAATCCTGAGTCCTGCTTGAAGGTCATCACACATCTCTCTGAGCATTCGGTTTCTTTACTCTGAGCTCAGAGTGTGCCAGTGTTCATCTGTTTGCTGTAGTGCTATTAAAAAAGGTTATTTCATTTCTTTTTTTTCCTAAATTGAGCGGCAGACTAGGTTCGCAATCACGGGACTCCATTGTCTCTATTAATCTTTTTCCCTCTACCTTGACTCATCTTTCCCACCTGTTTTCTCACCTTCAGGTTTCCATTATCATGTTGTCTTTGGTCTCCATTTATTTCATATTTTTCATTTTCATATTCTCTCCATCTCTGTCATTTCATCCTCTCTCTGTGGTTCTGTCTTTCTCTTCCTATCTGCCTTAAAAGAACTGTTTGTTGACAGATGTGAGTGCAGAATAGCTTCTGACAAACTTGGGCGTCCTTCTCATCCGTCATCCTGGACGCCTGAGTATCTAACTGTAAAAGAAATCCATAAAGGTCCAGCTGGGTCAATACAAGGAAAATAATTTCTTTGAAATAAAACCTTTTTTGTTGACTAGCTCGTTTTGGACAAGCAAGAGTACAATCATGTAACCCTTATGTATTATGCAAAGCCTGGCACGTAAAGGCTTTTCCAAAATCATGCAGGACTTGAATGTGTCCCACTGCGTGCTCTCAATATTCAAAAGTCCTGATAGTCACTCTTGTCTCACTGTATGATGGAAGATGGCAGAATACGATTTGTGGTGGCAGCAGTTATTGATGTTATATTCCTATTATTAGAGTCAGACTCTAAAGAAAATGGGAGGGTATTCAAGGATCAATAATCCCCATTGTGACTTTATTATAAACAAAAAACAAATAAGTAGTATCCTAAAAGGATAGCAGAGTTAGTATACTAAACAAGGTAAAAATAAAGC
The DNA here is from genome assembly GCF_001444195.1 of Xiphophorus couchianus. Lineage (NCBI taxonomy): Eukaryota > Metazoa > Chordata > Actinopteri > Cyprinodontiformes > Poeciliidae > Xiphophorus > Xiphophorus couchianus. Next base: position 11,657,936 of record NC_040244.1, on the reverse strand, counting down.
TGGGAAACGCATAACAACATGTAGATGGTTAAAATATAGAAAATGCAACCAAACCAGGTTGGCCGTATGTAAAAATGTTATTCCCTCTAAACCTAATTACTGGTTGTGTTTCCCTTGGCAGCAGCAATTGCCATTAAGCGATTTCTGTAACTGACTGTGAGACTTTTAGATCTAAAATTTTTAGTGCACTCTTCTTCATTTCAGGGAATTTCAACCAAAAAATAAATAAAAATAAAAAATTGCTTTAGCATTTTGTGACCTTGAAGCAGATCTAACCTCTATAGCTAAACATCTGAATTGTGTGAAAATGGCATTCATTACTGAAACAGCTGTGTAGTTCAGAGAATATATTTCAAATTTAGCTTCTGTGCTGGACTGCCTGGTGATTGTTAAAATAGGTTCATCATTTTTATCTGCATCCTATCTGCATCCAACAATCAAGCTAAAAGGAACTGTTTTATGTAGTCAGAGTTTAACATCTGGTGTGATTTAAGGGCGTGTGTCCATACTAATCAGTACTCTCTCAGTTCTAATGAGGAAAATAACAGTCAAGTGTTAATTACTCCTCTGCCAGTTGGCAGAATCCTGGAAGGGCTCACAAGGCCTTTGGGACCTTTAGCTCTCATTGTGAAACCTTTGTGGCTGTCGTACTTCAAGCTGTGAGAGGTTAACAGCTCTGGGACTAAGGTCCACTGGTTCAGTCAGGCTCTCATTACTCTGTGAAGGACCAGAGAAACTGAGTGGATGAACTACATATTCTCAGTGCACTAAAAGAGGGTCACCTATTCTTCCACAGGCTTATAATCAAAACCCATTTTGTACTCCCACTAAATTACACTGCGTCGCTCTGACAACTACTTTCATGTTGTGTGGTATTCATGATTGAGTACCTGGGTATGGTCTTGTGTTGGAAGCATACGTATTCTTCATTTAGGACACATGGGAAGTCACACCCGTGCCTCCAATAGGTTTGTTTCCTTGATTTTCAGCACTCTGCTATCACCATGCCCTCGTCGGCTTTGAATCCTGACAAGAATATAGATGCAACCTCATTTCCCCAGAGCCATTTCAACATTGTGCAAGCTGTGAGCCACCACCTCCTCAATATACATATTTAAATCCTAATAGCTGAGCATGATGGAAAGTTTAATAAGGGAATGCATTCAAATCAATATCTTTATATGTTGCAAACAAAAATCATATATTTCATGATATTATTTCTGCATACTTGACCTGCATTGTGATTCACAGATGCATTTGTAAAGGCCAATTTAAAAGCCAAAAAAATTGAATAAATGCATAAAAGATAAACAATTTGCAATTTGCCTTTTTATTGTTTTTCAAAGCAAACAATTTTGAAACACATTTTTCTAATACATAGAGATTTCTGAGTCACAACCTCAAATCTGGATATGCACCTCTATATATGAATGCAATGCTCCTTATGGCTGTAAACAAAGAACAGATTCGTTTCTTAACAATAAAAAGATGATAAATATGGGAAATTAGTTTTCCAAATCTACTAATCTTAGTCTCCATCTTGGAAATATGATCCCCCCACCCCCTTCCAGGATCATGAAACAATTAAAACATTTGTTTTGGGAGAAAACCAAAACTGAGGAAAGAGGACACAACACAGGTAATGCTATGAGCTATGCCAGAAAGCATAAACAGGCTAATGTGAGTCTAAAGTTTATCAAATTCTTTCCCCAATTCTCAGCAATATAATTTGTATCTCTATGTCCGAACTAAATGAAGAAAAAACTTAGTGAAGTTGCTATCAAAATATTTCAATGTCCCTCTTGTTCACCACACACCATTGGCATGAAATGACTTTAGTTTTTAGATCTTAAGATTGGGGTGTTTTCTCTGTAATATCACTAAAACCGTATATTCTTCAGTTAGGTGTGTGTTAACTCCCCATGGGATAAAATGACTGGTTGTTCTTATTGAAGAGCTCTCAATTAAGTGGTTTTGTTTGAATGTGCGTCATCTGGCCACAAGGGGACAATGCTTTAAAATGAACATTGAACTTAAACTAAAAGAGAAAAACAGGTAAATGGGAAACATTGTCAGCTTTTTTTGATGTGGCAACTATGTCATTACTTAATTTATGCACCTTGATTACATACTTTAGATTTTACTCTAATTTAATTAACTTGACCTGTTGCAGATGGGGAACATGCACTCTGTCGCTGATTTCATCCCAAAGTCATCTTAAAACTTTTAAAAGATGCGGTAACTATGACAACACAATTTCATATTGTCATTTATATGAAGCTAATTTGCATTTGGTAAATAATTTAATGTGAAGGTTATTTGTCCCTAATAATGGTGTAATGATGTTATTATTTTCTCCTGGGGAAAATCAGATTGCTTTATTTAGTTTGCGTGTTCATTAATAGGCAGCACTGACATCATGCTCATTAGCACACACAAATGAGATCCTCCTGCTGTGTGTCCTAGATCCTACAGCCAGGGTGTGTCATTGTTTTTTTGTCCAAGGCAGCCAGGTGCTCCAGCGAAATTAGCTGTGTTTGAATTAATAGAAGCATTGATAAAATTTGAATTATCAGCAAAACCACTAGTGGGTTTCTTTGATTAATCAAGATTTGATGTGTTTTGTTGGGCATATACACAAAGGTTTAAATAACATTATCAAGTTATCATGATCAAACTTTAGAATTGCTGTTTTAAATAATTTTGTTTAAACCACATAGGAGAGTTTTTGATCAGTACACACTCATGTTTCCTGATCTTCATACGGCTTCATACTGAAGAAGGTTCTGCCTATTATGGACAATAAACAGCACCCTCTCCACCACATAGTGGACAGACAGCGGAGCACCTTCTCACATAGGCTGCTCCAGCTCCGCTGTCGTAGGGACAGATACAGGAAATCCTTCCTGCCACATGCCATCTCACTGTACAATAAAAGCTAAATCATTGTTCTGCACTAATCAGTCCGATTTCGCACAACTGCACTGTGGCACACTTGCTGTACATATATTTACATATACATATCTGTATTTTTGAATCTTTGCAAGGACTGCTCTTAAGTTGCTTTTTATATTAACAGCATTTTATATTTTTACAATTTATAGCATTTTATATTTTATTTTTTATTTTATCTGCAACTGCTACTCAGTGGTAGTTGTTATTGTGTCTTGTCTCTATGCTGTAACTGCGTAGTAATTTCCCTGCTGGGATGAATAAAGTACTTCTATTCTTCTATTCTATTCTATTAAATGTAATTTAATTTAAAAAATTTGACTATTTGGTGCTTATGTAAAGCAGTGTATAATCAAGCAATAATCAAATTTCACTCAATTGAACCGCTAAAATGTTTAGATTTTTTAAAAGTAACGGACTGATCTCCACTAAACCTCAACAAGACAATATTTGCTATACTCGCTTAAAACGTTGTTTTGTTTCTTTGATAAATCCCAATTTCCCGTTTTAGTACAGAAGCCATATGGAGTAACTGATAGGAACGGACTGTTGTCTCCTTCTGAATTGGTTCTTTATCAGTCAAATTGGAGGACTGAGTGGCCCAGAGAGTATATTTTACACATTAGCTCGTACTCCTCCTGTCATCATTTACCACTGACAGGATTGTATGTTGGTGAAATACTGCTAATACGTCCGGGCTGGATACTAGCTGCTAAACAGGTTTTCAGTTTATTCAACTAATTAAGAATAAAAGTGTCACTACTGAAATATGGTAGCAGTTTGCCTCGAATCTGATTTAGCTACACCATAAGGGGTTGGTAAACATAAAAGATGACAACACATGGGTATTTAAAATGAGTAAAAAAGGGTCCATCATTATTTCTTCGGTTTCTTTAGACCTCTGCCTTTTTAGCTGCAGACTTAGCCTTTGAAAGGTTGAAACCTTAGGTGCTAAAATGACGGACAGGATGTGACAGGATCCAATGACTCTTTGAAACATTTTTAAGCCAATTACCAGAAATACAGAACACATATCTCTTGAGGATTCAATGAATTCCAGTGAAAGCCAATTGTATGCAATGCTGAGACCTTTAGATTCAGTGATGGGGAAAGTCAGAGGATTGTACCTCTAAATTTTACTCAATGTTAAGCTTTCGTGAGTCCTTTTTGGGGGCCTGTAGCTGGGGAATTGTAAATCATTAGAACTGTTCCTGGAGCACTTTTGACAGCACTGTTGCCTTGCAGCGGGAAGGTCGTGGGTTCAAATCCTGGCCTGAGGTCGCTCTGCATGAGGTTTGTATTTTCTCCCTGTGCATGAGTGGGTTCTCCCCAGATACACGGGCATCGTCCAAAACCACGACTATTAGGTTAATTGGTTTCTCTAAATAGTTTTACATCAAACAGACAAACAAATGGCTAGCCCCTCTGTGTTGAGCTCCACAAAGTCCTTAGTGCACAGCAATCCAAAACTTCATGTTCATAGTTCAGTCCAGCCTCTCTTCCCTTTGTTGGGAAACACCCACAAACAGTGACGCTCTGCTGTCACATCTACTGGCCAGAACCTGTAAAACACAACCAGAACTTTCATCTAGAGCAGATTTGATAGACTCCTTTAACTCGGTGTTACTTCCAAACGTTGAATGAATTTATTTCTACTCATTCAGATTTATTGAAGTAATTTTTATCTATGACATGCACAAAGTTGATCAGCCTGTAGCACTGCTGAAGTGTTAAAAAAAAAGTTATGTTTTTTGCCAGCACACCACAGTGATGTTATGGATATTGAACCAGGATTTGATAAATTCCTGATTTTTTTTGTTCTTTTTTAATCTAAAAACTGCAATTCTCCCTGTTGATGTACAACTTTTTCCTCCTTCCGCTTAATTGTACATTGTTGAGTATCTGTCCAATCAGCATTCTTCCCTATGGCAATTTAGAGCATTAGATGACAAAAGCATTAAAATTACACGGATTAAAATCTTTTTACATTTTCTTTATTGTCGTATCTAATACTCAAATTTTCCGAGATACTGGCGTCTTAGTTTTCATTATATACAAGTCATAATAATCATTCATCAAAGAAATAAAAATGTCAGAAATGCACTCAACCTATTCAATGGTCAATTGGTTTGACGTTTTGAGTTGCCATACTGAAATAGATTTACTTTTTGAATATGTTTTAAATTTATTTAGAAATTGACTATTGAGTTGCATTTGCATGCTCACTTCTCAATTGTTGAAAATTTGAAACGGCTTTCAGTTTTTAGCTGATTTTGATTATTTTTGTAGATGCAGAATTTGAAACTGGAAGACTATATTTTTGAGAAGTTTCCTTCCATCTCTAAAAGGTTTCAACGATGCCCCAGCCAGACCAGTAGTTTTCAAAGGGATTTTTTTTCCACAGACACAAACAAAAGGCTGTGCATTCTAAAGTAACTTTTTTTATTTTATTTTGCACATCCTAACGCAACACATCTTCTTACTTTTGCAGGGCAGAAGTTCATTGCTTGACTAGCCCTGCTGCAGGTTTGGGTTACGAGTGATCAGATGTTCTTTTAGGTCATGGTCAAATGTCAACCAAAGCTATATGCTTTGCTAAGTTTCACAGCAGTTCTGTTGCCAGTGTGCCACTAGCTGTGTTTATTATATTTTATTACAAACATAAACAACTGGTAACTTTCTCTGATGGGGGTGTATGGAAAAGGCGATTCATAAGGGCATGGTAAATAAATTTGAAGGCAAAATATCTCAAATTCTATCCATCCACTCTCAGAAAATTATGGCTTTCATATTATTAGTTTCACATATGCAGTTGGTTTAGCAATGCTCATGGGTAAAAATCCCACCAGATTTCATGTTTTTATCACAAAGTTCACATTTGTTTTTGTTTTACACCCCACTAATTCTGGATGGTTGCCAAGTTTACTGAGAGTGAACATCTCTTTGGTTCTCACTGAAGTTGGACAAATTGGTTCAATATTTTAATCCTTATGCAGGTCTATATTTAAATGTTAATAGATAATTTACAAGTAGCGACTTGAGGTCTGGTTTCAAATAAGGTGCTTTTTCTATCAATTGAACCGTCAGAGGCAAATTAATAATCTGTGTATCTCATCTTAATCAGAAATGGCACCCTGGGCAACTCTCCCAACCCCATTCTGCTATCTGAAATTTGGTGAGATAAACACAGTGTAGTCCTGTGTAGGGATAGTAACCTAGTTTTCCTTATCTCAGCAGCAAGAAGGCTCCTCTTCACATGAAGGAGCCAAGTCCCCATTGACTGTATATGCATAAAAGCAAGGTGAACATTTGGCAGATAATCAATATCTTTTTATCTGTTGCTTGTGCACTCCCCTTTCCAATGCCACCCTGTGCAGCTGTCCACACAGCCCATAGTTTTATACAAACATAGATTCATTGCAACCCGGTTACTTCAGTTGGATGTGTTTATAGCTGTAATGTAAGTTTTGCTGATAAAAATCTGTATTATTTTTTTTAAATGTTATTTTCCCACTCTAAACATCCAAATTGAATTTTTTAAAAAGGATTAAATATGAGTCAAACGCAGATTCTGATCTATGTTTACTTTTTGTGTATCGTAATTTGTAAGTGAATTGATCCACCTGCGTCCCTTGGAAACACAACAAATGCTATTTTAAAGATTGCTTTAGAAACATGTATCAGTCTACTGAATTCAGAAAACCAAACAAAAATATCTGGGGCCCCAGGAGGGCTTTATACACATCTATATAGATATATATATATATATAGATATATGTACCCGCCGTGATGTATGTTCTTTGAAAGGATGAAATTAGAAAATTCAAGCAAACTTTTGTGGAAAGTTTGCTTGAGTGGAAGCATTTTGCAGCTCAACAGTGTGTTCGTTTTACCTTGTAGCAGCTTTAAAAAAGATTGGATTTTTTTGGTCTGGAAATCGACAGTCTGCTGTCTGTCAGTGCTCTGCCATCAGCAGTACAAGGCTGATGTACAGATAGCAGATATGACCAGTCAGATGTGACCCAGCAGAGTCATTTAATGGCAGTTTTCACTGACAAACTACCCTCCCTTCAGATACAAAATGGATGGCAAATCCATCTGAACTCCATTTTGAACCTGTCACATGAATGTTTTTGGCTTATAATTGCACAGGGTCACGACTTTGAGATCAAGCGTGATCTAGTCTTCAAGGATTTGTTCACATTGACTATTTAGCCTTTTGAGAACTAAAGAATTTGTTCATGTCAATTTTCCCAAAGTTTTGTTTTCAACATTTTGGGAAACTTCACATTGGATTATATCCAGCTCTCACTTAGAATAATTCCACTTCTCTGCTCTGATTCACCCAAACTGAGCTCCGGTTTTACAATTTAGGGCAAGTTTGGATGACATTAGTTTATCAATCCCACTGTCAAATTAAGTTCCTTCACAGGCTCCCAGTTGGGACCTTTCTCTTCTTGTTTCCTCAGTCAATATCATTTAAACACAGCAGCTAGAGGAAGGAGTAGCTGCCAGGGAGCTAAAATTCACCAAGAGACCTAATTGTCAGATAGAGAGTCAAGATGGAATAAGCCTTTTCTTAAATTAATAAGAACTTTATAAGATTCTGTGACTTGAATTACACTTTGTACCTTAAGGTTAATATTGCATGCAGGACAAAGAGGGTGACTTCCATTTGAAATAATTTGCCAAGAAGGGTTTTATTCATACAAGGTCAATGACCAGCAGCATTAGCACTCAAATAAAAATAAAATTGTCAGTTTCTTTCTGGAATAATGATGGAGCGAGGTGCTCCATCATCGGTTTTTTACCGTGTAAATGCTGTAAAAAAAATGTCTCTAGACTGTGGCTTGTTATGTTTTCTGAAGTTGACTTCCTATTTGAAGTTTTCAAGTTGTTTTAGACTCTAGACCACATTTGGTTGGCTTAGAAGGTTTGGGTATGATCACAACAGAATAAAATTTTGGGGAAATCTATAAACAAATGTTTAAATTTGTTCTGTTTAAGAGAACACACAAAAGCATTTTTTTTTGTTGGTGCTTTTGGACCACGTTAGACTAAAACAAGCAGAAAAAGTTCGGTCTTGTACGAAGTTTTCACTGGAAAATACATGCTCAGTTTTGACCACATTTTATTTTATTTTTTTTTGCAGAAGAGTCTTTTTCGGGGAAGTTGGAGTGTGTTGTACAGTAAACTTAGTCAACATAGCTTAAATTAGAAAAACTAAATTGCACAACACATAAAAAGTTAGATGTTCACAGTAAAGTAAGAAACCACATAAAAGATTCCCTCACATAAACACACGTGCAAAACTGTGAGGGTTGCTCTGTAAGATACCCTAATAACCGTAATTTCCTGACTTTAATTTGCTCGTTAAAACCAAAGCTGAAGAACGATTGTGATTAAATACGAGCCGATGTCAAACTTTATATAGACACACAATCAGAAGCTCTAAAGTTTTGTAAGTGGCTTCCTAGCACTGTGAAAATTAAAATAATTAACCTTCCCAAAGCATTGGAAAGCTATAAATCCCTTCCTGTGTTGTCCTTCCTTAAGACTTTTACATTTAAAGCAGCTTTGCCGTTAAAGGCACAATAGACTTACAGCCTTGCAGAAACATTCATACCACTTAAACGTATCACATTCTGTCCCTTTACAACTACACTCTTTACTGTGTTTTATTTGGATTCCATGTGGTAGCATGGAATCTAGAAGTAATTGTGAAGCAAAGGAAAAATCATACATGGTTTTCAAAACACTTTAAAAATAAAAATCTTAAAGATGTGTGCACATCTATTCACACTTTGTTTTGACGCTCCTAAATAAAATGTCAATAATATACACTGAGGTTTGCATAGTTTAAAAGTGTTGTCAATGTAACACTACATTTAGCCATCAGTTCTTGAGATATCTAAACTGTTGCTGTTTGAAAAAACGAGGACCAAGTTCTATGCTGGATAAAACAGTGTAGAGCAATTGTTAGTTATTTGTTTGATTTGAAGTGTTCAGATTATTAAATGACCTTGTCATGGATTAGTTTTTTCTTTGAACTGACCAGGATTAGGAGATTTCATGACATGGAGTTTGAATAATTTGATTCAGATGGCTCCAGAAACTCATGTTATGTTTTTGAATGCCTTCTCTAATAATTGGCACAATACCTGCTTAGATTTTTACTTTTCCACGGCCAGTCATTGTTTTGCAAACACCATTGGGAATAATTTCTCATCAATTACATTTTTTAGTATCACATCACCTTTATTGTTTAATATGCAAAGCTACAGTTGATGAAAGCTTAATCAGATAAATCAGTGGACCTGCTGAACTCTGTCTGGCAACTTGATTAAATTGATTAATAAAGCTTTTGTTTTGCTGTTGATGAACAAAAGGGACTCGCTGCCAGGCAGCCCCAGCAAAAATGAGGCTCAGAGTTTGTGGACAGTGTGGATAGCTCTGTAAAATGGATTGAAAGTGCTTGGCTTTAATGTACCCCGGTTTGAGACGGCGGAGCTGGTGACCTTGTTCCTTAACTGGGTTATAAAACGGCTTTAAGGATCAATACTGAGGCTTGCAATCTGGTCTGTTGCAGGGCAGTGAAACTTTTTACGGGTTAGTCTACATTACATTACGATCATCTTAATGTTGCATGATTGATGGTGTTGAGGAACCAGTGGAAATACAGAAACCTTCCTCAGTAGACCAAGAAAAAAAATAAATTCAAGGGTATTTAATAATGAGTAAATTTAAAAGAAAGGACATCTCTGTTTATGAATGTAAATTTGAAACCGAGAATTTTGATTGCTACACAAAATGTCTTTCTTTTTTGATTTTCTGCCAACTCATACACCTTGCAGTTACTAAAGCCTCTTTCACACTAGACTGAGGTTTCATGGGGTTCATCCAGAAAGCAGTGAACTCTTCCCTTACCCTTGACCTGGATGAAAGGGAGAGTTCACTGTTTTTGAGAATTCACAAAACTTGCATGATGAGCTCATGCTGGTTCTTTATCGCAGTGGAAGTAAATCAAGGTTGCTCTATTGGGGAGCCTGGTAGCAGGATTATCCTTTTACGAATAACACCAAGCAGTCTCTTCACTGATAGAGATTGCATCACATTCACATTCCTTGACATACAAATTGGTATGCGGGTCAAAATTGGGTCCCAGCTGCGGGGAAGCATACACAACTCCATATTATGCATAGGTGGGGTGATAAAACAAAAACTTTGAGTCGTTTTATATTGTAGTGCAAATGTAAAATAGTAAAAGGTAAACATTTATTTGCACAAAGTGTGTAAAACACTTTTTCCACATTACAATTGATTGCAGTTTTCCCGTTTTGAATATTTTAGGATTAGCAAAATTATTCGTATTTGTTAATTTGAGACCTAAATGTTTAATGTTGGACAGTGAGCACTAGTTTGTGTTTTTAGAGTGTGTAAACTGCTTTGAACTACAATGGTATGCATGTTTTAGTTGGGGTCTGATTAGGTGAATTAAAAAATAACTCTAAATTGAAACAGACAATTCAGTTCAGTTGTGCTCAGGTTGCTGCTAAGGGTTTTCATTCTTTATATTGAAAGAGGAGTTTTCCCCCCCCTTAAGGTTCAGAAATATCTTCACATTTGTCCAGACTTAATCATCCTTCCTATTAATTTATTGCAAAATAGCAAATTTCCACCTGTTCCTGACAGACGATTCTATGACATTGAACTATTTCTTTTTCTCCTAACAGTCCTAATTGACTGTATTTGAATAACCGTGAAAGATATGATTATAATAGGATTTTTGGTTGATCTCGTCTCTGACAGGCACCTTTGAGTTCTTCACAGTTTTTTCAGCAGAGAAGAATAATTTATTTTATCTGTTTTCAATTTTGAGCTTAGTTTAATGGCAGAAATATACTTTCACAGACCAAAATGAGAGACAAGTTGAAAGTAAAGCAAGGTTTCTGTCTGAGGAGAATCTTGGCTGAATATGTAAGACATTGTGGACTGATTTCGCTTTTTCAATGAATAAGCAGGTAAGAATATACGAGGATTCTCTGCAGTTTGCTATCTGTTTAAAATATGCTGTTAAGTTGAAATGCAAGAGTTGAAAGTAAAGACAAAATGTGCTTCCTAGTCTAGCATGCTGCTTTGAGAAGCATGCATTAATTTTTGAGACTTTGGATGCACGTCTGTTTTGCTCTGCCAGTATTAATTACAGTTATCATTTCATTAATCCTCTTCACTCAATCGCTGCTCCCCCAACATGTTAGCGAAGCCCACCTGTTTCAGCGGTGAAGATTGGGTCAGTGCTGTTATTGGGACTCGGTCAAGATGGAGGTGTTTTTTTCTTTTGGCAGGTGGGCCAAAGTGAGCAGATTGTGTTAATTCTGAATGTCCATATTTATATTGATGACCGTTTATCAACTTGACTCTCAATTTGTGCGAGTGGAAAAGATCCACAGTAATGACATACCTCATTCTGCACATGAAAAAGCTTATTGTTTAATTCTATTTTTTATTCGTGAGAACACCAGAAATGCAGTGTTTTTTCACTGGATGAGAAACTGAGATTGGCAAGCTAAAGTTAATGTGTACATCCCTACAAAATTGCAATAATAGAAAATATAATAACATTTTATGTGCTTAAATGTGTCAGGATCCACAAGGACAAAAAGAAAGCTAAGAAAGAGGAAAGAAACAAGTCAAGGTAAAAAATAAATAAATAAAATTCCCAGCAAGTAAGGGAAAAATAAACTAAATGCTTCCTGAAGGTAGACCCTTACTTGACAATATTAATTTGATTTCATTGTCAGTCACCACAAAAATAAAAACCCTCTGCAAACAAAACTGAGGTAATGTGTGAAAAAACATAGAAATTTGAGATCTACTGAACCTCCATGAAAAGACTCAAAGTAAAATATCTTCTAAGTAAGCTCTCTAATTTTTGTTCAAGCTAAACAGGCGTAGCTTTATATGCAGTTCCTCCATGTTAAAACTAAAAGCTTTACTGTTCATAGTTTTTAAAAACAATAGCAAAATCTCTCTTTCATTTTCTTGCCTGAAAAACAATCTGTCATGTAGCTGTTCTGTATGGGTGCTCAAATGTCCTGAAGCAGTAAATGCACCATGTGGAAAAGTTTCGTTTTGGCTGCTGAACTTCACCTGCGGACTTGGTGTGTGGAATGCAAACTAGGAAAAAATGTAATGCAGAGCGCACCGTGAGCTTTAGGAAGAAAATCACTTTAGTCAAACAGTTTAAGGAAAATGTACCCGTATTATTTCTAAACTGAAACCCTAATACTGGGCTTACCAGCCAGTGGAGTACTAAATGAAGCTTTTTGGGGCAACCAGATGAAAAGCTGCTGCCTTGATGAAAAATACTCAGTGGGATGGAAGTTGAGCAAACCATTCAGTTCTTTTTTCTCTTGTCGGTTAAAACCATTCCCACTGGGCTTTGTTTCCTGTGTGAGGTCAGATTTGATAGTTTCAGCTTTTTCAGATGTTTAATCTTTAATTATAAGGATGTTGATGCCTTATTTGATGCTTATGAGAAAAAAGTTTGACAAGTATACATTAGCCTATTTAAAGTACCCTTAAAGGTAAAACTCACCAAGCTTATGCTGTATTAGAAGCCTTTTTCTTGCAAAGATTATGTCATGGTTTGTTTTGGCACCATATGAAGGGGTCTCTTTTAAAACAAAGTTAAAAACATTTTAAATCTGCCTTTTCTCTCTTTGTTTGCTCTTGCAAAACACTTTGATTTTACGTCTTGCTATATACATAATGTTTTAACTTCTAATTATTATGCATATTATGCTTTTGCTGAGAAAAAGCCCTGCACATGCAGACCCTCACTCATAAATCTCTGACACTTTGCAATGGGTCCATTTTTTCTAAGTGGCTTTCATGTTGATTTGATTTTCATAAACATGGAGAAAATTACTCCTCCATGGGCTGCCACCTTATCGTGGTGGAGGGGTTTGAGTGCCCCAATGATCCTAGGAGCTATGCTGTCTGGGGCTTCATGCCCCTGGTAGGGTCACCCAAGGCAGACAGGTCCTAGGTGAGGGACCAGACAAAGTGCAGCCCGAAGACCCCAATGATGAAGGAAAACCTTGGACTTGGTGTTCCCTCGCCCGGACGCGGGTCACCGGGGCCCCACTCTGGAGCCAGGCCTGGAGGGGGGGCACGATGGCGAGCGTCTGGTGGCCGGGCTTTTACCCATGGAGCCCGGCCGGGCTCAGCCCGAAGAGGAAACATGGGCCCCCCCTCCCATGGGCCCACCACCCGTGGGAGGGGCCAAAGGGGTCGGGTGCACTGTGTGATGGGTGGCGGCCAAGGGAGGGGACCCTGGCGGTCCGATCCTCGGTTGCAGAAACTGGCTCTTGGGACGTGGAATGTCACCTCTCTGGTGGGGAAGGAGCCGGAGCTAGTGCATGAGGTCGAGAGGTTCCGGCTAGAAATAGTCGGTCTCACCTCGACGCATGGCTCTGGTTCTGGAACCAGTCTCCTTGAGAGGGGCTGGACATACTTCCACTCTGGAGTTGCCCAGGGAGAGAGACGTCGGGCAGGAGTGGGCATACTTGTTGCTCCCCATCTCGGCGCCTGTACGTTGGGGTTTACCCCGGTGAACGAGAGGGTAGGATCCCTCCGCCTACGGGTGGGGGGACGGGTTCTGACTGTCGTTTGTGCTTACGGGCCGAACGACAGTTCAGATTACCCACCCTTTTTGGAGTCCTTAGAGGGGGTACTGGAGAGTGCTCCTCCTGGGGACTCCCTTGTTCTGCTGGGGGACTTCAACGCTCACGTGGGCAACGACAGTGAGACCTGGAGGGGCGTGGTTGGGAGGAACGGCCCACCCGACCTGAACTCGAGCGGTGTTCTGTTGCTGGACTTCTGTGCTCGCCATGGATTGTCCATAACGAACACCATGTTCAAGCATAAGGGTGTCCATATGTGCACTTGGCACCAGGACACCCTAGGCCGCAGTTCGATGATCGACTTTGTCATCGTTTCATCGGATCTGCGGCCGTATGTCTTGGACACTCGGGTGAAGAGAGGTGCGGAGCTGTCCACTGACCACTACCTGGTGGTGAGTTGGCTCCGGTGGCGGGGGCGAAAGCCGGTCAGACCTGGCAGGCCCAAACGTGTTGTGAGGGTCTGCTGGGAACGTCTGGCGGAATCCCCTGTGAGACGGAGCTTTAACTCCCATCTCCGGCAAAACTTCGAACACGTCCCGGGGGAGGTGGGGGACATGGAGTCTGAGTGGACCGTGTTCCGTGCCTCCATTGTCGAGGCGGCCGATCGGAGCTGTGGCCGCAAGGTTGTCGGTGCCTGTCGCGGCGGCAACCCTCGAACCCGTTGGTGGACACCTTCGGTGAGGGATGCCGTCAGGCTGAAGAAGGAGTCCTATCGAGCCTTTTTGGCCTGTGGGACTCCGGAAGCAGCTGATGGGTACCGGCGGGCGAAGCGGCATGCGGCTCGGGCGGTTGCTGAGGCAAAAACTCGGGTGTGGGAGGAGTTTGGAGAGGCCATGGAGAAAGACTTCCGCACGGCTTCGAGGCGATTCTGGTCCACCATCCGGCGTCTCAGGGGGGGGAAGCGGTGCAGCACCAACACTGTTTATAGTGGGGATGGTGTGCTGCTGACCTCTACTCGGGACGTTGTGGGCCGGTGGGCAGAGTACTTCGAAGACCTCCTCAATCCCACCAACATGCCTTCCACTGAGGAAGCGGAGCCTGGGGACTCTGGGTTGGGCTCTCCAATCTCTGGGGGCGAGGTCGCCGAGGTGGTTAAAAAGCTCCTCGGTGGCAAGGCCCCGGGGGTGGATGAGATCCGCCCGGAGTTCCTTAAGGCTCTGGATGTTGTAGGGTTGTGTTGGTTGACGCGACTCTGCAATATCGCATGGACATCGGGGGCAGTTCCCCTGGATTGGCAGACTGGGGTGGTGGTCCCCCTGTTCAAAAAGGGGGACCGGAGGGTGTGCTCCAATTATAGAGGGGTCACACTCTTAAGCCTCCCTGGCAAGGTCTATTCAGGGGTCCTGGAGAGGAGGGTCCGTCGGATAGTCGAACCTCGGATTCAGGATGAGCAGTGTGGTTTTCGTCCTGGTCGTGGAACACTGGACCAGCTCTACACCCTCAGCAGGGTCCTGGAGGGTGCATGGGAGTTCGCCCAACCAGTCTACATGTGTTTTGTGGACTTGGAGAAGGCGTTCGACCGTGTCCCTCGGGGAGCCCTGTGGGGGGTTCTCCGGGAGTATGGGGTACCGGGCCCTTTGATACGGGCTGTCAGGTCCCTGTATGACCGGTGTCAGAGTCTGGTCCGCATTGCCGGCAGTAAGTCGGGCTCGTTTCCGGTGAGAGTTGGACTCCGCCAGGGCTGCCCTTTGTCACCGATTCTGTTCATCACTTTCATGGACAGAATTTCTAGGCGCAGCCAAGGTGTTGAGGGGATCCGATTTGGTGGCCTCAGGATCTCATCTCTGCTTTTCGCAGACGATGTGGTCCTTTTGGCTTCATCAGATCGTGATCTGCAGCTCTCGCTGGATCGGTTCGCAGCCGAGTGTGAAGCGGCCGGGATGGGGATCAGTGCCTCCAAATCCGAGGCCATGGTCTTGAGCCGGAAAAGGGTAGAGTGCCTTCTCCGGGTCAGGGGGGGTGTCCTGCCCCAAGTGGAGGAGTTTAAGTATCTCGGGATCTTGTTCACGAATGGGGGAAGAAGGGAGCGGGAGATCGACAGGCGGATTGGCGCAGCGTCTGCTGTCAAGCGGGCGCTGTACCGGTCCGTCGTGGTGAAGAGAGAGCTGAGCCAAAAAGCGAAGCTCTCGATTTACCGGTCGATCTACGTTCCCACCCTCATCTATGGTCATGAGCTTTGGGTCATGACCGAAAGAACGAGATCGCGGATACAAGCGGCCGAAATGGGTTTTCTCCGTAGGGTGGCTGGGCTCTCCCTTAGAGATAGGGTGAGAAGCTCAGTCATCCGGGAGGGACTCAGAGTAGAGCCGCTGCTCCTTCACATCGAGAGGAGCCAGTTGAGGTGGCTTGGGCATCTGGTCAGGATGCCTCCTGGACGCCTCCCTGGTGAGGTGTTCCGGGCACGTCCCACCGGGAGGAGGCCCCGGGGAAGACCCAGGACACGCTGGAGGGACTATGTCTCTCGGCTGGCCTGGGAACGCCTCGGGATTCCCCCGGAGGAGCTGGAAGAAGTGGCTGGGGAGAGGGAAGTCTGGGCCTCCCTTCTGAAGCTGCTACCCCCGCGACCCGACCTCGGATAAGCGGAAGAAGATGGATGGATGGATGGATGGATGGAGAAAATTAGCTGGAGAAGCTTGTTCAATTTGCACTCGCATCTTGTTTTGTAAGAAATGTGCTGTAATTGGTTGATTTTACATGCATGCGTGGCCTCACTATATTCCCATCCACCTTTAAGTCATAGCTGAAGAAGTGAACAGGAGTTTGCCTGCAGGGTATTTCCCACCAGGTTCTTCTTCTACATGCTTGGTTAAACAAGTTGCATTCCAACTGTCTTGTCTTCCTTGCAAAATACACTGAAACAGACTTCAGGTTTCATTTGTGCAATGTTTTGGTTGTTACAAGGCTTTTCAGAATGGATGTATGTACTTGCAATTACCCTTAGATTATAATCACGTTAAAACGTTTACTTTTTGTTGTTCTGATTTGGAGAAGAGAGTCTCATGCTTTACAAAATCTTAGAATTACATTAATAAATATAACTTTAACTCAACAGAATAACACCCTGATCCAGAACGGTGCGTTTTAAAAGCTAACGTGTGAAAAAGCATTAAGGCTGCATATTCCTTATTTTCTGGCACAGATTTCATGTAGATTGGTAAAGTCAAGTCAAATAAAATTTTGACGTAATGCTCAATTATATCATTAGATTTTTCAAGAAACTGTCATGTGTGAGTAATCTTTTAAGGGCTATACGGTAAATTAAACCTGTTATAATCAATATATTTTAATGCATAAAAATATTTGCACTTTGGTAATGCAATGCATACCAAAGTGGTGTCCTCTGTTAAAATAAAATGAAAAAAATCCTGAACACATTAGAATAATCACTTGACAAATGCATGCCCCCTGCCAAATTAATGTTTCCTTAAAAAAATAGCTTAGTTAATTAATTTTTGCTTAATGTCACAGGTAGCTGTGCTTAAATGCTAATGCTCACGTGTACATAAAGTTAAAGTACATAAGTGTAGATTTGATTTGAGCTTTTTGTCTTCCCTGTCCTTTGCTATCACAGCATTGGGGGACAGAACTACAGTCATTTATAAAGAATTATGATGATCTTGGCTACTTTGTTGTTTAGGTTGGAATAAGTTGTGTCAGTCCCTCTTGTGGTACCTGAACAAGTTTCCATTTTCTATGTCGCTGTTAAGCTGGAATAAATGGTTAGAAGGCAGCAGAAGGTTGATAGTTGGAAGCTCCAATTAATTAATGAACAAGTTATAGATTCATGGAAAATAAGTTTTATATATACAGTATGGTCAATGTGCTTAAAAATGTACAAAAGCAGGCATGCATTGCAATCTCATTTGTTTTATTTTTGAGAAATGTGTAAAAAAATGAATATGTAAATTTTTCTGTAGAGCTCTCATACTGCTCATCTCACTCCTCTCCAGTATTCTCATTATATAACCACAAAGCTAAATGCTGCCTAAATTAAAGGGATATCAGATTTTGAAGCAATGCAACTTGTGCCTCAGAAATCCTATTCTTCTTCTTCCCTTTTTGATGAAAAAGGTCATAATCAGTATGTTTTTTTTTCTGCTAATGAACACCTGGACACGTCATAATGTGACAGAGAGCCATTTGCAGGAGAAATTCAAATATTATGAGTAGTTGGTATGCCAGTGATGTATACAGGCTGGGCTTCAATAAGGGATAATTATGGAATATCAAGTTTGACTGTGTCCAGATTGTGGCTGCTGTGGTAGGCTCAGCAATAAGACAAGTACAATGGGGAATACATGTTACTGATTCCTCACTGTGTCATTTCTTAGGGGAGCTGTTTGACATTTTCCTAAATATTCTACTCTTACTTTCTTGCTGAGTGTGGAGTAAGAAAATCAATACTCTCCTATCTGTTCAGCAAGTCACCAGTAGATGCTAAATAAAATCTGTAACCTCTCACTCATTTCGTTGCGAATGATATTTATTTTAGGATGCAGAACTTCTAACACGTTTCTAAAT
This sequence comes from Xiphophorus couchianus, assembly GCF_001444195.1. Taxonomy (NCBI): domain Eukaryota; kingdom Metazoa; phylum Chordata; class Actinopteri; order Cyprinodontiformes; family Poeciliidae; genus Xiphophorus; species Xiphophorus couchianus. Next base: position 11,639,775 of record NC_040244.1, on the reverse strand, counting down.
TACAACAGCTTTCTTTTGATAAACATGGGGGCTATTTGACCAGGAGTAACGGCACAGAGGCAGCGGCATCTGCAAAAAGTTCTCCCACTGGTTCACTGATATTCGATGTCTTTGAAATGAAGCCTGAGGTGCAGACAGCCAAGCTCCCACAGGTTCAGCAGATTGGTCCTTGCTGCAGAAAAATCAGATGGCCATATGGTGGACCTGATGCTCTAAAGCTCTCTCTTCGTCTCTGGTCTCGAACAGACAGCAAACTGTCCGTGTCTCTCTGAACAGTCAGTCATTATCTCGTCGTGGAGAGACATCAAAGGAAACCCGTAGACTCCATTAGACCTGAATATTCTCGCTGTGCAAACATAAAGCAAGTCAAATCAGAGGAGGCCAGCTTGACCTCTGTTTCTTTTGAAAAAAGTGTGGATGGTTAGGCCATTGAGGTTTATAGATAGATTTATGAAGTGTGCCAATACTCTGATCTGAATGAATATGTGTGCTGTGCTAAACTCATGAAAATGTTTATAAGTGTCCTCTCAATTTCGACTCATTTGACTTTATCTGGGTCTGTTGAGCTGTCAGAAGTGACTGAGAAATGAGTGTTGAATTCCGTGTTATATTATTTAGGGATGATCTGAACAAACGACTTCCAATTTCCACTAAACAGGTAGGCAGTAAAGGAGGTGGAGTCGGCACTTTAGAAGTTAGTTTGCCACACAGACGCAGCTGAATGACACAAAACGCAGGGATCAAAAGAGACTGACAGAACATTTCATAGGTCAAACACAGTGTGAGCGCAGGATCCAGGTTGGTGGAAAGGTTTGGAGAGTTGACACCAAGCCTTGCATGACAGAACCATCAGTGGTATGCCCTTTATTAGACTCCCAACAGAGCCTGAATGGGGAATCAGTTCCTCTGATTAATATTTGACATTTTGGACATGTATTTAATATTTATTTTATTTTCTTAGACACCTACATGTCAGCATTTTAATTTCCAGCATAGTCAAAGCATTTCTTTTCTTTGTATCCTTTTAAAACACCTAAACAAAATTAAGTTTCTTACAAAAGAACTAATTTCCCTTAAACATAAACTTTCAGATTTTATGTGATAAATCAACACAAATAAATGCACAATTCTGAAGTGGGAGGAAAAAATACTTGATTTTTGAACATTTTCACAAATTTGAGAAGCATTTTTACTCGTTGAGCGCGTTTTTCCCCCCATTGGCCTTAAATAAAATCCACTTCAACCAGTGGTCTGAGGGAAAATCCAGCTGTGGGTAATTTTAGTCTCAGTAGAAATACAACTGTTCACTGAAGGCCTCAAAGGTTTCTCGGAGAGCATTAGAGAGCAAACAAAAGTAATACTATATATCCCATCCTTTAGTAATAAAAAAAAAGTGGATGAGAAAAGCTAATAATTCCAACAGGAAAACAAAAAATCGTCACGTTTGGAGTTGATCAAAAGCCACAATACAAGTACATGCCACACTCTTCAGAGTTTGACATACTTTTATAATATTGAGGTTTGTGGTTGTAATGTGACAGGATGTGAAAAGCTTCTAAGGGTCATGAATGCCTTTGCAAGAAACTATATCAGCTGTCTATTGCAAGCAATTGCACAAGAATATGTTAAAAAGTGTTCTTGATGGAGGAAATATTTTACTGTCTCGTGTAATAAGGTGATTTCTTTTTTTCTAGGAGCAGAGGAGTCCTATTCTTAGTGATGTAACGTTTTTTATAAACTGTAATTGCTAAATGTCAGCTATGCTCAACAGTTACTGTTTTTTTAAATTCTCATTTACCAGTACCCCATCAGTGGACCACTTTGTTAGATTCCTGGATAGTAATTGAAAATGAAAGATGGATAAATGCTGAAAAACCTACATGCATCCAGATGGCCTTTTTGTATCTGTGGGCTATTTCAGTGGCTGCAGCTATAAACAAATTTGTGCCATCTGTTTAGTGTTGGATTCAAGTCCATCTGTCTGATCAAATATCTCTTGACGATTGTCCCTGGTTTGCATAGAGGGGAAACACGGTGTCAGCAGTTAATTCCTATATGCAGTGCTTTAAAAGAAACACTGCATATAGGAATCTCCTTAAAGATTTCTTCTCTGTTGTTGTTGTTGTTGTTTTTTTAGTTGACATTTAAATGTTTCAGATCAAGATGTCTTGTAAAATGCAGTTTTATGTTGTCGTTCAGAGAGTTTTTTTGTCTCATTTAGTCTTTAAGATAAGGGTTAGAAAGATTTTGGTAGAGCCTAGCATTAAGTGATGAGTTCAGGAGCGATAATTCTACTATTTTGGGGAACATTTTGCACTGAGGTAGTTATTTGTAATATTTGTACAAGTTTGCTGAATTTCAAATAACACATTACAATAAACTAGAAACATTTCTGTACAACACAATTCCTGGTAAAAAATCGATTAACAGAACAAAGCAACTAAACGTTTAGAATAGTCTAACTTGTGTCTTAAATCAGATGTTAAAATGTTAAAATCAGGAGAACTAATCAGAATCTCAAGAAAAACCTGTAATAGAGCTGAAACATGTCTAATTCACGTTTAAAAAACTTTTGTTTGTGATTTAGTTTTAATGCTGCAAACACTTAAAATAATACCAAGTTTTTTATCTCAACTAACATAAATCTAGGTTTAAATCTAGGTTTATGTCATGGATGCTCTGGCAGACATGTGTATACCAGACCTAACCATCATTACTACTGAGCGCCAGACTTATAAGGCAATACTAGCAGGACAAAAATTATTCTTCTTCTTCAACTTCTTAAAACTGGTTTAAAGCTGCATATCACCTCCTGACACATAGGGGGTGTCGTGTGTAAAGATACACCAACACTGCCAACAGAAGTAATGCATCACAAAAGCCCTTCGAAAAATCTAGTGATGTAAAAAGTACAATTTTTATCATTAAAATGTAGTGGAATAAAAGTAATGTCTTCCAAAAAATGTTAGTCTTATAAAATACAAATTCTCAAAAACCATACTTTAGTACAGTACTCGAGTAAATTTGCTTCATCACTGACAACTGATAAGTCTTAATATGATTAACCACATATTTTAGAAATTCACTCGTTAATCCAACTCTGATTAGTTCTTCACCAGTACAATTAGAAAGTTTCTTAAAAAACCTGAAGTACGCAAAGCAATCTCTAAAAGAAACGCAACATGCCCCAAGCTAAAGAATTTTTTAAAACTCAATTAGCCACAATGAGAGCCATTGTCCATTTATAGAAATATTTATAAATATATATGAAAAACATGAATCAGTCATGAACACCAGCCAAAAATGCAGACTGTTCTTGTCAAAGTCTGGTATGAAATCCAATTGAGATGCTGTGGCATGACTTTAACACAAATGCTTGAAGACATTTGTGCAAGGGTGAGATAACCGGTTAGTGAAACCTTTAAATGTGAATGCATTTGAATTCAAATTCTTCCAAGTGTGAATGCACATGACTTATCCAATTACAATTTTTCTTCTGAAGATGAAGGTCTATGACGACTCAAGCACGTCCACAGTCCAGGCCTTGCCGTAGTTTCCCAGTTTAAACCTCAGGCTCCCTTCTGTGCTCTTTCTCTGGTGCTGTTTTCCTAAATCTCCTGAGCCGGCCCATGCAAAGCAGCCATTAGTAGATGTTTGCTAACAATACAAATTCTATCAACGTTTCCAGGCATGGCATGGAATGCCACTAATGCTGGTATAGTTTTTGTGTTACTGGCCCAGTGCAGAAAGCTTTTGGACAGAGAACACGTAGTGTTGCTTGAATGAATATTAGCCGTGCTTTCAAAAATGAAATTATTTTTTGACTTTGACTATTTGTTGAAAATGACAACTGCATGTTTGCATAGGGTGTGGGTGCTGAGCTGGGATGACATTTTTCTTTTTCTTTTTTTTTAAACTTCCATTATTTTCATCAATGAAACCTGTTTCCAAATACAAATCTAGATAAAAACTACTTTTTCAAGTAAGTTCAATTTGTGTTCAGAGGTTCTGCAGTAGATTTTGGATCCAATTATGTTTTTTATAAAAAAAAATATATATATATATCCAGATTGGTCTGGATAGCTTTTTTCCTCTTTTTAAAAAGAGGAAAACTACATTTGAATTTATTTATCCCATTAAAATTTTGTGAAATTTGTATGTGAGACAAAGAAGACAAATGGATATAATTTGTAGGGATACTACTTCACAGGACTATGTATTAACTTCAGTATTATGCTAGAAAGCTCTTGTTGAAGGATGTCCCTGTTATTATGCACTGCAGGACAGGGGACATTACCTTATTTGACATTTATCTCTATGAAATATTAGGTTCAATTTGTGGTATTTTACCATTTCCTCTAACAGGAGAAACTGGAAAATATTTCTCTATACTGTTTTCTAGGACACAAAATCAACAGGAAGTGTTTGTCGTTTTGCTTTTATTCTCCATTTGAGACATAAACAACACTATTGCCCTATTTTCTGAAGTGCTCTTAGAAAGCCAAAAGTAAAGGGTAATTTCCCCATTTACTTCTGAACACATAGTTCTGCCTAACCTTTGATATCAATTTAAAAAAAAGAAAATCCATGCCTCTCAAAGCTTCGACTCTGATATCTGTAGAAATCTGTGAACGGGGTAAGAAAGAATAAAAGCTGCAGATTAGAAAATTCTTAAAATCGTGTTTTTCTGAAGCCTGTCGCACATTAGGAAATGTCACAGTGCCGCCAGGTTTGTTTTGACCAATCAAAGGATAATTTTTTATGACTCAAATACATTTGCAGACTTTCAGTATTAAATTGCTTTCTATTCCCCCTTGGCACGTGCATGTTAATAAAAACACACACACACACCTACCTAATGTTGCTAATTTAAGCTAATGCCAATTTTGGCTCTCCCAAGGAGTAAAAGTGAAATGAAATGTTCGTGTTTAAGAGTTCTCCTAAAATACACTTTCATGATATCCATTTTGAAAGTAAAACATGAGAGAACAAACAGTATTATATATGAAGTTGGTCCATATAGATTTTAAAAACATTCGGGAGAGAAACAAGCTGTTTTTTGGAACTGTTTAATGCTATTTGCTTTATTTTCTGTTCTAGATTCACAAATGACATTGTACTATATACATGCAGGAGAAAATCTGCTATCCTATTTGAGTTAAGGTGCCATTTTTCCTCTATTCAGCCACTAATACAGCAAATGCAGTAGTAATCAGAGGGAGGGTGAAAAGGTTTTATCTGTACCCCATCGAGCTAATCACACATGATCAATACCTAACTGAAATTTTGGTAGAATAAAGAAAAGCTTTGCTCTTGCTTTGTTCATTTGCATATCTTTAATGTGATAGATTATTCTCAAAGCTTGTTGTCCTTTGGATAACTTAATATGTTTGCAAATGCGTAAATTTTATTTACGATAAAAAAGGGGTTCTAAGTGTTTGCATTGGAACGTTGATTGCATTCTTCCTGCAAAAGAAGGTTCTTAACTGTCTGGAATTGCTCGAACGGCTGTATTACTCATCTCAGATCTGATACTCTACTTACAAACCATAGTCTTTTCCCATCAATGCTACTTTTTGCAGAAACTTGGAATTTTGCTGCTTTGCAGTTTGGGTCTCTCCAGACCCAGTTTTTTTCCAGGTAGGAAAAGCAGGTGCCTGCCATGGGACTATGGACAATTTCATTCAACTCTCACTCACAGCCCAATGCAAGTCAAATAAATGTCTATATTCAGAAGTTTCTATAATTATTTTGGTTTAATCAGGGCTCAACATTTCTCTTAGAATTGGTTCAACTGACCTAAAACAACAAACAGAACCACAATAAACTGGCTTACATCCATAAAATGACTAGTTCACAAGTACAAAGGGAATTTGAGTGAGGATTAAGAGGTTTGTTACATTTGGGGGGATTTTGCGAGTACGAAATTGTTCAAATGTATGCACTTCTAGAAATGTTTTTGGTTCTATAATAAATTTGAGCTTAAATGTTGAACTGACCACATCCCTCTCATAGGACAGATATGGCACAACAGAATATTTGTAAAGATCTAGTTTTATTCTTAGCATAGCGCCTTTAAACTTGACCTGCTGGAGGGACTTATTGCTCCACCTGCAAACATATTCTCTCTCTACTCCACCTTAGATGTCTGATGTAGCATCCAGCATATCCATCCATCCATCCATCCATCCATCCATCCATCCATCCATCCAGCATATCCATCCATCCATCCATTTTCTGTTCACTCTTGTCCCTAATGGGGTCGTGAGGGTTGCCGGTGTCTATCTCCAGCTACGTTCCGGGCGAGAGGCGGGGTTCACCCTGGACAGGTCGCCAGTCTGTCACAAGCATCCAGCATATCTTCTCTCTTTAATTATAATTTCTCGGATGAAACGACAAATTATTAGAAACACTTCTTAGAACCCGAGTCAGTTCTCAGGTAAAAGGATCTCATGAGCTGCTCACATTTTCTAACTAATAGTGTTTATATTGCCTAGTCTTGTCTACTGTTGAAAACACAACAAATTTAGCTCTACATGTTTTATATCAAACAACACTACTCACCAGAGATAATTGCTTATTCTGACTGTGTTCTGAAAAGCTCAGCTTTAATCGTGCCAAGAGTAAACGACATCAGCTTAATGAGAAGACTGAGATAGTAGGTGATTCTTGACAGACCACTTTTCATCATGCAGAGTTAGGCAACTGAAAATCCTCTTGTAATATTTTATGGTGTACCTCTTTTAAGTTTCCTTTTGGCTGACTTTCCAGAAAAATATGCCATATGTACTTTTTCTCCTCCGGTATAAGACATCATTAAACCCACCCTTCAAGCACGCCTTCATGAAGTCCTGCTCACATATGGTAAAAAACATATAGTTTGCCAACACTTTCTCACTGACTCACACGCACGCACACGCACACGCACACGCACGCACACGCACACGCACACACACACACACACACACGCCCACCCTCATACATATGGCAGACTGGCTAACAAGACAGTTTGACACGTACGAGCAAGTTTTGCTGACCAATGGGGGTTTCTTACTGCCTTTGGGAGAAACACAAATTTTATACCTTTTCAACTTTTTTTCACTGTTTTTCTGATGATGGTCAAACACAACCTCAGCTCTGACACAGCACAGATAAAACTATAGTGCCTCATCACAACTATACGGTAGTTGTCTCTACTCCCATCACTCGTTATCTGTTTTAATGCTTTATGATGCACAGTTAAGTAAATACTTGCCTTTCTATGTATCTGAAAATGTACAGCAAACATATTGGAAGCTTCTGCTGCGCTAGGTTAACTATATATTCAACTTTGAATGTTCAGTGATGATCAGGTGATTTATTTCAATGCGAAAATACTAAATTAAATGGTGAGATTACGGCAAAAAGTAATTTATGCAGTAGAACACTTCTGATCCCAGTGTACACTTTTTAAATGACCCTATGGGATAAATAATGCACACAGAAGAGAAATCTAAATAGTAAAAAGCATATTTTTTTATTATTTAATTTTTTTTCAACAACTTCAACTATTGAGCTAGTTTCTAAGTTTACTTTTGATTGGAAGGCATTAGATCATGGAGAACTTAAACCAGTCGTTTATATGCTATGCTTATCTTTAAGGAGCAGAAGATTGAATCAACACTGTCGGATAGAAAAAACAAGCAGACATTCATGGTTTGGTGCCATGCAACAAGTCAAAATTAATTTGCTTGTATGAAACAAAAGAGGATTTTTTTTTACGTTCTGTTGAAGTTTAAAGCCTGGCCCCCTGTGCAAGCCCTTTCAACACGTATGAAAGATCAGGATTTTGTTAAACCCCATGCCTTATGAGCAAACTCAACAGTTCTGTTAACTGTATGTTGTTTTTATGACACCTTACTCTTGTGTCTTTTATTGTATTAAGCACTTTGAACTGCCTTGTTGCTGAAATGTCCTCTGTAAATAATCTTGGCTCATTGATTTTCAAGCCGAGATTTTTAAAACCTCTGAGACGCTGAATCAGATGCAGAGCCTATAAACGTCCCAAACGGCACCAAAATTGCAAGATGGCTAATTACCTATTTGTTTTTGCAACATGAATGCAAGAGACTATTGATAGGATGTTCCTCAAGTGTACCAAATTTCATGGCTCTGAAATAAAGTAAGCTAAGTGTGGTTTTGAAAGTCGCCAGAGGGCGCTGTTAAGCTATTGCCTAGTAAATTTCACTCTTGTCTGACGCATGCAAAATCTCTGAGTTACCACATGTAACTCCAAAAAGCCAATTAATTTGACAGAAGGATAGTAAATGCCACACATACAATTGGTTTTTGCATCACTTTCCCATGTTCAGGCCAAAAAAATCCCTTTGGAACATTCCTAAGTTACTTTAATATAAAGTAAGTGTACATTTTTCAGAAACATTTGTTCATTTTGGATACCTACTGTGCTTTAAGACTGATCAGAAGAAAAAGTACGGTTCTATTTATTTGTTCCTTCCACACCAGTTATTGTATTTCTTCTCCAGACAGCCTAACTGAAAAATCTTTGTTTGTTTTGCAAATTGGCTTTGAGCCTGTAAAATATATGAATTTCAGCAAGTGTCTGGTCAATAGTGGACTTTTGTAGTGAGCAATTGTCTCCCTGCCTTTTTGTTAGTGAAGAAAATGCTGAGCCAAGAGCTACATAATGCTACTCAGGATGGCTTCCTCAATATACAGTTGATTGGGCCACTTATAAGTGTGTGTGTCTGTGCAAGTTTGTGTGGCTCATTTTGATCTAGGAGCGCTCAGAAATTCAATGTTTTTTTTTCTGCTGTTATTTGACTGAATCGTTTAGGTAAAAGTGTTGCGGTTTTAAACGGTAGTGTAAAGTTTTAAAAATGTTGCATACTTATTTAAGTAAGAAAGACGCGAGCCAGCTGATTATTCTCTGCAAGTAGTTTATTAAAATAATGGTGACTTGGTCAAAAATGGTCAGATGAGGGCTTAGTGTAAGCAGAGAAAAGACAATCAATTCAGCCAAAGGTTGTTTTATCTTGTTGTCAACAAGATCACAACAGCTGGATCGTTAATATGACGACATGACCCATTTCCTGTCCCTAATTAGATAATTGTTGACGCGTTATAGATTAAGATTGTCCAGACACTGTTCTGAATTATACACAGAGAATTATACTCGCGCACCACATGAGCTGCTTATGCTACAGCATGGTGTCAGCTAAATAACCTCTCTATCTTTCCTGCCGTCTCACAGTATAGTCAGCTGCTCTGTGAGATAACACTCTTCCTCAGCATTACAATCTGACCTGGTCACCATGTCTTGACCCGTACAGTGTCCCAGATAAAAATATTTGCACTCTCTACAATCATGCCAAACCCCCCACCCCCAAATAACAGCTTATTTTCTACAGAGCGACGTATTTAAAATGACTCTGTTCATTTTCAAGATTTTGACTTAAAGCTGATGAAAAGCCTAAATTCAGTCTGTTTGACTTGCATTCTGTGCTTCTCCACTTTTTTCCAGACTATAGCACCTTGGTCTTCAAACAACATGCTAAATTTACTTCTACCTGAGAAGAGGTCTTTGGACCACTGAGCAACAGTCCAGGTAAGACTCTTTTGTTAAGTCTGGTTCAAAGAATGCAACATTTGTTGTTGTGAATACATCTGTGTGTGGCGGCTATTAAACCTCTGAGTTTTTGTTATACACAATTTGCAATGTGTATGGTTTCTGTTCTTATGAGCTGCCACCCATACGCTGATATTATAAAAATATTTTGGATTCTGCTGTTAAATCTAATTTTATTTCAGAGCATAACAACCGTGAAACCCAGAAATTGTCTTTTTAGAGCTGATTGTAATCGTCATCAGAGTTTTTGTTTCCTTTTATCCCTTCCATGTACTATTGCGAGTTTGTATTGGGCCGGTTAATTTAAAATCCATGTCTACCTATGCATTCCCTCATAGTTTGGAGTGGCAGTCTATGGGTTTTAAACCACTGATGCACAGACAATCTGAGATTACTGCTTCTACGGTCTGATTGATTTGGTCCGATGTTGCGATAGGTGCGGTTGTGTCCCTAGAACATAAGAGCACTCCTGCAGGAACAAGGTAATTAGTGTAGAACATAAATTCTGTAAATTGCCTGGTTTATCACATCTTGATATGTAAATTCACAGAAAAAAACAGGTATTGGTTCTGTAGAAAACTATTCAAGAACAAGGAGTCAGAATGTGACTTATCGGCTTTGTAACACAATCTTCTCAAAGACGGATGTTGCTTGTGCATGGTTTTACACGAGACTTTTTCTTTCCACTCAGCTTCCAATGTAGCTGGCACTCTGAATAGCCAGCTTCATTATATCCATTTGTTTCCAGTGACTTCCTTAATCTTGCCAAAAGTCTTGACGTGGGAATAAAGGAAGAAGGGAAATAGTCTGGACAAATTATTTGCCCATCTTCCTCAAATATGGTAGAAGATAAAGATAGTTGTGGTTTAGATAGATTAATAAAAGATTCACTCTGGAATGCAGAGTCACTCTTTTACAAAATATTATTTCCCATCAGTGCCCTCAAAACATTTAACCCCTGGAAAAATGTGAGGAAACCAACGTATATGTTGTAGAAACCTCAGTAAAGAAGCAAGATTAAATTTTTACTAAAAGCTATAAACGCCACTGTTTGCCCTCTGTAACATTGCCTCAGGATATACAGATGACTATATTGACATATATTTCCCAACTTATAAAAAAATCAATCTAGCTTCCTGAAAATATTTTCCTTTCCTGCAGTCAGCTACTTCCTTTCCACCTGCTTTTTCTCTTACTTGATCAACCTTTGCCTGTGTCCTTCAGTTTCCACACATATTGGTTTTCTTTCACTTTATTCAATTGGTCAATCCTTTCTTATCCCTTCTAGTCAGTGCCTGTTATTTTCTAAAGGAAAATACCAAAACTGAGAAATCCCAGTTGTGTAGAGCAAAGAGTTATCACTTAAGAAAAATACACTTCTCATTATACCATTACAAGTATTAGCAGGTTTCCTGACAACTGCTAGGTGCAGTGCTGTAGATCATCATTAAGCTATCTCAGCTACAGGTAGATATGCAAAACGTATTGAAATCACAACCTCAAATAATTATTCTCTCTACCATTTTACCTTTGACCATAGTTTATCGATTTTAATGGTAATTGTTGAATCTTATGCAGTGCTTTAAAAAAAAAAAGTATGTTTGTTCCACTTTGTTGAACTTAAATATTTCAGAACATAAAAATACATTTTAATATCAGAGAAAGTGGAGTTAATAAAATAGGATTTTTCAAATGATTTCAATTAAGAGTAAGAAAGTAAATAGAACAAAAAGCCGTAAAACCCAACAGCTGCCTGTTAGGTTGCCTCCAAAAACCGCCATTAGCATCAATAATAACTGAGTTTTTCAAATCACTGAGAAATTTAACACTGACTCTTGTTTGTAAAATGTATTGATTTCCATGCACGGACAGCCTGTTGAAGGTCAAGTTGTAGCTTCTCAATTTGATTCATGTCCAGACCTTTGGCCACTCCAAAATATTTTTTCTTTTGTTGATCCATTTAGCGGTGGTGGTCGTGCTTGGGTGTTTTGGAATATTTTTCTACTGCATAACCGAGAAGCTCTCTCAGGATTTTCTGCCAGAGGGCAGAATTCGTGGTTTCATAAATTATGAAAAATTGTCTATATCCCGAAGCAGCTCTAGGTCATTAAACTACCATCGCTACGGTTTGTTTGACTTTGGCATGATGTCCTTTTTTCCAAATGCAGTTGGTTTTACATCAGATGAAATGAAATGAGAAAACTCAACTGAGACAAGTGAGACTTTAGTGCTTTAGATCTCGTCCTGGTGTTTTTTCGACTTCCTGGTTAGGTTGGGAAGGTTTCCCCAATGCTCCACATTTTCTCCAATTGTGAATGACGACTTGCATATGTGGTTAACTGGACTCACAAAGCTTAGAAAATGTCTTTGTAGCTGTTTTTCAGCTGATGGTGTCAAAAAATTCTCATTTTATTTTTCCAATTTCTATTCCATAGTTCAGGTCATAATGTATTCCTATTATTAATTCACATCAGACAGATCCTGTTTAAACGATTTCTTGATTCGTCGGGTCTGGTAGCAATTAGCTCTGGAATTGTGATGGTGAAACTGAATTAAAAATGTGGACAATCACAGTTAATTGTCTGTTTAACAAAGAGTGCAATTATATTTTCACACAGAGGCAGTTTCATTTGAGTTGTTTTCCCCTTAAATAAATAAGTCATGTTGTCATTACTTAGGGTATTTTTGTAGGATATGAAAGGATATTTAATCTGAAGCAAATTTGCCAAATAACACAAAAAGAAGAAATACAAAAGGAGAGAAATACTGTTTCACTGCACTCTTTCTTTCCTTTTTTTTTCTTTTACCCCTCCAGGGGTAAAAGTGGGCTCTAGTGTCCCTTATATGAAAGTAGGCTGACAGGAAAGGGGGAAGCAGAAGGGGGAAGACAAAATGCAAATATCGCCGGGTCCGGGAATCGAACCCGCGATGGCCGCGTCGAGGACTCAAGGCCTCCAAACGTGGTCGTGCTATCATCTGCGCCACCACGGCACGCCCCTCACTGCACTCTTTCATCCATTTTGCATTTTCCTCAGTTTCAATGCTGAAACTGAGAACAATTCTGTTCCTTACCTTTCCACGTCTAAGGAAGGGAACTGCCCTATTTTTCTAAGAATTAAATTAGACTAATCCCTTTCAATTTTTCCTGATTAACTTGGTTGTCATTTCTTGGAATTGCAACTGTCAGGCTCGTCAGATAGCTGAGCTTGGCTCTTTTCAATGAAAACTGTTAACCTTTGGGGTAAATCTGCTAATACTCCCACCTACAGCCACACACAAGCATGGTATGTGCACATACATTAGACCATCTCATTTTTCCTTGTTTTTCTGTCAAGAATGTTTTACGTTATAAGTAGCAGAGTTATAGCAGAGCTGTGTCATTTTGTTGCAAGATTGCCAGCAAGTTCACCTCTAAATAGCTTAAAAAATTACAAAAGGATTTTGCAGAAACAATGCCAACTTGAATCTGACAAAGATTCTCTGGGTGGACAATAGACATATTATTCACTATCAGAAACCGTCCACTGTGACCATAACCAAAACTTTCTTTAAGGAAGAGCTGGCCAAAATTCCTCCACAACATTTAGAGACTCACTGTAAATGTTTTATAGGAACTGTGGCTGCCAAGGAGGACTACAACTGAAACATTTATGTGTGGAAAGCAAAATCTGAATCTTTTTCAGCTGTGTATATGCTTATTGTTAACTTCCTGCATGTTGCTGTATTTAAGTGGTTTTCACCTGGGTCCACACATGCAGAAATTAAATGCATGTTGTTAAACATCAAATCCTGTGAAGAGCTTTTCCACACACATTTATTAGGCACTTTATTAGGCACACCGTACTTGTACCCAGTTTTGGATCAGGAACAGCCTTAATTCTTAATGGCATCTGCTCAGCAAGATATTAAACATTTAGGGTCTTTGCTCCTTGTTGACATGATGGCATCATCTAGTTGCAGCAGCAGAGTTGTCAATTATACCTTAATGAAGGGAATCTACAGTTCCAACAAAAGCCAAAGCTGCTCTCTTTAGATTAAAGTCAAATGACTGTGGAAACTGTTGGAGTACAATGAAGTTATGGTTGCAAAGGGGTAAACAAAGTGAGCTGCAATTCTCATGTGGTCTTTGGTATGAGGGAAGGACACAAGGAAAGAATGAAGGACAAAATAAAGGAAGACAGGACTCAACAAAAGGAGGAATCCTAAAAATACAAAAAGCAGTGCAGTCTGCCAATACAAATCTTGATCTTATTTTCTTGCTTCATATATCTACAGGGAAAAAAATTACAAAATTTAAATTTCATACTTTTTCAGAATGTGCAGAAATTCTGTCTCACTCTTCCGTATCCTGCTCCTTGCTTTACGCATAGTTCTCAGAAGAAACAATTAAAGAGGATTATCCCTGGACACTTTTTCTCTTTGCCATGTTGATGATAACTATGGGATGCGGTAGACTGCGTACGTCTGCTTTTGTTGCATCTTGCAGCTCTATCTCTCTGGCATTTTGTCTGGCTACATAAATTAATTTATGGTTCATGACATTCCCTTTGAGCTGCTGGTCTGGATATGACTAATTGTAATGTATATAGGTGGCAAACATTACATAAAATATAGTCATGCAAACATCCATTTCAACAGACAAGTATATAGAATAAACTAGATGATGAGCTACCTAGCCTGCAATAAAGGGAATTTTCTAATCACCCTCCTGCATTGCAAAGCAAACCAATCATTTGGCTGCAAATCTTCTTGTCATTTGGTGGTCGGTCAGGCTTGCAGTCAACAACTGAGGCAGTCAGCAAAGTTACCCAGATAATTTTGCCTGCCAGGCTTTCCCTCTACTGTCCCTTAAGCCAGTATAATTAGCTTTTCCAAAGCAAACAAGCTTTTCCACCAGCATGCTCAATCCAAAGAATGTGAGAAGCATGATAGATTTGAGGGAGGTATGAAAAATTATGGGGAATGACAGAAGCCAATAAGAAAAAAATTAACAGGGTAATGGACACAGTATTTAATTAACATTAAATGGTTTGGCAGCAGCGTCTGGGAGCTCTGCTGACCATTGTTTCACAGGGCCAAGTGGTGCCAAAAGCATCATAACAGACTTCATTTTGTGCACCTTCCAACTGTAACCTGCACACAAAACACACCACACCTCAAAGGGCGCAACCGGACAAAAGCACATACATGTGTATGCAGTCAAAACCCCTTTGTTATACTAATATGCTGCCGCCTGATAAGATATTAAGCCTTTTAATTGGTTAGTTGAATACCCATTGTTGCAGCAAAATGACAAGAGAGAGCTTCGGTTATGGAGTAATAGTCATGATGAATTATACCATAACGTTTGTGTGTCTGGGTGTAATGAAGGAATGACAGAATAAATTATGAAAATGATTTAATAGAACAGTTTTGCAATATGGCCAAGGGATCTAGTGTAGAAGTAGGTTCAAACGAGATGGTGTAAACTAAAAAAAAAAAAGAAATATGTACAAATTAAATGTGAAGGTCCAGCAAATTTGCAATTATCTTTAAACAACCTCATTGAAAATTCTCCCACATTGACGGGAATTTATATCTTAATACACTTGTCTCTCATTTCAAGTTGGTCTTAATCCATCCATCCATCCATCCATTGTCTGTTCACCCTTGTCCCTAATGGGGTCGGGAGGGTTGCTGGTGCCCATCTCCAGCTACGTTCCAGGCGGGAGGCGGGGTTCGCCCTGGACAGGTCGCCAGTCTGTCGCAGGGCAACACAAAGACATACAGGACAAACAACCATTCACACACACACTCACACCTAGGGAGAATTTAGATAGACCAATCAACCTAACAGTCATGTTTTTGGACTGTGGGAGGAAGCCGGAGTACCCGGAGAGAACCCACGCATGCACAGGGAGAACATGCAAACTCCATGCAGAAAGACCCCGGCCGGGAATCGAACCCAGGACCTTCTTGCTGCAAGGCAACAGTGCTACCAACTGCGCCACTGTGCAGCCCCTGGTCTTAATCCAATTTACTTAATTTAAATATTTTAAGTAGAACTTAAGTTCAGGTAATAATGCAAAGTATTTGCATTCTCCTATTTGGCTGTTGCTGTCAACGCCATAAAATACGTCTTTAAACATTATCTTCAGCTGTTTGGCTTTATATGGAGGATCGATCATGGCAAAAATAGCAGGGAATATGGAAATAAAGAAATGGCTTCATAAAGTCATTAATTCACCAAACATTGCATACAAAAATAAAAACAAGACCTATCCCAGTGTATGTGACAGTAATGTCACATACACTGTGACATTATTGATATTTGTCATTTTCGACAGTATTAATTTAAAATGATCCATAATGTTAAATTGTAGTGGTCTTGTACAATTTAAATCTTACTTTAGGGGAAAAAATTTTATTAGCCCATCAAAAGCAGTTTTTTTTTTTATTTGATACCTTAGTTTATTTCAATAGTAATAAAATACCAGAATGAGTTTTATTTTTCTTGAAAAGGAAGTGAATATGTACCACTGAATTCTATTGAATGAATATTAGAGAATGGAATCACTATTCAAATAGATTAATTTGTCATTAAAAACTAGTTATATTACTTTAGTTGTAAATTATAAAGGTGCAAAAACCATAGCAAGTGTCTGTAGGAAAAATTGTTTTCACACAAAAAGGCCTTTCCCCAGTTATATGTGGAAGAGTAGATTGAAACGGCCATACTAATAAACATTAAGCAAGTTTAGACTGCACAGCATTGACCAGTGACCGGGCCCTCAAAGCCTTTTGGTGCTGCTGTTTTAAACGTGTAAAAAATCCTCTTTTAGCATAAATTGCCACTGAGAAATAATTTCTTCATGTTCGCACACATTATTAATAAAAGTACAGTTACTGGCACCTCTAACTATTCTAACTAGTGTATGATATCATGAGCAGTCTTCTGTGACTATCACAACCCCTTTACAAAATGAAGAGAACATAACATATAAGATGCAAACATTAGATGAAATGAATATGTATGCCACACCTTTGTGAAATGTTATTTACAGGCCAAGCACTGTCCTTTTAGCATAAAGTGGTCGTACAAGGGAAAATTATTGGGATGCTAAAGTGTGTCGATAGTACAACATCGGACACCTACTCCCTAAAATTTGGTCAAAGAAAAGCTTAGATTTTTCTAAAATACTTAGTGCAAAATTATGCTACTGAAAGAAATTTTATCTCAGACCATTACATATCTTTATTACAGATACCAAAAATTGTAGAGGACACAACAGTAAAAATAAATAATAATAAATGCTTAGCGCAAACACCACTCTAAAATTACAGTAACATGTAATTTTTCAGCTCATTAGTTGCTGTTACCTTTTCCTCAACAGAGTGAAGACTGTTAAGGAACACAAAGGTCAAAAGATGTACTTCTGTTTTGGTTTTTTAGAGTGAAGATTCTTGTATTCACACACAGCAACTAATTAAAATGGATTGGTCGAGTGCTTTTAAGTGTGGAGCCAAACTAGTGGAATCTAAGCACTTCATTAGAATATCATTATCATGCACTTGACCTCAAAGTTAACAAAGAGGAAAAAAATATTATGCAAGCTTAAGCTTGTGAGACTATAAGACAAAAGAGCAACTTATAAAGGAAGACTCTGTATTGCTGCAGGGTTTGTTTTGTTTTTTAAAAATCTAACTTGCTATATTTGTGTACACAATGTGATGGTGTGTCATTTGAATTTAAGAGCAAAGGTTCAGAAATATTAGAGATCTGGAAATCTGTTCTGCATGTCTAAGTTGTTTTCAAAAGTGTAGGTTGACTGTTTTAGAAATGTTTGTATTTTTCCCTGCTGAGTCAACCTTTTCTCAGCTGGCCTCTGCTCAGTGGCAGACTAACCCTACCAAAGCAGACCTGTCAATCAATGTTCCCAACACAACATAGATGTTCAACATGAATTCATACATGAAAAATAAACACATTTCCATACATGGCAGAGCAAGATTTACTTTAGGAACCAACGAATTAAACAGCAAAAACCCTGTGAGGGGATGATTATGAAACAGCAGATATGTGGCTGTTTCTATTGTGCATATACTCAGAAGTAACTGACTGCAAAAAACGTTTGATATCATGTAAAAATGTTGAAGCAGAAGCTCGCAAAAAAGCCAGTATGACATTTCAGCTTGCAAACTATTAAGAGTTAATTTATTATCAATGTTCAGATGTAACTGGGTAGACACGTTCTGAAATGTTCCGCTTTTGTCCCGTCAGTCTACCGTTCTCCCAAAAGTCAAAGGATGATCAGAATATTTTGTGGATAATGTGAGATGGGCCCTTGTCTGTTCTTTATGGTCAGCAAAATTTGTCTTGAAACTTTTAATTGATTGAAACATTTCATGTCCAAAAAAAATGGGATCTAACGGGCTTTGTCGATTTCACAAACAGCTGAGGCATTGCTACGCCAATTACTGAAAGTTCCTAATTCCTGAAGTGGAAGTGAGGTGGATTTCAGGTTTACCAATGAAAATGTCAGCCCTTTAAACACTTGCAGATTCACAAATGTGCATTTACAAAAATCTACTTTATTTCCGCGAAAGCTCGGACAAAGCAAAGCACCCTTGCAAACGTCAACTCTTGGCAGCTCCTAAAGAAAAGCTTCCCTGGCTCTTTTGTAGAATGAAATAAAATCTGATGATTATTGGCTTTTCTTTCCACGGTCAAATCAGATTTTAAAGTTCAACAAAAAATATTATTTATAAAGACTATACACCTTCAGGTTTCTTTAGGGACTAACCAGAGTTGAAGCAATGACATTTGTAGATACCACAACCAAGACATGGTGTCTATTTCCTAAAAGTTTGGCAGAAGGGCCTTATTCTAGCAAGATTACGCTTACAAAGCTGCACTCTCAGAAGACTTTGCAAGGAGAAGACAGTGAAAGCCTCTCCTGACCTCATGCCTGACTTGAATCTAGCAGGCCACATTTGGAGTTTTTTCAAAGGGGAAAGCTGGAAGAAAAGTCTGGTAAAGAAAGTGAAAGAAATGTCTGTCAAAACGCAAAACATTATTACAGAGAAACAACAATGTCCTTTATGTCAGGAAGCCTGTCAACTGAAATTCAAAGTAAACACACAAAAAAAATGTAAACCTAAAATAGCAGTTCAATAAGATCCGAAGACTCTCAAATCTTCTTTTCTGGTTTGTTCAGGCGACATGGTGATATAGTTGTTTCTTAATTTTACATTATACTTAATCTCAACTAGAATTCATGTGAAAGTGAAGTGACTGTTCTTTTATAGATAATTTTTTTTACTCATAAAAATAATTGCATTACAGGCGCTTACGAATATTGCAATCCCCTATTTAAACCACAAGGAGTGAACAACAAAGAACTAACTGAGCCTTATGAAACACCAGGGGAAAGTCTTTGCGAGAAAACGGGTTTTCCACCTGCTGCCTTACAAAGAGGAAAAGGTATAACCAATGAATAAATATGCATGGGCTCCCAGCTGTTGCACCTTAGAGAGCAGCCTGGATGTGGCTGATTTGCATCAAATGAAAATAGAAATCCATGAACAAAAGTAAAAGATGACTATTTGACACCAGATGAATAAAGGTAGAAAGATCTTAGGTACGGCACAGTTTCCTGCCTGTAGATTGCAAAAGAGATTCATTCTGTCCTGTGCAAACTGACAAAGCATGTGGCATGCTAATATTGTGCACCGTTTAAAATAAAACCTCTCTACTTGTTTCTTGCGTAGGGCTATTTTCTGAATTGTATAAAAGATCTTGATCCACTTTGTGACAGGCTGAACTATAACTATTTGCAATAATTATGTCTAAGGTCAGATTTTGACATTGACATAGCCACTTCTCACTGAGATGGTTTAGTAGAATGAATTTAAAAAATCCAATTAAAAAAAACCCTTTTTGCCATTCTTTTTAGAGAACATTTCAAGCATTTCTAAAAAAAAAACATGATTTATAAAAAGTTCATGGAAGAGGTCTGAACAGTTTAATAACTAAAACTTTACAAAACAAGAAGTACGCTGTAATACATTTTTTTATGATCCCTCAATCATAGCTATTAAACATTCAGAATGTTTTAGTACTGTATTTTATGAAATTCCTTGTGCCCTTGGTAAACTGTAAATAACACTTTATAACAAATATTTTGCAACAAAACGCTGCACCCCAAGGATAATAGTAATGCAAGGGTAGTAAAAAAAAAGAAGGAAAAAAAAGACATAACAGTAAAATAATGCATGAGTTAAAATCTCTATTTTTTACATCAACCAACGGGTTAGGTTGGTTCTTTAAAGCCCAGATGACTCCAGAAGTCTTATATAGACTTGTGGAAAAGTCTTATATAGACTTGTGGAAAAGTCTTATATAGACTTTTCCACAGTTTTGAGGCAACCAGGGAGACATTTGTTTAAAACATCCTGTCTCATGTTGACTGAAAGGACAGAGAGTCTTTAAGGCCCGATAAAAGACAAATGCAGTGTTGGGTAAAAGTAAATTCCAGGGTTTCCCCCAGTGTATTATAAGCCTGGCGGGCCTCCAGGCCCCCAGCAGGCTGAGCATTGCTTATTTATTTAAGTCTTTTTAAAATGTTTGCATTTTTTAAGACTTTATATTTGGTGTTCAGGTGTTAATTTTTCAATAACACATTATTATCAAGTGACATTTTCAAATTTCTTGTCAAAAAGTTTTTATTCACAAGTAGGACGAGCCGCTGCATAGATGACTGCCCTAGCACCCAACCACCAGACTTACCCAGTTTTCTGGGGGAAACCTTGAATTCTGATAGTATTTCCTAGTAATCCTCAGAACTATTTATCATCTGCTTCACTTCTCTGTAAACATTCCTAAAACTTTCTCACTTTCTATTCCTAATCTCACGGAGAAACAATAATTCCACAACCAAAAATTACAGATGGTAAAGCAGAATTATCTATTTGGTTAGACTTTTTAAACCGTTTTCAATTTTTACCCCTTTTTTGAACACTCTGAACCATTCTCTGTCAACCCGTCCTCACTTTACTCGTTATCGGCCGTGTCTACTTTCACCATTACACAGCTGTACTATTGTATGATTGGGAGCCCAGGCTGTCCAGATAACATTCTTCCAGGCCACCTGTATTCAGCTGATGAAGCAGAGTCTTCTGTAATTTCTTAAGTCTTGTGAAAGGTGCAGCGGACTTCTTAAATCACTGCAGTCTGTTTGTTTGTTTGTGCTTGGGGAAAAACTGAGTTCCCATCATTGGCAAAGCAAAATGCAGCTATTTGGTTGGGGGAGTCACATTGAAGTTCCATATTCTGGTTGCTTTATCAGTTTCACACACACTACTTATATTTTTAATCATCTTTATATTAGCACTTTTAAAAGAAATATGTTATACAAATGCCTAAGGTGAATTTATGGATAACTTCAAAGTAATATCTAAAAGTTTAAAGAAACTCTTAACATCAAACACCGCTGTAGACATTTTACTTCAGGAGATCATATTTGTTGTTTATTAAGTGTAGATCATTTGCATATTAAACCCTCCATCCTCCTTGCTTTCTTCTCAGTCTGTCATGTCACATCAAATCATACTGCGAACGGCAAACAAGTCAGCATTTCATTCACTTAATGAGAGTTGCTGGTGCCCCACTTCCATGTTAATAAAAATCCTATGCTAATTAATGTTTTAAGCCAGTTGATTAAAAGTAAGTGTGCTAATAAGTGTTTATTTACAGCGCCCGAGTTGAGACTAAACAACATGCGCACAGGTCAAAACTGTTCCACCCTCATTAGACAAAGATCTATCAAACTTTAGCCATGCTGGTCCATCACAGGCTGTGACTCACAGAGCAGATGCTTCTTCATCACTGTAAATTAGGTGGAGTGAAGCCTATTTCTTCTTCTGTTTCATTAAAAGATAAAGCAAATAATGAACACTTGCTTAGGGATAGCCATTATGTTAAATTATGTCCTAATGAACTGGTGCTTTCTACAGCTTGTGATGTAAATGTAAATCCAGGATGTTATTTATTGTTTCTCCTTTTTAAAATAGCTTAAGCTCATGTGTTGTAGAATGGAAGCAAACTGTAATGTTTCAGTCTTCCCACAAATAATTACTTGGTTTCTTACTTTTGACCTGCAGCACATGAATGTTAGTTTCAAAGCCGTAAGTTACATACACAGAGATATTTTTTTTATTAAAATGAAAAAAATATATATATATATTTTTTAGATATTTTAGGATTATCAAAATTCTTTGTACTTAAATGCAAGAATGAGAGATTTCTTTTTCTTTTTGTACCTTTAAAGTCAGAACCATATGTATATTTTCCTTATTTAGGTCATATTTGGGCCGTTCTCACACCTGTTTAGCTGTGGCTACAAATTTTCTGTGGACTAAGATGAGGTTTTGTGATGACCATTACAACATTTGTTGTCATCAAGCCACGTTGTTAATCATATCGCCCAGTGTTAAACTTCCTGAAACATTATTTTCCCCTATTTTTTTCTTCCAAATGTAATGATGGTCATTGACTGTTGACCAAACATCTTCATGCTGTATTGGTGTAAGGAATCGTTGTTCTGAGTGGCTTTTCAGTCCAATTCTACGGTGGCCCAGAATGGCCAACAAAATCACAAGCCCCAACATCACATCAAAAAGTCACAACAGTAACAAGGAATGCTAAGACGTAAGTTATACATTGCCATCTTCACCTCAGCTTCATTTTGTCTGTTGTGATTTTTTGCTGCCATGCCGTTTTGTCTGGAGTGTTGTGGCGTTTTTGTTGACCCTTCCAGGCCACCGTACAAGTCTGCACAATCTTTTCACTGTGGCTAACATCCCTCTTTCACCAACTTCATAGAGTGTTGACGAGGTTTTTTACTGTTCTGTGCCTGATCTGCACCTTTCTCATCAAAACGTCAAACATTTGACACAGAACCTGTGATGAATTAAACCCCTTCCTGCATGTGAAAATAATTAGCAAGGAAGAAACATGCTTAATATTTTAAAATACATCTCTAATGTTGTGAATTAACTGGTCAGAAGCTTATAAAACCATGACAGCCCCTAGATTTTCTCAAAATGTTTCAAGGAATAGTGATTGTAGTGTATATAAAACTCAAGAAAACAATTGTCCAAAGAAAATACCATATCATTCTGGCATGATCTACAAGAGGAAAAAAGTTTCTTTGATAAACTTCCTCAGTTAATCATCTATAGTTGCAGTCTTACTGGTTCATGCTGTGCTAACTCCAGTAACTTCCCAACTACATATCATAGATTTTCTGAAAGGAAACTCTGGGTTTATCATCTCAACTCTCCAAACTCTACCACCATTTTGGATAAGAATGTTAAATATAATATTGCTACAAGTGAAAAGTATGACAAGGTAGCTTATTACAGTACCTTTGCCTGGAGTAGAGTGACAGAAACAAATGTGCTCATATCTCAGTTGATTTTTTTTTTCTCAACAGAACTGTCCAAACTCTGGCTTGTGCAAGAGACATTGACATATAAAGCAAGATTGATCAGAAATTCAAAAATCTTTCTAAGTATGGTGAATACACCACAACCAAGCACAGTGTTGCCACTCAGAAGGCAGTTATTTTCTGTATTAGTGAGGTGTTAAAAACTGACATCAAAATAAATATAAAGGTAAAAGAAGCTCTTTTAAGGGAAACAACTTCTACAGAGACATTTTAATTATTGACTCAACCTGCTACTATAAGGGGAAAAAAACAATTTTGGTTGATAACAAGGCTAAACATTTTTGAAGTATCTTATCCTATTGAGTTATCATAGAGCATGCTGGTTTCGGTAATGTTGAGTTAAGGGTACACTAAGACTCTTCCATTTATATTGATCACTTTTTCTATTTTTTACTGCTTCTGCTTTTGCATACACACAGTGTGACATCACCTCTACTCTTATCAAGGACTGCTCAGAGTTGAAAGCCTATCGTTTTCTTTAACTGTTATATTTTCTGATAAATCTAGAGGCCGCCAGTAGTGGCAGTTTTTATACTAGCTATAATATAATGTATTGTTGCCATAAGTAAATAAAGATCAGGCTACGGTTTACCAAATTAGGGTAAAATAAGTGTTTTTAACACATACTACTCTGTACTAGGAAGCTTACTCACATGATAGGATTATTACTAATGTATATATATATATATATATTTTCCCCTGAAAACAACACGTAATATAGGGTGAAAAATCTTCAGAGAACAATTCTAAGTGCAGCAACGAGGGGAAAAAACCACTCCACAAATGTTCAGTTCAAGTCTTTGCATTATTTATTTGCTGAAAGCAAAACAAACATTAACATATCAAATATTAACATAAATTCTCATGAGACACTCATACCACACTAGAACTAAAAAGGGCAATTTAACGCCACATTTGAAACTCGAGTGAATTTCTCCCAGAACCAGTGTGCGGTGTGCTCCGATGGAAGAGATGGTATACCTAAACTAGCTAAATTTATGAAAAATAATAACCTGCTTTTTAAAAATTTAATAATTAACTTGAATTGTTTGAGATATAAAAAAAATATATTGAAACTGTATTAAACTTTTTGCAGTAGAATCTGGTGCTGTCTTTTATATGTAGGTAAAATTAGACATGATGATCAAGAATCTAGTTTCAAACTGAATCATAAAACCTTTCCATCACTTTTGTGTTTTCTCCAGATTTGTGGTGTAGGTCACATCTCTTGACTTCTTTTATGTTCTGATATCATCACTAATTAAACAAGACACAATTCAAAACAAGCTGTTCTGGGATGGTAGTAATGAAACACATTCTTTTTATGATTTTTCTGGCTCCACAGGGATTACTTTCTTTGTCCGCAGGTCTTTTGTTTCCCCCAGAAATAATCAGCCGACATGCACACATAAAGGAAAAGATGACCTTCTGTTACCATATTATTCAAAATAGATAACGATTCCTTTCATGCTTGGAGGGAAATTCTGCCTGTTTACCTTTGGTCCGATGCCTTTTTGCATTTGAGCATCTTATTGATCCAAAGCTGAGCTGATTTGTACCCGATAATAAAAGAATTCAGAAAATCCCTCAGGATTGCAAGTATTGAGAAGGCCATTCTTCACGTTCTTAAGCACATTCATCTTTGTAAATAATATAAATGAAACCTGAAAGGAGCCAAGTCTTTCTTTATTTAACTTTATTTTGTAGGTTTACAATGACAAATTCTAGTAGCCTAGTCAGTGGTGAAAAGATTTCCATTTTATTATTGTTATGCCAAATATTCATATCACTGATATCTCACTTGGTGTCACCATTTGTGAACAGCGTTAATAGCTCTGACACACTGTTGCTTTTCTTCATTTCATTTCAATGACACAGGAATAATAATGTCCTACTAATGCCTTGTCACATATTTAACAATGTAGCATTTAAAGTTTGATCAACAGATAAGCCAGGATAGTGCATTTTTCTAAAATCCAGATGGATATGTACTATAGATCACACGCGCCATGTAAAAGAAGCTGAGAGTTGCAGGAATAAAGCTATGTTGTCTGAATTGAAGATCTTTTTTCCTTACTTCAGCTAATGATCATGTGACCTTTTACAGACATTGACATTTCCAACATGGACAGTTGATCGTTAAACATGGCAAATGAAAATAAAAAGTGATGTAACATGATGGTTAATGTACCATTTCCTGATGAACTTGTGCATTGAATTCAACACCATTAATCCTAATTCAGAATAGGAACAATCATACTTTAAAGACATGACTGGATGTCATGTTTTACAAAGTTCCCTTCATTTGCTTTGTTTTCCCAACAAGCTGAACTTAAATTACCAGCTTCCCATATGGAAAGGTTAAACATCATCTGAGCAAAACCTTTATGGAGGACACAGGTTGAACTAGAAATGTGTCATTTCTAGAAAATAAAAGCTTTCTTTTTTATTTATGTGACTTGCAAAGAAATATGAATAGAAAAAAGTGTTGGTAACATTATTAATTTGACCATGTGTCACTATCAATTTTCATTGCAGCTATGGTCAGCTCCATTTTTTCATAATATCTGAATTCCTCCCACAGAATATAGTGTGTCTAGTGAGAAAAATAAAGTTGTAGGTTGTGCAGCATAGATATCTTTTAATCACAATAGTGCCAACTAATCCAGCTTGTGAAATAATGTCCAATATTTGAGTTTGGGCCTAAATCTCTCTTTTTTAATCTGAAGTACTTGAAACCTTAAACCCAACCTTTTTCTGTTTCGTACTTTCTCCAGTATTTTTTTAAATGTATTTTGGAAGTATAAAAGCTTTCAAGCAAAATTCATTCATACATACTACTGTATCCCAACCATAAGAAATTCACAATATGTCTAAAATATATTTATTTTCTACATTAATAAAGTAAACATTAAAAAGAGTGAAGGCAGAACCTGCTTTGAATGTCTGATAAAGCTTGTTTGACCACACTGGGAGAGAGAAATTGGGGAAAGTGGGAGGGCTGGTGCTTGACACCAGTTTGAACTCTTTCAGGGGAGTGATTGCTACAGGCCTTTTCTTTTATTTTTATTTTTTAACGCAAAGATAAAAGATTTGAAACCAAGCTAGAGCCAGGCACTAAATGGAATAAAAGGGGGACATTTTCAGAGGACAGAGAGGAGTAGAGATACAGCTGATTAAGACATGATAAGCCTTAATCTTCTTTTAATCAGTTTCCTTTCACTCATTTGCAAGTCCACAATGCAACAGTCTTACTGTGGGAGACTCTCTTAATTCAGCAAATATACCATGGCAGTAAGAAGTGTTGCGAAGTAATTCTAGTTGCCAGTAAGAGCAGCCCTAAAAATGAGGCTCTCTATCTGTCTAGACATAATATGCTGTTTAATAGAAATATTCATGTCAGGTTTTCTAGTTGAAATCATATATTTGCAATGAACTTACTTCCTCTATAGTAGAGTCATAGAAAACCAAGAGACTTGGTTATTTTCACATCTGAAAATGAGTATAATTTGTTGTCCAACATTCTCAGAAAAAAAAGAAAAATATTGTCAAATGTTGATTAGAGAGAAGAAAACAAGAGGATAGAAAAGTATGATTTTCAATACCTTGACATGGAAACCAACCCAAAAAGTGTGAACGTAACAAAACTACCATTTGAAATGGACTTAGCCAATAATCAGTTCCAGACTGATCAAAGCTCTACAGTTACCTACTCGATCAGTTAGACTGCTATTTTATGGCAAGATGTCAACAAGAAACCAGCACAGTTATGCGACAACTTCACGTGATAAATGATTTGTCAAAGAACTGGTTGGTCAAAACAGAAATGACCCATTTTGTCATTTCTTTCTAATTCTGATAAAAGCAAAAATTTTCTTTTAGGGTCCAGACAGTTAGCAGAAGAAAACTAAATTTCATGCACAGTGTACTTTGAAGCTTAGTGGCTGAGGCAGTGTGTTATGGAGATGGTGTTGCAGACTTTGGTATTATTGCTTTGCCTTCTACTTGTGCTTCATCCCTATGGCATAAAGAAAACCTTTTAATACCCATTTTTTTTATTCTGTATTTTCATAAATTACATCAAATAAGGCACTGATTGAAATGAATGGGTTATGACTTAGATTATTACAACTTACTAGTATGTGCAAGATGGCCATTTTAAATTTTGGTTAGTGTTGGTTGTAAAATTTCAACTTTCATAGTTGCCAAAGAATATTTCAGGGAAAATCTAATTAGTTTTCTCTCAAACTGGCCTAGTTAATATAATTTTGGTCTAAAAAATATATTAACCCTAGTAAACATGATAGGCATATGGCCAGAATACTTTTGAGAATATGTATGCCTGCATTATGCGGTATCCAAATAAAACTACTTGACATATCTTCCATTTTAAGTTTGGCTCTCAAAAAGAAAAACTTTTAAGTGGAAAATGTAAATCAAGCTTTTCTCCGACCTGACATTTTTAATAGGATATTTGAGACATTTTCTTTCAGTGACAGACAACTTTAAACCACTTCTCTGCAGCTGAAAACATCAATTATCTTCTCTAAGGATAACATAAAACACACGGTGAAATTGTTTTTTAGCATTATTAGCTGAGCTTTAAGGTAACCTGCAAAATGATTGACAGACTACGTGAAAAGGAAACGTATTCATGCTGAAAATCGAAACTGTAGTGATTTTGGAATACATTCTTTCATGACAGAACCACACACTAACTCAGAAGTTAAGCTAGCATCATAAAGATTATTAGTGTTGAAAACAAAACCGCTTAATGTTTTCTGCATGAACTTTAATGGTTTTTAGACCAATAATTTTCAAATTCAGGCCTCACAGTCCGATGTCCCGCAACTTTTAGATGTGTCTCTGGTCCAACACACATGAATAAAATGGCTGAATCACTTCTTGAGTTTACAGTCACGTTCTCCAGAGTTCTGCTAATGAGTCATGCAGTCCTGAATCCATGTAACCGCGCGTTGACAGTTTGACTTGAGTCCAGCCATGTAGGACCCTTAACGTTAACCAACCAATAGTCAGAAGTTGGCGCCTTATGGCACAACCCCAACTAATTTACATAAAGAGACACAAGTGCACACAGAGATGTAGAAAGGACAGGCAGAAATACATGGCGTTGGAAAAAATGTGGTAAATAATACAAAGAAAAATAAGACAGACAAAAATAACATACACAAGAATGCATTTTAAAAAGTACCAATAAAGATTAAAATTAACTGTTAAATAAGGTAATTATTACAAAGGTGATCAAATAAAGACACTAACAAAGATGTGTACACTATGCTTACGGTATAATTTAATTACTGCCAACTTTTATTTATTATTTTGATAACTGTATGCTAATTTATTGAGCATTTATTTATTTCTGTATTTTTTCTGAATTATAGCAGGATTCGTCCTCCATACTTTTGGACACATAAACGAAAGGGTTTTAAATAGTAACTGAAACCTCATAAAAATCTCTGTGCTCAAAGAAATCGATTTGTTTGTAAAAAAAAAATGCTGCGTTTAAGCAGATGGCATGAACCTCCATGCCATACCCACTAGTTAACTTCATTGGAAACTGGAGGCTCAAAATTGACTTGTGCTTCAAAAAGTTGGAAAAATATCACTTTCACATCTGTTAGTCGAAAAATATGATCATCACCAAACGTGTTGGCCTTGGCTAAGTCTTCTGCTAAAAACTGAAAGAGACAGATGAAAACTCAAGAGCTGCAGCATGGCTTGACACGGCCAATTTTAATCATTAAATATGTGAATAATTTTTCCATACACGTCTCTCTCACACTGAGCTGCTGGTGTGAAGCCCACCATATACTTGCGCAATTTCAAACCTTTAATGAGGGCAAACCGAAAGACGTGAAAAGAGACGAGAGCAAAAACCGACGAGAAAAATGACACGAGACTCGGTGCAGAAGAAAGAGGCAGGAAACAGGCGAAAGGGAGATAAAAGAAAGGACGAGGAAATGAGGATGAAAACGACAGCTCAGCGGAGGATAAGCAAGGTGGCAAGACGAATTTTGAAGATTGAGAGAGTGTGAGAAACGCAACGGTGGACAAATGAACCAGCAAGCGAGGGACAGCGGAGGAGGGCTGCTGAGAGAAAAGGATGTTGGCAGAGGGGAGATTTCTCCTCCATTACATTCTGAAAAGAGAGAAACAAGGGATGCAGGGCTGAGATAAGAGGAAGTTGATTAAAGAATCACAGCCAAAGAAAAGGAGCCTTGTATTTAGCATTCTCCTGGCAACGTGGAAGCTTATTTTCATGCCCTAGTTTGTCAAAATAGGAAGGAGCCAGAGGGTAACAGCAGTGGAGACACAGACAGCAACCATACAGAGATAGTCATGTCATGGGATTGAGACTGTGAAAAGGAGCAATCGCAAAGAGAGCTGATAAACAGAATGAGACAGTGTTTCATCTAATTATCAAGCCTCTGCCATCATTGCTTCACCACATGTCACACTTCAAGGGACAAAGTGTAAAATCCCATCGTTGTGCATATACGTTAACAATGACACAAAGAAGGTCTGAAATAAAACGTGCTCCTCTCCGCATCCTTGTGGGATGAGTTGAACCACTGACTTTGTTTTGCTGGGGGATACTGAAGCTGGGGGCTGTTCCTCTAATGGGAGGAAAAACCCAGTGTGTGGTAGTAACCCTGATAATAATTAGAGTGACTTGGAGGCAAGGCCGAGTTTTACACCAAGTTCACAAAGCACAAACAGTTCATTCATCATATTCATCATTAGTCTTTTGAGCAATCAAATTAATTGGTGGTGCCTTGTGTGAAAAAAAAAAAAACAACACCCAAGCCTTTACAATAAATACATACTTTATTGCATTGTCATTATCTCATAGTGGAATATTTAGAAAACATACAATCTTTAATTCAAGTACATTTAGTCAGTGTAAAAAAATATTTCGGATCATTATCCTTCTGAAAAACCCAATGATGACCTATTGTGAGTTTTTTCTTAACAGTCCTGGTATTTCAAGAGGTTCAACATGCTAGGCACCTTAGCAAAGTTCCCAGGGTTTGATCTTGATAGATCTTGGATTTTTACTGAACGTTGGGCATCAGGTGCCTTACACGTAGTCAGTCGTTTTACACCAATTTCCTCCCAGGATGTTTGTTACTAAAATCTTACTCTCATTTGACCAAAACATAAA
The DNA here is from genome assembly GCF_001444195.1 of Xiphophorus couchianus. Taxonomy (NCBI): domain Eukaryota; kingdom Metazoa; phylum Chordata; class Actinopteri; order Cyprinodontiformes; family Poeciliidae; genus Xiphophorus; species Xiphophorus couchianus. The sequence continues at coordinate 11,609,471 of NC_040244.1, read as the reverse complement.
GTTCCAGTTAGTCCCTATGAAGTTTTGTTGTGCGCGTTAAATGTCCAGTGTAAATTTTAAAGAAGCATTCAGTTTTTTACATGAACATCTAAAATGAAACACAATACCATCGGTCTTTCTCAGAATGATCGTACAACTGAACTTTAAGGCTAAATCCCCTTGCTTTTGTCACAAGAGACATGTGTTAAGTCTCTTGGTCAGCCTCTTTTTTTGTGGCATAAAGCAAGTCAAGTCTGTGCAGCTGAAGTTGTTCAGATCAGCAAAGCAAGGTGGGTTAGAAATAAACCAACCATAAAGGGAAAAGGAGTCTATCAAAAGTCAGCTCCTCATTCTTTTAATCACACATCACTCCTCTAGTTCAAATCTCCTCTGCTTCCTTTCATGTGCCTCCCAGCTTCAGCTCTCTTTGCATGTTTCCTTTTTACTCAGCTGCTCCTCTCTCCTCCCCTCTGTTGCTTTCCTCCCTTCGCTGCTCATCGTCTCATCCCCTCTGCGCAGCCTATAGGTGGCATAGAAGCATGCAAATTGGTGCAGAGTGCAGCAGAGCGATCCGAATGCCAATTTCTGCTCTACAACCAACCTGAATGACTCCAGACCATATCTTATCTGTTCTTCTGCTCTATCCTTCTATTTGCTTTCCATCAGCATTCTAGTCTCGCCTGTCCCTCACTTCAATTACCCCCACTATCTCCTCTCTTCCCATCTCTTGCCCCCTCTTTTTTTCCCCCTCTACTTATCTCATGTATACACTTTATCCTTTGACACCTTTATCGCCACCTTCTCAACTACAATCACTCTCTGGCTGCCATTTAACTTGTGAATTACCTATTCAACCCATCTGTAATAATTGTGCCGTTTGAACAACGAGATGTACAAGGTAAGATGGCGCAGATGCAATAAAATGCGGGAAAAAAGAAGACAAATGCCAGATTAAGACACAACGTGTGATCATGTTTTTACCTGTCAACTTGTGACATTAAAAACCTGAAGTAGTGTGCTGGAGGAAAGCAAAATCAAATTTTATTAATATAGCACAGATTCAAAAGCAGCTTTAAATAAATCAAGTCAAAGTCAGAGTCAAACACAAATTCCAATTTCATTCTGTCTATGAAACATTGCAATGAAGTTTAATGTATTAATGAAGTTTTGTAATAATGGAAAATCATTCAATTTAATGAAAAAAGCAATAACAGTCCTTTATATTCCTTTATATTCAGCTTGCATGCATTATCTCTGCCCCCCCTTGTGAAGACTCTAGAATATTTTAAAGATTACAGACTATTAATTCGAATTATGAAAAGTTTGGTTTCTCAAGTTCCTTCAGTAAATTGTTCTGTCATTAACAATGCCAGATCCAATATTGTTTCAAATAAATGTAAAACAAGCTTTATTCTTTAACTGCAGCAGGTAAATGGTTCCAATTCATATTCTAGACTTACTTGCTTTATAATATTCCATATAAATGTTAATTTATGTTCCTCAAATTGATCGTTTGAGTACGGATTTCTCTAAAGAACAGATAATAAAAAAAGCTAAACTTAAGGACCCTGTAGTAGTTAGAAAAATAAGTCTTGCACAGGTAAAGAGATTAGTTTTGTGCATACAGTATGTGTTTGATGTAAATTGTTAAAAAATGTGTCCAACATATAGCAAGTAGCATTTCTTTGAAGGTTCAGTTCACTTTTATCATTTTGATTGTCCTCTGTGTTCACAAGTTTTTTTTTATCCCACCTTTATCTCAGGTCTATCAACCATTTTTATTTTCTCCATCCTTTCATCTCTGCAGTGACAACAACTCCTTCCTTCCTTTCCACACCTTTGTGTTTTATCTTCCATCTCTCCATCTCCATCACCTCTGTGCCCCCCTCCCTTTGTTCTCCACTTCTCCCCCTTTCTGTCCGCATGCCTGCCCATTCATTCGCTCACCCTCGTGCCACCTAATGGGGTGCTGTTGCCATGGTAACACGGGGCGAGCAAATGCTCGTGCTCCACCATTGGGAAAGACGGGAGCTTGTAAAGTCTCAGTTTCTCATTTTTGCACGTCACCCACTGTCAAAGTCAGAAACACTTCACACACAAAGTGTTAAACTGCTGTAGAGACAAGCGAACGGTACAAGTAAAAGAAACTATCTGAAAAGTGGCAGCAATTGTAATGCATGTAATTCCAACAATGATTAGTCTTGAGACCAATAATTAAAGCATCTATCGAACAGAGAAGGAAATGGAAACAAATACTTTAATTCTGAGCACATAATTTGCTTAGATTACTATTGGTATAGAATTTGTCACACATATTTCTTATGACTGATTACTGATTTGAAAATAGCTTTATGAATAGTAAATGATTGTATATTATGAGATAAATACATTTAATTTGTTGAAGACTGCATACTTGGTCATACGACCAAGACATACACTTGGTCGTTTATTTTCTTTCATACACTTATTTTACAAAGTTCACACTAACACACTACAAAGTTGCCTTCAAGACTTCTAGTTAGGAACGGAGAGGTGAGTGGTAGTTTTTAATCTAATTTGGACGTGAATTCATTTCAGTTTTGCAGCTGTGGGTGGTCAAGACAGATTCAGCTAATGTTTATCAGCCAGCTGTTGGAGTAGTTAATGCCTTGTCTTCTTAATTAGAATGTGAATCATGTTGCGAAATGGCTCCCTTGTCTCCTTTCCAGGGAGTGTCTGTAGGATGTTTTAATTCATTAAAAAGCTTAACCAGGAAGAAAGATTTAAGCCGTTTGCTTTGAATATATCTTTGATTTTGTAATTTGGGCCATCCAATCTCACACTCTTATCAGTGAACATCTTTTAGGACTGATTTCCATGGGAAATTGAGATTAGAACACAAACTTTGATCCAGTTTGGAATGGCGTCATGTTCTGAGTTGCACTTTAATTATTTCAGAGCAAAATTGCGGCAAAGTAGATTCAGATTTTTGAGGAAATGTATTTAAAGAGTCACCCTAGACTGGAGTTTTGACAGTGCATTTGCTGTTAACACTCAGTGTTACCTGCTGCAGAATAGTCAGACTTTTCAAAGCCCATATAAACCTGAAGGTAAAGGTAATTTTATTTATATGGCACGTTTTCAGCAACAAGGCAATACAAAGTGCTTTACAGGAATTAAAAAGAAATACAAACAAAATAACAAAGGAAAGAGCAAAAGAAGAAAAAGAATCTAATGTTGATCTGAAGTAGACTAGATACTCCTATTCAGGGTTGGTAGACAAATTAAGATAAATGTAAGACAAAACATTTATCTTGTCTTACATTTACTCTTTTTGTGTTCACCCTTTTTAATAAATCTAGCTGCTGAATAGACATCTTGAAATTTACAATTTCAGGACGAACTGAATTTTTACCTGCTATTTCACCATAGCAACTATTAGAAGGTGATTGGAAACTAAACTCTTATTAATATTCATCTGTGGAGCTGTCACCTCACAGAAAGGTGAGATACTATGTTTAATAACATCTAAGTTCATCATAATGAACCTTAAACATGCCATGCAGGACACAATGCTGCACTGTGTCGTACTTGTATAAATGACAAAAGATTGCAAGTGTAAAAACTCTGATGTACCTCCATTTCTCAAGTAAATGATCTTGTTGTCGGCACCATGGATGGCAGCCATGGTGAACTGATGCACTTGTTTGTAATTTGGAAGAGAAATAATTAATGTGATGAATTAAAGTCTGAGTGTCATGTGAAGGCTTCATCAGGGAAAAGTCTGTGGAAAAAAATATTCCAGGAGCAGCTGAGGAGGATTTGCGAGCCTTTTCATCCACCCACAGTTTGGACGCAAAGAGAAGACAATATAATACTTCTGTACCATGAGCAAACCCTCAGAATAAATGCTTAATATTCTGATGGAATTACTTTTATGCAAATACACAAATCTTAAATTAGTGCAAATGCGAAGTATTTTTGCTTTAAGGTAACCACTGAGAAACAGGTTAATTTACTAAAAATTCATATTTAAACTGCAAGAATTGTAAGTATTACAAAGTTTAAAGTCACTCAAATGTTTTGCAGTTGTATCTAAAACCAATAGAATTCCTTATTTATTTGCAGTGCAATGTGAGATCATCTATATAATTAAAATCATACTGTTTAGATTGATCAGTTTGTAGTACATAGGAAGAATGCACAATACAAATTGTAATGTCTTGCAGGAATCATTGCATATATTTAGGGCAAAATAGAATCTTATTTCAAGTTAGTAAATTGCAATAACAGAAAATATGCCCCACCATCCTGCCTTGGAGATTAGCAATGTATTGTAAAATTTCTCAATCATTTGTAGAGCTGTTTTTTTTATTGTAGAAACAATAGTTCTTCCCTTTTTTCTTCATGTAGAATTTTAATTAGTGAATTAAAATACAGTAATTAAAAGGACTGGATTGTAATTCAGTATAACAGATTTGGGTAAATTCAAAGAAAATATTCTTACCTCTATTTTCTACCCTCTCATTGACATTTAGTTCCAACCTTCTTCCATTTTGTAACCATAAACAAGCATTCTGTGCTCATGTTCAGGATAATTGCCAATGAGTTGATAGAATTGCATTATTGATTAAAGAAAAATGAAGACTGATAATTATGAAGCTGTTGACATTTTTGGTAGGCAGTGATTTACAGACAAAGATGGTGTGTGTAGATGCAAAATGTGGACCTAAGGAGAACCTTTCTGGTATTATGATGTGGTATAATATCTCAAAAGTAAAGCATCCTGCACTGAACAGATGAAAAACAGTAAGTGACATCTATTACTGTGAAAATGTCAGAAAGCCATTAGTAACGAACCACCAAGATGTAAAAAACTGGCTGCCAGTTATTAGAACCATTTGATGGCAGTTGCTGCCACCAAGGGTGCTACTACCGGTTATTAACTTAAGAGGGCAATTACTTCCCATATCGGGCCTGGTTGGTTTAGTCTGTTTGATAAATTAAATCACCTTTCAAAATTAAAACATCTTTTATGAAACATTTGGAATAACAAAAGTTAAATCTGAAGAAATCTGCAATTGGGTAGATGCATTCTAAGTCTATTGCCATTTGATTAACATCTTCTGAATTAAATGAACAAATATACACTCTATTTCCATCTATTGTGATTATGAATACAGATTATGATCCCAGATTTATCCAAAAGAATCAAGGCATTTACTCCCTGCCGCTAGGTATTATTTATTGGCGAACAATGAACCACTGAATAGATTGTATTTTAAAAGGTACAATTTACTGAAGCCTCTGTATGAAATAACCTGTCAGAATGTTCCTTTTTGTTACCAAAAAGTACAAAAAGCCCAAATGTACAAAATGGTGAATGGGTAAAATAAAAAGCTCCCTCCAAAACCCAACACCGTTGCACTTTGTAAAGTTTTATCATTCATTCCATCCTTTCATGGTTGTTTATGTTTTTGATTTTGTTGCTAAAATATTCTTATCCCACCACTGACACCATACAGTGTACAGCAGCCGTTTTAGATAAACCATACTCAAGAGTTGTCAGTTAGCACAAAGGATCAGTTTTCATAATTATTTGTGTGGTCATGCTAACTGTAAGCCTGTAACCCGCTTTAAAAATCTATCATTTCTGATGTAAGAGAGAACGAATCATTTTCGCAAAAAAAAAAAAAAAAAATAGGTTGATACAAATTCAAGCATCTTCACATTACAAAATGAGCATATGCACATTACCCAGCATAAAGCCATCTAAAACATACATGGAGTTTTACCTTGATTCATTCATGCATGTTTGAGAAACCCTTGAATTTCCTGTGGCAGCCTTTCAGGGGTGCCTAAGCGCCTTCTCATACAAAGTGCTGCTTTACATATAGCTCCCCCTCTTTGGAGCCAATTTCAAAGTGTAAAATGTATATATGACGCATTTGTATAACAACTGAAAGTAGCACAGCTACTTGATTGGGCTATAAAATGGCACTATGTCCCTGGAAAGTGCATCGTAGCGCCTCTTTAATGGAAGTTGTGAATAAAAATCCCAACTGCAATGTTACTGCACCCCAGATATCTCCAGCCATCCCGTTTCTACTTCTTACACAAGATTACTTTTATGATATTGTGTGCGCTTTCTGAACCATACACAAGTTTTTCAAACTCTTTCAACCTTGTATTTAAATGTAATAGATTTGATTTTGATTAGCATACTCTTCTGTTATCTGCTGGCTATTTTGAGTAGAATTGCTACTCATGACCCCATATTTGTGTTTGCCTACACTGTCCTGAACTATAAACACAAGCTGAGAAACATCAATAAACTGACCTTATCACTTCTCTCACTGAAAGGTAATGGGTATACCTACAAAATATGCACTGTAACGTATTGATTTATGCATATTTTAAACAATATGCGGAAAGCTTTTCCTTCACATAAAAAACAATATACATATTATATGCCATATATAATGCATTGCCTTTTACAGTTTGTAAACTGTTGGTCAGTGTGTTGCCAGGAATGTTTTTATGATTTGTAGATCATGGAACACACCATTTATTTTCCCTTATGTCTTTTTCCACCTTTCCCCTCTCTAACTGATCAAATTACGCTTATCTATTCAGTGTAAGAAAAGGTTAGGTGCGCAAATACTGTAGGTTTACTACACATGTCAACAAAGAATAAAAAAAGACAAAGAAAGCTTGTGTGGTCTCTACATGGTATTGATCCACAGGTGGTGTGGCCTTGTGTGAAGATAAAATGCAGAGAAGCGCACCGTTGCCTGCTTTTGGCAGCAATGAAAGAGAAATGCAGCTTTAAAAGTAAAAGAGTGGGTAGAGTGGTTGAAGCATGACAGGAGGTGGTACGGAGTAAGAAATTGTGGTTTAAGAAAAAGGTGGGGGTATGAAAATAGCAATGAAAGTAGCTGGGGACACGGAACCACCAAAGGGAAAGGTAAAACTGCTTTTTAAGTGCAAATTGATAAGAGGCCTGCTGCTATGGGTGTGAAAGTTACTACAGAAGAGCTGGATGTGTATTCTATATAGGTCTTTATTTGAATGTCTAAAGGCAGATGTGGGGTGTTTTATGACTTCTACAGCATGTTCGGCTGAAGATTATATATGAATGCATGAATTTATAAGATCATATTATGGTTGGGTTCATACTTTACGAGAGTGTAGACACTCTGTGCATGTGTGTTGCAGACAAGATTTGGATAACGGGGAGACAGAGCGCTATGGTCTATTGGTCTATTGATATTCTGGATCTCTGGCAGGCAGAGGAACATCTGATTGTGTAACATGGGAGAGAGAGGTTGAAGAGAACAAGGAGCCATTTTAGGATGGTAGTGTTGAGGGTGGGAGAGAAAAACCCTGTACATTAAGAATAAAAGCAGACAGGAGGAAAGGCATGGTCAGAATGGAAAATGACCGCTAGTTCTAAATGTTTTTTGAGAAAGAATACAAAAGTAGGAATAGTGGGGTTGTAATATCTGATGCACTGTGTTATTCGTGTTCTCACGTTAAAACTTCAAAGTTGCACAGGTACTTAATGAAAGCAACATTTTAAATCTGTATGCTAAGGTACATAACAACAATCATGTACCATCATGTACCTCAGTATTTGGAAACAATTGGAAGTAATTGTCTCCTTTTTTTTGTTTTGTTTAGCATCCTCAGTAGACTTTATCACACCCACACCTCCACGCACACGCCCAGAGCTTCAACACCTTGAAGACAGTGTACACTGAGCCATATTAACACATTGGGCTAGGAGTTTTGAAAAGTTCTGTATGAAAGCAATAGTAGCTAAGAACTGCCATAGGGCTAAAGGTGACAGATAATTAGCATGATCTCATTTCTTATTCTTGCTTATCCTCACTAAGGTTTTTTCTCCCCTTCATCCGGCTCTGTCTAACCTGCTTCACCCTCTTTTTTTAATTTCCTATCATTCTCACTCCCTCTGCCTCCATTTCTTAGTGAACACTTTGTTCTTAGAAAGGGGAAAAAATACAGTAAGCCGAAGCACTTTTGTTTGATGACCATTCTGAGAATTCACATGCAGTTTTGTGAACAAAGATACCAGGGAAAGCTAATTTGTAGTGGCTACAATTAGACCACAGACAATGCTTGTGCAAAGATTGTCAATTCATGTTAATGTTGCATGGTAATTTTTGCTGTTGTGGCAAAATAAAACTTGTGGACAATATTTATTTTATTTTTTTACATCATGCCAGGTTGGTTTGGATAGCTTTTGTTCCTTGAAAAAGGAAAGCATCTTTTCATTACTGTAGTTTGTTTTCACTCAGGTTTTCTTTGTGTGAAATTAGTTTGATTCGAAATATTCACGTGTGACAAATCAAAACATATATAAACTCTCTGAGATGAAGTACGTTTTCACAGCTCTGAACAGAACTTTTAGCTACACGTCCTTGACAATTTGATACACTTCAGTGAAGTAGAAATAATGTAGAATGTCAGCTGCTTTGTTTACACTCTAGCGGTGTTTATACAGAAAATCTAAATCGAGATATTTTAGGGTTTTAGTGTAGTTTTCAGAGTTGGTGCTCTTGACGGAGAGTTTGAGAGAGTTGTGTTTGAAATTAGTCGTACTAAGAAGCCCAGTAGGTGTTGGCCATGCTTCGCCTTGTACAGCAAATGCTTGAGCCTAGTGAGTGTAATGTCTGCAGCGCCCTTATCCAGCCACCCACAACCACTTCTGTAACTGTTATTCTAGCTCGAAAGAACAGCCATTAACATATTTACTCATACGTGCAGACATGCAATTATGCGTCGCATTTAAGCCTTAGGTAAGCTCCATTACAGACACCATTCTACAAATCCCAAAGGATACAGTTGGTGATGTATTTATATTTGCTGAAAGTTGGAAGGAAAATGTGCAGAAGCATGTTTTAATGATCAGCTGGTATTTTTAGTGAGACTTGGAACCCTTTCATAACACAAAAACAGAAAATAACTAACTGCTCAGTAGCTGCCCCTGAAGAAACACAGATTTTCCAATGTTCTTTAAGCAAGTTTATTTCGACATTAATAAGTTTCTTCTGAATTTATGAAACCTATTGGTCTCAGTATGAACAGTTGCCATACCAGGGTTTTAACCAGAAGAAACTACACTCTTACCTTGGGGTTAATGTTGAAATTATTTGTGGAAAGAAAGACAACATTTGAATTTTGTCATGATGAAAAGCAACTTCAGTTTTGTATTAACTGGGAAAAGCAAAATACATTTTGTTTACTTCTCCTAAGAAAACAAGAGGAGTAGCTTATTTTGATTTATAGAGGTCTCCTTCTTGTGATGAAGAATGACCTGACGGACCACGTTGCCATCAGGGACTCCAAAGTTTTCTTGTTCAACTTTGAAGTTGCTTATGGCAAAATGTCTGAGATTTGTTCGCCAAGTTGTTGCAGAATTTGATTTTATTAAATACAAAGCAAGCATGGCCATCGGGTTAACAGATGAGGGGCAATCCTGCACCCAGTTTTGCATCCTTTTTACGAAACAGATGTAGACAAAATCAAAGACACATAGAGGTTTGCTTTTTTACAAATATACTGAACGAATTGGTAATTTCATGAGAACAAAAGACTACTAAAAAGTTCTGTTAATTTTTACTTAATGAATGTGAAAATGGTCATTATTTGGAAGAATATTTTTATTTTTTGGCGATTGTCTTCTGTCTTGTATCTGCACCACCAAACCACACCCCTCGCTTGTCCTCATGTTGTAACTGAAGTTCAACAGCTCAGCAGGACACTTCTTCTTTCAGTGCATCTCAACCACCTTGAGAAATAGAACAACCTTGTTTACTCCGGTTAGGTTCTGTTCATTTGTACGGAAAGAGGGGATGAAATCTACCCTCTGGGTCGTACCTGACCTTTATCAAAATGAACACTGGCTTTCAGCACATAGTATATTTTTTTCCCCACAATTTTCATAATGCAACATCACTGGCCTCTGAGAAAGCAAAGCAATTTGCTACAACTAATTTACATCAATTTAGACAGACTCTCCCTTAAGTGTAGGTATAATACTTAATTTAAATGTGGGTATATTGTGAAAGGGCAGGCAGGTAATAATTGTTTCTTGGACTATTTTAGGAGAAAATATGCCAAATCAGGTCTCAAAATCACTTCTCCAGAGATTTAGCATTACAAAAACTTGATGAATTTGCACACCTGTCTTGCAAAAGCTCCTGCAAATCAACCAAATTCATATGCATGGATGCAATTTGACATCAGAATAGTAAAAAACAGATGAACAATGAGATGTGCAATGCAGTTAACAGCTTCTCTTCTGGCAAATCATGTCTCCAAGGTCGGTCATTTTTTTTGTGTGTGTCAGTTGATTTCCCCAGCAGCCTGCATCAGTTGATTGAATAGCATTTTCCCCTCTATCGATTCATTGAGTAAATCTCATATGGGGAGCAGTATTTATGGTGCTTGGCCTCTGTAGCTGCTCCGCCTCTGCTGCAGGTTGCTTTGCAGCCCTCCACCACATCAGGTCCTCTTTAAACTGATTCTGACTTTATCAGTGTCAGGTTGGCCACTGATGCTAATCTGTTCTGTCCTCTAGAATATCTCTCCCTCTCTCTCATCATTACAAAATGCACTTTAAGGTAAATGCATGGGGCTTTACTATTGTAGTTTGACTTTAGTTTATTGTGGTATGTAGTATTATGCCTCTAGCAAAATAAAACATTTTTACCAGTAAAACCTAAAAGGAATAGTTTAGATTTGTAAATTGTGGTTCTGAAGAGGTTATTTACAATATTAATCTGAGCTAACAGTGCCCTCTTTCTCTCCGTTTGACTCATGTAAATTCATTTCTAACATATTTCAAATATCATATTGTAAAAATTAAAACACAAACTTAAATGTATATAAGCTTACACGTCCTTTCTGCGATGGCTAATCAGGTCTTTTGCTCTGTGATACAGATTCACCCATTTAAAAGTCACACATTTAGTCTCAATCTGCTATAATATTATTAATAAAGCTGCATTTGTGCTTACGTATCAAAACACAGCAGCCTTAAGGTGTTGTAAGATAACATGCATGTCATCAGTATCACATGATACTTTAGTATTGTGGCTACGTCCAACTTAAGGTTCAAGATACTGCAGATTATTTCTAAAGAATAGACTGTATGGCTGCTCCAACACAAGATTAATTCAGTCAAATTAGCTCCTAGATTGTTCTTTCCAGCAAATAACTTAAAATATGCATGTTTTTTTTAAAGAATATTTATGTCAACACATACAGCTACTTCTGTAAAAACCGCACTTCCATTTTAGAAGTTTTAAAATTGAAAAATTTTAAGATCTGAATGGCAGTAAATTTGAGTTCTACAACAAATCACACAAATCCCATAGTCTGCATGTTATTTAGTTATTTATGCCTCATGGTGAAGTGGCTCTCCACTTCTTCCACTTATTAGTGTCACATATGGAAGATTTCTCCCCCAAGGTTGTCAAGCCAATAAGGAAGTGGGGTATGAGTTTTAAAATATGCCTGACTGGAAGGGAAACTGGAATAAGCAGAGTGAACGAGGGAATATATGTGTGAGGATTTGATGTAGTGTGTGCTCAAGTGCATTGGCTTGTACATATTTATGCATCAAGCATCACTGCTTATTACATTAAAATGAGTCATGCCTCTGATTTATATATTCCGTCAGAAAAGGTTGCGAAATCATTTGTGTCCAGTAATATACAGTTACCTTTTTTTGTTTTGTTCCCTAAATGTGTTATAATCATCTACTCATGTCTTGTCCAACTGTCCTCTCTGTATATTCCCAGGATTTTCAGCAATGTAAGACAGGAAAATTGAAGGTTAGTGGGTGAGGATGACTAGACACAAAAGCTTGCCGTAATGGAGATAATAGGCTCCAGATCGACGAGTGGAGGCCAGTAAATTAATGGGCCTTCCTTGACATAAAGTCCATTTGTTAGTTTTGAAGCGTTGTGACAGTTAATTACTGAGGGTTGGCTTCAGTGGACGCCTCCACTAAGGCTGCTTGAGAGGAGAAAGAACATTTTCTACTATGTTGGAAGACACAAAACAGCTTCAGCTGCTGTGGTTTGAGTGTGATGGAGTGTGGGTGAGTGGGTGGGAATGCTTTAGAATGTATACGCTGAATTCTGTAAAGCCTATATTAAAGCTGTAGATGTATTCAGGCAACAATTTTCTTTTTCTAAGCACTGATGGATGAGTGAAGAAATTCCCACCTGGATTCACTGACGTCAGGAAGCGCAACCTGTATTGTTGTCAGACTTTGACTGTAGACCTTTTGTCAGAGGTGCTCCTAGCCTCATAACACTGTTAGGAGTGGAGGATTGAGGGAGGATCATCCTGCCCCCTTGATGAAATGTTGACCTGGGCGGTTGCCCATGTCCCCCTTAACAGAATCCACCAATGCCTTTTGTAAAAAAAAAAAAAAAAAGGTTCTTTCTCAGTATAAAATAAGCAAATGGAGCAGCTGGTTTTCTTTAATACTGTTCAAATGTAATTATGTCTGTCCATTAAAGTTTAAGTTGAAGTGACATTGAATCTTTCTATCTTTTCCACCATCAATTTGTTTTTTTATTTTTTATGATTTTTGCAATTCTATTCTTTTTTGCCAGCATCAGCCACTAGAGTGATGTTTGGAGAAATACAAAAATGGAGAGAACTTTAAATATTTAGGATTCCTTCCTTGACATGAAGAGTAAAATGCAACAGAGCACACTATTGTCAGAAAGGGGAGACTAGAGTAGCAGCATTGTCAAGAAAGACTTCTGCAGTGCAAGGCGTGACAATACGAGAGTGACAGAGTTTCAACACTTCTAAATATATCAGTTTGTGGCAGAAACGCTGTTCTTTAAAACTCAGAAAAAAATTTTATGTTTTCCTAACAAATCTGCTTAATTTAGAAAAGTAAAGTTGCCTGTTTGTTTGCAGTAAGACATTTTGCATACATGTTGATCTGAATGATCCACAAATAAAGATAGAAATTAATATTCAGCACACAAATACACATACACACAGTACAAGTTTTTTCATTGATTCACTCTTCCACAACAAATATTTCAACTAAAAACTTAGATATCACTTATTGAATACTAATTGTGATTAAGTAATTAAAAAGCTTCCAATTTGATTACAAATATAAGTGAATGATTTGTCAAGGTTTTGAGGTTTAGCAACTTTTTCTCCATTTTCTATCTTACCTTAAAAAAATACTGTATTATTGATTTAGATATATTAGACTAAATCATAAAGCTAACACTTAATGCCATCCACTTTAATTATCAAGTTGATTAAAGTAGCTAATTTATTTCCTCAATTGTAATAATTCAGAATGCAGAACTAGATTGCATAAAAAATCTCTGCAGCTTTCAAATTAATATCTTAATTTGATTCACCTAAATTCAAAATAATAATCATCTAGTGGTCATTTATATTCAGATTGAGAAACTGTTTTAAGAATTGCCAATTAATTTCAACATTCAGAAGTCTGTTGAGCAAGAGACCATCCTGATTTTTTCCTCTCTTTTATGGTTTAGCAGGTAAGCCCACTTTCATTAAAACCTGAAAATTTGTTCTCTTTAAAAACAAAAACTGTCAAAAATATTCCTTCAACAGAGCAAATTAAAATTTCAGCAAAATCCAAACAAGCTCTTTCCTTTGATCAACCCCAAAGTGCCAAGGTTGGCCAGTTTTTGAGAGAAGTTCTATTCCAGCTTTTTCTCTTTTTTTTTAAGTAGGTCTCACGATTCTGCAGACACCTTGTTAAAGTTAAACCACCCTGATGTCAAGCCTAACTAAGGAAATGATTTTCTCAAAGTGATCTTGGTAAAAAAAAAAAAAAAAGCTGCTGCAACAGAATCCCAGTTTGACAAAAGGAAAAAAAAATCTCAGAGGAGCCAAACTGAAAAAAGAGATAGAAATATCTATCCTACAAAAGTATGCCAGTGGCAATTGCATGTTGATGTCGCTCCAACAGAGTGACTCTTTGTGACTGTTTTAGTTTTGGTTTTCAAATATTAACTGATGATTTTGGGTTTTCTACTTGCGCTTTTTGTTTGTTCCACATTATTGCCTCAAATTAGTAAGTGGTTTGCATTGAATGAGCATATTTTTGCTTTATTTTACAAGACGTGAGTCAAATTAATATCTAATTATATAGATTACAATATTTCCAAATGCATTTAAAAACAAGTTGGAGCAGTAGGAGATGCCTGAGCTGCTCAGTTTAAGAAATGTACCAGCAGTCACTGGAGCAGAGAAAATGAATGCTGTGAGAATAAAAAAAAAACATGATATTTAGTATATTATCACAGCACCAGTGCTAAAAGTTAACAATGAAATTTTTCATAGACCTCAAGCAGGAGAGTTGATGCGAACCTTTTAGAACATTACTTTAGAAAAGCTAGCAATGTTGTGCAAACTTTATAAAAAAAAAACCATCATGCAAGATGTTTAAGGTCATGCTTTGATCGAAAAACATGTTTATTTAGCAGTTATGGGTGTATTCAACATTTCACTGTGTTCCTATGAGACCAAGCAGGTTGTTCCTGTCATTGACATCCTTAGTTTTTAGCCAAATTGTACGAGAATGTTCAATTTGGGTCAAAAACCCCACCTTTCCCACTCTTGATTAGCTAGTTTATAGATTTTTTCTCTGTTGTTGAGCAGAATTAGATAGAGCATAATTGCAATACTAATGATCCACTTAATAATTAAAATTTTAAAATTATCTTTCCTAAGTTATAGGTGTATTGACCTATGGCGATATACCATAATGTTCTATTGTATATTTTAAATCCGTTCAACAATAACACAACAAAATAGAATATATGGAATGTCTATATGATATTGGCAACAGATGAGCCAATGTTTAGTGAGTGGTAAAGTCTTTCAAATTATGTGTTGGATTTTTTTTTTTGTGTGCCCTGCCTTGTTTACTGCAGCAGCTAAGTGCAGAGGACATGACTTCAGACATGAGGGTAATAATTATGTCCTCAAGGAGGGCAAAACAAGCTGACACCCCTGACATTTGGATGAACCTGCTGTGTTCTCTTACAGTCAGAGTAAAATGTCTCAGTTTCTGTTTCTTGTTTATCTTGAAAACATTTGTCTGTCACGACAGTGACAAATCTGGAAAAATCCATGTAATGTAATTTGTTTTTGCAAGTTTTGATTACATGTTCATTTTTTACTTTAATCTGCCAGGACATATTTGAAGAAATTTATGTTTTTTATTTATTTTTTTAAAATTTTTTTTACATGACTCATGAGCGTATAATTTATTCTCCTGTTCCCAACACGTCGCTGTTCACGCTGCTTTACTACCAGGTGTTTTGTCATTTTGTCAGAAATGACGGTGTCCATCACACGTCAAGGATTTTAAATTTCTCAGCTTTGCTTTTTTATTTTTATCAAGTAAAAATCCCTTAGCCACACTCAAATGTCTATATGCAACACAGTTATTTCCAACGTTACCCAAAGTATGCCACCCTCTATAATTTTTGACCCTGAAGGATTTGAAAAACATAATCGCTTTTATTCCTTGAAAGTCATACTGAGCTTATTCTGTTCCTGTACTCAGATTAACTCTCAACTATTTAGCTGAGGGTTATTATTCAAAGTCTAATCAGCTAAGGTTTAAAAAATGCTTCAAATCTAAATTCAATTTTGCCAGTCCTCTTGACACATTCTCAATCTCACACTTTTAAACAGCCTTCTTTACCCTCGAAAGACTAAAGAGAGCTACCATCGGGCCATTTAAGGTGAAATTATGAGTCTCTGTAAGACATGGAGCATGACTGTGTGAGTGTTAGTGGACGGCACCAAAAATGTCAACAACAGGGAGCACTTCCAGCCTGACCTGCAAGAAGGATGGGGAGCCGTAACTCTCAACCGGCGGTAGAGCATTGAAGGATTTTACAAAGGGTGACCACAGAGAGCTTCCTTTCCTCTGAGCAAAAAATGCTTGCCTTCTGATCCGTACACAGTCTCAGGACATTGATTTCAAAACTGCAGACTTTGCTCAACCATCACCTCTGCATTTGAGCTCATCCCTTATGTTGAGGACAAGAATCCCAGAGTTTAAATTAGGCCAACCTCTTTACAAGACCTGTGTATTCAAGAGCACAAAGATCTTCATACAACATAAGATGATGGTGTCTGATTATTTGACATATTTAGGATTCGGAATTTGGCTTAGACTAAATTTGAGATTGTACTGAGCCCTGCAAAAGTGTTTACACGCCTTAATTGTTGTCTACACCAAAGGATTCGACATACCGCTTTGTGCCAGTTCTCTACTCATACAATTTTTACCTTGGCTGAAGAACACCATTCTAGTTAGTTCTCACTAAAGCCTCTTAGGGAGCAATAGTGAAAAGAATTGACAAAATAGATTTCTCAATAGAACGTCAATGCATTTTTTGTATCCTTGTCCCTCATAAATAAGTTATTTTCAGTGGGAAAACAGCTGATTTTTCAGTTTCACAGGCTTTGACGTTTTCCACCTGCTCATGATCCGACCTGTTGTATTTGTTTTCAGCTGTACATTTCGCCACTCATTTTGGTTACTTCTTCCTGTATTGCTACAGCCAATGTACTAAAGATATGAGATTCGAGATGGCATTTGTAAAGCTTTGTCCAAACTTAAGACTAAGAAGATATGAGTTTGGAAATAGGTGCATTATAGCCTCAAGCTTCAGTGGGTTTTGTTAGGATTTTAGATAGTAGCACATAATTGTGAAGTGGAAGAGAAGTAATGATTTTCATGCCGTATATTTGTAGCTGGACCCTTCAACTGAAAGCATCTCTGCACGAAATTATTCAAATTTTGATATATAGACTTGTAATTTAACTGGCCATGGAAACAGATGAGTGTGATTGGTTTTAAAACTGTAGCTCTGATGTATATTTTTGAGTCTTCGTCCCGTTGTCCAAAATCTCTAACCAGCTTGCCTAACCTTGCTAAACGAGGCCAAAGCCTGATGATGGTGGAGTTTGTGTGGATCTCTCAAACATCCAAGATCTGTACAGGATAACTATTTTTAAATTATACAGAGATGAACTTTGTTCACAAATTCTTTGCCCTTTGAAGACAATTGATTGCACTGGAATGCAAATGCAGATACATAAAAAGGACACTTTAATTGACGCTTCATAATTAACTAATTTCAGTTAATCTGTCACATAGAATGAAAGCAAAACACATCGAAGGTTTGTGGTTGTGACAAAAGGTGAGAAAGTTGTGATTAATCTAATCTTGATGTTTGACAGACTTAATATCCCAAATAAAATCAGACTTTAAACAAAGACTAATAAAACCTCCACAAGATTAGTATTGTTCTTGTAAAAGAATTAAAGCAAAAGAGTTTGATGGCATTTCAGGGAACAAAACATGTATTAGTGACTAAAAATGTGACGCCAACTCACAAGTCCATTTAAAGTATCAACAAGATAGTTGAACCTCTAATTACAAAAAGTCAACTTGTTGGTGACTTTCAAGGAACTCAGACATGGTCTGAGGTCAAACGTACAAAACCTCCTAATTATTCTAGCAAAGGAACAAGTTAACATTGATTGCAAGCTCACTACAAATTAGGCCTTAATTGGTAATCTTCCAGGCTGGTGGGATCCTCCTCCTTTTTGTTTTTCCTGCTCTTATCTGAGCAAAGTGCTTACACTTCCTAAATAGGCTTCTTCTGTTAGAGAACTAATCAAAATCAAGGTAATGGCTGAAAGTCTAATAAAACAGTAATACTAGCCGTCATTGCCAGAGCCAAAAAGCTATTCTGCCGAAATGAAGCATAAAAATAACAATCCATAACTTAAGAGTTGACAAAAGCCCTCCCAGAATCTTTACACTTCAATGAAGGTTTTTTTTTTTAATATATTTCATGACTCAGAGCATGCTGTCAGCCCTCACATATGTGCACACATTGGCCTGCACAGGCTCTTTCCCATTAGTTAAGGTGATTCATGAGGACCTGTGTTGGGAACTGATGATTCGTAGCAGCCCAGATGTCATTCAAGGATCCCCCTTTTCTTCATTCACAGCTTTAAACACACACACGTGCACGGAGCCACCCAACCATTCATGTTCATCCCCATGTTATCCATTTTCATTTATAAAATTTATACCCCACTCTGTAGCTCTTGGCCTCCTCCTTTAAATCCATAAGCTGATATGCTATATATGCCACAGAGAATTGCTGCTTTTTTTTTTTCTCTTTCCAGATGATTGGTGGTTTACACTTTCACAACCAGGAGTTGACATATCTTTCTGTGGGTCAAATGGCTTATTACTGGATGAACCATAAATCCTTTCAATGATTGGCAGAGGATCACAGAAGTGCTAGGCAGGCATGGTCATAGAAGTATAAAAAAAGCTCATGAAGTCCAGTGAGATGACAATATCTTTCAGTGGTTTGTTTGATTGATATTTTGTATTTGACAAAGATTCTTGTATATGGCCCATGAAAATGTATAGTTTAGTTTGAATCATTTTCTCTTCATGTCTAGGTATATCTACAGTGCTGTGATATAGGGCTTGCCTACTTATGCAATTCCTATGAATTTTTGACACATGTTTCAGATAATCAAAAAAATAAAATTGGATAAAAATGACCTCTGTAAAGACAGCAAGTGGTTTTCAAATTATTTCTTTCATTAAGTGGAGAAAAGTTATCTAAACCAACCTGGCCATATGTGAAAATTAAATCCCCACTGAACCTAGTAAGTTGTGCTTTGCTGTTAGAATTTAAGAGCTTATGGTTTACAGTGAGCTTTGAATATCACCACAGAAAAAATATGCCCCATTCTCCTTTGTTTTAATTCAGCCATATTGGGGTAAGTTTTCTTAAGTGGTGTTTGATGCCAGTACAGTATCTCAATTTGAAATGTCACACTATGGCTAGGCCACTTCCAAACCGACATTTTTTTTACAGTAGCAAAGTGTGATTGCAAGCCTCTTTTCAGTAATGTTGATTTTTAAGCCTCTAAATATGCAGAAGAGTCTTAAACTTCAAACTAAAGAATACGTGGCTGTGCAATAATGCCGTTAAAGTTATGTTGGCAGATTGTTATAAAATAGCATCTTTGAAGAATTATGTAGAGATGAGCCAACATAATGACATTCTAAAAATTATGATGAAATTAAATATATTCACCTTTACCTCCCTTTTTTTTTAAAAAGTAACAGCTTCCTTCATGAAATTCTCGGTTTGCTAATAACTGAATTCTGGTTAAGAATAATAAAAAAAAACATTCAGATAAAATAGAGATACTTGTCTGAGTTTGTTTGAGCTTCTGTGATCTTGTGCTTTAAATTGAGATGAGGCCTGAAATAAACTGCTGGACTGATGCAGAAGTTGATGAGACTGTTTTGATGAAGAGCAAGCAGAGCCTGTGGGTGAGGCTCTCAGATTATTTTCAAGTCTGGTTTAATCTCTCGCCATCAGTCATGAGCGCTGGGTAATGATCAAAACAAGAAGATGTTGGGATATGGGATAACCTTTTTTCTCCAGGGGGTTTCGGCTCACCCATTGGGGGCGGTTTGCGTTGCTCAAAGGTCCATCACCAAAGGTGCTGGTGCAGTATCAGATAAAGATGTCTCCTGGATCTGTCCCTCGGTAGAGGGTTCTGTTCAGATGTTACTTCGAAGAGGCCGCGAGACACAACAGCAACTTTCTCAAGGGATTTTGTTTGTAATCTGCAATGGGAATGAATCAGGATCTCTACAGGATTTATTAGGATTTATCCATAGCCAGGAAATGTGATAACGCCACCCAAACCTAGAGTGTCGGGCCCTGTGACAAAATTATTCCGGCAGGCAGGGCAGATTGTTATTTAAGCCAAGTTAAAAATCAGAATTTATGTGTGAGGGACTCGTTTACTGTACCCCTCAGGCAATCCATGCCTTATGTTACCCAGTGGGGTTCTGCCAGTTGAAGGCAACACATAAAGAAAAAGGACTGAGTCTAGTAGAGGTAATGAGTCATGTTGCTCTGAGCACTGGAGGTGGGACAGATGGGACCATAAAGTCTAGACTGATGGAGTTTTTTAATGTGTCCAGAGTCTCATCTTGTTAAAAGCCCTTGTAATTTCTGCCCACACCTTCAGGAAAATAACACTTTCTCAATTCTAAGGTCAGGTTTATGTAGGACAAGGTTAAGGAGATTATATTCTTACTATTCTGAGTTACCAACAGGCATTTGAAAAGCACAGCTAAGTGGTAATAAACTGTACCAGGTAACGGCGTCATCAGTTTCTGTAAGACTGCTAGCTAAACAGGTGGTTTGAGTGCAGGTATTCTTTATAGAAACCAGAGTAATTTTTGGTGCTAGCAGGAGACACATATTAGTGGAAAGTTGAGTGGAAGGAAAAAGTGCAGTACTAAACAGATGCACAAGTAATGGGGATATCAGCATCCGTTTTTTGTAAGCGTTTGTATAGAATTCATTTTTTTTTCTAAATTAGCATTGTGTTATTTTTGTAATATCTGTATGGCATAATTATAATTTTAAATGATACAAATAGAAAGCAGGTATTGTATAACTTGTTTAAATTATTTTAACCAATCTTAGATACAACTTTCCATTAACTTTAACTATTTTTATGCTTTATATTTGCCTAAAGCTGATTTTAAGAATGCTATAGTGGAGTTTATTCTTTTTTTTCCCCTTAGATTTCAAAGTAGACTTATATTTCCAAGGTATTGGGGAAAATTGTCTCTCTTCAGCTCCAGGCATTGTGGTATCACTGAGGGTTTTCCATCTGGTTTTAAAGCACATCACAGCACTGAGCTGGAGCTTTGAGAAGTTTAGATTACATTTAGTTTTCAGATGGCTCTGGGACATCTGTCATCTTAGTGTTTCTAGACCTCTGTGCTGCTTTTGTCACCATAGACCAATTTTTCCACTTAGGGCTTACAGTTGGAATTAAGGGATATTAAAATTTTCAGTTTCACTGAAGGATTGATTATCTTAAAGTGTTCATCTGTCTTGTAGTGTCCCTCAGGGATCCATCCTTAGACCTGTCCTTTTCCCTTTCAAAAGCTGCCTGTATGATGCCAGGACTCATACAGTCCTTTTATTTGTCTATGATTTTATTTATTTATTTATTTGTTGAAGAAGCTTCAGTTTTTGGACAAAGTTAAGGTTTTGGAAGGCAATAAGTCTTCTAAAACTAAATGAAGACAAAACAAATGTCTTACCGTTTATTAGTTTGAACTTCCTGCATCTTCACCCTTTCTTAATACTTCATTCTGGATAAAGGTTTTAACTTTTATAGACAAATGCTGTGCGAAATCAATCTTTTTTCTGCCAACAATGATTGCAAAGGTGAAGCCTTGTCTGTTTTTTGGTAGTTTTAAAAAGGCAATCTATGGTTTTCTTTCATCCATAGGGGCTTCTTTGTACTGGCTACCTGTTCGTCAAAGAGTTGGTGTTGAAATTTAATTTTATGGAAAGTTTTTACATCTTTAAAAACGGACCAGCACTGTATTATCTCTATGACCTTTTAGCTATACATACTCCAGCTTGATCACGAAGGTTCGCTGAACTATATCTTGCGGTTTCCCAGATTCAGATTGAAAAATAGTGGAAAACAAGCAGTAACTTCTCCAAAGCTGTAGTTAGATATTTAGAAAAAATATCTAACTCGCTCTGTATTCTCTCTCTTCTAAAGTTGTCTAAATTGATGTCAGTTTTTGAATATGATTTTATTTATTTATTTATTTTTTATTTTTTTATACAAGTTTTGGTCAGTTTGGGTTTTTAAATTAAATTGACGATCTGAGAGCTGCCTGCTCTCAGAATGGCGAGGGGTGTCGCCTGAGCTGATTTATAAAGGAAAAAGTTTGTGAAAACAAACCAGTAGTGTTTCATTATAATTTAAAGGAAATTAATGCCAAAGTCAGCTTATTGGCTGTAGTATGCCTTTGTATTATTTTATTTATTTACCTGCTAGAAGTGGCAACACTATTGCAGCCGGTATAGAAAGCGTCACCTCAGAGTTGGTGTTTACATAAACAGTGGAAGCACAGAAGAGGTTAAGATTTCTAGATAAATATGTTCAGTAAAGCGCAATAGAAACAGCCCTCAGCATGCAGTGGTCTATATTATACATTTTTCGAATAAAACAAACAAAAGTAAAAAAAACAAAACGACACAGACGAGTAACGTTTTTGACTTAGGAGAATGAGATTTCAAAAACAAAAGGTGAAAGTGGGGTTAAAACAGAACTTGACTTTGAGTAGATCCAGCTTGTAAAACCAGTGATAAACAAGCAGGAATCTTAAACAACCTCAGGACCAGTGTTTGCACTGGAGAAAATGCTATTTACTCATAATGCAAGCTGATTTGCTGGCTCTAATACCACATACATACACACACAGCAGAATAAAATGTCACTGGTAATGGTCTTTTTCAACTTCTTTGACTGTGACATTTAAAAATCTTTGGAAAGGTAAGACCAGTTTGCCCCCGGGTGGCGCTGAGAACAGCAAAACCAGTAACATTATTGTTTGCAATTTTTAATTGCTAAATTGAGAGCGTGAAAGGAGATTAGATTAGATTCGAGTTTGAATCTTTCAAAGAAACTCAGGGAGGGAAACAGAAAAGCCGTCTGAACCAAACTTAAACTCTGGCCTCTGCATTTTGCCATTTTTGAAGCAGCATTGACTATTACATAACACAGAGCATTTGGGGAAAAAGAGGAGCTGCGATCCAAAACGCCCTCTTTTCCACCCTGAATTTTTTGCAATTTTAATCGATATATCTTAACAAAAGTAAAAGACACTGAGAAAAAGTGCATGTGGGTTAGAAAGCCTCTTTATTGCCTCTCATTCATGTACAGACTACAGTTTCAACAAAAGAGCAAGCACATGAAAGTTTTACAACAGACACAAGTTGTCTTTGTTCTCCAGGTCTTTTCTTTTTTCTTCTTCTTTTTTCTTCTTGTAAGTCACCAGAACCCAACTAAGAACCAACCATTTATAAGGTCAGCTAGACCGCTGAGAAAGATGGAAGTGGTTTTAACGATAGTCTCAAACAAAGCTGGCACCATCTGCTCTGCTCTGAGCCACTGTGTTGAAAATAATGAGTGTATGTATGCGGAACTGGCCTTGTTAGCAGGAGGAAAAGGTGAGATGCTGCTAGAGAATTTACGGAAAATTAAAAAGGTTCACATTATGATATATCATGAAAGCGGGGCAATTATGCATTAGCATAAGTAACATCTTATTACAAACTTATTGACAAACTACCAACTTATATGAGGGCTGTTGCTGTTTTAAGACACTTCCTCAGACTTTTCGTTTTGTATTTACAAAACAATATTCTACACCTACATTACCCGCGGACAAACCAATAACGGAGGAACAATAGACCAGTCACCATGGAAACGTACATTAATGTATTGTGCAAAGAAGGATATCTTGTAAAATGAAAATTATAACAGACGACCATATGCCTATCCTATAATTTCTTTTTAAACAGCATGATAACCTAACCATTTCTCTAGTCAGAGACTTCTTCATGGACTGCAACAGGAAATCTTTCCTTCCAACCATAACAATCTGTAATGTCTATTTGGAACTTAGATGAAGCGTTTGCACAAAAGATAATTTTACTTGCATTGTTAGAAGTCAATTATTTAATCGATAATAATGAAAATATTTTTTATGGTTAAATCTTTTCTGAATTGTGAAATGAAAATGCACCATAAAATAACCAAACATTTGATCACCCTCTGACTGCTGCCTTAGTTTTTTTTTAATATACATTGAAACATTGGCAGACAGATAACTTTTTAAACTTGCAGAACTTGGCCGCCAGATAAACACCCACAATGCATGAAATATGAGCGGGCAGATCTAACCGGGGACTGTGATGAATGTATGGTACTGTGGGGATATTAATTCTCCCCACTGACATCGGCACAAATGTTTCATTACTGCTGAATTATCATTCAGCGTTGGACAGATTTCATTTTTGCTTCATAGCTCTAAACGTTTGTTTCACATTCTTATTGACATAGCAAACATCCATTGATAAAGCAGAGACGAATAAGTATTCATCTGGTTTGAACACGGATCCAGTTTCAAACTCCTTGGGGAAATATCCAGCGCTTCATATGCTAATAGCAACATTCACGTTAAATACAGTGTAATGCTAGATATCAAGGTAAATATTTTAGTAGGAACAGCTGGGTTGCTCAGAGCAGGTTTTAGCAATTTCCCTTTTTTAACTTGCAAAACATTAAATTATCTGGATCCAGAAGGAAGCAGTGAGCTGTGCTCTTCTTCCAGTCTGAGAGAAGAGCCACATCCATGTGGTTATTCATCCAGAGCAGCAATATTTCAACCGCACTCTTCCTGGATCACTGGTGAATATCACATGCTTTTAAAAAGAAGAAGAAGAAGAAAAAAAGAAGGAACGGAAGATGTGACCGAGGCAGGCGTAAACGAGAGCGTGACAGACACAAGATGGAGATAAAAATGAATCATAGAGAGACAGAGTTGCACTTGTCAAGAGTAATGACAACGGAGACCGAAGGTGCAAAATTCATTTAGATGGGATTATCCAACAGCCTCGAGGATCTGGACCCCTAAGCTTTGCAGGAGAGAATATTGCTTTTACTGTAGTGGTATAACATGCCACTAAACACTAGGAATGATGAGCTTTATGACTTTACTAGAGAAAAAAGTTATTAAATGAAAAATGTCAAATTCCAAAGGAAGCAAAATGATTTATAAATGTGTGTAAAAACGCTGCCAGGTGGGATGAAACTCAGAAAGCAGACTGAATGTTTATTAAAAGTGTTGCATACAACATGAAAGAAGAAATCAAGAAAGAAAAAATCAAATTAGTCCCGATGAACATACTTACTCCAATAGGTCCTCTGCTATCGATTATAATCCTTCGATCCCCAAGTTATTCAGCTCAGCTGTTCACTGTGACAATCTCAGCTGTGATGAATCAATTCAAGTTAAAAATGAGATCTCATTTAATTTTAGCTGGCCGTCTCACTTTAGCAAGAATTTATTACAAAGATACTGTAAGTCTGGCTGTTTAAAGAAGCAGATTGATCAGAGGGCAACCAGAAGAGACTCAGTAACCAAACGGCCGGAAAATGAATAAAGTAATACAGTAGTAGTACGTACAGGTACTTCAGTTAACCATACTGCTTAAACAATGCAAGGAAGGTGGTCCTGTTTTATTTGGGAAGGCACATAATCAGTTTGTCCAAAGTAATAATTGCAGCAGATATGCATAAGCAACAAACTGTGGCAGGCTTTTTTTTCCCCGTTTTTTTTTTTTTTTTTTGTAAATCCAGCTCTGTAGCACTATGAAATAAACCGAGAAATGAATGTTTGGATACCTGTGGAACATATGTGTATTTGTGGCTCATGTTTGTGCAGTTTGATAACATCTTATTTTAGAAGGAAATGAGAAATCTGTGTGCAAAACTCAGCTGCCATCTGCATGTGGCTCTTGAGTTACAATTGTAGAATTTGGTGCAATCTTTTGGGCACAAACTGATTGCGTGTTGATCAGGCAAACGTCATGATGTTTCTCTTAACACAACTGAACTGGAAGAAGGAAAAATATTACCTGCATCTTCGTTTGTAACTTTTGACATGAAACTTTTCTCTTTTTCTCTCATGACCAAAACTCTTACATGGAATAATCTTGCTTTGTAGGGTAGGAGAATTTTTCCACATAAAAATATACTAAATTGTATTTAACTTGAGAAATATTTTGGTATATTTCCCTACTAAGAGAGTAAAGTAGACTAGTTTTAAATAATAATAATAATAATCTATGATGACTGCAGCAAGATTGGGCTCACTAGCTTTACATTAAAACATTAAGTAAACAAGTGTATGTTTTAAAAAGAAAAACAGCATTTGATACATCTGCAGTGCAGATTATTACTTTCGATTTTGCAAAAATATTTCACATGTGATGCCATCTGACCTCAGGTCTGATTGCTTTTGAAATTATGTCTTTGTGAATAAGGAATTTCTCCTTTACGTGGTGATTTGCAGAATGATGACATGCTATGCAATGGTACGTATTAGCCTTTTCTGGTCCCAGCTGCTCTTTTAAAATCGCATGTGGTGACATTCGGCAATTTTAGAAGAGTTGCTGTATTCATATGGAATGGTAATTGTATTCAAATGCCATGAGCAATTTTCATAGAGCAGAAGCAACATTCTACTTTCTGAGGCTATTTTCGAATATCTGCTGAAAGGCTAAATGAACAGTTAAGAGGAGTTAAATAATATCCAATGTCTGTAAGTGTTCTGGTTTTGTTCTGATCTGCTTAAGCCTTGCAGGGTGGTAGGGTTGCAGTTACTTGGCAAATTTTATTTGCCTGAGATTCTTTCCTTAAAAAATTATCATTTTGAAAGAGGCTTCCTGCTGCACCACTGCTTGATTTTGAGGTCATCTTCAACCCCAAACAGGTTAAATCAGCTTATCTTTAATAATACCAGCCCACATCAGGTCTCCATCTTCATCTGTCTCTGACTTGATATCGACACCTGTTACTGATTCAGTTCCATAAAGAGTCACTCATTTTATCAGCCCAAAAACCTTCACAAAATTGTCCTCACAGATATTTCTTGTCCTAGTCTCTATGCTTCGGCTTACATGTCTTTTTCAGTGGTAATCAGGTTTTAGCCTACCTCACCTTGGACATGCCTCTGAGCTCTGAACATGTTTGACTATTTGATTGAAGTTTCGTTAAAGAGCATTGATAATTTTTCAAGTCTTCCTCAGACACCCCAATCTAGACTCCGCTTAGTCTGTTAGTTTGTTAATCAGTCATTTTAATATTGACCTAAGACCTGTGATTCATGATGGTCTCTTGATTTTGAACCTTTCTGGACTTGTTTTGTCTCTGACTTAGTTTTGTTGCCCACAGTATCACAGGTAATAACTGCTGACAATTTGCAGAACTGATTTAGAACTACCTTACTGGTGACACAACCATAAAGTTGTATTTAGGGGTCCTGAGTTGGATTTTAGTGTTGTACGACTAAAATCCAAATGGTTGATTATATATATTGAGAACCCCCTCTTTTTTTTGTTGTTCGAGGTCTACATTCAGAAATGTAAAATGTTTCAAATTAGGTAAAAGATGTTAAATAAAAGAGAGGAAAGTCAAGAGAAAGTTGCATATTTTGAAATGAAGCCAGAGACTAAAAGATAACTCAGCTTAGTGGTAGGAAAGTAAATCACAGAAACGACTGTGGAAAACAGACTAAAATATATAGAGAAGGAAAACAGAAAAGAAATGACTTAGAAAGCTGTCAGTGAAGGGCATAAACAAGCCAGACTGAATAAAAATTGAGAGCTAAAAAGAAACCTTTCAAACAATGAAGATGAATAAGAAGTTTCGCAAAGTTGGTGATGAAATTACCAAAGACCAGAGAAATGGTTTGAGGCGGAACATGATCAAGAAAAGACATTAAGAGACAATGGATGGATGGATGGATGGCAGGTAAAGCAAAGGGAAAAAGAACGGGTTGGGATAAAACTGGTGATGAAACTGATGGATGGCGATGCAGGAAATGCTACCTGCTTTAGCAGCAGCTCAGACATACAAAAACAACAACTTATGGACTAAATCCATCCTGTGTGACAGATCGCAGGCAAACGGTGCGAACAGTTGTAACAAAACTGCATCATAGTTTTGGTCTTACCAGAAGCCATAGTGGTAATCAATTTCCTTGCATTATTGTTTTTTTTTTTTCAAACTGAAAACAAATGAATTCAAGTTACTGTTGCAGTCCTACCAGTATTTTTGGGATGTCCTTTGTTTACCTTCGGTCATCTTAGCGTCCTCATTGGAAGCTTCAGCAATGATTTGGACTGTTTTATAACATCGCTACCTTGAATTTTCGGCTGCATGTTTGGCTTGTTGCCTTTGTTTAATTGATTGAGCCCATTTCACACTGGGAAAATGAGTGAATTTTACCTTGACTGAATGAATAAGTTGGAGATAAAAAGCTGTGCTTGTCAAATATTAAAATGGTGGTATGTTTGAAAGATTTGAACTTACAGCTTCTCCAAGGATAAGGCTTATTCACGCTAAAGTCAGATATAGATTTTTTTGATGTCTTGTCACAGTAGTTTTCATTTGAGTAATAAAAGTAAACGTTTGAAACGATATTATAGTGGGCTTGGGGCTGAATTTATTTGGCTCATGTCCTGCCTGACATGATATAGTTGAGCTTTATTTCACTATATTAAAGTAGTTGTGTTGAGTGTGTGATGATTATCAGTGCTGGCCAAACTGTCTGGCTTGTGGCTCAGGTGTAGGAGATGAAAAATCTGAAATCAATTAGACTGCTGAATTAGTTTTCCTTCTTTTATAAATGTTGCACGTTAAATGATAAATGGATTAAACATTTAAACAGAGTTCAACATCTCAAAGTTGTCCTTGATTGAGTACAAAATGCAAAAATGTTCTCAGTTGATTTCATTTATTCGGAGAAAAAAACCTTTTCAAACCAACCTGAACACAGTTCATTTTAACTGTGACAGAAAATAATCTTTTGGGTAAGCTGAATTTATTTCTGCCTGCTACACTGAGACCTGATTACAGTCTGACCTGTAGAATGGCAAAATCACTTCAATTGAATACGTGTAAAAGAACACATAAAGCAATAATCTGATCCTTATTTGAATAAATTCAATACGCGATGAGTTAATTGACATCTATTAGTCTCTGCAGTCATTTCTGAAGCTTTTCTGACTGTGTCAAAATGAAAAAGAGCAATTTTTTTCCATAGGCGGGAAAACGGATATGGAACAGTGGTGAACCCTCCAGTAACCAGTATTACCCAGAGAGCAAATCGACTCACCAGGAGGTCGCAGTAGGACCCAAAACAACATTTCAAGCAGGTTTGTGGTCAACAATAAGTCAGTAGACAAAAATGTCATCTAGTGTTTCAGAGTAAAAAGTACTGCTGACAAAAAATAAAACAATACAAAGGTTTGTCTGAAATTTGTTAAAACGATCTTAATGATCCCACACTTATAGGAAAATATCTTGTCCTTGTTTGCTTCTTCTGGAACTGGTCGACTTTCTGTAATTAATGCAGCCGTGAATTCTGTTCTCTGCCAGCAAAAGTCTGGAGGAGAGAAGTGCAGCGATAACAGGTGGGCAGAGCAACAGATAACCGAACATAATGATTTTAAATACAAGCTTAATTAGATAAAACCTGAAATAAGGCAGAAGAACAGTAATTTAAATCGAAACTCTGACAGAAGACTTGGACAATATTAAACTTGTAAAACAGTTTTAATGTTTTCAAGGCTGCATAATGACCTGGTTGATCTACCTGTTATACTGTAGTAAAGTCTTTGCACAGTGAATGCGATGCAGATCATATAAAAAAGACACAAATAAAACCTTTGGAGAACAATGGAAAATGTGGAATGGAAACAATAGTTCATAAATGGACAATACAAATGTGGAATGTAGGTTTGGTTGATTGATGCCTATTGTGTTCTCAATAGTTATCTATTAATCCATAAAATGAGAGAAAGCCCACTCGGCTCCCTTATCTAGCCCTTTCTATTTTCCATCCATCCATCCATCTTCTTCCGCTTATCCGAGGTCGGGTCGCGGGGGTAGCAGCTTCAGAAGGGAGGCCCAGACTTCCCTCTCCCCAGCCACTTCTTCCAGCTCCTCCGGGGGAATCCCGAGGCGTTCCCAGGCCAGCCGAGAGACATAGTCCCTCCAGCGTGTCCTGGGTCTTCCCCGGGGCCTCCTCCCGGTGGGACGTGCCCGGAACACCTCACCAGGGAGGCGTCCAGGAGGCATCCTGACCAGATGCCCAAGCCACCTCAACTGGCTCCTCTCGATGTGAAGGAGCAGCGGCTCTACTCTGAGTCCCTCCCGGATGACTGAGCTTCTCACCCTATCTCTAAGGGAGAGCCCAGCCACCCTACGGAGAAAACCCATTTCGGCCGCTTGTATCCGCGATCTCGTTCTTTCGGTCATGACCCAAAGCTCATGACCATAGATGAGGGTGGGAACGTAGATCGACCGGTAAATCGAGAGCTTCGCTTTTTGGCTCAGCTCTCTCTTCACCACGACGGACCGGTACAGCGCCCGCTTGACAGCAGACGCTGCGCCAATCCGCCTGTCGATCTCCCGCTCCCTTCTTCCCCCATTCGTGAACAAGATCCCGAGATACTTAAACTCCTCCACTTGGGGCAGGACACCCCCCCTGACCCGGAGAAGGCACTCTACCCTTTTCCGGCTCAAGACCATGGCCTCGGATTTGGAGGCACTGATCCCCATCCCGGCCGCTTCACACTCGGCTGCGAACCGATCCAGCGAGAGCTGCAGATCACGATCTGATGAAGCCAAAAGGACCACATCGTCTGCGAAAAGCAGAGATGAGATCCTGAGGCCACCAAATCGGATCCCCTCAACACCTTGGCTGCGCCTAGAAATTCTGTCCATGAAAGTGATGAACAGAATCGGTGACAAAGGGCAGCCCTGGCGGAGTCCAACTCTCACCGGAAACGAGCCCGACTTACTGCCGGCAATGCGGACCAGACTCTGACACCGGTCATACAGGGACCTGACAGCCCGTATCAAAGGGCCCGGTACCCCATACTCCCGGAGAACCCCCCACAGGGCTCCCCGAGGGACACGGTCGAACGCCTTCTCCAAGTCCACAAAACACATGTAGACTGGTTGGGCGAACTCCCATGCACCCTCCAGGACCCTGCTGAGGGTGTAGAGCTGGTCCAGTGTTCCACGACCAGGACGAAAACCACACTGCTCTTCCTGAATCCGAGGTTCGACTATCCGACGGACCCTCCTCTCCAGGACCCCTGAATAGACCTTGCCAGGGAGGCTTAAGAGTGTGACCCCTCTATAATTGGAGCACACCCTCCGGTCCCCCTTTTTGAACAGGGGAACCACCACCCCAGTCTGCCAATCCAGGGGAACTGCCCCCGATGTCCATGCGATATTGCAGAGTCGCGTCAACCAACACAACCCTACAATATCCAGAGCCTTAAGGAACTCCGGGCGGATCTCATACACCCCCGGGGCCTTGCCACCGAGGAGCTTTTTAACCACCTCGGCGACCTCGCCCCCAGAGATTGGAGAGCCCAACCCAGAGTCCCCAGGCTCCGCTTCCTCAGTGGAAGGCATGTTGGTGGGATTGAGGAGGTCTTCGAAGTACTCTGCCCACCGGCCCACAACGTCCCGAGTAGAGGTCAGCAGCACACCATCCCCACTATAAACAGTGTTGGTGCTGCACCGCTTCCCCCCCCCGAGACGCCGGATGGTGGACCAGAATCGCCTCGAAGCCGTGCGGAAGTCTTTCTCCATGGCCTCTCCAAACTCCTCCCACACCCGAGTTTTTGCCTCAGCAACCGCCCGAGCCGCATGCCGCTTCGCCCGCCGGTACCCATCAGCTGCTTCCGGAGTCCCACAGGCCAAAAAGGCTCGATAGGACTCCTTCTTCAGCCTGACGGCATCCCTCACCGAAGGTGTCCACCAACGGGTTCGAGGGTTGCCGCCGCGACAGGCACCGACAACCTTGCGGCCACAGCTCCGATCGGCCGCCTCGACAATGGAGGCACGGAACACGGTCCACTCAGACTCCATGTCCCCCACCTCCCCCGGGACGTGTTCGAAGTTTTGCCGGAGATGGGAGTTAAAGCTCCGTCTCACAGGGGATTCCGCCAGACGTTCCCAGCAGACCCTCACAACACGTTTGGGCCTGCCAGGTCTGACCGGCTTTCGCCCCCGCCACCGGAGCCAACTCACCACCAGGTAGTGGTCAGTGGACAGCTCCGCACCTCTCTTCACCCGAGTGTCCAAGACATACGGCCGCAGATCCGATGAAACGATGACAAAGTCGATCATCGAACTGCGGCCTAGGGTGTCCTGGTGCCAAGTGCACATATGGACACCCTTATGCTTGAACATGGTGTTCGTTATGGACAATCCATGGCGAGCACAGAAGTCCAGCAACAGAACACCGCTCGAGTTCAGGTCGGGTGGGCCGTTCCTCCCAACCACGCCCCTCCAGGTCTCACTGTCGTTGCCCACGTGAGCGTTGAAGTCCCCCAGCAGAACAAGGGAGTCCCCAGGAGGAGCACTCTCCAGTACCCCCTCTAAGGACTCCAAAAAGGGTGGGTAATCTGAACTGTCGTTCGGCCCGTAAGCACAAACGACAGTCAGAACCCGTCCCCCCACCCGTAGGCGGAGGGATCCTACCCTCTCGTTCACCGGGGTAAACCCCAACGTACAGGCGCCGAGATGGGGAGCAACAAGTATGCCCACTCCTGCCCGACGTCTCTCTCCCTGGGCAACTCCAGAGAGGAAGTATGTCCAGCCCCTCTCAAGGAGACTGGTTCCAGAACCAGAGCCATGCGTCGAGGTGAGACCGACTATTTCTAGCCGGAACCTCTCGACCTCACGCACTAGCTCCGGCTCCTTCCCCACCAGAGAGGTGACATTCCACGTCCCAAGAGCCAGTTTCTGCAACCGAGGATCGGACCGTCAGGGTCCCCTCCCTTGGCCGCCACCCATCACACAGTGCACCCGACCCCTTTGGCCCCTCCCACGGGTGGTGGGCCCATGGGAGGGGGGGCCCATGTTTCCTCTTCGGGCTGAGCCCGGCCGGGCTCCATGGGTAAAAGCCCGGCCACCAGACGCTCGCCATCGTGCCCCCCCTCCAGGCCTGGCTCCAGAGTGGGCACCCGGTGACCCGCGTCCGGGCGAGGGAACACCAAGTCCAAGGTTTTCCTTCATCATTGGGGCCTTTCTATTTTGCTTTGAGTAATTTTTTTTTCCTTTCATCCTCTTGCTGCCAACCGTGTTTTCTTGTTTTCCCTCATAGTTATCACACCATCGACTTCATTGTTGCCGGCTGACGCTCTCGATGCCAGCTAGATTTTCTCTTCCTAACCTCTTGCTTTTTGAGTCTTTCATCTAAATCCGCCACCTGACTTCTTCCCCCACCATCAAAATTCCTTCTCACCGATTCCTCTTAGTGAAGGCACAGGCTGCTTTTCATCTTTTGCACTTGTTGTCCCTAACACTTGTTGACTTCCATTTGAAAGGTCTCCTTAGGGAAATGTCACTGTTTCAGTAAGTGCCTTTCCATTACGCAGAAAACTCAGGAGAAATTGGGTGAGATCAAGCCTTTTAAGGAGGCGGGAGTAAATCTGCATGAAGGCATTCGCAGACCTGGGATTCACTGCAATTACTTAATCTAGCTGGCAAAATACAGCGAAACAGTCGAATAATATTCCACTGGAAAATAAAGCGTAGTCACAGAGTTAATCATACAGATTTGCTTGCTTTTATGATTTAATATTGGACTTATTTATGCATACAATTACTGTAATGCACAACTGCAAATCTATTTTTCATATTTGGTTTCTAGAGAAGCTATAGCACATAAATAAACTCTATAGTGTTCAAGGATGCAGAAAGATTTAGGTTGTAATTTGAAAACAAAATTCAGCATATAGAGCCATCCAGCCACATTTAATATTGATGATCACTTTTTGACTTGGAAAAGAGGTCAAAAGTTTAGATGTTTCCAACAACATTTTGATATTTAAAGCATATTACCCAGAGTATAATAAATTCAACTTCTAAAATCTCTGATTACCCAATGAGAAAAGATATACAAAAATATCATGACAGTGCTTGTATGAGAGATACCACACTGTCATTACAGTAAAACTTTTAAAAATGAACTAAGCTAGATTATGTAAATATTCCACAATTAAATGGTCTTTGTTTTCTTTCTTTTCTTGTTCTTTTTGAGTCTGGCATTGATAGACTTACTCTTTATAGATTATAGTTAATTTTAAAGCTTGTTCGCCACAAACAGTAAAAAATAAATAAAAATATGAACAGATACTCCAATCCTATTCCAAACAGAGAATGTCATCCTTCCTGAATAAATATTATTCTTGTTGTTACTATCAGCCACATGTCAATCAAGTATTCCTTGCCAGTTATTTTGATCTCAAACACCAGTTTTTCTACAACCATTGTTTTTTCAAAATTTACGCTCTCTGTGAAATTTTCTCTTCTGCATCTCAATATATCATACAACTTGCACAATATACCAGAGCAGACTGGTATATTGACTGGCAACATACCAGTCAATATACCAGCATTTTTACTGTTGGAGGTAAACAACTATTTTGGTAATCTTTATCTGCACACAACTAATAACGAAGTCGCAATGAAATCTCACAAACCAAATTATCAATATTTCACTGATATCGGCCCGGCACTTAGCCAGAGTAAAACAAGACTTTATTATAGATTGGAGCTAAATGTGTTGGGTCAGACAAAAAGGGAAAAAAAATCTGTCTGCATCAGTTTCTTCTTCAAATGGCTGTTCTCTCTTTAGGGGAAGGCAGGTGCTGGGGTTAAATTGCAGGGAGTTGAACTTAACTTTCCAGTGCAATAAGAGCTGTTAAGAATAAGAATTAAACAGACATCTTGTAAGTTTTGAGTGTTCAAATATTACACCACACAAATATCTGCTGGTTAGTGATTTGCAAAAAGAAACCTTAGAAGACAGGATGAAGTGACAGACTTTTTGGCCCAGTATTTATTTGATTTGATTTTTTTTTTTCAGCTATGCCTGATAGATATATTTATACAGTACTCAGTAGGTTCTCAACTTTATATTTGCAATATTATATACATATTTAACTTCACTTATTCCTGAAGCATCCTCTGAAGAAATTCTCAAAATGAACCATTTTGTAAACACAACACTTAATTTTCCAGAGATCAAGCAGAGGGCTGTTTTCAGCTGACAGTCAATGTTTCACCTTTGGGTCCCTCCTCATTTGTTCTTCAATAATTCAGATGTGTATGTGGGGTAAACAACACAGGACTTCATCATTAGGTAGCTGCAAAACATTGACTTTTAGTGCGTGTCATTGTATCTCCTGTTCAGCTTTGCTAAAGTGCAAATCTTGTTTTTTTATTGTTGCTCAAACGTGTTCTTGAAGTCTCAGTGGGGTTTAGTCATCAAGTACTCAACATGCACTTAAATTGCTTCCTGTTCCAGTGCCAGAAAATCTTTGCTAGCAATCAGTAGCTTGCAGCTGCCTCCTACAAACACACACACGCATGCACCCTGTCAGACTCTTAAAAAACAAGCCACAGGATTGGTCAAATATCTAACAGCACTTATGTGGATAAAATGGTTTCACCTGCTGTTGAACCAAGTTGACATGCCCCTTTATCTAACACCTTTCCTCACAATTCCATCAATACCCGGGGTCACTGTGGCCTCACACCTACACAAACGCAGTTTGGCAGCAGACCACGGCGTCTGAATCTGGACTGAAGCATTTCTTAAACATAATGCACACTTGAAGAGAACAGGAAATCACACACAACAACAGCAATCTGCTGTGGCCACATACAAATTCAATTACTTGAGTATAATTTTGAGCTATAGTGCCTTGCAGGAATAATGCTGGAATGCTTTCATGCTCTATCATTAGCTATAATCAGGTGTCTGCCCTGGAAGGAAAATCATCCTTGTAAGCACCTTTTTTATATCAGTGTGAAACTGTATGGGAGTCAATTTCACCCCATGAAAAACAGTGGAACTGAAATATCTGCCAAAGACTGTAAAGTGCTGAGTCACTGCAACTCAACTTTTAACTTTTTTTTGTATAGTTTTGTTATTAGTTCAGAAAACCTCATCCTTTCTGAAATTATAACAACTTCAGATTTGCACGTAATACAAATCAAATCAGACAAGTTGTTCAACGTACTGCTTTTTGTTATCTTCCCCACAACTTCAAATTGAAATCTTCCTAAGTATCACACTGCCTATTAGTTATCAGCTTCTCACTAAGGCAATGCAGTCCTTTTGTAGCTAAATTAAAGCTGCAGTAGGAACAATTGTTGCATTTTTTTCAAGTGCAACAGAAGAAAAAATGTTAAGTGCCCAGAAATTTTGAGAGGTTTGATTTCACTGGGGGTTTATTTATTTTTTCTGTTCTTTGAATAACATGACATTAAAGATATATAGAAATATTTTCCTTGTTGATAAGGACAATATATCACTGTAACAATAAAGAGCTTTCCTTGTTACAGTAGTTTTGCATGTTTCATAGTCTATAGCAGGGGCCTTCAAAGCTGTTCTCGGAAAGAATCATATACAACCCCATCCCACGGCTCCATGCATACTTCTGCTTTTTTTTGTGGCATGTGATGAACAAATGAATCTTTTATGAAGAGGAACCTCAAGCTAACTATAAAATGTTGAGTGTTAGAGGGATTTGCATTAACAAAGATCTGATTTGAAATTCAAAATTGATGATGCATGTAGGGGGCTAGCAACATCAAACGCCCGACTTCGCTGCAAGATTTGACATTTATTTTAAAACAACAACATTTTTTCTTAAAGCTACATATTGTTTTGGAAAATTCAAAATAGTTAATCTGGTTAATAGTTAAAATGGTTGACTATTTTGACTTTAAAAACCCTCAGTGAGAGCCACTTCTTTACCAAAACAAAAGTTTAGATCATTTTGCATTTAATCTTCTCATAAACAGGACTATTCATCCATATCTGGAATATGAGCCTGATGGTACCAATTCAGGTCCTGAAGTTTGAATAGCAAACAGCTTTCACTACATACTGGCTCTGGTGAAACATTACCTACATTATTGCAGCAGAGTGATAAATTGAATATCGGTTTTCTACATAGGCCTAATGCAAAAACAAAAACGGTTTTTAAAATGTTATCAAAAGCCAAAATTGACATTGTGTTAAAACTGACAGTCGGTTTTTGTTTCCGCCTAATATTCGTGTTTCTATTACGATTTTCTATTATATTTATTTAACTTGCAAGTTAATTTATTGATGATGACTCTTGACAAAGTCAATTTCTGTTTTTAATACCTTTCATGAGATCTAATCCAGTATTTGTTCATGTCATGGAAGCGAACGCATGTTCCAGGAAATGCAGTTAGGGTTGACAAAAAAACCCTCTTTTGTTAAGATTGAACAAAGTTAAAGTGGGAAAGCTAAGATCAACCTGTTAGTTTACAATCAATTCTCTAAAAACTGTAATGCCATCATCTTCCAAAACAAACCAGTTTTTGACTAAAACCTGCTTTACAGATTTAATCATTTGTTAATAAATTGCTGAAATACTTCAATTGGTTCATAAGCTGAAGAGAGAGAATAAAAACGTCATGAGTGAGTCACTTCCTCAGTAAGATACGGTCTCCATTTTGGTCTGATTTGACTATGACTTGGCTGCACTTTACCATCTTGTTATTCATTAATTTCATGACATCTTTGTTTTGAATGTGTAAACTCTGTTTCGAGCACTTCGAATATTAAACTAATCCACACGAAGTGGAAAGCGCATTTTGCACCGGATGCATCAGCAGGTAAGACCTGAACTTATTCTTACTTACTGCTAAATAATTTATATCAGTGTCTGATATTCTAGGCTGTTATATGCTCTTATATCCAGCATGTAGATGATATAAACATCATTTACTGTATTTATTTTAAAAAGTTTTTCTTTTCACCTTTCTCTCTAGTTTTTTTTTTTTCAGAAGAATTGTTAAGCTGAAGACAATGGTGAAAGTTTTGTTCCTCGTGCTGTGTTCAGGTAAGCATTGTTTTATTTGTCTTGCTTTAAATCATCTGTAGGTGTATTTGCGCAAACATTTTAACTTACAGGATTAGGGTATTTAAAATGCTAGCATTGTTTTTTGTATTTTTTGTTGTTGTTGCTGAATTAATTATAAATTTTGCCAGCAGTAAATTTAATTGCTTTCCCTTTAAGAACCTACTAACAGTGCACAAACCAATGAGTGGGCGAATTTTCTACTTTGTAATCTACTACAGCATAAGAAATGTAGAATATACATTACATTTCATCTTATAGAAGCTCCTGTAAACAAACTTAATTATAGCATATTATTGTCTTTTTGCAGGAATTTTGCAGTTTTCATTCGCTGCAAACCGTCTGCGATACTTTAATTATACAGAAAATGAAGGTAGCTGGACTGCTGCAAAACAACACTGTGTTGAAAACGGGGGATCATTACTGAGTCTTTTTGATGAAGAGGATGAGATGATGATGATTAATTTCACTAGCTCAGCAAAAGAACCTGGGTTTTGGCTTGGCCTGAAGAAGAAGGATAATAATACTCTCTTTTGGTCAAATGGAGAAGCCGTCCAGTTTAACAACTCAACAGTAAACATTACAAATGTAGATCAACTCTGTGAAGCTTTTGAAAAAGGTTCATGGATGGGTTTTAATTGTTCTGAAAAAAAGGCTTTCATGTGTGAAAATGGTAAGTAAAAGCCTACATTTTCTTTTATTCTGAAAATAAAAAGAATTTCATTAATATTAAATATTAAGTAATAATATTAAAGTTAAAGGAAGATAAGTGTTGAGGGATAATGCATAGTAATAATTAGTGCTTAAGTGGGAAAAAAATGCAGGTACTCCCCTTAATGTGATAAAATGATATTACAGAAACAGGAGTCATATTTTTATCATATTGATCAATACATAATTACCTTTAAATAAAAATAAATACCTTTAATAAAAAATTAAAAAAACAAGCTGGTTCTAAGTCAGATCCACTTGAGCCACATCAATCATCATGACATTATCATGGACATGAAAAGTAACACAAAAAAAGCTCCTTAAAACCAAAGAAGTGATACGTTCATTTTACACGTACGATTTCAATTAACCTATTACTGTTCATTTCCTGTTATAAAATATATTTACCAGTTTTACGGCTATCACTTAACAAGCCAATGTCACTTAAACAATATTATATAACAAAATAAAAATATTTGTAAGTAGTGAGGATGGATAACCAGAGTTGCTTCTTCCAGGGGAAAAACTTGTCCTCTTCAAAAAATGTGTCCTTATGTTGCATATGATGAAGACTTGTATAACACCAGTATAAGCTCCAGTACACACTGAAAGCTGGAAAAGATGTACTGATATGCAAATTAGCAAAATTTTAAAGTGCCAATGCTGCACTTAAAAGCACTAGTTTGCAAAGCAGATTTGTATTTTGGTGAAACACAATAACACTAAGTTCATATTTATCTTCTTATAGATTGAACAGCTCAGTTTTATTCAATCAAGTTTATCATTTTGAAGTGTAAATTTACACACCTGCTCACTTGAATCTGATTTCTTCCTTATTTTTTTTCTTTTCCAGGTGGAAATTTTACCCTTGTGCACGATGTTGAGAAAAACTGGTGCCAGGCAAGGCAACACTGCAGAACACATTTCACCGATTTAGCGAGTATCATGAATGAACAGCAAAATGACGACCTGCGGCGAAAAAGTCAAGGAAAAAACGTTTGGATTGGGCTTCAGCATGAGTACTATGAAAGGGCAGACAACAGTTGTTCAACATACGGTTCAAAGTTCAAAGTGAATCAGAGGAGTCCTGGACAATGTGTCTGTTTAACTAACGATGGAATAAACCTTATTTGGGATCAAATAAAGTGTGATAATGGCAAACCAGTCATTTGTTATAAAGGTTAGCTGTAAATTTAATACATTTACTGGCAAATATTGTTCGGCTTTATTGAGAGAATGTAGAAATGTTGTCATGCATAATTAGAAAAATTGTGCACATTTTGATGAGATCATCTTAGACGTTAATAAGCTAAGCAGTAAAGTTTCAAGGGAATATCAGTGCTATGTTATTGAGAAATAGTGTGACATAAATTTACCTTCTAGGCTCAATTCAGATCCAATAAATGAAAATTTAACATGTCATCATTTGGACTTTTAATCAAATGCACTAATAACCAATCCCAAATTGCACAATCCTTTTTTCAGACATTGTCTGCACAATTTATGGGCGAGCTAAAGATTAGCATGCAGCGAAGGGTTAAAGAATTGTGTTGATGAGCTAGGTGAGCCTTTCACTTTCTGTAAGTCTTAGTTGTGTTTTTTGTCTTAATTTTCAGGCCGTGTGAGAATCAGAGTAATCAAGGAGCCCAAAACTTGGGAGGACGCGCTGGATTACTGTAAAACCAGACATTCACGCCTTCTATGGATTGAGGATGAGGAGGACCAGAAAGCTGTCGAACAGTGGCTGAATTTCACTTACGCTGGTTCTTCGAAGCGTTTGTGGATCGGTCTGAGGCAGAGTTCTGTCTTTGGGTTCTGGATTTGGAGTGACCAAATTGTGAACTATAAGAACTGGGAGAATGGAAAACAGCCTGAGATGCCTTTGTCCAATCATTGTGGTGTGATCGATGCTGAAACCTACAAATGGAGTGATGAAAGTTGTAAGCATAATCTACCTTTCCTTTGTGAGGAGGATATAATATACATGAAGACCTAAAATTACAGCTTCATTCATACGTTGGGCATCAATCAGCAGCAGAAAGTCTAATGTCATATTAACCTATCTGTCTATTTCTCTCTCTCTGTCATTGGTGGGTTTGGTTCTATGCTTAGGTGTTTTTTATTATGTCATGTAATCAGTGTCCGAATTTTGATCTATAAATCCATATATTTAAGTCTCTAATGTATTTCCAAAAACAATATTTAACCTGAATCAGTTCAGTATGTGAAATGTTTTGCCTTTTTTTTTTCTGTTGTTGCCATCTTTGACAGGAGAAGCTTCCAGGTCTGTCTGCTAGTATTTGTGCAAGAGATTTTGTGTTGCCTTTTTGCTTGCTTTCCAAATCAAATATTTCAAGTGATTAAAATTTAGATCATTATTTTTTAAACTGACAGTTTGTCGATTTTTTTTAAAACTTATGCACTATATGTTTCACATGCTCACAAATATTGTATTTGCTTAATAAACACCAGAATGCTTCCTTTTTTTTTACTGCTTTGACTCAGTTTTCAAGACAGAATCAATCAAATTCACAAGAATCATTTTCAGATTTTTGTGAATTTGCCTCAATACACTTCCAGTCTTGATGCACCCATGGTGACTTATGTTTCTCACCAACAATTGTTGATGCTTTTTCCACACCAACAATCTATTGGAAGCACTTTACCGTTGTTTAATTATGCTGTCAATAATTAGTCCTCTTTATATTGAGTAATTTTATGTTGTATGGCACAAATTAACTTCATTAAAACATTTCCAGTTTATGTCAAATTATATGGAATACAATTCAGGCCAATAATTGGATAAAATCCAATTATTTATCAGTATTTTATGCAGTACCATTTGGTTATTTGGTTTGGTTTGCTTTTTGTGGCACCAACACATCTGGGCTCCAGGGGAGGTCACAAGAATGCTATATGCGACATGTAAACAGCAGTAGCGTTGGATAGCAGAGGTGTGGACTCGAGTCTTATTAAGTTTAGGAGTCAAATAACTCACTTTGACATTAATTTTTTGGTCATTGTCAAATGAAAATAATTTGTAAAAGCAATATAAAGGGTAAGAGATCAATGCTCAGTCTGCAACATGGAGACAGACTCAGCTGTTATTTCCAATATCTTACAAAATTAAAATAGGAAAAACAGACATAGACTTTCTAAAAGCTTAGTTGCTATGAAGTTTATTCATGACAAATTCTTGAACACATTTTTACCAATCGGGGATGAATCAGAGCGCACAACCAAGAAATACATCCGACTAGGAGACCCACAGAAAGGGAGCATAAGAGCAGCAGATGGAGGGCGGAGGGAAGTGAGAAGAGCAGCAAAGCCTGTCAAACTATTAATGTCATGTTGTGAGCCCGAGGCTCCCGGTGACACCGAAGATGAGTGGACGTGTTTAGCATAGCGCGTCACATGCGTGCACGGCCATAAACACCTGCCAGAGAACTCTGCAGCCACTAGCCATTTTGTGGCATTCTCTAATCACCGGTCTGAACTCTCCCTATTAAATACTCACAGATTCAGTGAAGCCTTTATTATCTGCAGTGGCTCACAGAGATATTGTTCTGCAGTGTCAAAGGTGGCGGTCAGTTTGACTTTTGACATTGTTGCCCATGTACAATAATAGCTTTCATGTGTTTACTGAAGTTTTGTTCAGTAAAAGTATTACTCAGAAAACCAACCTGTCTATAAGAGTGCTGGTCCCATATTTGGTTACCCATTGACACTGCATTAAAGCGATGAAGCGTTGCTGAAATATTGCCAAACTATGGTCTTCAGGATTAGTTTTTTTAATTCAGCACAATCTACAAGTGCTCAACTGGATTAAGACCGAATAAATTTGGGGGCTAAACTAATACCATAAACTCATCACTCAACTTCTAAGATCCTCTTTGAACCAATTTTGTTTTGTGGGTAGTGTAAAAGTAATCTTCAAGTAAATGACAAGACTCACCATTTCCCAGAAGAACACTTTTCAATCTCACACTGTCTTCACTGGTTTGCATTTTGGTACCATCTGTCTCCTCTGTAAGCTCCATGCCCAGTACTCGGCAAACCTTGGTGCATTATGTATTTGAAAACTCTTCTCCCAGAAGCACCAAGTAGCTTCTTCAACAATCTGAGCAACAGCAGCTCATCTGTTAGATCAGGCGGCACAGGCCGGCTGCCCTCCGACATGTTTCAATGAATCTATCTCTGGTTTACTACCATTCCTTCTTCGGACTACTTTTGATACATACAGGCCACTCTAAAACTGAAAGACTTGAGGATGTTCATATATATATGTTTTATTTTCATTGCAAGTCTCTTAATTTCTGTGCAAAATTAATGTGGATGCAATCTTGTCTTGTTAAAGGCATGAAAATGAATCCAGATCTATAACCCATTAGTCTTATTTCGCACTTGATCACTTATCTTTTTCAGAACGTTCAACCCGGCATGGAAAAGATGCTATTTTTTGTTAGTTTATCAAGCTAAAAACATTGATATGCATTTATGTGTAAAGAAAAATTGTTAAAGTAGTTACACACCAGTTAACATTCAAGTTTGGAAAAGTATTTCAAAAACTTAAACAATGTTGGCTTAACATCAAAATGAGGAGTTTGTGAAAGCAAGTTAATCTTATTCTAATTTTCATAAAATATCATTAAAAAAATTAAGTTTGTGATTTTTTAGAGTCATGCAAACACGGAAAGATGTCTGTGTGACAATAAAAATCCTAAAACACCCCTTGAGAATATTTAATAAAACGCACTTTATGGTAGTACAGGGAAGTATTCACTTCACCTGTCGGTGGATATAATGGCACGACGGATTAGTGCATTTAGTGAATTCTAAAAGTTTATTAGTTTTTAGTGACTCCTCTGTTCTGGATACTTGCCTGGGTGGTGCAGTCTTGTGTAATTAGTATTCCAGTCTGAAACCTAACAACCTCTCATAAGGTTCCTGTTGCTAATGGCTGATTTCACT
This sequence comes from Xiphophorus couchianus, assembly GCF_001444195.1. Taxonomy (NCBI): domain Eukaryota; kingdom Metazoa; phylum Chordata; class Actinopteri; order Cyprinodontiformes; family Poeciliidae; genus Xiphophorus; species Xiphophorus couchianus. The sequence continues at coordinate 11,566,098 of NC_040244.1, read as the reverse complement.
ATATCTGCATCATTTTAGACACGTCCGCTGCAAAGACCGCTAATTTAGAGTGGAAATGGCCCATCAGACCCACCTACGGGTCACGTAAGTTGAGTTGGTGCTTAGATATACTTGTGGCTCTTTCTTTGCTGATATGTAGGGCGGCGCGTGTGTGTGTGTGTAGATCTTAAAAAATCTCTGCTTCCTCCACAATCCTTTGGCCCAGTCGTTATTCCTTGTTTCCTGTCTTCATTTTTGTTTTTTTGTTGAGTACCCTTATTCAATTGAGGAAATAGTTGTTGTTTTTTTTCCTCACACCACTTTATCTTACAAAAATCTTTATTTATCCAAAGTTATCCAACAAATCTATGTACATTAACACAAATCACCTGAAGAGAATGTTTTACAAGCAACAAATGTGTGTTTCCAGATGTATTGACTTCAGACTTTGCTGAAACCTTTTCAACACACTCTCTGGCTGATATGAGAACCACAAAAAAATGCAACTTAGTTCAGAAATATAAAATAAAACGGATGTAATATTAGCCAAGTTTTAGCGACAAAAGCAATACCTTAATGTCTCTTTGGTGTAGTAAGTTTTGGAAGTATTTATTGAGGCAGCATTCTATGAGACTTAACCTCACATTTGACTCTTCAGTATATTAAAAAGTCTACAATCAATTCATGTCATTGCAAAAAAGAAAAAGCCCACATCAGTGGGCCCACAGTGAAACTCAAGATTTCACTGTTCTTGAGTTGTTATGATCTGGCAAAAGGGGCCTTAGGCAATTGCTTTTGTACATTTTTAGCATTTTCTTACAAGAACACACTGAAAAAAGTAGCATAAACTGCAAAGGGAACAATAAGCTAAAGCACAAATCAGGTTCTCATTTCAAACATGCCACCACACAGGAACTACAAGCTTTAAACTCCCAAAATCGTTTAAAAAACCCAAAGAAATATTCATATTATTACATGCTTAATTACAGAATATTTTGGGAATACTCTTTGTTTGAGGTAATCTCAAAAACTGGGAAAAAAAACTTCTCTTTTTGGTAATTAAAGATGCCTCACGTTGCATCAAATGAATGCATGCGTTCAAGAATTTTGTTTAAAAGTTCTGAACATGGTTTTCAATCTGTTGGTAAGATTTAGGTGATCTGACTGATGGCACCACATCACAAAGGTCCTCTGTAGCATCCGAGGGCCAACATTTATGGACACACAATTTAAAAGCACGATAGCTACTCAGACTGAGCAACAAGAGGCTCAGTTGTTCAGAGGAAATTATGTATGTACACACAGTTAGGCAGAAATCTGTTATGTGGACTTAAGAGCCCTTCACGTTCTACGCCCTGCAATGCCCCTGGTTGCTGATCCTATACAGAGCGCACTGCAAGTTTTTTACATGCCACCTGAATGGCCTCACATTTTGCTTCCCAATCCTTACTCCAGTATTCTTCAAGTAGTTCACCATATTGTTCCCTCTACCTTTCATTGGCTTCCTGAATGCACACCCTTCAAAGCAGCAGAGCAGTGAATTGTAACATAATGATCTGCTTGGAGACTTCAGAAATCAGCAGTAGATTGGCCTTACAGTAGCATTGCTACAGTAGCTTCTGTCAAACTTGGTTTTTTCCCTTAGTTAGGCTACTGAGGGGTCTGGATGGTTGTTTTTTTAAGTTCTTGATTTGGTGGAGGTCTTAGACAAAAGATTTCAAACTGCAGCAGATAATATACAAAAAATATATAACATCACTATGTAGTTGTGATTAAATGTTTGGAGACAGGTACAGTATTGTTTTGGAAGAGCCAAGCATCTGTCCTTTGTCTTTAACGGGTCTATTGGATGAATTTTCCCTACTTTACACTTGATGTGGACTTTACTGACTGAAAAGCTAAAATGTCAGAGATGGGGGCGTCACGATGAGGAGAAAAACTTTATCAAACCTAACAGATGTTTCTGAAAATATTTTACAAAAACGTTGCATCTCCTTGTTTTAATATTTTGCAGCCTTGCTGCAGATGAAAGTTTTGTTCTTCACCAGAGGCATAAATGGCAGTACGGGGACTTTTCTCCTGGCAGAGAAATTTTGTGTGGGCTTGAAAAAACGTTGGTGGTGGCATTGATTTCTAACACATCTCCAGTGCCTTTGTCCATAATAATCAGAATTCCTAATGCGGCATTTTTAACATTTAAAACCAGATTCATCCATTTTCTTTCTAGATTTCTAACTCATTCTACCATCTTTCCATTCACAATTTTTCCACAGACATTTCTTCTTTAACGAGACACTGCACACATCAGCAAATCCTATTAACATTCACAAACTCCACTTCCCTCTTTGACCTGACCCGGGTGCCAAACTCAGAGACCTTTGGGAGAAGAACTGTAGACATACTGATTGTGTTTCTTTGGCCTTTCGACACTTTCCGTCCTAATAATCATCTACAGTACATACTTCATTCACCAATTATAATTTGTTCCTGAAAATTAGGGTTGGTAGTGTACAAAGTTACCTTTATCGGGTACATAAAGGAATTATCCATTGGATATTTCATACATTTCTCTTAAAGTTTTTTTATGTCATACTTTATAATTGCTGTGCAAGCGTTGCCCTGTGATGGACCAGTGTCTACTATGGCAGATTGTTTCTCTCAGCACTACACTGATTGGACTCAGTGTTCTTTATTGAGCCATTTGATTGAAAAGAAAACTTCCATCTGGTTCAGTTTAGCCACTAATACACATCATTCCTTAACATTTCAATTTTTATTCTTTTCCATCCTTCAACCATATGTTAAAACCTTTAGCTTTCTCCAGTGGTAGCTTGTTTGCTTGCAGATATACTCCCCACAGGAGCAGGCATAAAAATGTACCCTCTCTGATTGCGTACTCTCTGTTATACTTTTTCCAGACCAACAGATTTACCAGTGAAAGGGATCCTTTTAGCACCTCCGAGAAGTTAATTCCATCACCAGCAGAGCATGAATATTTGAAACGTTTTGGCAAACAGCAGCTAACAACCCGGAGCAGGTTGTCCTCAGTGCTAACACAATTGGGTAAAATAGATAAAATTGCTGTGGATATTGCGAGGCAATTGTTTGAGAGGCTTAGCAAGGCCCTACTGGGTTGTCTTTCAAATGGCTGAGTCCACAGATCCCTCAAAATCCTGGCACTTTTATCAACATTGAAGACTTTAAGAAGAATTTTCTCTAATCTAAAACATCATTAGAGGGTTATGGTAATTGTGCTGAACAGTCCTTTCCACCTAGACTGGATTATGAGGATATTTAATAAACTAAAATAAAGTGGATAAAACACACAATACATATGAGCCATCAAAACAGTAGGGAGTCTATAGCCCATAGGTAGATGCTCACTTTAATGTACCAACTCAGTGGAACCCCTGGAACTAATGCTAATTTAAAAATCTAATCATTTTCCTGTCTTTCTACATCTAATTAGGTGAAAAAAAATGTCTGACAATAAACTTGTCAAACTAGGGCCTCTTCCATCCAAATACCAGTTCAGATCTCCCCATCAAGCACCAATTCATCTGTTATGGCAGATTAGAAAAACCAGTTAACCTAATAATCATTTTTACTCTGAGGAACTCTGAGAAGCCATGGATTCACCAGGGAGAACATTCAAGCCTCATGCAGAAAAACCCCAGGTCAAAATTTGAACCTAGCGGCAGCAGCGCCACCATGCAGCCCTTCACCAACGAACTTTAGTTCCTTTTATATATTATTGGCTTCTTTGAATTTTACATGCAATCAGATTCTGCTCCTGGGTTCGATTCCCGGCCGGGGTCTTTCTGCATGGAGTTTGCATGTTCTCCCTGTGTATGCGTGGGTTCTCTCCGGGTACTCCGGCTTCCTCCCACAGTCCAAGAACATGACTGTTAGGTTAACTGGTCTATCTAAATTCTCCCTAGGTGTGTGTTTGTGTGTGAATGGTTGTTTGTCCTGTATGTCTTTGTGTTGCCCTGCGACAGACTGGCGACCTGTCCAGGGTGTACCCCGCCTCCCGCCTGGAACGTAGCTGGAGATAGGCACCAGCAACCCTCCCGACCCCATTAGGGACAAGGGTGAACAGACAATGGATGGATGGATGGATCAGATTCTGCTCTGACTTTCAATTTAAAAAAGAAAACTGTTTTCCCTTACAACTGTACCTTATCTTGGTTCCTCCTTATTACGGCTCTGTCTTCATATCAGATAAATGATTTAACAATATGGGCAGCTGTAGATTGTGATTCAAGTCGTTTTATTGGAAAATGTAAAATAAGTCCACAAAATGAATTGGCTTCACTTTTGAGGCAGTGAAATTGCAAAAATAGATGAGTTTTTGCCATTTTTTTTTTTACACTGGTCTGCATTATCCACAGTTGCGACAAAAGACACTTTTTCATATTTTCTCACATTGCAAGTGCACATACTGCAATACATTTTATAGGGGCTGCATGCGATAAACCAACACAAACTAGTGCATATTGTGATTTGGAAGGGAAATTATCCATGCATACAGCAATTGGAGTGAATCAGGACTAATCTGTTGGTTTAACTTTCTCTCCTGCATATTCACAATCTAATGATTTATTCAGCCTTAGGTGTAACATTTCGCCGTATCTTGTAAAGTCAATAAGACTTTTAAATATGGAGATGTTTGAGGAGCTAAAGCTTACACGTACTGTAAATGCAGAGATATGTGATACTTTGTGACACCCCTGTATATTTTTTCAGTCACTGGTGCAGAAGCGATGGTGAACGACCTTAGATAATAGAGGAAAAAATGAAGTTGGCATCAAAGATCTTTCTTCAAAGGATTCTTGGCTCATCTGCTTTCTTTGACCACTCCTTTTTACAGAGGGCAGGAGAGTGAGACAGTTACATCATAAAAAATGAGACTGTGGCAGTAGGTTTCTTTGACATGTCTTGACAGGTTACTAACCACACTGGCTACGTTCAGTTTCTGTTCTTGCTCAGTCAGAAGTGCGTGCTTAAGTCCCTTTTTCTTCTAGCCCAGTGTGTGTGTGTGTCCCTGAATTAGCAGTGCCTTTTATTACTTCTCTAGAATGTTGCTCTTTTCATCTTGTTTTTGTTCTTTAACGTCTCAAGTTTCCTTTGATCAAATGTAGTTTTGGTTTACTTTTGTTTTGTCTTTTTTTTTGTGCATTTTTTTCCCTCTGAGTAAATTTCAGACTTCCTACACATTTTTTTTAATATATATCAAATTTCATGTTGTGCCACTATTAGATTTTCCAAGTTCTCACTTCCTCCTTATAATCTTATTTGGAGTGAAAAATGCATTTCTGTACAAAACGATAGATGCAAAGATGGATAGTTGGATGGGTGGATAAAAAGAATGGACAGATGTGTATTGAGTAAACTGATAGTGGACGAATGGATAGATACTGAATAAATAGATGCATGAATAACTTTAAATAATAGGATAAGGAATAAAGTCTGGCTGTACAAATACTTTCCCATTCTTTCTATGCTGATCTTGACCTGAAGAATAGTGAAAACAACTTCCATTTGGGCCATTGGTCTTAAACTGAATGCTAAGTGAAGTGGACTCGGTAATTAAAAGGTTGAGTAACTGACTCCGTCCTGCTCCTCCCTTTGTGCAGAGTTAGTGCTGGGCAAATTAGCTCAGGTCTTAGTTGTGCCTCACCACCTGCTGTGCGATAAGCATAATGATTTCTCTCATCATTTCTCTCATAATCACTGTAGCATTTACTCTGATTTCTGTAGTACTGTGGTGTTGCGGAGCAGCATATTGTGTGAATGGTGTCTCCCAGGCGGGTTATGAATAGAAATGTAAAGCTCCCAGTCTGACACTGTGCTATCGAATCGCTCTTTCTGCCCTTTCACAAATTCGCAAACGCAGCCACACACTCAGCCCTCCTAATCATGCTGCAGAAGCAGCAGGAGTCAGCGGTCTAACAGTCCTGATAGATGTTGCCCTCTCACACCACATCTGAGTTGGTCGAGAGAAGGAGTCCTATCACTGTGTGGCTCTATCCATTATTGATTAGTGAGGGCAGCAGGAGCATGTATGTGTGTGTGTGTGGGTGTGTGTGTGTGTGTGTGTGCGTGTGTGTGTGTGTGTGTTGGTGGAACCTGGATGTAAAGAGTGGCACGGAGACGGTTTATGAACATACAAATAGACGAGACGCAGAGGAGCAACAATAAGAACAACCACAAGTCACTACTTAGCATTTTAAATGTAGTCATGCTGTGGAGGATGTTCAATAGTGACATCTAGCAGCATCTGATCCAAATTTGAAGCATCTCATATTATATGTGTTACCTTACCGTCAGAGGAATGTGGGGAAAAACTGCAGCAAGTCCAGGTTTAGATGGAGCTTATTTCCCAGGATTACATGACTGGGTGTTCATTAAATAATAATAAATTGTTGGAAAATCTAGACTGGTCACGTATGCACTAAAATATTCTAGACTAAATTCAAATGCTGTACTACACAGTTTTTAATTTGTCAATGGTTTTCAGTTTCTTTGTTCTTGCCAGAAGCAAGTTTATTAAACAGAAATGGGGATGTATCCTGATGTAGTAATATTTTAAAAAGTTATTCAGTGAAACTGGTTGGAGTCTTTTAATTCTGATTAGAATAATACATTAGACCAATGCAAAAATGTGGGCTTCGTGAGAAGTATTTTTAAATCTTTTTAAATGTCACTTTCACAATGTGCTTTTAATGTAACAAATCAGACTCATTGAAACACATATAATTCTTTGAATGTCACTGCATGTCACCTTAAGAAAAGTTGTTTTTTTTTTTTTTAAGTTCTGACAGGGTTATGGATCTTAACTTTTAAGATCTACTTTTAAGATCTACAATCCTATCTGTCAAACTATAGAAGTTTGGCAGATAGTCAATTGCTCCAATATTTTTCAAATGTATCAACTCTATCCTCTCTATTTAACTGAGGCCTATCTGGTATGAAGATAGATATTTAGGTTATGCTAGTCAGAGGAAAACATCAATATTTTTAGGGAGATAGTTTTTTGTTTAACAGAGCCAGTTGGTAACAGAGAGAGATTCTCTGTTTGGAACATTTGAAGAAGACAAATAAGAGTATTTCCCAAATGTTCCACAGTTCCTTAATATGAGCACAGTGAGATGTTGCCTTGATTAAGGCTTCCTCTAAGCAAAACAAGTGCAAAGATGTGCTTTAATGACAGATGTATTAACATGCAAAAGTTGAATCTACAGAAATAGCCTGAGGAAACTACTCAAGAATGAAAAGTGCTTCCAGCGTTTGCACAGATTAGATTTCACAAGGCATCACACTGTAATTCACCTCAGATAAAGTTTGTTTATGGCAGTCGTGCTAATATCGCCAAATAATTAGGTAGTAATTTATTGATGTCATCTTTCATTTTGACACCATGTGACTGTGACTAATGAAGCCCATGTCTGAGCAGCATCAAGGGAGGACGCTTGAAGACATGATAAAGTCTTTTATGAATATCTTTTCATTGATTAGGTGTACAGAGACTTCTGTAATGCATTAATACAACAAAATTAGATGTTTAAAGCAAAACAGAACTTCAATTAACTATGCATCATAAAACAGAAAAGTAAACATTTTTGAAGCATATTACCGCTGTGAGGCAAACACAAGAAAAGTTCTCGCTGTGCAATTTGCAGGCAGATGATAGTATGTAGTACGAGTTGACATATTCTCCTCTCCCAACATAACCATGTGCTTTCGAACACCCTGACATCACAACTACATGCAACTTTTAGTTGCATCTGTTCTTCACCGAAACTGAATCAGATAATTGAATTACCTCTTTAGCGTAAAACGTTTTTCTTTTCAGTGTAGGATTGGAGACCCTTAACCTAGATTAAGGTTGTGAAACTCCACTACAAGTTCAATATTCTTCATTTTCTTTTAATGTGACCTTGTTCTAACTCGTCTTATTTTAAGTGGTCCGATTGCCCTCTCCTAGTTCTATGGAAACTAAGCGATGAACCAAACATTTAACTCAGCTGTACTGAACGAGGGAAAAGGATTAATCTCGCAGTACATCGGTCTCTGAGAAAACTGTTCTGAAGAGTTAGTAAAGGAGAGTTCCTAGATCCATCTTCCTGAATTACAGTAGAGTACTGTTCTGTCGAGACAAAAAGGTTGCATGAATAAATGCAGTTGGATCAAATGAGAGACTCAATTTTTCTTGTTAGAGACTGTGGAATAGCAACACTATCTGCATTAATCTGAAAGCTTTTTACAGATCTTTACTAAGGTTGGCTTACTAAGGTGCTATTGTTTAGCATTCTGAAACAGAAGGGTTGGATGGTAAAAGTAAAGTAAATTCCTTTGATAGAAGATGTAAATGTTGAAGCATGAATTTGTTGTTTCACAGTGGGCTATGTGCTACATTATTTCTTGACCTTTGGTTACCAAGCAACTGGACTGATCCGAGAAAATTATAAGGACTCCCAGTATGCTAAGTTAACTATGCACATAATGTGTGCAACAGTGGGGATAGTTTGCATACATTTCACTGTATAAAGTCTTTATATATCCAACTACACATTCAGACAGTTTTTTTGCTTTCATACTGTCATTGAATCTCAATTCTTTTGGAGTTTGCCCCGAAGAACGTAGATTTAATTATTCTAACATGCAGAATTTTCCTGGAGCTGATGAAATCCCCCCTCTCACCGCCATAGCATAAACAATCGCTCTGTATTCTGCTGTGTGCACACTCACCCTCGACAGCTAACTCTGTGACACACCCAGCAGGCATGGCATGACATGACCAATCACCGGGACTGCAGCAAGATTCCTTTTGGCACTTTCTGAATGGCTTTCCTGAAAAGGGGAGCAGAGAACCACCATTTCAACCATTAGATGAAATGCCTTGACGGGGTAACGGCAGAGGAACGGGTTTATGTGTATAAAAGTGTGGCTCCACAATGGACAATTGTTCGGGGGCATCCATTTTTCAGAATCAAACACCATTACATTGATAGGTTCAGGGCATTCTGAGGTGTAGCTTATCTGATGCTCGATTGCTTTGGGTATTTTCTTACCTTTTTTTAATCCAATCTCTGACTTTCTGGGTGCGTTTAAAGGATATTTAAATGGTTTGAGGTGCAAATGAAATGGCGGGCCTCATCAGCATGTATGAGCTGCACTTGAAAATGTACAAGTCCCAAGTTATAGCAAAAGGCATTAGGGCGAATATGGCAAAAACATGAAGCATCTTAGGTGGACAATATTTTTTTAACAGGTGTCATGTTAATATCTCAGGTCCAAACAGGAAAGAAAATGTTGAATTGCACAGAACAATAACCTTTCAATAACTTCACAGCTGGCTTTAAAGCAGCGATGGGGATATTAGATACCTATGGTTGCAGCTGAGACGCTACATAGTAAATACATTTTATTTATTAACAATAAAGCATCAATTGGTCTGCATGATGAGTGTGAGTGTTCAGTACTATAGACTGATCTGTAGAGACATTTAAACTATTGTTGTTGCTTGTAAATGAAAAACTAGAAAATTTCTTAAGAAATTTAAAAGCGAGCCAAAGTGTGCATGTCGGTTGGAACCCATCGTACTGATCTAACCCGAGTCATGGGTACTGATGCCAGAAGTTAGCAACAATGCTAAGGTTAAACAAAATGTAGTGTTTAGCCTCTGTATTATCACAAGCATGTTGACGAACATGGACATAATTCATTCAGTATGCTGAACATAGCTATGACATCAAAACTGAGCTAAAATAGTTAGTTTAGCTATAAAGCTAATGTTAACATGAAGCCTATCACTGGCAGGTGGAGCAACTATCATTTTGACACTACCAGTAGGATGTGTGTTATCACTAACACGTTGCCTAACACTGACTTAATCCAGCCAGTATGCAAATAGTAGTGTCTAAGCTAAAATGAGCCAAAATGATAAGGTTAACTTAAATGCTGTGAAGTACCACCAGCATGTTGACTTACATTGACTTAGTCCATTCAGTATGACAAACATTAGCTAAGAAATAAAAAAATTACTAAAATGCTTATTTTAGGAAGAAGATGCTTGTAGAGCAACTAGCTTGTCAGATGTGGATTTTCACCAGCCTGTTGACTAATGTACTTCATTACTATGTAAGGCTTAACTTTTATATAAAATAAAAAGTAGCTAAATGCTAATGTTAGCTTAAATGCCACTTTTATTGACCTATGCTGGCTTAAACACTAGCATGTTGATCTACTAGCATTTTGTTTTCTATTACAAGCACAGGATAGCATCCTACTGTTCTAAACCAATTTCCATTCTTCCGTCCATTTTCTAACACCCTTGTCCTTAGTGGGGTTGGGAGGTGCTGGTGCCTATCTCCAGCAAACATTTCGGGTGAGAGGCGGGTTCACCCTGGACAGGTCGTCAGTCTGTCGCAGGGCAACACAGAGACAGACGGGGCACACAACCATGCACACACACTCTCACACCTAGGGAGAATTTAGAGAGAATTAACCTGACAGTCATGTTTTTGGACTGTGGGAGGAAGCCGGAGAACCTGGAGAGAACCCACCCATGCACAGGGAGAACATGCAAACTCCATGCAGAAAGACCCCAGGCCAGACCCCACTGTTGCTTTGCAGCAACAGTGCTACCTACTGTGCCACTAGGCAGCCTAAGCCAATTTCCAATTGTAATTATTTTTCAGCTTAATACTGTATGTATGCAGTGTACTGCATTTATGCTCTCCTATGCATTGCTATGGCAGGTCTCAATGACTACTCCCCTGTGAATCATGGTTGTTGCTAAGTGTGGGGGACCCGAGAGATGAAATTAGTTTCTTGTGAATCAGAAGGTGAAGGTGAAGGACAGCTGATGGTTCTCAAATGCAGGCTGGGCATAAGTAATGATGAGACACTTGAACTGAAGCTTGGAGTGGTGAGCAGAGCATAAAGAGCAATTAAAAATGAGCCCTGAATTAGAGGCCTTTATTCTTCTCCCATAAATCATGTGATCGATGATGGTTGGCTCCCAGTCCAGACACACAGCTTCAGCTGGTGATTTACTCCTGGATTTGCGCTGGAGCATTTTATTGTTTTGGGGGTTTTTTCAAAATTTTATTGAAAATGTTTAAAATTTCAGCTTTTTGTTTAATTGTTATCGATGTATCTTACCCAATTTAGACTGAACTGAAAGGTAAGCCGAGCATGTGTGACGCACTGTAACAAAACTCGTTCTATAGAAATCCCCACTTCTCTGAGTGGGGATTGCTCAGTTATCTATGTTCTGTTTCTTTTCAGTTTCAAAGTATCATTGATTGTGGGGGAGAAAAAGAACACAACTGAAGGTCATTTACCTGCAGAGCAACAAGCATGTCAATGGCAAAAACCGACGCTGAAAGCAGTTACATCACTGCAGTAGGCCCAATGTTTTACCACAAAACCAGCTGAGCACATGGCTCCATGGTGCTTGCGTCAACGCTCAGGCATTGCCATTGATGCAGAGATGTGGTCTAGATTTAGCTTGCTAGCACACAACAGTGGACACAATTGTGACCTCCATAACTTCCGATAGTGCTCTGCAGTAATAAAAAACAATGATGTGGTTCTGTGAATTTGTAGTCTGCTGTATTTTTATAATCGATGACATCAGTTATTTTCTCAAATTGATAAAGCCTTTATTGGTTGTCTGAAACCATCTTGTTTCTCTGCTGAATCATCTAGTCTCTCTAAACAATATTTCTTACAATTTTGGAGAACCGAGAAAGCAAAGAAATGGGTGATTTGTAAAATCGTGTCTTTTACCTGTTTTGTACAAAAAACAAATTACTTTATTTTTGTTTATTTTGGAAATTTGCTTTCCAAATTATGTTCTTATAGCACAAGTCTAGTTTTCTTGTTTTTTTTTGTTTTCATTTTATTGCAGTATTTGTTGTTTAATCTGTTCTTTAGTTAGTCTGTGCCAAAATGTGTTGATACAAAATTATACTTTTTTATTTTTTATCTCCAGAGTAAAGCTCAGTGAGTAGTTTGCAAGTATATCTATTTTTCCCCATTGTCCTGTCCCATTGGATTTTGACATATTAGTAGTAATCTGTTGCTATTCCATGAGAAATCTCTATTAGAGGTTTGAAGCTGGAGCTTATGAATTAAAAATGTATACAGATCTACTTTTTTTTGTTAAGTCTCCAGATCCATTCTGAGAACTAAAGAAAAAAAAACTACCAGCAATAAAAATAAGTCAGCAAGGTTTTTGAAATAGAAGATTTTCATTAAATCTTTAGTTCCTTTAACACCTTCATCACTCGCATCTAGCATTTACTGTCATTCAGAAAGTGAAAAAACAAAAAAAAAAGACAAAATGACAAAGTTCAAACCAGTAAAATCTACAGGCTAGGCCAGGTTGTCATGAGACGGGTTGACTTCCTCTTGAGCTGGCTGACAGCTAATAATCTCTTTAGTAGCTTTTTCCTGGCCCAAAAACAGCATGGTTAGTTTTCAAGGCTATTTGAAGGCTGAAACAGTTCACCAAGCATGATGTTTGTTCTCTTTTCACCTGCAATGCGGATCAAGCACCTGCTGATGTCTGGCTTGAACCTATTGACCTGCAGTGTGATACACAACGGGTAAAGCACTTTAAGCTGCGGTCACTGCAGAATTTCCTTCATCACTCAGAGGAAAACCACCACTCACATGAGGAGAAACACACAGTGGAAACATGTCGCCAGTGATTAAATTGAACAAATCCAGATGTGTATGTCAACCCTGACACAGTAAAAGTAAGACTAGTTACACTTAATGTAGTGTTTGTTTTGAATGTTGTCCTTTCAAATTAAGTTGTAAACATGCATTTCCCCACCCAAATTCTTTAATATTTAAAGTGGTTTCAATTTGATGTTTTTCTACTTCTAATTTTCATGATAGGTGATGTCTACTGTTACTGAAAGCAACCTATTCAAATCACTTTATAATAAATATGATAATAATGTGATAATAAACTAACGAGTTAAATTCAAGCTTTTCATTCTGTCCCGTTTCCCATGAGAGCCGCTGGGAAAATTAACTATCTGTCCCTTTTTAGATTTTGTCTTGGGAGTGTGACTTTACCCCATTTATTATTGATGAGAAAACAAAACCCAATTTCTAAATCACACAAAGTTTTTTATTGACAGGAAACTTAACTTGCCAGTTAAGTTTTCGTGCTACTTTACACTGACTGTAGACTTACTGAAATCAGACTTCCTTCCACTTTTATATGAACAGAAAGGAAATATTAAATAAAAATTTGGTTAAATCACTGCACAGTAGTGCAGTATTTCAGACAGAAATATGTATAGGATTTTGGTGCTACCACTGTTGTGGTATGTGATGGCAGCAGTTCGAAAAGGTTACAGAGAGACTGCGAGGAGTCCTTAATGCTTTGGCTTTGCCAATTCTGAGTATTAGGTTGTCACTTTTGTAGTATCATTAACTAATTTCAATGTTAAATTTTCCTAATTTTGGATGCACAGAAATTTGGGATGAAAATACAAATGTATAAAATGTAATTAGAAAACTAGTTTACGTTATTTGACAACCTCCTTAGCCACTCACTCTTTCTCCTCATCTTTGCCGACTCATTCTTTGAAAGGTCAGCATCAGTAACTGCAACAAAGTCATCTAATGTACCGCGCAATAAGGGAAAGGCAAATCAAAGGCAGAAACACACATGTGCGACGGAGGACAAGATTGTGTATCGGCTCAATTTCCACTGTCAAGCAACTCACTGGAAAAGTGGAGTCTGAAAAGCAATTACGTTTATCATCCGGGAGACATACGGGTGATTTAAAATTATTTTCTATTGTCAAGCACATGGAAGCAGAAATGTCTTTCTCGCAGCTGGATCGAACAAATGAGCTGGAAAGAAATCACTCATGTATTTTTTGAAAGTTTGCTTTTTGTTCCTGAAACTTTGTTCTAATTTTAAAAAAGTGGATATTGGATATATGGATATTTTCTGTACTTTAAGTCACCTCCTCCTGCACCTTGACACATAACGAGGTCACATGAATTTATAGAGGTGTTCGTTTTGCTAAAGTACACTATTTTTAAATGGTGCGTACCTCTGTATCAGCAGAGGTGAGTCGTTCCAGTTGGTGTAGCAGACACCTTTGGGTGTTTGCCACACCTGAACTCCGTGGTGGTAGTCAGGTGCACAACATGTACATCTGCTCTTACTGTGGCATGTAATCAGTGAGGCGGAGACGTACAATTAGAACACAGTAATTAAAAATGCCTTGTGGTAATCACGGTACTAGAACCTTTTATATATCTTGTAAACTGTAAACGTCAGGATTCCCTGCTATAGATGTGGTGAATAATTATATGGATAAAGATGCATATGCTGTTTTCAAGCATTTTTTTATTTATTTATTTTTTACAAATAAAAGTACTTAATGCGTTTGTTTTCAGTTCCCTTGAGTCAATTGGTAATTTTTCTCTCACCAGATGGGCAAAGCTTGTAGAACTACCTTTTTCTGAAATTACTGCTGCAAGTCGTCTGCAGTATGTCGGTGCCAGCTTTCCCCATCTGGAGAAAGAAAATTTGTCAATTGTTTATTGCATCATACATCAAGGCTTAGTCAGAATAGATGGAGAGAAGCACTTTTAAAGTTGTCACAGATTCTCGGTTGGATTTAAGTCTAGACTTTGTTGGGGGGCCATATTTCAACTTAAATATGGTTTTATCTAAATGATTCTGTTGTAGCTGGTTGTTTGTCTTCCTGCTGAAAGGTCTGAAGTCTTTCCCGGTTCAGAGCGTCTTTTCTTCCAGGATTGCCCAATATCTGACTTTGCCTATTTTCCTATCAACTCTGACCAGTTTCCCAATTCCTTCTGATCAAAATAATAATAAAGCCATGTTGTCACCACCTTTCTTCTTGCTATCTAATCCAGATTTGTTCACTTCTTAACCACTGTTACTGTACTGTTGCCAGATTCTGTTACCAGATTCTCCCACCTGACTTGCAGATCTGTTAGCATGGATTTCTTTGCTGCTTCTCTATCCAATGCTCATCTTATTTAGTTTGTGAGTTCAGCTGGACGGCCAGGTTTTTGTAAGATTGTTTTGTTTTTGGGGATTTTATCATTTCCATCTTCAGAGAATAAAGGGAATAGTTCAAAACCCGAGTGGTGAACAACGAATTGAAAGTAGCATAGGAGGACCGAAAAACAGCCAACACATCTTCCTCTTAATTTATGCAATAATTTAATTATGTATATATATTTAGTCATAATTACCAGTGCAAAAGTAACCTGTGAGTAGTCAGACATTTCTCCATAGCCATAATTATTCAGCAGTATAAAACAATATCTGTCTTTTTGTAAAATACAACCACATATAGAAAAGTTTCTGTTGTTTGTTGGAAAATCTATCAATCAATAAAACATTTTTAAAGCGCAGCATACGATAATGTTAAAAAGTGCTTTTTGCTAATAGTCTAGTGTAGGTAGTATTGCATTAAACTGAAAAATAAACTGAACAATTTAGTAAATTTGTGCAGAAGTTGTAGGAACTAGAAACAGCTACACAATGGGCCTGTTCAGACTCCTGCTCCTCCTCCTCTGCTCCCTCCGCACAGCTTAGTGTGCTAGTTAATATTTATATAGCCACATGCTACCACAGATGTTAACCACATGCACCAAGCTGCAATCAGAGACAAAGTGGGCTACCAATGTAGCAAGCTGAAACCCAGGAGGGGTGTTTTTATCCCTCTCTGCTCCGGCATCACCCCATTTGCAAGTCCTTTCAGGGAGCATGAAGCCACATGTAGAGTGTGAAAAACATAAGGAAACCAAATCACAGATGCATGACTTTGTATGAATCTTTCAAGCCCGAGATACCGTCAGTTTGTAATCTCTCATCCTTCCTTACTCCGCCATTTATCCTCTGTCAAGTTATCCTCTTCTCCGCAGCAGCCCCCACAGTTCCTTCTTTCTGAAAACAAATGCGATCCCCTTTCCTCTGCTTCCCTTTACAAGATTAAGGGCAGCTATCTTCTAGCAAGCCATATGCCAGATGCTAACACAATGCAGGCAGAGTAACGCAGCAGCTATTAACAGCGTAAGTCAGCACAGCAGCTGCTTTCAGAGGTGTTAGCCACAGACTTATCACCCTTGTACCCTAAAATCTTGTCAACATGTGACCTTAACGCAGCATATATATAATCTGGGCCTTCAGCGACAGATGTCCTGTTATGATACCAAAAGAGAAGGACAAGGGTTTGTAAGTGTTATCTCCTGCTTTATTAGTCAAATTAATCACTTGCTAGAATTTATAGGGGGATTTTATCTCTTGGTGGGCAGACTTTTACAGCTAAGTGGTATATAGTGTAGTGTATATTAGTGTATATTTAACATATTGAAGGCTGATCTTTTTAAAACCAAATTATAGAATGGGAGCTAAACGTTTCTCAGCGACATAACTTTGCAGACTTTATAGCTTTAGCTATTCTGCTAATAAATCAACTTGATTTGATGTTCTGTTTACTTACAAACGGTACTTTGCGACAAAAAAACACATTTTTTCTGCATTACACTGCATCAAATGAGTATCATAATTCTAGCATAGTCACATTTTAAGCACACAGGGGTTTTTAATCTTCTTTTGATAGCAATGCTAATAGCAGTGCAAAACAACTGAGTCGTTTGTCCTTTGAGCATATGGAGAAGATGCACAGGAGATTAAAAATGTTCTTACAACATTCGAACTAAAAATGCATTATTAATCACATATTACAGCCACTGTTTTGACTTGCTTGTTGCACACATTTATTATAAAGAAATCACACCCATTGGTGTGGAACAAAATAGAAGTTTAAAATTAAAACAGGGCCTCACACAGTTGAAACAACCTTAACACTGTACCTTATTCGTCATCATTTTATAGCCTTACCAAAAAAGTGTTTTGCTATCCTAATGAATTAAGCTATCAAAAGCGTTGGACCATTCAATGGCTCAGGAACATGAACAAGACCTCAGTTCCTATTGGATCAATTATGACAAACCAATCACCACGCCTCAGCGACGGGAGCCACTTTATAACAGTCATGTGCCAAGATGGATTTGATTGGCACAGGTGTTGGAGCAACTGTGCAGTTAATCACAACTCTGCTGTACTGCCAAAAACAATTTGGAAAACAAAAAGCAGCACAGGCTTCAATTCAGGCACATGTTCATGATCCATTTGCTGCAACTGGAAGAAGTGATGTGGGGTAGTCTTCTGCAGGGTAAACATAAGCTATTTAGGATTTTCTGACATAGCTCTATCAGATAAGTGGCAAATCTTTAACCAGCTTAATTTGCATGGGCGTGCATTTGCATACATGCTGCAGAGTTTCATTTCCACATGTACCTGCTTCAACATAAAGGACCATATAAAAATGACATGCTAAACACTGTTGGGATCTTTATTTGATCAAAACAAGCAAAGTTCTGCTATTTCTTTGTGACAAACTGGGGATAACCTCAAAAGTTTGAAATATTCTATGCCAAAATAATTCTTTTTACACTCATTTAAATCTACTTCAGGCACAAAAACATTTTTTGTTTTATTTGTTTGCATGCTCCAGCATGAAATGGCAGCCATGGTTCATGCCAGATGGAGTTTAGCTCAAAACAAAGATCTGTAAATGGGAGGAAAAGAGCAGAAATGGTGAGGCTGTAAAGTAAGATGATAAACAAAATCTGTTAATACAGTTGACTCATTTCTATGCCAGAATATTTCTATAAAACCTAGACTACTATATACATCTTTAAAGCTAATGGTGTTTGTTGCAGTTAAGCTTATTTGAATCTACATTTATCTTTAAAAATAGGTCATTTCAGTCCATAATCTTATTGTTTCCTTCTATTCCTCATATAATTCCGCATATAATCTAGCGTGGTTATTCTGCGATGTTATTCTGCCACATTTTTAGCATTTCTGAGATCAATATATATGACATCTTATGCTGTGCATTAATTTTGAAATTTAACTTGTACCAGAACCAGCGCCGCTTATTTCACCTGCTCCATTTAAAGGGCATCCCACTACACGCGTTATGCACTAATTAACCTTTTGTTTTAAGAGAGTTTTGTTTTTTTATCCTGAACACACAGATTACCCTGAAACAAAACTTGCCCCAGGTTATGTTTTAAAGTTAGTTGTAGTTTGAACTATGTAATCAAACTAACCAGAAATTTGACTCAAAAATTACTTTTAAGTCTAGCTTCTGAATGAGTTGACATTATAAATTATTCCGTACTTATTTTGTGTCAATTTTTTTTCACATTTAATCAAACATAAGAACAGCATGTAGCTTTAATAAACCCTATGTTTAGCTCAGTTTTTCTTTGAGAGTGTGTGTGTTTTCCTGTTGAACTCCCAATGAATCAATTTTAACTCTGCATCAGTAATCAGGCTCACAGAGCGGGAAAAGCACAGACACAGGTGTCAGCCAGCTGTATCTTTACCAGGCATCCAAACATCTGTAAGAACCAGGATCCGTATCACTGGTGTGTCTATTTAAGGTAATAACTTCCCCTGGCGCAGGCCATCTGACAAACCTAATTACGATAAAGTCTCGGCTGGGAGGTTTCACGCACTGCCTGAGAATCCTTAAAACACCAAGATGAGAGCTGGTTTTTTTCCCCCTCCACCATGTTTTTGTTTCTTTGTTTTCCGTCTCAAAATCACTGTTCCGTTCCTTAAGCACTCCCAACTCCCACGCGGAGGCCTTTTCTCATTAAGAGGATGGAAGCATTTTAGATTTCTCTCTCACTCCTCCTCTTCCTCAGCAGCGTGAGAGTATGGGGAGCCTCGTGATTGACGGCTGAGACATTTCTTGTCGTTTGCCATTTCTCCCAGGCGTCCCGTTTACTCACCGGGGTTCGACTGCAGACACAAACAAATGCATGGAAAAGGACTGAGAGAAAATAACTGTGCACAGATTAATTCAAATGGAGGGGAGAAAATGGAAGTCAAAGTGGCTCTGACCCCCAACAGGTGAATTTCTGCATCCTGAAACAGAACATGTGAATGTTATGAGACACTAAATAAGGATATCAAAAAGAAACCACAAAAATGTGTTCAGCTTGGAATCTATGCTGATGTTTCTGAATTTATATATATATAAATATATAATTTTATATTTTTTTGTCATTGTTCAAGAGTAAATATCTACCTGCAAATATATTTGTTGTTGTAATTCAGTCTGAAGCAAGGAAAAAGTTTCATTTGCTGCAGTAAGCTGAAAGTTTTAACAATATTTTTCTTATATCCACATGCAATTAATTCATGTAAATAAAACAGTTCAAAATACAAAAATGTGCAATTCTCTTCTTAATGCAAATTCTGTTCACAATAAAGCAAAGACAAACAGGAGGAAAAAAAGGAAATGTTATCTTAAATTCAAAGCACAGTTGAAACTAGGTATTTGCATAACGTTAACAAAAGATTTTTACACCTATTCAGACATTATTTTTCCTGCTATGTTAGGTAGGATTATCAAAATAGTCACCATTTGCCAGAATGAGAGAATGTTCTTTTCTTTTCTTCAAGTTTAGAGGTTTAGACTAAGATTTCTATGCCTGAGGAAAACAATCTTAACATGGGAGCAACGTGTTAAGGTATGTTTTCCTGCAGGTGGATCTAGTGTACTCCACACAATAAATAGTATGTCTTCAAGAAACAACCTTGTGTGAAAATATTTAAGAAATATCTCAAGACATCAGGCAGAAAGTTGGTTGGAAATGTGTCTTGCAAATGGACACTCGCCTTAATCATACCACTAAATTTGCAAAGTGACTTTAGGAATATAAAATCAGTGGCCATTACAAACCTCTGATCTTTTTTCTCTAAACTGAAAAAGAGTTCAAACACTTGTGTGCCAACAAGGTGTCCTACAAACCAGACTCTGTTTTATCAGGCCTGTCTTGAGGAATAGTTCAAAACTCCAGCAAACTAGTGGAAGAAGGTTGTGGAAGGATACCCCAAAGATTTGACCAAAGCCATGAAGTTTAAAGGTCAGCTTCATCAATAACTAGTGATGACTTATGCAATATTATGTAAAAGTCTGATTTGAATGAAGTAAACCATAAAAATCGCTCTCAAAAAATATTCAACACATCATTCTGGCATTTAGTGAGCTGAAAGCATTTTCAAAGCCTAATTGAACTAAAACAGGAAAAGTTTAGACTGATTTATCATTAGTGTGGATATACACACACCTGGTTTCAACAAGTTTACAGTTCTAGAAAGTCTTCCTGTGTCAAAAGACGACTCGCTTAGAAAAAGGTTGAAAAGTTTGATGTTAAAAAGACAAGTGTAGAAAAATTTAATAAATTCTGCTGTTACCTTAATACATATAAACCACAAGAGCTTATTTCTTTACCAATAATTTGAAGCAGAACTTTTTATGTCATTGGATTTAAAGAGTAACAGTGCTGTCCCAATGTATTCACTTGGATCATTGTTCTGGTATTCTAGCATAAACTTTTCTGGCAGAGAGCAGATTTCCTGATTTAAAAAGTTACACCAAATAGTCCACTCCTTACTCCTTAATGTAGCAAACACCCTTCGACCATAACACTACTGCCACTATACTGACATGCAACTTTAGAGAGGCTGTTTTCTGAAACGCTGTTGGTTTGAAATGGGCCATTGTGCTCTTTCTGGTTAGCACTGGTTGTATGTACGCTGTCTTTGCCCGATCTCTTTCTTCTTGTTGTTTTGTGAACATTGATTTTACACTCATTAAGTGAGGCCTGCAGGGCCTTAGATGATGTTCTGGGTTCTTTTATGAACTCCTGGATGAGTTATTGATGCACTCTTGGAATAATTTCTATTGTCCTACCACTCCTGTGAAGGTTTCCCACTGTTTCATGTTTCACACAGGGTCAGGTTTGTTTGGATAGCTTTTTTGCCTTTAATTCAGTGAGCTGAAACAAAGTGTCTCAGCTCATTTGCTTAAGTGCATAAAGAAAAATCTGTTTGGGGTAAATGCCCCTTCACAGCGCTGCAGCTCTGTTCTTTGGTGCATTCGGGACTTATACTGATCACTTCTGGTCTGATCTAAAAATCAGTGGAAGTTTTCACACTATCTTCTAATTTTACATTTGATGCATAGCTTGTCTTTTGCTACAGTACTTCGAGTCTTTTTAGTTCTCAATATCAGATCCAATTGTTTTATTTATGCTTATGATTTATCCTGTAATTATTTCCTTTTTTGGTTAATCAACATTCACTTAATTTAACAATATAGCAATTTCCGACATTGACCAAAAAGCCTGAACAGAAATGATGATAAATGTGAGAGATGTGGAGAGAAAAAAAAAGTTGAATATTTGTTGACGAATTGTAAATTCGTCACCCCCTGAAAGGGACAGATTGAGAAAAATAGTAAGAAGGAAATGACAAGAATGGAGTCTTAAAGGGATATCGGGAACTGATGGAAACTTAGATATTTATAGATTAAGGAGAGCAATATTTATTTATCTTCATAATACAAAATTTAAAAATAGAATTCAATTGATGTAAAGTAGTATTGCTACACATTCATGTACAGTAGGTGGCAGTATGCATCTGAAAGTTGCTTACAATCCGCCGCAATAGAGAAGAAGCGTTGTTTAGATGCTGCAATGAATTGCAAACCCACGCGGAATAAAATCCTAAAACAGGAAAATGGCAACATTTTGCCATTTAATTCGATCCGCAAAACACCTGACGAACGACTTCCTGAATCAATCACGTAGCTTGGCGGCTTCAAACGTCACCGCCTGCTCCATCAACACCAGCCTCCATAAGGGCTTCGTAAAAATCCTCCTGTATTACTCGACGCATGCTCCGAAGCCCCGGGACAGAAGATGCATCAGTACATATAACATACCTTTGATTCAGCGGTAAACTTTGTATATATTTTTTTCTTTTGTAGCAATATTTGACTTAGTTTCGCTGTTAACTCATTTGTTGCAGCGCTTCTACCCCAAATGCGGTACTTCTTTAGGAAAAGGTTTGTTTTCAGAGTTTATGTTTAATTTAACCCTTATAATTGAATTGCACATGGGCAATATGCAGTCTGATTAATTAGGGAAAATGTGCTCTTTCATTGGGCTATGAGGCCTAAATGATT